>NW_017729022.1:16513344-16532396 GCF_001723915.1 Gavialis gangeticus
TCATTTGTTTTAAAAACTGGGATTTTCTACATCTGGCATCTCTTCTTCCCCTTGCCTCCCCCAATCATATCGCAACTCTTACTCCTTTAAAAGTACCTCATGTAACATCTTTAATGAGAGACTGAGGGACCTCTGAATCAGTTGGTTGACTGTTATTTATAACCAGCTGTGCTGATGTCTTACAAATTTTATGCACAGTTGGCTCCTTTTTTCTTGTTTGCTTTATTTACCTTTTGATCTTAAAACCATGGTATACTTTAAATTTAAAAAAAATTCTGAATTACAGGGAAAGAGAAGAAATCTTTTAATAATAGACCAAAACAGGTATTAGTATAACAAGCAGTAGAGCAGGTCAGCATTTTTTGTTGCAGTACTTTTAGTGAAAAATTACTTTTCCATTTAAAGTTTTTCAATTCTTTAACTAATTCTGAATTTTCAGGTGTATTTATTTTGCTTTATTACTTTTTACCAATAAATATTTTTTTAATTATAGGTTTCATAGGAAATTTCAAAGTAAATGTTTTTTAAAGTTTCCCCACACACAAAGAATTTTTTTTTTTTTATTTCTTTACAAACTCTAGGTAGCAACTTAATTTACACTGGTGAGTTTCCCTGAAATAGTCATAAATTTTGGGAAAAACATTGTTATTGTCTAGGTTAGGAAAATATTCTGCCCTTCAGTAGCTGGATGTTTTCAGACTTTTACTTTAATAACAAATTTTAAAACTGTCTTCTTTTAATGGCTCCACACTTTTTGCCAATATTTATAAAACATAGCATGAGTCTATGCCAGGGATGGGCAAAGTCCAGTCCATGGCCTGGATCCGGCCAGCTGTGGGCTCCATTTCCCAGCAGCCACTGCCCGCATGGCTGGAGGTGGTTTCCATGTAGACCCCAGCAGTGCCTCAGCAGTGCTGGCAGGGTATGCAACATGGTGGGGAGCTGCTTCAGGGCTGGGCTGGGATCTTGCAGTGGTGATGGCATGGTCCAGAGCCAGGGCAGAGTCATGATCTGCAGCCTGCATGCTCTGGGCAGGGGCATGCAGGCAGTGGATCGTTGTTCTGCCCCAGGTCTAGACCACACTGTCACTGCTGCAAGGACAGGTTCGGCTGAGGAAAAAAACTTAGTTCGTTCACCCAGGTGTGGAACTTACACTTAGATCCCTAGTTAGGATCTAAGTGTAAGGTCCAAGTGATCTAAGTGTGAACTGTACAGAAGTTCCAGGAAGGTTAGATCAGTCTAAAAATGGCCAACTAGATCTAAGTTAACCCTGCCTCTGAGGTAGGCTAACTTAGATTGGGTTGGTCATTTTTAGACCAATCTAACTGTCCCAAACAGTTCCCAGTGCTGCCTGAGGCCTGTAAAAACCCAGCTGCTGGCCCTAGCCCTGGGACTATACTTTCTCTACCCCTTCCTTGGCACTGGACTATTTTTAGCCTCTGGCCTCGCACTCCACCCCCACATGGACATCTCCACCCCCTACAGACCAGCCAGCACCCCCCCTCCTCAGCCTGTCAAATCCCCAATTTCTCAAGCTGCTCCTGATGCTGGTTTTATCAGTGTTTGCCAATTCCAGGAGCCAAGGAAGTAAGTCTGGTTGGGGGGAGGGGTGGGTGAGATGGGGAGTGTTATTTTTCTGGGGTGGGTGGTGCAGGGGAGTAAAACTAGCCCCTGGTCCCAGGGAGTGGGAAAGAGAGCTCTCCTATCCCCCTCAAGCCCCCCTGCAGACCCTGCGAACCCCCCAGATCCTTCCAGGCTCCAGCAAACCTCCCCACAGAACCCCATATGCCTCCCTGATCCTCCCTGAAGACTGTTCCTGCCTCCCTGATCCCCCTACAGACCCCTTAATCCCCCCCAGAGTTAACTTTCCCTGCTGATTTCCCCCAAGCCCCCTTCCCCACTAGCCCCCTCCATCCCAATTTACCTTAGATTGGGTAGCTATTTTTAATTTGATCTAACCTCTCCCCAACCTCCCCAAATGTCTGTATGTAGCCTATTAGAACTAGCAGTCTATGTAGATGGTTCAGGCTCCGTGCCCTGACATATGATATGTGTTGCAGGAGCTGTTAAACGTAAGTGTTTTGCTTCACTAGAAAAAAAGAGAAATTGCACAACATTCATTCTAAGTTATTTAGATTTTAAAGTTAAACCTTAGAATGTTAGGAAATGAGAGTTTCACATTACCTGGTGTGCACAGCCTTATCTGCCTAATAATGTGTATTCTGATCTAGAATCCAAGTACATGGTCAAATACTATTTTGTCCCAGAAAGCTCTGGTTAATTTTGTAGATCAAAGGGAATAGAGTTAAGGCTTCACAAGCAATTTTAAATCTGGCATTTCCTAACATTTAAGTGCTTGTCTTGATAAAGTTTAAGTTGTGAACTGGATAAAGAAGGGGATACAAAAAATATTGATAAACAATATAAAGGCTTTTTATATCTCAGTGTCTGAATTCTGTCCATTCTGTTTCAAAACAAACATAACAGCGGTAGAAGATGTTTTTAGATGTACAGTGATGATGATTAGTGATGTGGTGAGACTTTTGCCTGAGAAAGATTACAACTGTATAGCTTACTGTGGATGTAAATGAGATGAGCTACAAGAGAGATATTAATGAATAGTTTAAAGAATGTAATAAAGACGAAAGCTAGGAGGACTGGAAAGAAATGAATATTAATTTCCTGCCTGCTGTCATATAATGTGAGCTATGCTTTATATATGAGTATATTCTGTCACGTGGAAGAATGTGAGTGGGCACTGTTGTTAGCCATTCCTGGCTGTTTTGATTTCCCATGACTAGGAAAGCTTGTGAGGGCATGTCACACCACTGTAGTTAGTAATGTTCTGGAGAGGTTGGGAGTGACTTCCCTGGCTTGTATGGCTGTCTTAAGCTACTCTTGTACAGGCAGCCATCAGGCTGAAAGTTTATTTAGATCTTTGGTACAGACTTTATATCTGGCAAATTACCTGCACTTCCTGTTTGAAAGCTACCCTCCTTCCTACTTGCAAAAGGAAAGCTCTTTGCTGTTGTTTTCATAATATTTCTTCTGTTCTAGCATTTTGGCACATAGTTCATTTATACCTATTTCTTGATTAATTCTCTTTTTTCTAAAGAATCATGTTAATGGAGTTTATCAGCTCAGAAACCCTGTCAGATTATTCCATATTTATCTACTGTGGGAGAAATAGTAGCAATTTCCTCTGAAGAGTCTAGAAATGGTAATGTTAGAAATGGAACACTAGGTAAGATGAGCAAGTAATCTGATCTGATGCTGAACATGGTATTGTTTATGTTATTGTATTATTTTATTCTTGCTTCCAGCTGCCACTAAGGGTTCCTACAGATGTTTAGGGGCCTGCTCTAACCCATGGTGCTTTATACAAAGTGCCATGAGTTAGAGCCCCCCCTCCCCTGACCCAACAGATGTTTGCCTGTTAGGTTGGGGGGGGGATCAAGACTGCTTGCACCAGCCCTGGCCAGTTAGTAAGGGTGCTCCATCAGCCTCTACAGAGTCTGCTGAACTACCCCTCTCCCAAGCCTCCCTTCCCTCCCCCCCTCAGCTCCAAGGCTGTCAGCAGAAGAGGAAGAGGGAGAAAGAAGAGAGAAGCACAGAGCTACCATCTGGGCTTTGTCTGGATGGAGCTGGAGAGGGGGTGGGTGTGGTGGGGTGGAATGAAGTTCCCTCACCTTGTGGGCCCCCTCCAGCTGCCCTGGCTGAGGTACTGGGGGGAGCTGGGCCAGGCCTATTAGGCGAGGGAGCTCCATTCCTCCCCCTTCCAACTTCAGCAGGGCAAAGCAGCCAGCAGCTGCTGTTGCTACTACTCTCAAAAGGCCAGGCTGGAACAGGGGAGATGGGGAGTGGCAGGGTAGAATGGAGCCCATGCAACAAAGTAACCCGCAAGGAAATAAAAGTTCCCTAAAGTGCTCTGCTTTAGAGTGTCTTTATTTATTACCTGATTTGATGAGGGTTAATTTTTTGTGTGCTTGGCCATTTTGAAAGTGATTTGCAGCCATTCACGTGTGTAATGTCATGGCTGTAGTGTGCTTTCAGGAGCTCAATCATGCCAAAAATGTAACTTGTGTAAGCACCCTAAGGGATTTTAATGAGACATGCTAACATTGGATTGATTATATATGAAGATAAACTATAATAGGATCCATTTTAATAATATAACTAAAGACTATGTGGTAAATCACATGCAACATTTGTAAAAGGTTAATTTAGAATCTCATACTGTTGGATGGTTTCAGAGCTTATGACCTGTGCAGATGAGTAAATATAGTACAGTAGATTAGGAATTGCTTGCATACACCATAGTTATCCATAGACTTACAGTTGTTTTTTTTCTTGAGATATGAGCCCTTGCGTAATCCATCTTGTATAACTTGACTGTATTTTTCTTTTAGAAAAAATCTTTTAAAAACTTATAAGCCTAAAGAGAGCTCTGTAAAAAATCTTACAGGAAAAAGGAAGCATACCAGGCTAGATCCAAGAAAAAGCACAGGGATAGGTCAGGACAGAAAAGAAAAGGGCTTGGGAGCCTAAAACAAGACTTAAGCAGAACTGAGGCTATGTCTAAATTTTCAGTCCATAAAAGAACCCCTGCTTAGCTGTCACGTAACACACTGGAAGCTTCTAAGCTAAGGTTAGCATCTCTCTGGGTATAACCCTACAGGTTCCAGTTATAGTTACTCAGAACAGGGCTCCCTGGATTGGAATAGATATGTTACTCAGCTAGGTTCTACATTTCCTAGTCTAGAGTTAGGCAATGGGCCTCTACAGCACCACTGCTTGGGATTTGGGCAAGGGATGATAGATTGGTTCCAGATAGTGGTTGCTTCCAGATGATGGTTATAGTCACTTACAGAGTGGGATTTGGTTTATGGGTACTAAGCATTTGACTCCCCAGTGTATAATGGAGGCTACACAAGGAATGATTCTTTGGGCTGGGAGGGGGAGGGGGGAACAGGACACATGGGTGTCACTTATGATAGGGCCATAAAGGCTATAATTAAAGTAGGTGCTCCCAGCTTGTGCTTGGTTTAAAATAGGTGTAGATGTACTCCTGGTATGGCTTCAAGGTGTGGGTTAAGGGTGTTATTCCTTGGGCTGGGGTTAGGTTTACTTACAGCATTAGTTGGAAATAATTACCTTGCTGGGCCTGTTAAAGTAATAACACTAATTTTGTTTTTATAATTGATTGTTTTAATAACATACAGAACCCAGAGTGTTGAGGAGGAACATCAGTATAAATGTCACAAGGCCAAATTGTATTTACGTACCAACTTAAACTGAGTAGTACTTTACATGGCAAATAACACAACAGAAGGTATGAAATACTGTTTCTTAATGTGAGTAAGGGTTCCACAATCTGACTCCAAATAAATAAAGTTCATTTCTAATCAGATCTGATATGAGTCTGAATTTTTATGAATTTTAATTGCCTTACAGTTGAAAAAGGCTAGATCTGACATTCCAATTTGGATCCAATTCTCAGCTGAAATAGGGCACCTAACAAAGAGATGCTGAAGTCTAACTTCAAATATGTAAGTTTATATCAGTATGCCACTGTTCATAGGTATAGTTTACTTCTGTTTTCTAGTTTATGCCAGGGTAATAGGAGGAGCAGGCTGTGTGTATCTGAGCAGTAGGATCTGGATTTCTATTCTTGTCTTGTCACAGCAGGCTCCTATTCATCCATGTTTTTAGCATGTGTATAATTTTAAGTTTATGATGAATCCCATTGGCTTCAATGGAGTTAAGAACAATTACAAACTTTTATTAAATGTAAATTGTTACCTTGCTAAATTGGGGCCATATTCTGGAGGATTAATATTGATTTCTACTGGTTTTCTCATAAAGAGAGGTCTAGAAACATATGGACTTTATGCAGGGTTTACAAAATGTCTCTTTCCCTCAGTAGTTTTACCCTTAGTCGAAACAAATGGCTCAACCAGCATAAATGCAGTGTTTTTTAATTCCAAGCCTAATGGGAGAAAAAGCAAAGATCATATTTATACAAGGGAACTACAGTCAGCTGGTTGTCCAGCCTTCAAATCTCTGGTAAACAGACTGCTGCTGCAGTTCTATATACAGGATTACCAGCCTTTTTAAAAATGTTTTTCCAGCTAAAAGAATGATTTATTGTAGCTTTTTTTCTGGCTATCTGAGGTTACTATATATCCGTGAAATAAAGTAAACAGCATTGCATGCATAAATTCCTTCTTTACTAGGAACACAAAGAGAAGTAAACAGCATATACAATAGAAACAGAGCCTCTGAGCCTAGAAAACCCAAGAGACTTGCCACCGGCACACTTTCTTCCCTCCCCATTTCCCAAATGAATGGTAGGTTTTTCAGCTGTGCCTATATAAGAATAGTGTAAATAGGGCCTAATTTTCAGAGGTGTTGAGTACCTACAACCTCATTTGAAACCAAATGAAATCGCTGCTGCTCAGTGTCCCTGAGAAATCAAATGCTTAATGACCATAATCTTTTTGTTTGAATTGGTATAATTTGTATTGATGTCAATGGGGAAGTAAGGAGCTATGAAAATATGAGGAAATCTCAGGGCAGTTTCCCCTCTATATAGTAAACTAGAATCTTTTGCTTGACATAATAAATGTGCCCACACACCATGTCCTAAAGCTGACCAATAAACAAAGTGTACCTCTATGGACATCCTGAAAACAAAAATAGTCTTGTTTAAATAAACGGGATTACGTGTATGAGTGATTATTGAAGGGATGGGCCACAGGCACACATGTATCACTGCCTGGAGCATGCTGTTCAGAGAGAGGAGTGTAAGCTACAGTCAAACTACTGTTCTTGACCAAATTGTTGCAGAAGGATGGTCTTACTGAAGATTTATAATACAGAGCACTATGTGTTTCCTGCATTTCTCTTGGAAGGAATTAAACATGGCAGTTCTCAGACAGAAATACTGCAAATTGACGTGTAGTCTACCATTGACATTTTCCCACAAGTGACATGAGCTGCATTTTAATAATGGGATGTGGAAAAGCTTCCATCTTAATTCAATGATTTTTACACTTTGATGCCTATGAAGGTGCTGGCTGCATACAAACATTCATTTCTAGCAGTGGAAAATTTCCATTGGACTCAGAGTGAGAAGCACAGGGCAGTGCTGCTCCCTCCACTTGGCTCCTGGGCACCCAGAGCTGAGTGGATCGAGCCCTTTGGCAAAATCCCAACCTGGTCCACATACGTGGGACTCCAGTGTGAGGACTGGGTAGGTGTTGTGCCCTGCTATACCAGGAGAGTTTCCCTGGCCCTGGTTCCCAGCCCTGCAGACTTTAAATAACCATGTGTGCCGCCCAGCTGGCTAGCACAAATAGCACTTAAAATCTGCTGGGCAGAGAACCGGGTGGGAAAGCTTCCTTGATCCCAGTTCCACACAACCCTAACATCTGGGCCACATGGGCAGCAAGGAGAAGCTGTTGGGACTGGGAACCAGGCTCAGGAAGGCTCTCCATCAGCTCAGTTCCTGGTCCCCAGGCTCCTGTCACTCAGTTGAGGCTGGCATTTAAAACCCAAGGCTAGTTTGGGGAAGATGTGGGGAGCCATATCTTCCCCCTGATGCTGGATCAGTCTAGGAGGGGAAGAGAGCAGTGGGGCAGAACCCCCAGCTTGCTTCTCACTCCAGGGATTTCTGTGAGAGAAGCAGGCAGGGGTCTTGTAGCACCACTCCCTCAGCTCGGGTTCCAGCGCTGGGGACCCAAGCTGATGCACTAATGCAGAAAAGGCCCTGCCTTCTTTTCTTTCTGGGGTCTCCAGTTTGTATGAACGTTTGTACACTTGTGGATTTCTACCAGTGTAAAACAGTGGAAATCCTTGCTGTGAAGAATGATTTGGGAAGCGTTGGGATAGATGGAGAATAACTACATGTAGCTTATGACTGATTGTGACACCACTTCTGGTCTGGTCTGTCCATGGTAATTTAATGATTGTGGGGCCTGTGACTACTTATAGGTACTATGTTTCCCAAATGTGGCCATGAACTCCAGTTTGGAAACTGCTAATCTGTTGCACTGAATTTCTCACTCACCTTGTGTTTTAATTATTATGATTTGTTTTCAAGTTTCAACATATCATATATGTCAATTCTGCCTAGAATCTGGGTTTCTTCAGAAGCTGTTGGCTTAACTTGCTAAAGCTAGTAGCAGAAATGAAGTATCTGATAACCCATTAATATCTTACTGTAATAAAATAAAAATGTCTAACTAACCCAACAGCTTATGGCTGAACATGTAACTTGATTTACAGACTCTAAGCTATTTCTAGTTTGATTTTTTTGTCATTTAAATTCCAACTTATTATGCTGATGCCAGCTAGATTAAGGAACCCTCTAGGATTAGCTATTAGAATTCTTTTGTGGGTAATTACGTGAGTACGTCATCACTCAGCTTTCTCTTAGATAAGCTAAATTGATAGAGAATCTTCAATCTCTCATTGTAAGACACATTTTCCAGACCAATGTTTTTATTGTTATGTTGTTAAAAAGGTTATGGACGATACAGCAAATATAGGTAACTAAAAAAAATACATGTTCTATCGATGTACATTGTAGTAAGAAGACAGAGTTGAACTCTGTTTCTTTCCTTTCACTTGCTGGCCTCCACAAAATGCATCTAGACTCAGATTGCTCAGCTCATTTATTTTATAAATGTTAAGGAGAGCATTTTCAATTGACATTTCAATTTAGTTTGCAGAGCTCTTATATGAAACCACCTGAATAATTAATCTTCAGGAATCATGATCAAAGGGAAGCAAAATAAGGGAAAAAACAGGCAGAGGCTTACAAAATCAACCTATTTGCAATTTACTGTCTTGCTGCCAGGATGGGTGAAGAAATTCAGAGAGGAAATATGGGGAAGTCAAAAGATCAAGCAATGTTCTAAGGGGGGGGGGGAAATGTGCCTGTCAGCTATGACTGCTGAGCTAGACTGAGTTTGCTCCTCAAACTGCTGTGTACTGAAACTTCCTCCACTGATAATAAAAAGGCTTCTGGGCCATAAAGCATTTCATTATCTTTAAGCTCCAGTTCCTTGCAATAAAACTCTGGGGAAGATGATGTCACAATCATCTGTCACAAAGATTTATATTCTGAATTAGTGTTAACTACAATGTATGTATGATTCAACAGATTCTCTATACTATGTTATACTGTCAAAGCTGGACATCCCATGCTTCGTTTATCTTTAGCTGGAAGATTTAAGGGATAATAATCAGTAGTCTGAGAAACTATAAATCATTCACTTTTTTAATCAGATTTTTTCTCCAGAATAGAGTTGGAAAATTAATTATGGTTGACCTGGTCTCAAATGTAGACAAAAATCTTCCTTTCTCCCATTTATGAGCCAATGCAAATGTGACATTCAATCATATAATGTTATTTAATGTTGTGTGCAACAAAATTAAAGAACAAAACCATGTGGAAAGTGTTTACATTTTCATTAATATAATTTATAAGGAGAATAGTTTTATCTAGCTTAGGTGTAACCTCATACAGATGTTAGATGCTGCCAATATGATCATTTTTGAAAGTATGCATGTAAGTACACTGAAAAGATTTAAAGCAAAAGTAGTAGAAATGAAATACATAGTTCTGCAAAAGGAGTTATTATTATCTCCCACCCCGAAATGATTTAGAGATCACATCAGTCTTGTCCTTGCTTCTGTTGTTTGTTTTCTTTATTACTTGCAGCAGAGCCTCCTACCCTGTGAAAGAAATTTCCTACAGTCAATAGGGTTCTCTCTAGAAAACAATAACTCAACCTAGGCAAAAATTCTTTCATAGTAAAAATATTTTATGAAGTTGTATACAATATCCATAGAGAATGCAATAGCTGTAATATAGCTCTATTTGAGCAAATAGTAAATGGTGATTCTTCAGAAACTGTTTATTGAAGAACTAATTCAAACTGGCTTTGATACAGGCACTGCCACATAGGCTGAAAGTGGACTCCAGAAGCATGTCAACAGCAGCACTGGGGGAGCTCGCTAATGAGCTACTGCAGAGATTGTGGTTAGCCCTAGATTTATTTAATCTCCTTACTGTTGATCTGGAGGAGGTGGTGACACTTTAGAATTTACTAAACTGGGATGGTTTGTATATACCTCTAAGAACTGTGAAATGGCATAAAAGGAGTTCTTGGCTTCAGGATACTGCTGCAACCACAAGTTGAATAAGATTCCAGTAAGAACTGGTACTTTCCGTGGATAATGAGAACAGCCAGAGTAACATTCAACAGAATTAAAAGAAAAAGTTTATAATAAATTCTAAGGTTAATGGCACAAAACAGTCATTTACTAACATATTTTAGGATGAAATTTCTCCTTTGGATAGATTATTTCATAGTTGCCCACATCAGGGTTACCTTTTACCCGATACTGAGGTGGTGCAATCGCACCATCAGAGGCAATAAGAGGCAAGATGGACCACTGCTCTTACCCAGTACAACAAATTCAATGTCCACAGACTAAACCTTAAAGCATGAGCAGGAACAGGAGGTCACAAAACAAGACAGAAGTACAAATAGATACATATGGCAGAAAATACTCCAAAAGCAGAAATAGCACAAGGGATTAACTTAGGGTGTACCATGGTGTGGTATTGATTATCTTAAATAAGGTCATATCACTTAGTGTTTATAAATTGCATTCAAATGTACTTCAGTTATCCAAAATCTCAATTATCCAAATGTATTCACGGTCCCCCATGACATTCAGAAAGACAAGCTTGCAGTGTTGTGCCAAAGAGGGGATTTTTGTCAGGAAATAAATGTATTAAACCACAGATGGAAGAATGGTAATTCTTATGAGAATAATTTAATACTACCCATAGCAAAGGGTAAAATTGTAAGTTCAGCTGGATCAGATTCAGCTACTGTAAACAGGCTTAATTGATGTCAGTGAAATAGCTCCAGTTTACATTAGGGAAAGATTTAGCCTCTTGGATATTTTCTTGCACTTGCTAGTTTTAACAGTGGAGTACAATGCACAAACTTTTGATACCCTGTGCAATTATAACTAAGTTATTTATCATAAGGTAATTGCAAGTTTTAAGTGCTATTTCACACTTAAAATTGATAATGTGGTCTCTAACCTGCAGTACTGAGTGCATGGGACAATGCTACATAATAAAAACATCTCAAGGCCATAACACTAGTCTAATGACAACCTGCATACAGGTGTTAGTAAGTGAAAGTTAACTCCCAAGCGGGGATTGCGAATATGATGGCGTATGTCATACTACCTTGGCTGACAGTACACTAACAGTTGACACCTATATTTGATCTCTTGAGTCAGTTCCATAGGTGCAATTTCTAATTATAATCTATTATGATAGGAAAATTATTGACACTGTTTCCCAGCAGTTTTTTTCTGACTGCACCCTGAAAAGTGAGTGAAATGCTTCAACTCCAGAGATTTTTTTGTTTTGTTTCGGAGGTTGGGGTGGGACAGAAAGAATATTTTCCAGTGTTCTAGTAAACAAAAGAAAATAATATATATCTAATTATCACAGAACTCTTTCTTATGCCTGCTGTCCAGGTTTAAAAAAGAGTTCTTTCTTCTGCTGTTCATGCTGTATTGTTTGTATGAAACTTTTCAACTGTTTGTTTAACAGTCTTTTGCTCCAGTGAATCTAAAATAGATACATGCAACTTTGCAATTTAATTACTACTCATCTAAGCATGGGAGGTATCAAATTTAATTAACTCACAAAGTATTATAGAACACAGAATTCTTAATTATTTTGTGTTTCAGTAAAAATATTGAGGCATATAGCTGCCTGTATAATCTTGTACTCATTTATTTTGTATAGCTGAAATCCGAAGAATGAGAATAAGGGTCTTTACAAAAGTGAAACCTATAAATTTCTAATTATGGGTGTTGTCCTCTTGAAGGTAATAATGAAAGCCCCAGTGGGTTAAGGGTTGGCTCTACATGTATATCTTCTGTTTCTTTCAGTGTCCTTTCCTAAGCAAGCCTTCATTTTTCTTTAAAAAACATGATTTTATCATTTAAAACAGGGGTGATAACACATGGCATGTGTGTCACCTGTGGCATGGGAAGCCTTTGTGTGTGGCATGTGGCAGATCAGGGAGGGAGCAAGGAACACAACAGCAGGTTGCCCAAAGAGCAGTAAAAAGAGCAATAGTTCAGATAGGAGAAGGGGATCTGAATGGCTCAGAGTGGGTGCAGAGTTTTAAAAAGGTCACTTACATAGCTATTAAATTGTGGTAACCCAGCATTAGCTTTCACGATGACATAGTTCAGGACAGAAAGGAGGGAGAGCTTGTATGTCATAAAGCAATCCAAGATGCAACTATTCTGTGATCTTGATAGCCAGAGAGGGTTCTAAGTTCTGCCTGTGTTCAATGAATTGCATAAAAATCCCCTTTATTTTTCTTGAGAAAAATCTAGTCCACTCTTTGTCAAAATGGACTCTACATTTCCAACAAGAATCAAAGGGGGCAAGAGTGCTCAAAAGCCCCCTCTGGCTCACCAAAGGCATTCAGGAATGCCTGAAAGCCAAAAAGGAGGCATACGCCCAGTGGAAGGGAGGGGCTATCACCAAAGAGGAGTATACCTACATCACTCGGGTCTGTAGGGGGGCTGTTAGGAAAGCTAAGGCAGATATGGAACTAGGGCTAGCATCAAGGAGCAGGGGCAACAAAAAGTCCTTCTTTAAATACATAGGGAGTATGAAGAAAGCACCAGGTAACATGGGGCCCCTGCAGGATATGCTAGGCAATCTGGTGGTTGCACTATAGGAAAAGGCAGACCTTTTTAACAATTTCTTTGCCTCCATTTTTTTGTACAGGGACCGGGACTCCCCCACTGAGGCTCAGGATGGATTCAGGAGAGACTCTGCCAGGCCTAGGGTCAGGGAAGACTGAGTTAGGGAACTTCTGGTCAGCAGATCTAGTCAGCAGGTCCAGATGCTGTCCACCCCAGGGTTCTGGGGAATTGGCAGGGGTTATCAAGGGGCCCCTGGCATGGCTTTACGAGCACTCGTGGTGCTCTGGTCAGGTGCCAGAAGACTGGAAGAAGGCCAATGTGGTCCCCATTTTCAAAAAAGGGAGAAGGGAGGACCTGGGCAACTATAGGCCCGTTAGTCTTACTTCAATCCTGGGGAAGCTCTTTGAGAAAATTATCCAGGAGCACATCTGTGAAGGACTAGTAGGGGAGATGATTCTCAGGGGCAACCAGCATGGTTCATTAGGTACAGGTCTTGTCAGACCAACCTGATTGCCTTCTATGATCAGGTCACAAAATCATTGGACACAGGTGTCACAGTGGATGTAGTCTTTCTGGACTTCAGGAAGGCCTTTGACAGTGTCTCCCATCCCTTTTTAATTAAAAAGCTAGGCAACTGTGGCCATTGATGCCTACACAGTCAGATGGATAGCCAATTGGCTAGGGGGCCACACCCAGAGAGTGGTGGTGGATGGGTCATATTCGACCTGGAGGGATGTGCACAGTGGAGTTCCCCAGGGCTTGGTCCTCAGGCCGCAGTGTTCAATTTCTTTATTAGCGACTTGGACCAGGGGGTGAAAAGCACCCTGTTCAAATTCACTGATGATACGAAGATTTGGGGTGAGGTGGGCACGCTAGAAGGGAGGGACAGGATACAGCTGGATCTGGACAGGTTACAGGGGTGGGTGAATGAGAATGGGATGGGATTCAATACTGACGAGTGCAGGGTACTGCACTTGGACAGTAAGAACTAGCAGCATACCTATAGGCTGGGGAACTCCCTTCTCAAAAGCACAGTGGTAGAAAGAGATCTTGGAGTCATTATTGATTCCAGAATGAACGTGGGCCACCAATGTGAGGACACAGTCAGTAAGGTTAACTGCGCCTTGTCATGCATCCACAGATGCATCACAAGCAAGGCCAAGGAGGTGATTCTCCCCCTCTATGCAACACTGGTTAGGCCACCGCTGGATTACTGCGTCCAGTTCTGGGCGCTGCACTTTAGGAGGGATGTTGCCAGCATCAAGAGGGTCCAGAGGAGGGCCACTCACATGATTCAGGGACAGCAGGGCAGACTCCATGAGGAGAGGCTACCGGACCTGAACCTGTTCAGCTTTCACAAGAGAAGGCTGAGAGGGGACCTGGTGGCCATCTATAAACTTACCGGGGGGACCAGCGGGGAATGGGAGAGACTTTGTTCCCCTGAGCACCTCCTGGAGTAACAACGAATAACGGCCATAAGTTGTTTGAGAGTAGGTTCAAGCTGGATATTAGAAGGCACTACCTCACAGTCAGGTTGGCTAGAAGGGAAGTGGTGCTGGCTCCTACTTTGTGGGTATTTAAGGAGGAGGCTTGATAATTACCTAGCTGGGGTTATATGAACCCAGTATTCTCTCCTGCCCAGCGTTGGGGTCAGATTTGAAAATCTACTTAGGTCCCTTCTGACCCTACATCCATGAAACTATGATCTTGTTCTGTTTTTTCATTCTTTTTCCCTTTACATTTGGAAAAGCTGAAAAGGTATCTCCACTATTCATCCCCCTTCTCTCTCTCCCCCCCACCCCCGCACCTGTCTCTTACCCATTGACTTCTCAGTCTACATTTTCACTGACTACCTGTCTTGTATGCATACCAGCCCAGCCTCTGGCTTCTTTACTTTTCATTCCATTCAGGAAGAGCATGCACCAACTGCTGAAACTTCCTTAGCCGATGAAGGGTTTTTGAACCCGAAAGCTTGCTTAATAATTGTTTTCTAAATATTTAAGTTGGTTTAATAAAAGATATCAGATTCACGCAAAGAACCTTGTCTGCCTATTACCCACTTGAGAGTTTTGGAAGGCCTTGAGTGTAGCAGAAGTGAATTTGATCCTTTTTTTATTGGATAGACAAAATGGGGGGGGCATAGAAAGTTGACCCTCTCCCCCCCACTGCTATGAAGAACATAATTGTGTTGAAGTTTCCTAAGCCCCACCATAGAGGAAGGGTTTAGGGGTGGACCAAAGGAATAATCCACTAGGCCGAAGTTAATAGTGCTCTGATTCCTGCTGGCAATGATGTTCAGTTGCCAGTGGACTACTGGGGCTAAAGTATCCTTCTGGGGAAGGATCATATGCATTTGTGCTTTGAACTGGAGACAGTTTGCCTCTGTTTGTCACAGGGCATAAAATTATCATGGAGTTTCTTGTGGGGGCTCTGTTCTTTCTGTCACTTTCATTAAGCACAGTTCTGACAGCAGGGACTGTTGATCAGTTGCAGCTGCAAGGCCAAAAGAATGAGTACTTCTCAGGACTTGAATATTAGACCTTTCTTGTCTAACTTGTGTTTATTTCTTAGTAAATGGTACAAATATTTTGTTACTTAAATATGCATGATCTCCCCCGCCCCCTCTTCCTGCCTCCCGGGCCATCACTGTCCTCCTACATCTTGGTTAACTCCATATAAGTGTAGCCCAGGTAACTTGGGTATATACTCTCCTTCTCCAATCGAAGGGGATTGTTAGCTGGCAGGTGTGCTGTGGGGTGGGAACTGCAGACTGCTCAGTTTCCCTCCGTCCCTATACAACCAGGCCAGGACAGTCAGGGGACTTAACAATATACACATTTATTTACAATAACTTATCGCAAGGGAAAGGAACATGGATACAAACATATGTACAATGTATATATATGTATATATATATTTATAAGATATCTAAACCAGTAACACAAACAATACCTTCTGGGTAAATGACATAAAACCTTATACCAGTGCTCCAGATGCAGGTAAGTCACAGGTAAGTATCTGATCTGAAACAGATAAACCCCAAAGATAAACTCAATCCTGAGGGGAAACCCCAATGCCCTTGGGCTTTTCCCAAGCTCTACAAATAAGCTGGTAACTTTAGAGGGGCCCTCTCAGTGGGTCTCCCCTTTCAGAAGCCCTTAACTAATCGGGAGCGACTCCTGTCCCTCTTTTCCCTGCAACTCACGGCTCCCAGGCCTGGAGCGTGGTCCTTGTCTTCTGCACCAGGCTGCTCTCTTGCCTGCAGTGGGCTTTGGGGGGGTTGCTGTCCCCCAGAACAGGGCTCCACAATGCAGGGTTTCTGTGGCCTCTGGCTTGGCCCTGTTGACTGGCTCACTAGCCCGATCACCATCTGGCTCTCTGGACTCAACCTTTTGCTATGGGTCGGAGGCCTGGGCTGCCTCGTGTAGCACCAGGCTCAGTCCGCTCCTGAACCCTCCATGCAGCGCCTCCTGCACTGAGCTCCCAGCTTCGTTCCGGGGGTTGAGGACCTGAGCTGCCCAAGCACTCCAAAGGTCCTACCCAGTGCACCATGCTGTGCACTGTCTCTCTGGCCACACGCCAGAGTTTGCAGACCTGAGCTGCCTCGCGCAGCTCCCAGGGTCTGGACGCCGTGTGCTGTGCTGCACACCGAGAGCCTAGCTGCCATTCCCTGCCAATGGAAGTCTTCAGGGGTGCTTCTGAGCTACTGCTTTGCCCTGCTGAGCAGCTCTCCTCAGCCCCGCTCTTCTCTCTTCTTGCTCTCAGATGTGCTTCCCTCATGCTGGGCAAACAGCTCCTTTTATATGCTCCAGGGCTCTGCCCCTGAAGTCTTCCAGACCTGAGTGTTGCAGTCTACAATCAGATCCATGGGGTGGGGAACTCCTCTCCCCCTCCCCTCAGGAAAGGGGCATGACTGAACTCCTCTTGCTGCCTCCTGATTGAGGGATGTGCTCCACCAATCAAAACAGCAAGATTTTAAGCCTGGGACTCAAGCCAAGCTCCAAAAGGCAAGCCTGCTACATAAGACTTTTTGGAAGTCAGTGAGGAAATTAAATTATATTAGGGTGCTTTCAGTCTATTCCAGACACCTAGATTTTATCTGAATCTTGCCTTACCTATTTGTAGATGATCCAAAACTGGGTCCTTAGGTAAAATACTAGCTGGTAAAAGTTTCTCCCAGAGAAGATAGTAGTTGTAGGCTTTACAAAAAAAAAAAAAAAGAAATGTCAAAGATCATATCCACCAATTTGATTGGAGAAATGCATTTACTGTTATCCTTCCAATTTGAAATCAGAGGTTAGTTTCAGATCCTTGGCCACTCAGTGATGACTTAGATCTCAGAGGTGTCCAAAAATGCTTTTTTTTTTCTATCTGCTTTAGGGAAATAGAATGTAATCTCTTCTTCTAACTGTAACCCTTACTATGGTTATTCAGTTATCCTGGGATTAACATAATGTTTTGTGCTTTGTGCGAAACTATACCTTAACACCACTCAGAAAATTAAACAAAACACAGTTCTCTACTTAGGTCTAAATTAAGTTCATTATTAGGCTTGGCAGGATTTGATATTTATCAATAAACATTAATAAAAAGCAATTCCACCTGATACTCGCAGACTGATAGAAAAATATTTCTGTCAGTAATCATAACCATGTATAAAAATGTATAGAAAAAAGCATAAAAAAATGGCTTGGGCAGCTGTTGCAGCTGGGATGGGAGGGTCAGGGCTGTTGGAGGGTCAGGGCTGTTGGCAACTGGGAGCCTAGTGCCACTGGCCACTCGCTTTGCCCAGGTTGCAGCCAGGAATCGGGAGCCAAATTCCTGGTGAGCCCAGCCTGGCCCCTGTGTGGGGCCAAACTCCTGCCAAGCCTGGCTCAGCCCTGTTGTGATCAGGTATGCTTTATTTATTTATGCATGTTTACTTTTTCTATTTTAACATGTGACTTTATAAAGCTTTTAACAGTATACTGTCATTACTAAATTGTCTGCCCCCACATCCCTAATTTCATGCAGTCCAATTTAATCAAAAATCAACAAAAACGAAAAAAAAAGCTTAAAAATAGGCATTTATTTTTAGTCATAAAAATATTAAAAAATAAACATCAAATTCTGCCAAGCCTGTTCATTATGCAGTCTGAACTAGCCACCTGGTTAGTTTCCAGATGCGATTCCAGATTTTCCCTTTGACCTGAAAAGTTGAACACTGTTTCAGAGCTGGTCACCTCTCTCCTGTGTGATGCTACAGCAGTTCTTGACAGTGTGAGAACTGGAGTGAGCATTCATTCCGTTTAAAACAGAGCGTATGCTAACAGAATATTTTGAAGGTCCCATTTGGAAACTCACTTTAAACTTTTATAGAATAAGACTTATTGATTTAAAGGCTTATTTACTGTCTTAGACAAAGACTTTCCAAAATAGCAAAAACTGTGAGGATGACATTACAAATTCATGCAAAGTGATTTGAGAACCATGATCACACTGGCTTTCAAAAGCATTTAAATTGCAGCTTCACTTAAAGGAAAACAATAGGATTATATGCTTGGAAGGGACCACAAGTGTCATTTAGTCCAAGCTCCTGGTCAGGTGTAGAATGCACTATTCCTAAATAACTCCATACCTTTTCTTGAAGGAGATTCCATGACAGCCCTATAACTTGTTCCATTGACCTACTGTTCGCAGCCTGCTTTATGACCCTCTTCTTTCAATTAGCCTCACTTCCAAGAGCAACATTCTCCATAAAGAGCTTAACTTTGTATAGTTGCTTCCAGGTATACAAAGTAGATGTGAGATGCTACCATTCATATCTGATTGTGCTTCTGCAGATGCTCTAAATTCAGTTTGCCCTTGCCTAAACAAATACACAAGAGTAGTGGAGAACGAGGGTTTCTGTGGTTCTCTTCCTGTCAGCACTTACATCATGTAACTAAAATAAAGACTGCTCCATGAAAACAGTGAAACAGTCATACCCAGTTTTATGAAGTAATAAAATATTAGCTATTTCTGACAAAGGGTACATTTTGGTCTACTAAAATACTGTTGTGAAGGGTGGTTGTGAGCTATTCTATATATAAAGGGCTTAGTCCATCTTTGTGTCTGTCTTTGTGTCTGTCTATCTATAATGCTCTTGGGGGGCATGGCTCCTGGTGAGGCATGGATCTAGCCAGCACTGCATCAAGAATGCCTGTCAAGAATGATAGGCAGGGCATGGCTTCAGCTGAGCAGGCCAGGAGGATACAGAGCAGGGGCCAGAGGGGAGTAGGTGGTGCGGGGGCAAGCAGCGG
>NW_017729022.1:16537396-16540139 GCF_001723915.1 Gavialis gangeticus
GCAGACACGGGGGGGGGTGCTGGTGTGGGGCTGGACACAGATTAGCGGGGGGGGTTGCGGAGCTGGATATAGAATAGTGGGGGGGTGGGATGGTGCCAGATGTGAGGTGGCAGCAGCATGGGACTGTGGGTGGTAGGGCCAGATGTGAAGTGCGGGGGGTGGCATGCGGCTGGATTTGGAGCAGTGGCACTGTGGGTTGGTGGGTGGCATCAGTGGCCACGTGCAAGCTTCCCCCCCACCCCTGCTCCTGGGAGGTGGTGGCTGTGCAGGGTGGTGGGTGGCGGCACTATGTCCCTGCCCGCCTTCCCCCATCATTCTTGACAGGTAATTTGCTACTTTTTAGAATAAGAAGCTATAAGTTATCAAAATGTAATTTAGCTCTTAAGTTATTACATCCTTTGTATTTTGTTCTAAGTTTTCTTGCATGTTTTTCATTCCATGGTATATTGTCATTACTTGCACAATAGAAATTAATTGTGCCTGTAACTTCTCTAGCAGAAGTTAGAGGTAATTTCTTTAAATGTAATAGAATTGTCATTTTGTTGCCTTTTTGTGCAGTTACAGATGTAAATCATGCAAGTACTTTTTGGTAAATCATCTTTCATGAGATGCTGAAACTTCCAAAAATCTTTAATTTAATATTGTGTATGAGGTCATTCTGGTCTTCAGTTATGGGTCCTTCTTCAGCTGCTTTGATATGGGTATTGTATGAACAATTTCCACTTTGGAGAAATAGGCATAAAAGATACGTGAGAAATGATTACACCTTATCTAGAAGGATATTTCTAATTGAACATTCTCCAGATAAATTGCAGTTCTAGGAAATTATGGTACAAAGAAAAATAAAGGTCACTTCAACAAGTGAAAGTGTCACATACCATTGCCTACTCTACTAAAATATTAACTATGCCTGCCGGGCTACTTCTTTGTGTATTAATGAATCGTGATGATAAGTGACAACGGTGAAATATTGCTATAGAAAAGAAAAGACCAAACTCTAGGAGTATGATATTGCTCTTGTTCAAACTAGCTTATTATCCCTTTTCTGCTTTGTCTTTCATGCGGGACCCTTTCCTATTATTACTTATAGAAAGGAAATTAATTACTCGAGGAGCTTCAATGACGGAAGCTGGAGAGACTATTTTATTGAATAAAATGACCATGTCTCTTGCAACCTTTTTCAGTGAGAGATGTTAATGGTAATTTGGCTTCCATCAGTGACACTGTAAGTACTGTTTTGTGCATTGTTCCTCAAAGTAGGGGCTCAAAGATCAAGTTGTCATCTAAAATTTTTAGTTTACTGATTTGATTATTTTTTTTTGCTGCCAAGCTAATTCTTCTTTTCATTGTAAGATCATTTCCTTCCTCTGCTAAAATTGATGATAATTAGATGCAGACCTTGTGGAGAAAAGGCAAAGCTCTATTAGAACATAGACTGCAAGTGGAGTTAGATAAAATATTAAGTTACATAACCACAGTAAGAGCTATCTGCTCAAAAGCACTTTGCATGTACAGAAATAGTTTTGTACAAAGAATATGCTGGAGACAGTCCCACAACTGGGATTACTGGGAGACATTCTGCTGGGAGGAAAGGAGATGTCTGGGGCCTAACTAACTTGTGATTCTCTGTAGCACCTCCTGTTCACTGTAGAAATTAAGTTTATAGTGTCTTTTGCTTATTCATATTCAACCTGGTCTCATTCTTTTTATTTTTCCTGTCAGTCTCTCTTACATTATGGGATGTTTTGGTTTATTTCTGACCCCATAAAGTTGTCAAGAATTATCTAGATATGTATGTACATTGCAATTTCTAAGGGGGATTACTAGTACTTGTAGACCCACAACTCTTCTAAACAATATCTGAACTAGGACAACCACACATATCCCAGATGATCTTAGAGAAGGACCATTTTACTACACATAACCACACAACCCTGGGCTATATGTACACAGGGAACCACAAAGCTAAGTCAGTTGACCTTTAGATACAAGAAAAAAGGTCTTTTTTCTACGTTATTAGCATGGGAGTTACTCAAGGCATATTGTGAGGGATGTGGTAGATTCTGGCCTTTCAGCTTCAGGCAGGTGAAATTATTTTCATCCAATATTCATGTTACACACCACTCTCCCATTAATTTTAATGAATGTACTTCAAAAGTTTCTTAATTGCCTCCAGAGTTACACTGATAAAAATGAAGGACTATTTTAGAAAGAAAAGAGGACATAAAGTATTTTAAAACAATATTAAAATATTTTTAGAGTTTTTTTCTACTTGACAGGTACCGTTATTGACAATAATAAACATGAGTACACTTGCACCATTTATCTCCACAGAACATGAATCCTTTTTTCTTTGGTAAACAACATTTTCCCCCTTCTCTTTCTTTCAAACAAAATGTGAATATGGCTCTGATGTTGATGTTTCTTCTTTGTATCTATTTATTGGGGTGTCAAATGATTAAAAAAATTGATAGATTCATAGAGATTAGGGCTGGAAGGGATCTCAGAAGATCATCGAGTCCAGCCCCCCGCCCAAAGGGCAGGAAGTCAGCTGGGGTCAGAGGATCCCAGCAAGATAAGCATCCAATTTACTCTTGAAGGTGTTCAATGTAGGTGCTTGAACCACCTCCGATGGCAGGCTATTCCACCTTGGGGGCTCGGACAGTAAAGAAATTCTTCCTTATGTCCACCCTGAAACAGCTTTGCAGTAGTTTATGACCCGTTCAACCTCGTTATCCCTTGA
>NW_017729022.1:16545139-16545736 GCF_001723915.1 Gavialis gangeticus
ATGCAAACAGGAACAAGAAGCCAGAACTGGAAAAGAGCTAAGTAAAATACTTGGGTGAACTACCTCAGATCAGATTATTTTAAGCAACAGGACTGTAGATCAGGAGTAGCATTTGCAATCATTCACTAGTGCTGGGACCTGTGCTGGGAACCTGATCCAAATAACTGGAAGTGGTGAGAGGGGTGGGTGGGATTGAAGGGAGCTAGTGGGTCTGCAGTGGGGTTTGGTGGGTCTCCTGGGGGGGGTGTGTGGGGGGGATTTATGAAGGTGTGGGGGGTTGTGTGTGTGTGTATGTAGTGTTTGGAGCCTGGGGAGACTGGTTTCTGCATACCCTGGCAGCATGTGCAGTACTGTGGGCCAGGAGTGAGACACACACACACACACACACACACGCACACACACACACACACACACACTGCCCAGCAGGTAAGTCTGTGGAGGGGGAGGGGCCTAAGGGAGGGGTAAGGATGTGGGGGGGGGGCAGATTGAGGCCCCTATGGTGAGGGAGGGAGAGAAGCATAAGTAGGGGCAGGGGCTGTGGTGAGTGGGGCCCTGGGGTTGGGGTGGGTTGTGGGATGAAGCCATGGCTTGTCCAGG
>NW_017729022.1:16550736-16553293 GCF_001723915.1 Gavialis gangeticus
CCAGGGGAAGCATGGGGGGCATGTGCCCCCAGATTTATGTGTGGGGAAGAGGTGGGCTGCTGCTGCATGCTGGGCTCTGTGCCCCACTGCTGTGGCCCCAGGAGCCACATGATACCATGCTGTGCCTCCCACTCTGGGCGGACAAGGGACACAGTGCAGCCAGTACACGGCTTTCAGTGAATGGAGGGGAGCCCCCACCTCAGTGGGCTTCCCCCAGCATGTCCTGGGGTCCCCCAGCCTAGGGCTGCTCCTAGAGGAAGCCCTGCACTGAGGAAGCCCCCCCTTCCATTGCATGGCTGGACAGCTGCTCAGCTCAGTTGCTACCACAGGAGGGAGGAGAGGATTCCCCCTGGATTGGTCCCACACCCACACAGCTGTGCAGAGGAGGGGAAGGTGGGATTCCCCTTCCAGATTTCCGTGGGACAGGGCAGCCGTAGGCTGGGGAACCCTGGGTTCGTTGGGGGAAGCCCCCTGAAATGTGGGGCTCTCCCAGTGCCCCTGTGCCCAGGTGCATGGTTAGGCATCCAGCCTGAGGGAATGCCCCCGCTCCCTGCTGTGGCAGTGGTAGCAGTAGATCCAAGCCTCCTAGCCTCATGGAGGAGGGGGAGATCCTTTTGGCTCTCCATGGCAGGGTAGACTATGAGTTGGTGGATTGTTCCTCTACCTTGCCCCTGCTGCCCCTCAGGGCTAACAGGTGCAGATAGGACACAGAATGGGCAGCAGGGGCAGAGGCTTTCCTACTTCAGCTCTGTGTAATCCCAGGGGCAGGTATATCAGTGAAATATTGATGAAGTTAATACAGTAAGGGAATTGGAAAGAATTAGAAACCTAGCATGTGTATGTAAGGGAAAAAAAGTCCTCCCATGCTCATTAATTTTACCTCAATATTATGTACAACTTTAAATTTTGAAGCAAAGATAAATGAAGACATGGAGCTAACTGGAAAATAGGATAAAATGCAACACAGGTTTACTAAAAGTAGATAGCCCTAGACAAAATCAATAGCATTCTTTGATAAGATAATAGATTTTTTTAGTTAAAGATGATGCACTAAATCTAATCTTTCTGGACCTCAGCAAAACATTTGCTAGGGTATCACATAGAAAATATAAATTCAACTAGAGAAGTGTAGGATTTTTATAGGACTTTTAAGGTAATAAACACCTAGCTAGAAGGGAGATAAATGAGTTGTGTTGACAGGGGAACTATCAGGTGGTAACATGGTTATTATGGGCATTCCCTCAGGATTAGTTTTAGGACCTATCTTATTTAATATTTTCATTACTGACATTGGCACCAAAAGTGTAAGTGTGCTAATATAACTTTCTGATGGCATCAGAGAAATATAATAAAAGTAGGTCTGTCACTTAAAAACTACTACACAAGAATGTCTGCTGGATGTTCAGAGTTTAGCAATGTTGGAGGAGAACATTTATGAGTCATCAGTGTGAAAAAGGTAATGCATCATAGGACTGCATCAGTAAAGGGACTGAGTAGAAATAGGAAGGTTTGAAAGTAATTTTTAGGGACCACTGTAATTCAGGCTCCAGTGGGGTCAAAAGCAGGCTCCCTGTAGGCCGGGGTGGACAAAATACAGCCCGTGGGGTGGATCTGGCCACAAGGCAATTTCATCCAGTCTTTGTGCTCTCACCAGTTGTACCCCACCCAGCCCATGTGCCTCACTCCCACACTTGTGGGTGGAAGAGCTGCACCCAACCAGCAAACAGCTTCCAGGTGGGGCCGCTGCTGCCACTGCTGCAGCTGCTATGGGATCTGCATGTCTTCTCCAGCATTTCACTCACTCTGAGCACCAGGTAGGGAAGCAATGTGGCTGGGGTGGGGGGAGCTTCAGCTGTTGGGGGGTGTGGAACCAGCACAGAGTCCTTGTCCAGGGGGGCAGTGGGAGTGTGGACCTTGGGTGGGCAGGGAGTGGGTGTGAGGGAGGGTGGAGAGTGTGGGGAGTCCCCACACTTTCCACCTTCTGCCATGGCTCACAGCCCCTGTTGGCAGCAGCAATGAGCAGCAGGCTCTCAGGGTACTCGTGGCTCACACAGGCGCTGCTACTCATCAGCGGGTGGCTCTGGCTAGACCTGCATGTTGTGGCAAGCAGCACAGCCCGGTTGGCCTGCCTCTGTCACGTGGGGCTCCATGCAGTGCATGTGAAACTCCTGGCACTCACGTGCCACCAGGGGAAGCTTTGTACAATGAAGCTGGATTCCTTCACCATTCCCTGCCAGGCAGGTCCTGGAACTCCGCTGGGAAGCAGAGGTTGGGGCTCCCCTCCACTTCTGGTGGAGCCCTGGTACCTGCATGGCAGGGGGTGGCAAAGGCAGCCGGCTACATTGAATGGTGCTGTCCCCCAGTGCAAGTACCAAGAGCTGCATGTGCACCGTATGGAGCCTTGCATGAGAGATGGGCCAGCCTGGTTTCATTCTTTGCTGCCACGTGCAGCACTGCCAAGAGCTGTGCACAGCCAGGCAGCAGCCTGGTAGCAGCCACAAGCACCCTGGGCGCCCGCTGCCTGCTGCTACCAGTGGGGGGAGTTTTGGGGGGTTTC
>NW_017729022.1:16558293-16584075 GCF_001723915.1 Gavialis gangeticus
GCAATAATCTCTATGTACACTATGCAAACACAGATCATGACAAAAACAATTTTTGTAATAAAATTAAAATATGTTACAGTAACTGTTTGACTTTTAGTATATGATTTTGTTCTTTTCTGGTTCCAAGATGGCAATCACCCTCCCCCCCTCCCCACAGGAATAACTTTCGGGGGGTGAGGGAACAGACCTCTGGTGGCAAAGGTCAGGGGTTAGGAGTGGGACTTTTGGTCTCAAGATGGCAGCTAGGGGGCGGGGCACTTATCAAGGGGCTGTGCTACCTTAGCAGACCTTGAAAGTTCACCAAAACTTATTAAGTGGCCCTCCAGATGAAATAATTTCCTGCCCCGGCTGTAGAATCGCTGGAGCCAATTTCACGTATTTTTCAGGGTGGGCTGTCCCACACTTCTAGGCTGCCCCTGGAAACATGTAGGGTTCCCACAGTGTTTCTGGGGCTTTGTTGCCTTTCTTCTGTGTGCTTCAGGTAAGATTTTTTCAAATATTTCCCCCCACCCTCCCTCCCTCTTCCTTTGGTTTCAGGCCATTTATGGCCTAATCACAGTTTTCTGAGGCTTTGTGGGAAACGCTAACTTTTGGGCTTTCTCCTGAAATCTTATGAAGCCTGAATTACAGTGGCCCCTAGTCACTATAAAAAGCACTGATGAGACTTCATCTGGAAGACTCTATATAGAGAGAGTAACTCAAACTGGAACATATACAAAGAAGGGCTACTAGGATGGTCAGGAGAATTATATCATTATAAGCGTATTTCTGCATTTGTAGTTAGGGTTGACCTTAAACTTGCCCTCAAGCCCATACCTGCCAACCATCTATACTATAAACCTTAAGCTTGATCTCTAATTGCAACCCAGTCCAATTCCAGAAGCTCCATTGAACTTCAGGGTCTAAATTCAAGCCTGCTTCTTAGTGCACCCCTCCCTGAAGCATGTTTGGAATTCATCTGAGTGCTTAAAGTTACAAGCACAAGAGGTCTTCCAATAGCAGTTTCACAGAGTCCTGACTTCTGGCCCTTCTGCATTCTACTTCCTGTCATTTCTGGCATTAATTAGAGCTAATTTCAGAAGGAAAGATAAATAGACTACAATCTAATTTTAGAAGAGCTCTATTAGAGGAGCTGGAAGCACAAAGTTTCTAATCATCAGCATGGTGAAATTCTGGAACTATCTTCTAAAAATAATGGTAGAGGCATTCTAGTCAGTTTTAAAATGCAGCTTGCTGAACTTAAGAATGAGGTTGCATGACATGACCTGCAATAGCAGGTCACAGGACTTGATGACCAAGAACATCCTTTGAAGTTCTAAGTTTCTAAATGTTTAAGAGAAAAGATGTGTTCTTGAAGGTACAGCCTGCCTCCTCATTCACCTTCCACCCGTATGTATGCAAGGGTTCCAGTTATTCATTTGAGATTTCTGCTAAGCCTTTGAATAACTCAAGACTAGATTTGACAGTCAAAAAGAAAAAAGGCCCTACTTTATACTGATTGTGAACAAATTAAAAAGGGATATAAAACCTTTAGAAAAATTGTTATTTTCAGTTTGCATTTAATTTTCAATATTGGAAGAAGTTACATATTATCATATTCTGCTATTATATTTGTTAGGACTGCATGAATAATTCACCAGTCAAATATACCTCTTTTTTAGTGAAAGGATATCCATCAACAAGCATAATTTTATTGAATGTTGTTACTTTTCAACATTATTCAATATATTTTTATTTATTTATTTTTATTTCTATGGCCTGATTATGATCAGCTCTCAGAGTAATTGATATTTCAGCTGGGTTGATTGGTTATGATTGGTCAAATAAGTTGCATGATATTATTTCTCTGCTGACTTGACCAGTATCTAAGCCCTTATAGTCTAAATAGTTATGTGAAAAGACTGATTATTTAGTTCATGCAAATACTTCCACTTGTGCAAATAGTTTGATATATGCTTTCCATTAAAACTTGTGCTAGTACAACTTGATCATAGAAATGTTTGAGCAAAAGAAATGCAAGTAGAGAATGAGAAGGCCAAAGCAAAACTGTGAGCAAATATTTATAGAAACATTTTTGCAGTATTCTCTCAGCTCTAAATAATTTTAAGAGAAAAACTGGCTAATTTGGAAGGCCATCTGTATGAAAGGAGAATGCAATATGCCATCATATATTCTACTCTGCCAGAACTATCTCACCATTGTGTCTCAATGAAATAATTTCTTATATGTGTATGCAGAGTCGACCTAAGCAGGATGCGGAGTCTGGGGCAAATCAAACTGCGTGGACATGAGGAAGCCAGCAGAGGATTTGGCGTTGTGGGAGCGGGGTGCTGAGTGACCAGGTATGCTGGATTTGGCGGCGGATTGGGTGATGGGTGGGGGAGGGGATACTGAGTGGCCAGACGTGCAGCCAGCAGTAGCGCGTCACTGCGGACACTCCACCCAGCTCTGTGGGGCGCCCCAGAGCATGGGACCCAGGGCAGTCATCCTGATTCAGTGTGTTCGTGCCTCACTGAGGAAAAACAGAAAGTTTCCTTTATTTTATTCATCTTACACTGAGCCCAAAGAGCATGACATATCACATGTTTTTCACCAGGGAGAAAGGAGAGGCGTTAATACTGAGTCTCCGTCAGAGAGATACTTAAGCTAGAACTGTAAATGTCTTTTCATTCTCATGCTGGCAACCAAGGGGACAAACCATTACAAGCAAATGGCAAGCTTAAAACCATTACTAAATAGTCACTACCTGGAGGATGGTTTTAAATGGGATAGTAACTTGATGATTTTTTCCTTTGTTTTGGGCAGTGTCACTGGGTAGAGATTTTTTATTTTGTTTTACTTTTTGTTGATTTTTTTTCTTTCAATTTCCTGTGACTTAATAATGGCTAGTTAGTGATGCTCAAAAGCTATGGATAACGCTTACTTCTTTTTAGTTTTTCCAAACATCTAGCAACTTTGTGAGATAGAGGTTGGATGGCCTTGCTGTAACATTGCTGAAGTCTTAAACATTTTGGCTTTAGTTCTCAGATATCCCAAAGATTGTCTCTTCCTTTCTGTGCTTCAGTTCACCAGTTATATTTTCCTGTTTCTAAGTGGGTTTGTGAGAATTAATGAATAAATGTGTATAAGGTGTTTATGGTAATGGGGCATGGATCAATAAATACCTGGATAAACAAAATATACAAATCCATTTATCTGTACAAATGCTTTAATCTTACTCAGAAACAGCAGAAGATCATTTCTAAATTTCAGATTGTCATTGGTGAACAGGCATTGATCTCATAAAGTGTCTGTAGTGTGAATGTGTGTGTATATATTTTTTGGTAATAATTAACTTTTTTCAAACTGATGATCTGATAAAAGCTACTTGAACATTAAGAGTGTCGTATTTGCACAGAAGGTGGAGGATACAAGGAGTCTTCTTTCTTCTTTTGCCACTATGTAGGTATTAAATAGAATTTATTTTCTGGTCTTTTCTGATTGCAAAATCTCCATCAGTTTGGCCAGCAGAGACATTGGCCTTCCCAAGATGAGGTGAAAAAAGAACAGCCTTGAGAGCTCATTTTGTGTAGATGGAAAAAGCAAAGTAGTGGCTGCACTCTCCAGAGCTCTGCTGGCCATTACAGAAGGGTCAGGGACAAAGCTACTAACAATTCCCACTGGGATAGAGCACTTCCCTTGCAACTAAGAAATTATATGAAGCTTGAAGAACATGAGGAATTGGTGTTGTCACATGAAATGGCATAAGGCACCAGCATATTTGAAATAACAACTGTCTTCAGTTGCATGTCTGCAAGAAATGTGTTTGACAGAATGGGAGCAATTGAAATGTTAAAAAAGAAAAAAAATGTAAGAAATTCAGACTTTCTCTTATTTGGGGTGGGATGCAATATTTACTGATAGTCATCTTTTCTCAATAAAAAGCAATCAAGCATATTTATTTTGTGCAAGTATGGCTGTATTTAGATTTGAGCATGTAATCTGGGTTATGTATATATAGCTACACACCCAGATCTGCAATTCCAAGTCTTTTGTTCTAACCCGCCAATTTACAAGGCAAAATGGGTAGGTTAGGTGAGTGAATCTGCACAAACTACTTAAACTATTGTCAGTTGGCCTACTTGAGATTTGTGCAAATATGGCAGACTGAGAATTAGAATTAGTTCTCTATATAAGGTTATCTTATTCTTTGCTGTGAAGCCAGCAAAACTGATTTTCACGTTTGTAACTTTAATAAATAACTTCAGCATCTTTTTCAGGTGGCTGTACACATTCTTTACAGGATGGACAATTAGCAGTATGCGTTTCACATCAATACTTAGGAAGTGGTGATTTCTTTTTGAACATGCTGAAGGATCTGTTAATTAGACCAATTTAAATATATGATGCCCATATTGAACTTCTAAATTTTTATTACCAGATATAATAAAATATTAACATATTTAATGCCATACTTGAAATTGAACTGTAGGAGTGAGGCAGCAACCAGTGTTAATCAATCAATATTTTTCCTAATAAATATCATACTCTTGGATGGAGCTTTAAAGTTGTTGGCTGTCCCCTATTTTTGTGCTGGTGCCAGTCATCCCTCCTCTAGGACAGGATACCATAGCTTCTTTTAGCAGTTTAGCTCCCACTGGTTTTCCATCTCTTTATGTTTGGAAGTGAAAGCATAATTATTTTGGAACTGCTTTCCGGCCATGCTTTTCCCCTCCTAACTAGTGGATCCCAAGATTGTCAACCCAAAGTTTATAAGATTGGTTTAAAAACAATGAGTTTTATATAAATTACTTATTTTTAAGGAGCAGTTATCTGCCTGCAGTAGATTTATGTGATCATCTCAGATTTAAAAGGCAACCTTAAATGTATGCACAGAAGTGTAAGTCTCCCAGTTTAACACTTGGTGGGGACTCCCTTTACACTGGAGTCTGCATTCCTATAGTTAAGGATGGGACCTAAGTCTTCATACTGATATTCATATTTGTCACTTGTAAAGCAAACCTTGTTGCAAGAGGAATGAACAAGGAGCTATCCTGTTTCCAGGATGACTTATCTTTCCTTTTTTATTAATCAATAATACGTTACATTTGTTATTCCCCAGTCTTTTGATTGTTTGCTATTTATGCAGAATTTTTCTTAATGGAACTATAGTTTTAGTTATTGCCTCAATAGTCTACAATGTACCAGGGGAGCAAATGGTAAACTTTTTTGCTATATTTTGAATAACTAGGGAAAAAGTCAAGCCAGGAATGTTCAACCCATGAAACAGTCCTTAAGACGAGCACTGTCACCTAATGGGTATAATGCTTATAGCATTTTAATAACAAAAGTTCAAAACATAATTAACTAGATGACAGTTTCATTAACAAGATCTCTTTCAGTCAATTGGAAAGGTAGATTTCATCATTTTGTTTTACAAAAATAAATATTCTATTACATAAAATTGAGGCGTAGATTAGCCATTACAAAATTAATGAGCACTTTTGTAGAGAAACTTTGTGGCTCATATTTTCCTCATGAATGTACAATTATTCTTTTTTGTAGCAGATTCATTCCCAATAACTGATGTCAGCTCAGCGAAGTACCTGAGCATGTACTTTACAGTTGGTGCATATTTAATTCATCCCCATTCATCAGATAACTTAAACATGTATCCAATTCTGTAAAATGTGCTTAATTGCTGTGTTGTACAGAAATGGACTCCAGCTTATGCTTAAAATTAAGCAAATTCTGTGCTTTACTAAATCAGAGACTAAAAGGTGATCTTTGTTTATGAATGTTATCTATACCAGATTTCTGTTTTTTTTCCTAAGAATCTGTTAATGAATTGTTATTTTTTAATTATAAGCCATGTTCATGGTAGACAGATAGCTTCATTCTTTTACTGTTAGAGAAGAATGACTGTGTAGGTGGACTTAATTTGCAGATAGATGACTTAATAGAATGGTATTAGCACTTTGTCTTTGCTATTTCTCTACCTAGGAATACACAACTATTTTCTGATACCTTCTCATTCCTGCTTTATAGCAGTTTTTATTTTTGAGTATTTGATACTAGCTTTTTCTTTCCAATGAAGAACAGCTTGAAAGATGTATTTTTTCTTGGTTTTTTAGTTGAGAAAGTTGCAATATAGCAGAAAATAAGAATGTTGTTTCAAAGCTGTTTAATACACACATAAAGGTTCTCTTCAATGAATAGCTCAAATCTTTTATCCATGAAAACATTTCTTACCTATCCTTTATATTGTATTTAGATTTTAAAAATCAAGAAATCAAAGACTTGTCCCAGCTTAGGTGTCTCACAGCTCTCTCATGGTTAAAGTATGTCAGATTTTTATGCTGATAGGATATAGATGATATGACTCCTGCCACATCTAGCTGGCTAGCCCAAACCAGCAGGTGTCCATTTGCAGCTGGGTGACTGGGATAGCTTTCAGCACATATCTTGGGGGGAAAAAAGCTAAATACATGCCTCTAGAGATGTACTTTTCAGACATCACAGTGTCCTTGTAGTTTGCATATGTACATGATAGATATAATGGGACTTATTCATATTTGCACTAAGGCTCCTTTACACTGCACTGGGGATGAAGTACTGCCAGAGTAATCAAATAAGGCTATAATATAATCAGGACTAGATTTTTGCTGGTAGTACAACTATTAGTGTTTTTGGAATATTCACCATTACTTGCATGTAATTAAAGGCTATTTACCTTCTTCTCAGTATTCTATGAGCTGAGTACATTCAGCTAGATAGCAGATTTTGCTCTGTTTGCATGGCCAGAAAGGGTTCAAGAGTCTACTGTGAGTTAGCAAAACTTAATGGCACACTAGAAAGCACAAAATACTCTTCCTGTGCATCATGTGCAATCGAGTTGTGTGTGTATAACTGTCCCCCACCTGGCTTACCTGCCAGGAGCACAGATGCATGTAGCCCATGTGGCTGTGTGCTCATGTGTACCGGCCAGAAGCGTGCTTATGATTGACCTGGAGCCCTTGGGTAATGGGCCCAAAGTGCATGGCAGACAGGAGCAAGGAAGAATGGCAGCAGAGGGAGCAGGGATGGCCCCAGCTGTTCTTACCCTTAGCAGAACCCAAAACCCTTTCCCCACTGAGAACCAGAGGGGGCACAGACCGGGCATTTGGCAGGCAATAGCCAATCAGCTGAATTCCAAGCAGCAGCTAGGGAGCCAGCTGCACCTCACTTGGTTGAGACAAGAGGGGACTCTGGGATCCCAGTATCTACTGGACATGACAGGGAGATGTTGTGGACAAGCCCTGTAGCAGGAAGCACTGAGCCAGGTCCAAGCAGCAGCACAGCATGGACAGATCCTTTGCAGGAGGTCACCCATGGGAGGACACTAACTCAGCCATTCCAGTTAGAGGTACTTAGGGACCAACCACACAGGGTAACTGGGGAAAGACTCGCAAAGCCATACCTGCACCAAATGGGCCCACCAGAGAAACCTGTGTAGTGGGTATTTACCAGCCAGGAACTGGGAGGGAGCACAGGCCTCATGGGGGCATCAAGATAGCCATCCTGAGGTGAAGCCATACCTGGCCTAGCACTCGCACAAGAAGGTCTGCTTGAAGAGGGCACTTTCCTGGATGCCAAAGAGGCTGGATAAGGAGAGCGAGGGGAGTGAGAGTCCAAAGTAACTCACAACCCTGAAATGAGAGAAGAGGCTCAGGCCAGCAAGGTATTAGTTTCCTGCCTGGTTGCCAGTCTGAGCCATTTTGAGTTCATCTTATCAGTTTGGTTAACATTATTTCTGAGTCTTACATTAGCTGGGCAGGGAGATAGAGCCCCAAAAGGATACCAGCCTCATCCCAACTCCATGGTATGCATCACGTGACAAATGCCTCTGATGTCCCAGCAACAGCAACACTACCCAAACAGAAAGGGTGGGTGTAGAGGAAGAAAGGCCCCACAGAAGACATGCCACTGCAGTCACATCCTGCCCTTGAGAAACCACTGGAGCATCTCCAGGTGAGTGCAGGGTTATCATAGATTCATAGATGCTAGGTTCAGAAGGGACCTCAACAGATCATCAAGTCTGACCCCCTGCCTAGGCAGAAAAGAGTGCTGGGGTCAGATGACCCCAGCCAGATGCCTATCCAGCCTTCTCTTAAAGACCCCTAAGGTAGGGGAGAGCACCACCTCCCTTGGAAGCCCGTTCCAAATGTTGGCCACACTTACTGTGAAGAAGTTTTTCCTAATATCTGGCCCAAATCTACTCACTGTCAGTTTGTGACCATTGTTCCTTGTTACCACAAGAGGTTCCCTGGTGAACAAAGCATCTCCGATCCCTTGCTGCGTTCCCCTAATGAATTTGTAAGCAGCCACAAGATAACCTCTCAGCCTTCTCTTGCAAAGGCTGAAGAGGTCCAGGTCCCTCAGTCTCTCCTCACAGGGCTTGTCTTGTAAGCCCCTAACCATACGAATGGCCCTCCTCTGGACCCTCTCATCATCTAAACATCAAGTCGTGGGGGGCGAACGGGTGAGGTGTGATGTAGCTAGGTGCAGAACATGCTGTGATGCTGCAGCAGTAGCACCAGGTGAGGCCCTGTCATGGTGGGATACTTCACCTGGTTTATAAAACAATTGCAGCGGACTTAGTATGTCCATAATATAGAAAGAATTTGGAAGCAAACCTGTTTGCTCTGATGGTATTGCAAAGTGCTATGGCAACTGTTCTCATTCAAATGCAAGTGGAATTTCAGCACCATGGACAATACCTTACAGCAGATGGGTGCTTTCTGCCCACTCAAAAGGTATTATTAACCTTGCTGCACTGCCATTCACAAAAGAAGCTATAACTGAGGCTGCAACATTCATATTTTAGTTCAGAGAGACAGAAGTGAAGTGCTTTGCTTATTTCAATGTGCTCTAGAACATTCTATCCAATTTTTCAATATTAATTGCTGAGTCTGATTCCCTTTGATTTATAGAGTCTAACAAGAGAGCTTGAGGCAGTATATAGACAGCAATAGGGCAAGTCCTCTTAATCAATTTTGTTAAGATTTAACATTTTTTCATAAATTAAAACACAGACACTTCGTGAGAAGAAGTCTAAGGTGCAGATTGTGCCTGACCTTTGCTTGTTGCAAATGAAGTTAGATGGGAAAATTGCAATGAATGTGTGGGCACTAAGCTCTCCTTGCATTCATTTCCCTTAAAATGTAGCTTGGTGCTATACCTGTGCAAACATCTGGATGCAGTGAGGCTTGCAAAAGCACATTTTTTTTTCTTATTTGAAAAGTTAATGACAACGTGTACATGTCTAATAGGAATACTTAGTTCCTACAAAACCAAAACCTTTTGGGTCTGCAAAAGGTCACCTAAAAATATTTTAAATGGGACTGGTTACATATCAAGGTAAATGATTAGTTCCTGGATCAGCTTGGAGGTGAGAAAAATAATACAATTAAAGAAACAGTTAAATGAAAGAAGTCTATGAAAATGAACCACTGTGAATTTCCCTATAGGATTCACTACAGAAAAGATTTAAGGGCAGTTCCAGATATCAGCATTAGTATGTAACATCTGTTGGTTACAATAGCATTCTGGATACACGCCGTGTTTACAAGAATTCTTATCTGGTATATACTGTCATAGTCTATTGAATTCAAGTAGAATTCAGATGTGCTTAAGATCTGACCTACTGTATGTCTACCATACCGAGTAGCTTTTTCAAGGTAGAATGTGAATTATAGCTTGCGATGATAATACCAAGATGAGATTACAGTGAAAAAACTTTGTTTTCAGGCCTATGTTTATGCCTATGTTTTCAAAGAAAAATATGGGCATAAACATGAGTGCATCACCATAGCAGCACACTCCCTGCTTACAGCACACCACTACGGCGACATAGCAGGGAGATTTAAGCGTATACCACCCGTGCAGAGCAGTTTGGTTGGTTATTGCGTAGTGTTTCAAAAGGAAGTACTAAAGCGTGGCACAGTAACTATGTCATTGTACAGCAATGTGTAGACACACCCCCTGTATGTAATTTGTTCCTATCATTGGTCAGGACTTTTCTGCCCGTGAAATCCAATTATGAAGACATGGGTACCTAATTTGGATTTAGATCTAAAGAAGAACAGGAATAAGGTAATAGAGACACAAAAATAGTAACATGGGAAGAAGACCAGACAAAAACAAGGGCAATCTAAAAAACTATTGTTAGTAACCTTGCAGTGTTTTACAACCTAGAGATTATTGCACAAACTCCCTCTCAAGCCCTGATTGTGCTTCTCCTGCAGGACACTCATCATACTACTCTGTTTTGGGTCCTACCTTGCTAGAAATTCAATCTTTTAAACTTCCTGAGTCTGAATACAGGTGTTACCTTATCTCTAAGCTTCTAAGCACTAGGTTCTAATCACTAGCTTCTAATGTCTACAAGCTTCTAACATCTCGGTATGGATCCTCTATCCAGAAGTCACTCCTAAGACACTGCAGTTCAATTGTCTGGGCTCTAAATTTAGTTTTACTCATTCCTTCCTCACCTACCCTTCCCCCTTCACCTGCTTTTTCAGTACTTTAAACATATGCTTTTCTAGAGTGTCCAACACTCTGGGACCATAGATTAAACAGGTAGATACAGACTTCAGAAAAGATTTAAAAATTCTTCAGGACAGCAGAAGAAATATACAGACCCAGACAAACAGTAAAATGCTTATATACATACCTCTAACTCAATTTTTGTATTAGCCTGTAGGGTTCTTCTGGATTTGGAAATTAATTTGGGATTCCAGCATCTCTCTCATGGATCTCTATTTTCATGGCTTCTCTCTATGCTTCACCCAGTATCCTTTGGCCTTTGCCAGTCCTCCCATCAGAAAAGTTCCTTTCCTGTCCAAAGTTTGTGCATTTCTTTCTCTCTTTCCCAAAACTGCTATTGTTGGTTTAAGTGCCTGCTCCAGCACATCCTTTTCTTTGTTCCCGAAATCCCCTTTGGGGATTCTCCACTGTCTACTTTCTAGACTTTGCAAATACACTGGGTCAAACTAGTATTCTTTTAGCTCAGGCATTCTCCTTAGTGTATCTATGACTTCCCAAAGCACAGTCATTAATGCTAATGACTTCCTTCATTCAGTCTGTCACTTCTTTCAGCTGATGACTGTTGTGCACATTGAGACATTCAATGACACAGAAATGTCATGAAATTAACCAGAATTAATAAGTTGTGTACAGACAATTTCCTCAAAGTAAAACCACAGACTATTATGGTAGAAGCAAATGAAAGTAATTACAGCTACAGGAGAATGTAATGAAAACTATGTACTTGATTTCTGGCTGTTCAGTCAAGGTGATGTAAATAGATAAATAAATAAAAGTAGACTTCTATTTTTGCCAGGAGAATTTAAGAAATTGACAGTTCTAAGTTTCTTAGTTAAAGATATAAGGGTATATTAGCAAGTGATTTGTGTTTGTACTGCTGTCGTAGATAATGTCATCATAATACTGACAGTTTAGTAGGAACATAACTTTTTTTTAAACCTGGATTGGCGATAAACCTAAATGGGTTTTCTGCTTAAGCCATAACCTTATTAATGTATTATTGTATTTAATTCCTGATGATGTGTTGACAGCTCTCTCTCTCTCTCTCTCTCTCTCTCTCACACACACACACACACACACACACACACACTCACCCACCCCCCAAGACTAGGAGCAATGAGCTAAAATTGCAGCAATAGTGGCCTTAGGGCAAGGCAAACTGGGTGATTGCCTGGGGCCCTACACTTTATAAAAATAAAATTTAATTATACTGAATATTTGTATTATCAATATGGTATTAAGATATTTTCATTGCAGTTTCATGGACAGGGCAAAGTAAAATTGAAACTGAAAATGTCCAACTTGATTATAGGTCATCAACATTAAGCCTCTAAGGGTCCCCAAATGACTCTCTTGCCCAGGGCCCCAACAACACTAAGGCCACTACTCATGGGCGACTGGTGCCTCCTGGGTCTCAGGGGGCACCAGATCACTGATGGGGGAGGAGTCCTTCAGTGGCCGATCACCAGCCGGGAGAGGGGGTGGTCCCCCAGCAGCCAGTCGCTGAGGCAGCAATGAAACCGGAAGTGCACTTCTGGTTTCACAGCTGGCATTTCCAGGGGGTGCATGGCCAATCTCATGGGGTGAACGTGCACCTGTGTGCACCTTCTATGCGTTGCGAATGCCACCACTGACTTCAGCAGAAGAAATTTATATTAAAGATTAGGAGGATCTTTCTACTTGTTAGGGTGGTCAAGCATTTGAAACAGGCTACCTAGAGAGGTTGTAGAATCTCCATCCCTGGAAATTCTCAAGAGCAGGTTGAACAGGTACTTGGCTGAGATGGCTTAGTCAGAGAGATCCTGCCTTGAACAGGAGGCTGGACTAGATGACCTTCTTGCTCCATTTTCATATCATCCTAACTGTAGGTGGAAGACTACTTGGTGGGTAGTAAATTAAGGGCTTCTAAGTGGTGGCTTACAATAACATAATTAAGGGGAAAGGCCACACTTCATGGCAAAGTTTCATGTCTTTCTGGTGAGTGCTGTAAAGTTATTCAGACTTTACTGCAGTCTATATTTTTTTAAAATAAAAATATACAGGTTTTTTTTCACCTTACTTTTTCCTATTTGCACTATTCATCACTTGGATGCAAGCATATTAACTTTACATTTGAAAATGTATGAAAAGGCAAATGTTAAGAAGCCCTTGATGTGTGAGCTATCTTTGTTCAACAACTTTTACTGCTGTCAGAAATGGGGACTTTTTCTCCAATTTTTGCTGAGAGATAAGCCTATTGTCATTGAACTTATTTTCTGACTTTTGAAAATGCCTTGGGAAGAAGGTTTATTTTCAAACTAACAATAAAGCATGGCACTGCCTTTTTTACTCAGTTTAGCAATTCATTCTGAATATTCCATGTACTTTCAGCTTTAAACAAAATCAACAGGAAACACTTACTGATAAGCAAGCAGCTGTTTTCAGTCTAATAAGCTCTTCTCCTGATTTGATGCAAAAATTTGAGGCAAGAAATCCTAAGTGCTACCAATGAGGCTGCCTGATTTTACTGTATAATAATCTTAAAGTATACTCCATAAAGTTCCTAATGGGAGCCAAGGATAACATACAGAAGGATAAAAGGAATCAATGCTCAAAACCCTTTAGTCAAATTCTTTCATGGATTTTTGCCCACCTTGGCCTCCCTTGTCTTGATCCAGTGACAAGAATCATAAGGCCTGATCCAAAACACATTGGAAAGCTTCCTATTTACTTTAGTGGAATTTGAGTCAACAGCTTATCAAATAGCTGTCCAGATAGTTTTCCAAAGTAATTTCAAGGATTTTTTTTTACTGGTAGATTTTTCATTTATTAATTCCCATAGAACTTTCCTCCTCATGCTCACTCATGCTTATATCAGTTTTGTGCCAAGAAACGTCCATTATGGAAAGGAACATCAATCAGCATCTACACTCTGAGATAGGATACAGGGCTAGAAGGACCTATGATCTGGCCACATAAATTGCAATTCTTACATTCTTATAGTAAAAGATTTTCCATGTAATTACAATCCTAATTCTTGTACATGTTCAGGTTAAAAAATAATGTTGCTACCTACTCTAAGGGGTCCAGTCCTTCAAGTTGTTGATGCTTTCTATGAGGACCCAAGTGTTTTCATCTCTGATGGAGTTCAACTGAATTTATTTGAATCTGAATCAACTGTTTCTGAATTCAAAGCTCCCATCCAATACGCTTTGAATCAGGCTCAGAAGATAAATGGAACTAATTGGAATTTGGTACCATGGCAAGTTATTTCATGTCATTCCTTCGAAAGAATTCCTTCAATTAAATGAAATGCCTGTTATTTTTAAGACCGATATTTTTATTTGGTAGTTACTGGTAATGGCCAGTAACATTTTTGAGAGAGAATGGTTTTATTTCTCTTGACAGCAGCACACTAAGTGAAAAGGGATCCAAAGATTCAAATATGGTTGTGTGTGTATATGTATATGTGTGTGACACACACACACACACACACACACACACACACACACATTAACTTCACTCCAGTTCAGTAACAGAACCTACAATATACACTTGAGTTAAAGATTCATATTTTTTGGCCTTCTGTATTAAAAGCCCAGGTGTCTGAATAAGATGAAATGGGGTGTTAAATAATGAAATGGCTCTCAGACTGATATAGCCCTTTTATCAGCTGCTTACACTAGTATCATTATCTTTCAGTTCTAGGAAAAGCCAATATAAGCACATTCAAAAGCTGGTTTCCCATTTACACAGATATAATAAATCTGCACCCAAGTGCTCTTATACAGTGGAGTTGCTTGGAAACAAATGGACATGATTCATTGTTAGTGCATGTAGTAATTTTCAAACACACAAGTCAGAGATCTGTAAAAGAACTTTGGCCAACTTTGAGAAGAAATGATTATCAACCTATTCTGTTTCAGGAACTAGAAGTAACTTATCTTGGAGTCCTGAATGGCTTACAGCCCATTTATTTTTAATATATGCTTCCACCCATTGTTCCCTCACAGAAATTGTCTGTCTTTCTCAAATTGTATTTTTTTGCAACAGATTTTATAAAATTAAATGCTTTGTTCTTCTTTACAAGGTAGTGGCTCTAGTTTTTAAACTGCTTACTGCAGTCTTTAGTCAGGGCTACATGAGGGAAATTTAAACAATGAAGGTGATTTAACAACTTTAATTGGATTTTAAAGAATTGAAAGAAACATGTTTTAGAGTTCAGCTTCTGTTGTTCCTCTGCTCGATACTAACAAGGCCTTGATATGCCTGCTTTGTACTAATGTGGCTATTCTGTCCTAGAATATAGTGACCTGTCTTGGAAATCTGAAGGCAGTAAAAATAAACCAAATGTGGCTTTTATATTTCTTTCAGCACTTTGATGTAAACACCTTCAAGATTAAAAGTACATTAAAAATCTTTTTTTTTCTTTTGTAACTCGAGTCAGCAACAATACAGGTAACAGGCATTCACTAAGAGCAGATTATACTAAATGTGATTTATAATGTATTTTATTAGTTATATGCAGTTTACTACTGTTTATAGTCTATAGGATTATATTACCTTTAAGATGCAGAGAATCTAAAGACACATATCCTAAAAGATGTTAATAATTAGAAATAGTTGAAATTTTTTGACGGACTCTTTTCCTGAGAAAGCATCAGTTCATTGAAAGTGAAACCATTAGAAGCAAAAGGTCAGGTAAGAAAGAAACAAAGTTGTAGAAATGATCAAAATTTTAAAAATCTACTTTTTAGCTGTGTCCACACAAGACACTAACTGCGCAGTAGCCTGTGACTACTACACAGTAGCATTGCGTGACTGAAAGCTTAACGTGATGCTACTGCACAGTAGTCACAAGCTACTGCACAATCAATGTCATCAACAGGCTGTTCCTCTGCACAATTATACAAATACTAATGACTGCATAGTAATGATCTATACAAACTTCTTGCATAGATGCAGCCATTGTTTCAAAATTGAAGCTAATTTGAAGACTGACCATGAAATAACCATTTCAATGGATGCAAAACAATTTTATTTTATATTCTCAGATATAATAAAAGCCAAAATTTTATTTTTTGCATCTTAAAAGTAATATAATCCTATAGATAGGAGATATAAAACCCATTTACATTAGTAATAGTAAACTTTTGGAGTAATGTCAGTAGGCTTCTTTTCTTATTGATAGACCATAAATGTAGGGTATGAGCATCTGAAGCAATTCTTATAAGGTAAGCCAGGGCGTGAACTTACAGGATGTCAGTTTTTTTCATAATAGCTGCCCATGTGCAAATTCTTACCCTGAAGTAAATGCAGTGGAAGTGGGGTAATCTTCCTCACAACCAGCACAGAACAAGAGCCTTTGCAATTGCAGTAGAATGGCCATAAGTTCATGTTTATTTTACCTTGTGATAACTTGCTTGCGTGCCCATATACTGATTGGAAGCTCTTTTTGCCGCACTTCAAGAGGGACAGGACCTTTGCCACTTCAAGAGGGATGTGGACAACATGGAGAGGGTCCAGAGGAGGGCCACTCGTATGATCAGGGGGCAACAGGGCAGGCCTTATGAGGAGAGGCTACGGGACTTGAACCTGTTCAGCCTCCAGAAGAGAAGGCTGAGGGGGGATCTAGTGGTCTGTTACAAACTAGTCAAGGGGGATCAGCAGGCACTGGGGAAGTCCCTGTTCCCCCGAGCACCGCCAGGAGTGACCAGGAATAACAGTCACAAGCTGGTGAGGGTAGATTTAGGCTAGATATCAGGAGGCGCTACTTCACAGTCAGGGCAGCTAGGATCTGGAACCAACTTCCAAGAGAAGTGGTGCTGGCCCCTACCCTGGGGGCCTTTAATAGGAGGTTAGATGAACACCTTGCTGGGGTTGTTTGACCCCAGTACTCTTTCCTGCCATGGCAGGGGGTCAGACTAGATGATCTACTCAGGTCCCTTCCAACCCTAGAAACTATGAAACTATGAAACTATGTCCCATTGCTGGGTGCTGCAGGCAGCTGCCAGGCCCAGGCATACCCTGGGCCACCTGGAGCCTGTCTCTAGCCATCAGGTCCCACTCCAGCTGGCCCCAGGCAAGCTGCAGTGGCCTGCCTGGACCCTGCCTCTGGTATCTGGCACAGTATTGCCATGCACCTACCTGTCCTGCACCATGCCCCTGCGCTGGGCACTGCAGGCACCTGCCCAAGCCTGCCAGCACTCCTCTCATGTGGAGGCCCAATGAGCAGTTGAGGGAATAATGCTGGCATCCTCGCCAAAGCCAGACACTACCTCTCGGGGCTGGAACTGTTCCCAGGAGGAGACTGTGGACCTCATGGCACTGTGGGGTCAGGCCAAGGTTCTCAGCCACTTCGTGCAGAGCAGGCACTCCAGTGTGCACATCTATGAGCACCTGTTTTGGGGCTATATGCAGGAGCACAGGCATAACCAGTCAGCACACCAGAGCTGCATAAAGTTCAGGGCCTTGTGGGCACAGTGGGTCACTGTCACTGACCACAACTGCCATTCAGGGGCTGCCTGCAAGTCCATACCTTTTATGTGGCAGCTGGACAACATTCTCATGTCCTGGGATCCTGTCCAGAGCTGTGCCATCTACTCGACCATGGGCAGTCTGCCTGAGCCTCCACTATGGGCTGGCACCCACGACAATGCATCACTAGGGAAGGTCTCCTCAGGTTGCCAGGAGCCCGTCTTATTGTGTTCCTCACCCGTGGCCTCATTGAGAAGCTCCAGCAGCCTGAGCCAATGCCTGCCTCATGACCTCTGGATGCACAGCCCCACCCAAGATGCCAGGCTGGCTATGGCACTGCCAGCCCTCAGCAACTCCAGCTCCTCCCTGGAGGGGGCCTCTGCCTGGGCAGTCAGGTGTTGTGGGATGGTGTCCCTGAACCCCAGGACACCACTGGGAGCTGCACATTCTCACTACTAGTGGGGACTGATTTGGGTCACCAGGCACGCCTGCCATACCCATTTAGTAAGTCCTGCACTGGCGGGAGGGTCCTCCCCACCCCCAGCGGTGCTTCCCTGGTCCTGGGTTCTCCACCCCACAGCACACAGGGAGGTGAGAGACAGTGCAAAACTTTATTGAGCAGCATTGTGCCCCCTCAGCTAGGCAGGCACAGGACTCTCACACGTGGAGGAACGTGTTGATGCTGGCGGTGATGTCCTTGGCTGTGGGAGGCAGGGATGTGTAGTGCAGACATAAGTAGCCCTCCAGGTGGCAACAGAAGTTGTGGGGCAGCACAGACTTGTCCTCTGCACTGTCACAGCTCAGGGTTCCATGCCAGGGTTGCAGGTGTACCTGGGGCATCATGGCAATCATCATCAGCAGGGCATAATGGGTCAGGCACCCCTCAGTCCATGAAAACAGCTCCTTGCAGCATGCCCTGGACACTCTCAGCAGGGACATGCTTGGGGTGCAAATCCAGTGCAAGGGGGTCCAGCCCCAGAGCAGCTCACCTGGGGCCTCAGCAGGGGGGCCCATCGTTGTCACTGCCATGACAGCTGGTGCTCCTGGTGCCAGGTGTCCTCTGCCTCCTCCACATAGGATTCACAGAAGAACTCCCCACTGGCCTCAGATGTTATGCAGCATGCAGGCTGGGACAATAACCCAGGGGAAGTTGGTCTTCATGACCTCGAGGTGGGTGGTGAGGGTGTGCCAGCATCCCTTCAGACAGCCAAAGGTCCACTCCATAGACACTCAGGTCCAGTCCAGGCACCTGTTGAAGTATGCCCGGTGTGGGTCCAGCTGGCCAGTGTAGGGCTGAGTGAGCCAGGGGAGGAGTGGGTAGGCAGGGTCCCTAATGAGGGGTGGGATTGACACCATGCCCCGCTGTAGGTCTAGTACCCATGGCACAAAGTTTTCACTCTCCACCAGGGCTGGCAGGGTTGAAGTGGGAAGACATGGGTGTTGTGGGTGCTGCCCATCCAGCTGGCACGCACATTGGTGAAGGTGCTGTGGTGGTTGACAATGGCCTTCAGCATTACTGAGTGGAAACCCCGCCAGCTGCAGTAGGGGCAGTTGCTATGGAGTGGGCAGGTGATGGGGATTTGCATCCTGTCCAGGGCCCTGATGCACTGGTAGAAGCCCACCACCACCTCCAGGGGGTTGTGCATGCAGAGCATGGTGTCTCAGCACATCCTGGAGGTGGTGGTGACACACCTCCAGGACAGCCTCTCCAGCCTTGCACACACCAAAGAGGTGGTCGCTGTAGTGGAGGCTGGCAGGTGTGGCCAGCTTGAGCAGGATGATGGCCAGCCAGGTGTCTGTGGGGAGGGGTTGCTGCATGGTAGTAACCTGCTGCTCCACTTGTGGGAAGAGCTGCTTGATGAGCTCTTGGAAGGTTGCCTGGGTCATCTGAAATGACATGAGCCACTGCTCATCATCCCAGGGGCCTGGGATGGTGGAGCAAGCTGGGCAGGTGGCCATACCACATGGTGGGGCTGCCAGGGGTGAAACTGACCTGGGCCAGGTGGCCGTCACCATGGCAAAGCAACAGGGCAACCTAGGTGTCCAGCTGGATCCTGGGACACTGGAAATTGCTGACAGGATCTGGGGGTGGAGCAGTCATGGCACAGTGGGCACAGGCTGCTCTGGGCCAGAAGCACAGATCGCCAGGGAGCAGGGAGCGAGGCTGGCTTTTAAACATGGCCACTGGTTGCAGGCAGCTGCAGCCAGAACCTCCAGCTCTCCCTGGTTCCTATAGGGGGCTGGTAGAGGTCCAGTGGTGGTGGGAGCAGCAATCTGCTCCCAAATTGCCATACACATAGATGCCTGTCTAGGATGGGTTTACTCCAGAGTAAATTACCCTGGAGTAAACCCATCCTGCAGCATTTGCACATGTAGACGTGCCTGGAGAGTAGATTGGATGTATCTAAATGTTAAATGCCTTTGGTTTCTTTAGGGATTTTTTTTTTAGCCAAAGTCTTTTAGCAGCTAAAAGAACATCTTATCCTCATCTTGTTGAGTTAAAAAGTATTATCCTCCTGGGGTAAAACAGTAGCACCACTAGTAGTAGTGGGCATGTCTGTCTCGCAAGACAATGGAATTATGCCCAGTGAGACATCAGTTTGCTGAACGTAATCCTCAATACAAAGTGCAGCTGCAGTGACCTCTCCAGAGTGCAAAAGCCTAAAACAGTAGCATATTTGGCAGTAAATAGTAAGATCTATCTGCAAAGAAATAAAAATGGATGAACAAAAAAGTTAGCAGTTCTATTCATCTCTATCTGAATGGACACCAGTGTACATAGTCTTATCTTCTCATAAACTAACATCTGCTGAATTCCCCTTTGAATTGCAGAAAAGAATGTTTACGATTCTCTCCAATTTACAGCTTGACAAATTTGTTACTAACAAAAATGCTATATTTTTAAAGTGTTGTCACCTGGTAGAAATTATAGCAAGTATGCAAATCCTGGGTTATCACAGCAGTTTTTTTCATTCTGCAGGGCTTAGTGTATTTTCCACATTTGTAAACATTTCCATTAGCAAGAAACTCATCAAAGCCACTTTTATGCAGAACATGTAGTACCGACTACCTAGTACTTACTACTATTTGTTACTAATCCAAATGAATCATTTAATCTTACCTTTTCACTACGGCTTGAATTGAAATTGTATGTAAAATATAGAATTTAATTACAGCCATTAGTTATTATCTGTGCTGATTTGAGTTTATAATACCTTGCTTTGTTCAGAGCAAATTGCTGTCCTGATGCATGCAGGATGCAAATAAGTTCATGAGTAAATTCTAAAGGCTAATTACTTTAGATGGTCTACTTTCAGATAGTTAAGTACTATCCAGTATGAGCAAGGATACCTGCTCCATTATTAGTCACCCACCTCAGTGATTTCATATTGTTTGCCATATTTCCCTAGCTTGCTCAGAAGAGTGTCAGGCAGGACAGCATTAAAAGGTTTTATATAGTCAGCGTATCTTCATCTCCAGTTAGTATATCGCTAGCATTCTATTACTGAGATCCTGGGCCAAATGGAGATACACTGACATATACTGCCATATTCACTGCCATTTACAGTTTACATACGATCAGGCACCTATGTAAAGTGTAAATTAAAAGAACCAAACGCTTAATTTTTCATGCGATTCTACTCCTGGAAGTATCAGGTAGACGGTGTGGATGAGTGTACCAGTCTTTAAGCCATCAAGATTTTATAAATAAACTATGTTTTTGACTATATAGACCTTAAATTTCAAGCACTAAAAATTGGCAAAGCCATCATTATGAAAACAGATGATGTATACATCATGAGACAAACAGAATTACTGTAATTGTCAGATAATACCCTATGGGCATGTCTACATGAGATGCTACGGGAATGTAGCTTGTTGCTACAGTAATGTAACGTGGGCAGGCACAGACTGTGACACCGATACTACATCACCATAGCAATGAGCTACATTGCTATAGTGCATCGGTATGGCAATGCATCTGCTAAAAATAAACATACACCACTGGAACGGCGCAGTAATGGCTGTTTAGTACTTCCTAAATGGCCTTTAGGAAGTACTAAATGATGGCGCAGTAACAATTGTGTGTGGGGCACGCGTAGATGCACCGTATGTGAAGGAGACAGAAATAGCCTTTGAATGAATCCATGAAAATTACCATATCTTAAAAAAAACATTTTTCTCATGGTAGTTTTGGATTAATCCAGCCCCAAATTATCTCAAGGGGTATGGAGCCATTTGCAGTGCTCAGTGGCTCAACAGCCACATGAGTTGCTGCTTACTATAGTTATAAAGTCATGTAAAGAAATCCATATTCCTTTCCACTTAGGGACAGATTGTGAGTCCAAGTTTTATACTGTTCTTATCAGTGTGGTTCTTTTGAAGTCAATGGAATTGGTGTGAAATCAGACTGAGACCTTGGTATCGTGGCTGCCAATGGTTCTGGAAGAAGCCCCAAGTAATTCTAGCACGAAGTATGTGCTACTCCAGCTGAATCATGGTCATGTGAGAGATTTTTATAGACCAATGTAGTTCATGTCTCCTGGCTGAGAACTCTGGTACAGGCTTAACTGTGAACCAAGGACAAAAAAAAGGAAGAAAGATCATATTTGGCATGGCAGACTATTTCCCATAAGATGGCAGCCATGGACAGTAAAGTTTAACTAGACTTAAATGAAAATTAGGAGGGGAAAAAAACGTATTTTGGACATAAATTAATATATTGTATGAAGATAGTGTGATGGGATCCCTTAAAAATGTCTGAATACAAGCATACAGGAGCTACAGGCCAAGGACCACTTGGGTAAAATGAAAATAGCATTGTAAAAATCAACTGTGCTAATCAATCTGTCACTTTGCAGGCAACCAACATAAGCAACACAAGGCAGGCATAATATCCCTATGGCTGCCCAGACCAGGGAATAGCACACGCAGCTGAATTCTGATGAAGCAACAGAAAAATGGGAACGATTTCTTAAGAGGGAATATTAAACAAGGAAAAACTACTGTTTTCTGAAAGCCTAGCATGGCAAGATGTCATCTTTTTTTCTCAGAAAGATACAGGCTCATCCTTATTCAATGTACTGTCCTATACTAGGACAAGGAAAGCCATGGGTGGAAAGGGAATATATATTTAATTACTGTGCTCTTTTCCTAGGTTTGACAGTTATGCAGATCTGAACAATAATGACAGGCTGTGCAATACAGTGGAAGGGGCATCTGCATTTTCTTTATCACAATCCGCAGTCTGTGAATCATGAGTTTAAAACTGTCTCTGTCTCTAATTTTTAGCAGAGAAAGCCTGGACGGATTTCTTCTGGTACAATGTAGACATAGGTCAGGAGAAGATCTGAGCCATTTCCTGAAGCCCTAATTAACTGTCAACTATTGTCAAATATGCAGCTTCATAAATAAACAGTATTTTGAGCTTTGACCTTTAAATAAGCATATCCTCATTAGTGCTAGCATGTTTACTATCTTTCTACATTTGATTAGCTTGATTAGGGGTATTTCTGTATTTTAATCGATTATAGTTTCATAACCTGTAGTGTTCAGATGATGTAGAGGAAAACACCCATTCCCCAAAATCATTTGTGTTACCTTTCTAGAGAGAATGGTGTATTGCACCGTCTTTTGTAAGTACACAGCATAATTGCACTGATATTAACTTCACAAATTATAAAATGTCTGACTACCTTTTATGCTCTGGGGAAGAGAAAATCACGAAGACATTTGAAAACAATGAGCTACATTGCTCATTACTGGTCTGAGGTACTTGTATCACCTTGTCACGTAAGAGGGCCACAATGCTGACCAAATTTCTTACTGTATATGAGAGTACATCCCTTCTGCAGAACTTGATGTAAACCGTTCTTCCCATACTCCTATGTTGGGGGTTTGTCTATGTCGCAGGGCACTTCTGTGCCCCGCTCCTAAGGAGGCTCAACCCCGGGAGGGGGACATGTGTAGCAGGGCACAGGGGTGCTTGCTACTGACATTGATAATAGGGCTTAGCTGTCAGTCCACAGGGCAGCACAGCTGGCAGTTGCTTAGGCAACAGATTGGGTCAGCTGACCGCCAGGGGCAGGGCTTGGCCTTTATAACCAGACAGGCCAAGACTAGAGTTAGTTCCCTTCTGGCAGCCTGAGGTGCAGGAGTTCTGTAGTGGAGTGGAACAGCCTGCCTGCCTGCATGATGATGCAGGGTAGAGAGAACCCTGGTAGGGAGGTACTGGAAGAGGCCCAGGGTGGCGGCGGATGTATGTTGTAGCCACAAGGCTCATTTGGGTTACAGCCAGGTTGGCGTGGAGTTGTGTTAGAGCCAGGAGGCTTAGTTTATGTTATAGCCAGTTGGCTCATGGTTGTGTTTGTTTACGTTACACTGGAGGACCGGCTGAGGCTGTAGAGGTGCAAGGAGGCCTCACGGGAGCTCCCCAGTAGTCTGAGGGTTCCTGGGTGCCCTGTATGGGCACACACAAGTGCCTGGAAGGCACGGCTGTTTGGCGCCGGTGTGGCACGGTGTGTGGGGGTTGAGACCCCAGCCCGTGAGGGCGGTATTTTGCCCAGTAGGGCGTACGACCCGGGAAAGGGGTCTGGAGCCAGGTAAGGCTGAGACCGCCTGAGCCCCGTTGTGAGAAGCCCCAATGCGGGCAGGGAAGCGTGAGAAGCGCGGGACAGGCCTCAGAGAGGGCGAGTAGCGTGAGAAGCGCGGGACAGGCCCCAGAGGGGGCACGAGACCCCAGTGAGGGGAACTTGCTGCGGGAGGCGGGTGATGAAATCCCAGCGGGGTAGCACCCTGTGGGAAGCCCATGGTGACCGTGGTGAGAGAGACCCTAGTGGGGAACTACCTATCTGGGAGGAGCCTGGCAGGGGCAAACTTACTGAGGAACCTGGCAGGGGCAAACTTACTGAGGAGCCCAGTAGAGCGAGTGTATAGGCAAAGCCCAGGAGGGGTGAACTTAGCAAGAAACTCAAAAGGGGCAAGCATAGTGAGCCGGCCCACAGGGGCTAGTGGTTACAAGGGAACCAGTAAGAGGGCGCTGGTTGCATGACAAGCTTGGGAGCGCCAATAAGGGCGCTGGTTGCGTGACAAGCCCCAGGGGCATCAGCCAGGACGCCGGTTGAGTGACAAGGCCAGATTGCCTGCGGGAGGCGCTAGTTGCGTGGCAAGCCCAAGAGCGCCAGTCAGGGCGCAGAGAGTAAACTGACCAGTCAACGTCCGGGACATCTGCAAGGCTTGGGGCGTACCAAAGGGGAGGTTGGAGGCACGCGTAGCCCATAAGGCTGGGGTGCATCGGGTCACCCCTCATAGGATAGGGGCCAGGATGAACAGAGCACCGTGTCATAGAGAGAAGTAAGGCAGCCTCCCTTAAAAGACATATGACACCAAGACGTGGTGGGCAAGATGGAGGGTGCTAAACAGCTAATTTGGCATGGTAGGGGGTGCTAGGGAGACCACGGCCGCTCCTAGGGCCCGCTCTGTGACAGTCTAGAATGAGTCTACACCACTGTTACACTTGCTCCCTCCCTACCTAGTATCCTACTCACCCAGACATGATGAATTGGCCTAGTCAGTTTGCTGTCACTACATATAATTTATTCTTTGTTTCTTAGCGTTGTTTGAACTTGAGAGACACTTTTTTAAAAGGGAAAGCAGATATTAAAATACTAATACATGAGACAATTTGAAAATTATTCATTTGTGTGCTGTCACCTATTAGCACACATCTCAAGTAAATAGTCTGTGATATCAGCGTCCTCTTTTAGTGGAAAAAGCATAGATGATGCAGTTGTGGGATGCATGTTGACATTGTTTGAGAGAGAAATAAAAAATGAAGTCCAGAATTGGAAAAAAGAGAGAGTGTCCACAGGCACTTTCTTGTAGTAAATGTGCATCTTGTTTTTTAATAAGAATCTGAACTTCGAACTGCTATGTTTTTAGGGTCTGAAGCATTTGACTTATATCAGTAGAAAGTGCTACCAATAAGAAAGTCACTGGGCCACAGTGAACAGTGATATTGAAAGTGGTGTGGAGGGGTGCAAGAGTCTTTCGTGAGATCCTCAGTGGTTGCAAGTGACACATACAAAGGCTAAAAGAGGAATATAGCTGTAAAGAAATTGAGACCAGGAGATAGGTATAAGTCAAAGCAGCATCCGATATTCCTGTTCTTAAGAGCCCTTAGCCCTTTGGGACTGATGTTACACAAACTAAGATCTTTATGCTACTGACCCTATAAACTATTTATTTCCTTACCTTTTCCACAGATGCCATGGTAAGTGCCTGAACTCTGTTTCAGCCCCATGTCCAGGGGAGCCATAATACCATGTGTAATGACATTGGAAATGGTAAGATCATACCATAACTTGGCTTTGTACTTGTGGTATGTCCCTTGGAATCTGAATCCAGGGGGTGGATTGTGACCTCCTGATGGAAATATCTTTTTTTTTCTCTAGAGATTTAATAATCAATTTGTGGAATTCCACACCAAGGACACAATTCTCTGTTCAATTCTAAAGTATAGCTCAAAGAGCCTATACAAAAGTACAAATTTGTGTAGGACTTTTTCCATCAGGAATATGGTCCATGGAAAACATGGCTCCGTTCTGGTCCTGAAATGGCAGAGGATGCAATCAGAGCACACTGTTCTTTATTATTACAATTGCTAAACCTACAGGAATGTGGAGGAGCCCCCTGTGTGTTTGGCAGCAAACCTGGAAGTGGACCAGAAGTGCTTCCGGTCCACTTCCAGGTCCACTGGGG
>NW_017729022.1:16589075-16591041 GCF_001723915.1 Gavialis gangeticus
CCCCCCCCCCCCCCGCGCCTTCCTGTTTTGGTGATTGGCCATGGGGGGACCCCGGTTACTCCTCCAGACCCAGGAGGCACCAGTCACCAAGCTGAGGAGGGTCCTTCGCATACTCCGCGGCAGACCCAGAAGTGGACTATAAGTACTTCTGGTCCACTTCTGGGTCCACCGCCAAGCATGCTGGGGACCTCCCATGGAATGCTCCATCCAGCCCAGCATCTCAGTGTTCATAAGCCGCCTGGTACCTTGAGGTGTGTGTTAGACCCTGACTCCATGCGGCGCCCAACGACTAGGGAGATGGTGGTCCAATTACCCATGGATCCTGTTGCTCATTAGCCAGAGCAGAACAGGGAGCAAATGCCAGCACACATTGCTTGCAACAGCTTTATTCAGAATGGAGACAGCTTCAGACTAGCTTCCACACTGACAGAATACAGGGAGCCACTCTGAACAACTGTTCTTTCCAATATTTCTACATCTTGGTTCATACATATTAACATGTATTCCACCCATAACCTTTCTTTGGTTCCACCCATTTCTCCTCCCATCTCAAGCTCCTCCTCTGTTTACTGTTTACTTCATTAACATGGTATCGCCTATGCGTTTCATTCATTCACATGCCTCTCTGCTAACAGCATACGTGTAACACTTTTGACCCCATCTTCTTTCGGTCACTTTGCAGTTTCTCGTTGGTTCTTGCTGGTTTTATTGCTGACTTCTCCATCTCCAAGGCTGTATCTTTGTTTTTGTCTCCCAACACTAGTTGCTTAACACATCATGCACTTTGCAACCTATCCTTTTGTTAAGAATCTGCTTGCTTAAGCATTAGCTAAGTTAGTTGCTTTTAATACATCAGCTAGCTTTGTGACCACCAGCTTTTGCTGAGGTTACCTTTTTAATATATCATCCAGTCTTGTGACCAGCAGCTTTTTGCTGAGGCACAGGAAAAAGACTTTATTCAGCTGCACACTCAGTACTCCCCAAATTCCATATCGTTACCCCAACATCCAAAATCCATATCAGTACCCTAAGCTGTGTCTATGTCTGAATCACTGAATCTCTCCGCATCTCTCCGAATCGATTTAGAGGGTTCTGATTTGATTCGGAGAGATTAAAGGATTTCCTGATTCAATTCAGATTCAGAGATTCGGCTGCTGAATCAGGCCAAATCTCCACCAAATTGAATCAGCAACCAAAGTTTTGCACAGCCCTATTGCTTAACTTGCTGGCTGCTGCAGGCTGGTTTTGCTCTCTGATGGGTTCTTCAGCCAGTTCTCCCAAATAAAAACACAGAGTTTGAAAAGCAACTGACCTGCACCATTCCTGAGTGATGGCTGTTTTCAATGTGAAGCTTTGGTGTCCTCTAACCCACATGCATTGTCTGGTAAGCCAAGAACTCAGCATTAAATTTTATGGCAAAACTCTTCAGAGTGAAGGCCAACATTCTGAACATGGCATATGTAAAAGCATATAGTGACTAGGGCTGTGTGAAGCTTCGGTCCCTGATTCAATTCGGCAGAGAATTGGCCTGATTCAGTGGCTGAACTCTGAATCTGAATTGAATCAAAAAAACCTTTAATATCTCTGAATCAAACTGGAACCCTCTAAATCAATTCAAAGAGATTCAGAAGATTTGGCAATTTGGACATAGACACAGCTTTAAATGTTTTTTCTACATACCTCTAGGTAACAGGTGGTTTGTGAATGCTGGGGTGGATGGAGTGTCCCACAGGAACATGGAGGGCTCCCCAGCTTGCTCAGCAGCAGACCCAGAAGTGGACCAGAAGCACTTCCAGTCCACTTCTGGGTCTGCTGGGGAGTGCACTAGGGCCCCCCCCCCGCATCCTCCCCAGCTCAGTGACTGGTGTCTCCTGGGTCTGGGGGGGCACCTGGGGTCCTCCCATGGCTGATTGCTGAGACGGTAGGGCATGGGGCGGGGGGGCCCAGCGCACTCCCCAGTGGACCT
>NW_017729022.1:16596041-16608634 GCF_001723915.1 Gavialis gangeticus
TACTTCCTGTCCACTTTCAGGTTTGCTGGTGAGCGCATGGAAGGCCCCCCCCCCCCCCCCGCACTCCTGTGGGGCACTCCATCCACTGCAGAATCACAGCGTTCATGAGCTGTGCCTGGTACCTCGAGGTATGTAGAAAAAACATTTAAAGCTGTCTGAATTGCTGATTCTCTGAATTAGCATCGAATCTTCAGATTTGGATTCAACCAAATCAAATCAGGGTCGGTGATCCGAATCAACGAATTGAATCACTGTCCCTGATTTGGGCCAAATCTGAATCAAATAGGCCCTGCCCTAATAGTGACCTTGGGCTCAGCTATGACCTACTAGTATCAGTACTGAGAGGTGCAATTCCTTTGGATCAGGATATTCAAGAGTTTGTCCCAAATTAATTTATATTAGTATATTTACAGAACCTAGTCTGTGTTTCTAACCTTTACTGCATATTGTACTTTGTTATAAAATAAAGGTGTGAACATTGGATTAGTTTTTGGGGTGTCATTTGCTAAAACTACCAATTTATCAGTTTAAAGAGACAGAACTTTTGTTTAAAAATGCAGCTCTGGATTCAAGGACATATTATTCATGCATATTTTTAATATTGCAAAATGGGGTGGGGGGGATACCACAGGAATTACATGTTTGGGGATGTTATTTTATTTTAATGTCCTAAACAGCTGTACATTTTTATATTTTTATATATGGGATTTTCCATATATTGCTTATAGGTGGGATTTTTCAGGAAGGAAAAAAAAACCCTTCCCTTTTTTGCAAAGTAAAAAGCAGGCAGGAAGGTTTTTCCTTTTCTCCTCTCTGTTACCACTGTGTTGCTGTCAGGGGAGTACAAAAAGAAAAAAAGCTGTAAGCAATGTATTAATGCATCTATGTAATAACACTGCCAGCAAATGGGAAGTTCCATCATCTTTGTAATATGGTCACCACCATTTTCTACTGGCAGAAACCAGAACAAAAAAGGAATCTTTTCACCATCCTGGGGTCCACAATGAGATTCAGAGCCTGGAGAAGGATCTGAAGACCTCAGCTGCCTTTCTGCCAAGCTGCCAAGGTGCAAAGGTTACACTGCTCTCTTTTGGGATTCATCTGTTGCCATCACATATACAGAGGATGCAGAGGAGACTTTCAGCTTCAGAAGGGTGTGGGAAAAGCTGCAGAAAGGAAACATCAGACTGGCATGAGATCCTCATCAAAAGCTGGTGCTGTACTCCACAGCCACAAGGATAGAAAGCTTTTTGTTTGCATCTGCAAAGCAGTGTCTGCACTGAGCTGATCAGCTTCGTGAATTCTTTGCACAGAGGGGAAAATCTTGTTTGCCTTTCTCTTTTCTGGAAAAATGATCCCTATAAAATGATGCTGTTTTAAAATGTACTAGGCTGATTCTGGATTGTTGTGGGTCCCCATACATTGATTCAGTGGCACACAGTGGGTAAAAACAAGTTGGGAGATTAACATAGTGCTAACATGGACTTATAGTGGTACCTTGCGTTGGATTGTATAGGGTAAGATGGGGAGTCTGGCTACAGTCTGGCTATGGGGGATTCTGGGCTGCATGCAAGCTGGGCTGGGTAAACCCACCATCAGTTTCAGCCATTTCTTTATCTACCAGGATAGGGACAAAAGCTGGAGCCTGAATTGCTTGAACCTTTGTAACCGGGTTGTAACAGGACAAACATGCTCCCTGGACTGAGGAACTGTGAGCACATGCCTGCAGTTACTTAGGCCAGGCTCTGGGGGCCACTAGAGCGTACCCTCAGCTGCAGGGAAATGTGTTGGCGGGGTGGGGGGGCATGGCCAGCCCAGGATGAACTGGCCAGAGAGGGATTTAATTCCCTCCTCCCTGTGCCACTGGCAGGGACCCAAGCTAGGTCTGCCAGGCACTCCCCCATCACTGCTGCAGCAGCGGGGCATCATGGCCCCTGAGGCAGGGGGCAGGAAGGAGTGATAGTCTCCTCTCTATCCCCACTGGCAGCTGGGCCTGCCTGCCATCACCACTGTGCCTGTTCCCTGTGGTGGAATAAGCCCCCTGCTGTCCCCTCCACCTGACGCTGGAGCAAGAGAGAATAACCCCTGTCCCTGCCCTCCCCAAGGGGCCCTGCTAGCTGGCATCTGGCTGTGCCCCTGCCCCACCACTGCAGCAGGAAGGGGAAGGGCCTTTGATGGGGCAGCAGACCCTGTCATAATGTTGGGGAGCACAAGCCCCCTCCCAGCGGGGGCACTGCAGGGTTGGCAGAGCTGGTGTGGGTTGTACGTGGCAGCACTAGGGTCCATAGTGGGCCAGAGACCTCCCAGCCCCAAACAGTGCTACTGCACTCAGCAGCAGCTTCCCTTGCCCTGCAGCATGGCTCCCCACAGGGAAGAGGCTTGCACGTGGGGAAATGGCAACGCTCCATCGTGGTCACTCTTCCCTCACTGCTCCAGCAGCTGGGAAAGGGTGGGGTTGGGTACCACCAGCAGGGCTCCTGGGGTGGGGGTGAGTGGTGGGCAGGGAGCAGGGTTATTTCCTGCTCTGCCCCTGGGGCACTGCAGCCGGATCTGCCCGGCCTGGCTGCAGCCACCACTCGGTCTGCACTCGGAGCTCCAAGCACAGATTGAGTGGCAGCTGCAGACCAAGCAGCAGGCAGACTCAGTCTGTGCTCAGGCCCAGCCCTCTCTTGACAGGAGGAAACTTATGCCACTGCATGCTGCACCGAGCACAGATTGAGGCCTGGCAGACCTGGCTGTGGTGCCCCAGGGGCAGAGCAGGGAATAACTCCACTCCTTGCCCCCCAACCCCCACTAAGGACCTTGCTGGTGCTGTCTCGTCCTGCCCCCATCCCTGCCCAGCTGCTGGAGCAGCAAGTGGGGAGCAACTGCCCCGTCATGGTTTCCCCAAGTGCGAACCTCTTCTGGGTGGGAGGCCACGCTGGGGGCCTGGAAAGCTGCTGCCAGGTGAAGCGGCACTGTGGGGGACTGGGAAGTCCCTGGTTCACTCCAGACCCCAGTGCTGCTACGCACAGCCTGCAGCAGCTCTGCCCACCCTGCAGTACCCCTGCTGGGAAGGGGCTCACGCTCCCCAACATTATGACAATGTCTGCTGCCCCATCAAAGGCCCTGCCCCTCCTGCTGCAGTGGTGGGGCAGGGGCATGGCCAGACACTGGCCAGCAGGGCTTTTTGGGGAGGGCAGGAATGGGAGTTATTCTCCCTCCTTCTGGCATCTGGTGGAGGGGACAGCAGGGGGCTTATTCCACCACAGGGAATGAGCATGGCAGCGATGGCAGGCAGACCTGGCTGCCAGTAGGGGTAGAGGAGAGACTAACTGTCTTCCCTGCACCCCTCTGCCTCAAGGGCCATGGTGCCCTGCTGCTGCAGCAGTGAGGGGGGAGCACCTGGCAGACCTGGCTTGGGTCTCTGCTGGTGGCACAGGGAAAGGGGAATTAAACCCCTCTCTGGCTAGACCCCCACCCCTGCCTGTCCCTGCTGTGGCTGGGGAGCAGAGGGACGAGGCCAGCCTGGCTGGGCTGGAGCAGAGAGCATAGTACAGAGAGCATGCCAGGATGCTGGAGGAGTCTGCTTTAAGTTAAACCAGGAAGGAATTTGGGACAGACATTGCATAAACCGGTTTGAGCCAAATCAGTTAAGTTTGATACTACATTCAGCCAGGTTTATCTCAAACCAGTGTTGGCCATCTTGAAACTGATTTATGTGCACTGAATATCTGTTCTGTTACAGGTTGAAACCAATTTCTGATCACTTAAACCTGTTTATGTGTAATGTCTGTCCCTAGCCCCAAACTACCGCTTCTTTGAGTGCTGCTGATAAAGTGCTGCACAAGCAGTAGATGGTATTATCTTTTGGGGATTCACAGGTGTTAAAACCACTGCAAGAAGGGTATACCCTGATGTGTTGAGAATGCAACAGAAATGTGTGGGGACTTAAATGGATAAAAACTAAATAGAAAGGCCAAATCAATGCTCAGGTGTAACTTGAGTTAGGGGCTTGTTTCATGATTGCACATGCCTCTAAGTCTAGTGTTAGTACTGGATAGGACTGAAGAGGGTAATGGGAGTGGGCTTGGCTTGGTTAAAGGTTTGAGTATTATGTGGGCTACATGAATTATAAATACTTATATAGCCATATATATCTCATAAGGGGCTCTCTACCACTGTTCTTAATGGCAGCTTGGAAAGGAACAGGATCTATTACCAGAAAATAATTATGATTTGAGCCATTTTTATTCCCTTAATTTTCAGTCCTCCACTGCAAAGTTTTGAGTTGTTTGATGAGAAAGGCACTGATTTTTCTTTTTTGTGTAAAAGTAGATTAAATACTTTTCATGACATTTAAAATATAATCTGATTTGTTCAAATTTAGACAATGTGCTTTTCAAGCACACACCACCTCTAGCTAATAAAAAACTTAGCTCTAACTGTCCGAAATACCTTTATGATTTCCCCATTTGGAAAAGACCATGAGAAATGTCTTTTTCCTTTTTTTGGGCTGTCACATTGTAGTGGAAAAAGAAAAAGAGGAATGCTGACTGCTGCATGGTGAACTGCTTGTTTTGAGATGCAGAAGATCTCAGTGAGTGTCTGCTCTGAGGAATGTTTAATGATGGTAATAGAAGGGCTCCCATAAAACTGAAAATGTGTCAGCTGTGTGTCCCATCCCAGAAAACTTTCTCTTGTGACAAAGAATGGATTGATTTTAAACTTTGCTCCTCCATCATTTTACTGCCAGTCAAATTTTGTGTTCTCACCACACCTCTGATTGTTTTGGAGACTTCAGAAATCTCAGCAATATTTGTCTACAGGGTAGACTGCAGTGTTGTGGAGAGAGCTCCAAGATAGCTATAAATGAGCTAGTTGAATAGCAGAAGCTAAAGTAACCAGGTGGAGCTAGATGAGGCTAAAAGGACAGTCAGATGAAAATGTTTACTTCTTTTCTTATTCCAGCTCAGGATGTGAGGAGACTCGTAAGGAAATGCAGCATTAGTTTAGTTCATGCACGTAATCACAAATTAAAAGCTTGAACACGAAACCCAAATTGTCAAGGTTGCCTCCTTACACTCAGCTTCCAGATTCTCTCCTAATAACTCTCTTAACCTCTAGGTCTTCAGTAACCTGTATTAGGCATCACAGTCTGTTTTAACTACCTTTCCTAGACCTTCCTTCTGCCTCCAAAAGGAAATGGTCCTCCCACTTTGTTAATCTCATATTTGGTATGTGGGGGGTATGGGGGGTAAGAGAGAAAGTCTTGAGTCTAGAGTGTTATGTTGGACGTGTGTGTCAGTTCTCTCAGCCCCTCGTGTAGGCTAATCAGATTGGAGACACCTGTGAAAACAGTGTCTCTTGTCCCAAATATCTAATATGGGGGAAAACTTGGAACTTGCAAGATTTAAACAGCAGGTGCGATCATGCCCATATCAACATCAACAAGAGGTTTGCTGTTAACTTCATTGGGACTAAGGTTTCACCCAGCACCTTAATAAATATTGCCAGATCTGCAGAGACCTTTACATTTTCATTGGAGAACTGAAGGAGAAAATACTAAGTTTTAACTCAAGGTTTGGTTTTTACTTTGAATTGAGAGCTCAATTACTATCTGGACTGGTTGCTGTTGTTTCCAAAGAGGTTTTCTCTCTCCTAGAAACCTGAATTTCAGGTGTACAGTGGCACACCCTCTAGGAAGACATAATTTCAATGCAGTTAAAATGAACTTACAAAATAGTTTATGTTCTAATATGAAAATCCTCAGTGAATGAGAGTACTTTGTAGAAATCTGTTTGAATCCTTTAGTATCAGAGGGGAAGGCATTAATAATATATCTTCAATAATTTGTGCTAATTTAATATAAAACTAGCATGCTCTATAAAAATAAAAACAATAACATATGGTACTAATGCTTTAGTTTATGCCTAAAGAAAATGCATTTTTATGTGTAGCAGGAAGCCACAAGGGGGAGAAGTTATGTTCAGAATCCCAGTTTGACAGAAAGCTGCGGGCTGTAAAGTTAATGCTCTTCACTTTTATGCATGTGACTTCTCTATTGCTATGGAAACACACCAAAGCAAAGGGTAAATACATTGACAAAGGCTAAAAACAATTTTAATTTTCATCTCAGTTTGACTTGCACATTTTAAGCATACAAGGTTCTTCGGGTAAATCTGGTATCTTTTATGAGACCAACTCAAATAGTTGGAAAAATTCTTCTTAGCAAGCTTTTGGGTATAAATACCTTTCATCAGGCTGAGGAAGCAGCTGCAGTTGGTGTGTGCTCTTCCTGGGTGGAATGAATAGGAAAGAAGAAGGCTGCTTCTGTGAAATGTGGACAGGGCTCGCTGAAACAGGACCAAACCAGAGCACATGTGAATTGCTCTGCTCCAACTGGAGTCAAAAGATGACCTTTACTGAAAGGACCCAGGAGGGTTTGACTTTTAGCCAGCCTGTGAGAATGCCATTGGATTTGTATTAACTGCAGACACTCCTCCTTGGCACTCCTTTAGCAGAGCGCTTGTCAGGGTTCTTAACCAGCATGTGAAAACTCAGACAGAAGAAAAATGTTTGTTTTCAGACAGAACTTGGCATAAGAAAGCCCCATCCCAAAGCAATCCCCTTTGCAATTAGCTTTGACAGGAAAGAAAAGCCAGCTGATCATTTCAGAAGTCATGAAATCCATTTAGTGGCCTGTGATGCTTTTCAGTGGTTCAGGAGTATGCCTCATGTGGATTATTGTTACTTCTTAATTAACATACATGCATTTAAAATGAGATGGATAACCTCCCATGCGTAATTATATAATGGTGAATGATCTTGTACTGACAAGGAAATAAACGAAATAATAGTCCTTTTGCCCCGACTCTCTATGGTTCTGTGATGATCTGTAACTGCATATGTAAGCAGGGGTGAATTAACTGCAGGTATCAAATTTATGCCCAATTAGTTACTGCACAAATTCTCTGATAACATGTTACAAATTCTCTGATTTAAAAACCAGGATAGGTGAAGGATGAGGTGTGAAACCCCTGGGGTGCCCTCCCTCCCCCCCGAGCAAGAAATTTGTATCTGTTTGTGCCAAGGGCTGTCAAAGACTACAGGGCCAGTCAGCCAGCAGTGTAGGCTCAGAGGAAGAGGATAGGACAGGTTCAGGCATTGACACCTTCCTCAGGTGTTAGATAGACTGCTGGACTATCCCATTTACCTTGTCTGTGATGAATAAAGAAATGCTTTAACTGTTTCAGTGTCAGCTAAAACTGTGCATTGTGTGCAGACATAGGTGACCACAGGGGCTCCCAGTAGGACTTGGGTTGGATGACAGGGAGAGCACAGGAACTTGTGTGGGTGGAGGATGGGGGACGTGGGGCATCATTATGGCTGGATTGCTACTTGTGAGCCCCAAGGTCAGACACCAAGACAGAAAGTCATCTGCCAGGCAAAGCACTTTCTGTAGTCTTTGGAGAATGAGCAGAGATAGGTTTAAAAGGGAAGTTACACTTTTCCTTGTTTGCAAGTTTGAAAGTTACACAACCACTACTAAAAGAGTTAAACCAGTAATAAGAGTGTTAATAAGTGAGAGGCAGTAAAATTAACCATAAATTGTCGGTCCCGTCCCACCCCCTCCCACCCCCATTCAAATGTCATGTTACAGAGACATGAAAGATAGAAGGGCACTCTGATTTCATGAATGGAGGTGACAGTATCCGATGCAGCATTACCTCACATCCACACCACCACAGGAAAAACAAAAGAATCCCATCACCCCTCTTTCCCCATATATGCCCAGGTAATAAAAATGAAGAAAGGTGCATGCAACGACTACACAGTAATAAAAGATAATAAGTTAGAAGCATCAGCACTGATTGTCTGTGGACTTGAAATTTTATTCAGACCTCGCTCAGCTTTGGGTACACCCATGCTTTACACACAAGAAACGGGTTCCCACAAGATGCCCCCCTCTTGCCCACCCACCCTGGGCTACTCTGTATCCTCTTCCCCTTCATACCTGAAGCATAATGAAGCTCTCCTCTTGCAGATTAGAGGAGGCAGAGCCATCTTTTGGACCTAACAGCACAGTAGTTTCAGCTGACCTATTCTCAGTGTTGCCATCACCAAGGCATCTGAAAAGCTCCTGTCTAAACTTTGCCTCCATATGCCATCTATGATCAGCATCCTTACGGAAATCCTTAGCACTTTTTAAGAATTTCTTAGTGATCCTCTCAATACTATCGAAATTGGATTCCTCCCACCTTAAAAAGCCTAGCTAACATGTCCCTAATGTCAGTCAATCGATCAGCACTCATAGATCTGCTTTGGCACAATTGAATCAGTAGCTCCAGAATGGTTTCCTTTGATCTTTGTTGACATCATCTATAATTACGCTGATGCTCAGCATTATTAATTGCTGTTGAGCATCTTGGAACCACAGCTGCAGCACTTGGGGTAGCTATAGAAAAGAGAAAAATAAAAGTGTTATGAGTTGTTAGTGACTGCAAACCCAACATGCTGTAAGCATCCCTGTCCCACTCACCCAAATATTTAAAAAATGCCACCTCTACAGGCATTACCAACTGGGCCTCCAACCCCACCCACCCATGTTATCAAGGTCCCCCCAAACGTATTCTAAACTGTCCCAACATATTCTCTCCCTCGCTGCCCCTCCCTCATGCATTACACCTACCTACCACCCCCAAATGCTTTTAACTTACCACCCCCCTACCAGTATAGGAATGTGCAGGGCAGAACTGACATATAATTGATGCTAGCAGTCTCCCCCCACTACACTAAAAAAGCATGAAGCCCAAATTTTTTAGCCCAATATCTCCTACCATTGCTCTAACTTACAAGTCACAGGTCGCAAGGCTTGTGGCATCTCCTGCACAGAACCAAATGTTCTCTTTTGGGAACCTAAAGCCTCCTGCGACAGAATATTGGTAAGCCCTTTTTTCCTCCTCAACAGAGTCATTTGTCAGCCCCTCCTGCTAATCATCCTCTGTGTCTTCTCTGAAAACATGTGGGGACACTGTAGTATAGGACAAGATCTTTCTGTCTCCATGCAAAACAGGTCATTTGAGAAGTCCCAACAGACCTTGTTCATTTGGGACTGAGACTGATTGCTTGCAGTTTTCAAAATGGCTGCACCACAGCCCTCGGTGATGCCAGGGTAGTTCACCATACTGTGGTGCTGGGGAGGTAACTCTGCGGCGGCCTCCGCTGGAATACCTGTCATGCTGAATGCCAGCATCTCTTCTAAGGATGGTAGCCAGCTTGTCATAGAACAGGATCATTCTGCGTGCGGCCCCAGAATGAGAGTTATTGTCCTTGACACAATGGCAGGCACACTTTAGGGACTTAATCTTACTCTGACACTGTTCCTAGTCACGATTGTAGCCACATTTCTTCAGTAGTTCAGCAATAGTCATATACAGTGGCATATTTCTTCAGTTTTCCAGTTGCATGAGCACCTTCCTTTCACCCCAAATATCAATTAGTGCCTCAGCTTCTGCCTGAGCCCAGTTGGTCCCCCGCTTTGGGTGAAGTATTGGGCATCTCCTTCAGATGTTGCTTTTTCTTTGTCTTCTCAATAGCCCAACCATACCAGGTGAGAGAAGATCGGGGGAGTGTTTGCAGACCAGCCTGCTCCTTTATGCCCTCGTCTTGTGTATGTCCTATGAGCAGAGCCCTGTAAACCTTTTATGAAGAGATGCATACTAATACAGGTGTGATTGGTACAACCTCCAGACATTTGTGGCAGTTTCTCCCTTTGTGAGTCTAGGTGTTGGCACTGATAAACATACTCAAAAAACAATTGTGCTGGTGATTGGTGAACATTGTGGTAAATAACTGCAGGTAAGAAAACCAGACCCTTTTAGAACTGAGCTTGATTGAAAAACATTTCCATTCAATCAGCAAGCAATCCATAACCATAACCATCCTGCATGAGCAATTGCCACAGGGTGATCATGGTTTTTGCAATGGGGAGGTACAGGGGGGTGGGGAAGTTGGTAGACAGCATAGACCAGGTTGAATATTCCATGTCCTTCAGTGGAAATTGTGGAAGTGTGCCTTGGGGGTGGCTGGGTGCCAGTCTACAGACAGTCAGTCAGTCAGTCAGTCAGTTCTAAGGTCCAGAACAAGCCCTAGCTTTTAGCCGGGCAGTGGCAAAGGTGGATACTATGGTGCAGAGACCAAGTGAAATATTCCATGTCCTGCATTGTCCAGGCAGGCAGTTGTTAATTGTAGGACTGAACCCCTTCATGTGTCGGGGGGTGGGGGGGTGGAGGAGGGGGAGGAAGGTTTGGGTGCGAGTGTACAAGTATCCAGTCATTTTTCAGTTCTGGCAGACGACCCTAGTTCTTTTTGTGGGGGTTGTGTGTTGCAGAGACCAAGCGACATACTGGAAGGTAATGAAGGAATGGGGATTTGGAAGTAGGAAAAGGGGTGCTGGGAAGGATAGATAAAGTAACTTGGACTTCAACATCTGTAAGTTAAGCTGTGTCAAGCTGTGTCAACCCAAAGCAGGAGGCATCAGGGCACTATAACCAGACCTGTGTTGGACAGCTATTGATACGTAAATGGTATGAGAGTTTTCAAGCAAACTGACCAGTGTTGCAGGTTTTGGGGACCAGGGACTGGGTCAAATGTCAGAAATGTCTCCATGGACTGCTTGCTAAATCTAAGACTATGGCTTCCTCTATTCCTAATGGACTAAGCAACAAGAAAACAGTAATCCTGGTGGCCACAGAAGATTCACATTGCATAACTCTGCTTATAGAAGAGGAAACTATAATGTTTATGGAATTGGGCTGGAGTCTGTTCAAACTCCTACAAAGACATGTTTGGATGTCTGCCTCCATGCACAGGTTGATGAATGAACTGTACAAGGTGCTGACACATTTGGAAGAAGATAAATTCAGAGTTCATAAAATAATAGTGGCATGCTGGCCACATATGGCAGCAATGGCAATGGTCACCAGATCTAGGTACATGAAAGCAGCTCGGACTGGTGGGGGCGCATTGTTATGTCAACCTGGAATGATAATTAGTGGCTGGAGCAGGGACGCCTTTTTCCAAATTGTTAGTATGCTGTCACTGCATGTTGAGCACCAGACAACTGTCATACAAAAGCCCATTGACTCAGAGAAACATGTTGCCATGGCCATGACAAAACTAGTCACTCCAACAAGCCTGTGCCATGTAGCAAAGCAGTTCGGCATGGCTCCTTGCACTGCTGAGGTGGCGATAAGAGAGGTCTGCCAGCTGCTGCAGGAGCTGGCAGCAAACAAATTAATCTGCCTCAGTAACCCCAAAGAGGTGGTGGAAGGATTCAGGGCAATGGGCTTCCCAAACTGTGTGAGAGCACTGGACAACACACACATTCCCATCCTGTCACTGTGCTAGAACAACCGGTCATTCAGCAACAGGAAGGGTTTTCCTTCAATCATTCTCCAAGCTGTAGTGAATCACCAAGGAAGATTTATTAACATTGACACAGGATGGGCAGGAATTGCCCATGATGCATGTGTATTTTGAAATTCACCACTGTCTGCGATGATGGAGAAGGGCCAATATGCCCCAGGAATAGAGGAGGTTGTCATCTGGGGTGTTTAAGTGCCACCCCTCATAATTGCTGATGTGGCTTACCCACTCCTGCCCTGGCTCATGAAGTCCTATGGGGGGCAAGAGACTGACCCACAAAAACAGACTTTCAACTACCACCTAAGCAAGTGCCACATAACTGTAAGATGTGCCCTTGGGTGCCTGAAAGCCCATTGGAGGTCACTAAACTACAGGGTAGAGGCAGAACCAGAGAATATCCTCCTTTCATAGTGGCAGCCTGCATGCTGCATAATATTTGTGAAACAAGGGAGGAAATTTTCGGTGAGTCTTGGGCTCAAGACTTGAGCAAGTGAAAGCAGATGCAAGATGTACACTGAGACAAGCAGGACAGAGGGGGTGGAAGGGGGGGGCATTAGACAAGCAGGCAAACAGAGGAAAGGGAATGTGGCAGTGCACCTTTGGGTGCTTGCCACTTTAAGGGCTGGAGGCAGGTAGCCGGCAGGTGCTTGATTAGGGCAGCCATTTTAGGGCCCAGCTCACAGAGGCTGGGGTAGTAATTTGCTGCCAGCTGCTGAGGGAGTAACATCATCCGGCTGAGCTACTGCTCAAGGAATGTCTTGGAGGTAAGGGTAGGAGCTATGGGGATGGCAGGAGACTCCTGATCCTGGGCATGACCTGAAACTGCACCCTGCTGGGGAAATGGGGCCTGGTGGGACTATCTTTGGTGGGATGGTCCCCAAGAAATACCAGCAACAGGAAGGTCCCCTGTCAGAGGGAGCTGTGATTAGAAAATGCCTAGCAGCATACATCATGGCTGCTTAGGCAGGTGAGTGTGATCTGTAACTGTGCTCAGTAGCTGTGTAACTGGATGTTTTTTTAATTTCATATTAGTTTGTAATTCAATAAAGTCTTTCTGAGAAACTGTTTTGGATAACTTTTTCGATAACAGGGTCTGGGGGTTGATGTGCTAGTGGTTTCTTTGGGAGGACGGTATGGGAAGAAGAGGTCATCCTCCATGAAGGAGGGAGGGGGGATGTGGGTGC
>NW_017729022.1:16608657-16635177 GCF_001723915.1 Gavialis gangeticus
CACATGATCAGGGGTCAGCCAGGCAGGCACCTGAAGGAGAAAAGACTTTTAAGAGAAGACCCAGGGGGGTGGGGTGGGGCAGAGAGGTGACTATGGGCACTGAAAGAAATAAAAGGTCTGTCTTTAGGCAGCGCAAGTGTGAAAGCAAAGTTTCTTAAGTAAAAGGTCTAAAAATACAAGGGGGAAAAAAAGGAAAAAAAAAAGAGGGGGGGTTACTGCAGTATCAGGTGCACCTTAAAGCCACAGGCAGGTAATTGTGCTTTAATTGCCTATCTATGGCTTCTAGGCGCACCTGCATCATAGTAACCAGAGATGCAAGAAACCGGAATTAACATGCGAGTAGGGTAACTGATAAGACAGTGGCCGTGACTGACAATGTCAAAGGCAAAGTCAGATTTAACGTCTCCCCCACAAAAAACAGCTGTGGTTCCTTGGACCCTGCACCATTAAAATGGTGTCATCCAGCCCTACAAAGTCATCCACTCCAAGGGGTCTCAGTGAGGCAGACAGGATGCTCTTCAATGCCCTTGACAGATTGGAAAGGACATTGCACATTCTGAAAGAGAAAAGTATCCTGCTGATCAATGCCAACAGTCTGCAAAGTGGGAGAGAGGGGAAAAAAGTGGATACCACGTAGTTTTTTTGGAGGAGAGTACCCAAAAATGAATAGCTACGTGAACGGAAGAAAACGTGGGAGGAGGTATGTAACCAAAAGCCACCCCAAAAACATAAACCAATCACAAAATACATTTGTAAACTGCTCCGTGCTGTAATTTAGTACCAGAAGATAAAGAGGGTAAAATTGTTATAAGGTGCCCCCTAGCGTCTTTTACTAGTAATAGCACATTAACCAATTATGAGTCTTAAATGCGTTATGTAATGCAAAAGTAACATTGATTGTAGTGGTACATTGTGAAAGTGAAATAAACCTATGAAATATCTTTAGCTAGGAAAACTGGATAACATGTACAAGCGCCCTCAGAAGTCCAGCCCCCTATTTTCACTTTTGGTAGCTTTAAAGAATACAAAACCATGATAGGACTATGAAACAGACTCTCAAGAGAAAAAGTTAATGCAGTTTATCAGTCACTGCTGAAATACTGGGAAAGTGCTGTTTTTATGAGAGTTGTTTATATGTTGCCAGATCAGTGAAGAAAATCTGATGTTTAAAATCATTTGCATAGGCCTGAATTAGTACTGCAAGTCTGCAGTGTTCCTATTCAGTGACTCTATTGAAACCTTGGCAAGTATAAATCAGATGAACTTCACCAGAGTTTATTTTTGCTAGCTGAGTTCATGACCCAATTGAATAAAGCTTGTATAAAGTAGGAAGGAGTAATTTTTACAACTTTTGGTTATGTTTAGAAATACTTCTAATATGTCTATTGCTAATATAAATATTAGCATACTTAGAAATGTTATTTTATTTAATTCTCATATTAGACTTCTAAGGTGGATTTCCTATGTGAAATGCTAGACCCCTAATGGAGCCATGTAGATTTTAATTAGCTGACAGTCTAGTTCCAAATTATTTCTAGGAAGAGCTTAACTTAGAACACGTGCATTCTAGGCATTCTGATGAGCATTGTTAGGAGGGTGTCTCTACTTTTAAAAGCTAGTCAGTGTTATATGTGAGATGACAGGTTAAAATGAGGTGTAAAATGTTTCCTTTTCATACAGCCTAAAGACTTGCATATGAAAATTAATGATGTATCAATAGGATCCCGTGTTCAGACAAGTAATATAGAAATTAGTGAAATTTCAGGGATGTGTCTATGGTCTAATTAAAGAGTATAATGAGTTGAGTTCATTATTCCCAGTGAATAGAATTAATAAATTGTAACCTGGTCAATGCCCTCATAAAACTAATGGAAGGATTTAACAACAACATAAAATGATATCTCACTTGCAGATATCCTAAGCTGTCTGAAAGTAATATTCACACAACATTTGCAGTTATTTAGGTAATGACAGCTTATTAGAGAAAAGCTGACATTCTCTTCATCACATTTTCACTTCCCCAAAAGTGTTATGAAGCTTGTTTAACATTGACATAAGGCAGTAAAAATAAATTGGAGCACAAGAGAACCCAGAGTTGTGCCTATCTCTGGTTGAATCATGCTAGAAATTTGAATGCAACCAAAATTTGTGGAGTCATATATATGGTAAAAAGGCAGAACTGAAATAAAATAACTGGCTTTCTAACAGTCGAATCAGATGGTAAACATTTCATACAAAAAATATGTCCATCAATTCATCCAGAGGTACTGCTCCCTCTTCTCTGGGTCAGTATTTTGTAAAAAACCAAAATAGGTATAATCTGCCCCTACTGCTGTTTTAGCTAGCTTCATGAAGGATTATCCCAGTTTAAGATCTACTTTATTTACATGTTTGAGTCAAGGAACATTTGCTATTTGATTAAAGACTCAGGAGAAACCCAGTTTGCATATAGATTATGATTTGGAAGTTATGTTCTCATATCTGATATCTATGATCCCAAAATATTTTGGGGGTGTTTCGGTTGCATATCTTTTCAGATCAGCCTTTTACCTTAAGTTTCCTTGGGACCTTGGTACTACAGGAAGAAAAAAGCCCCTAAAATAGCGTTTTTTCCACTTCCATCTCAATTTTAAAATGTTATAGATTACAATAAAGGATGAAAATATTAATAGGAATTTAAAAAATGTTTCATTCAAATTCAAGGAGGCAATTATAGGTAAGTTCAGCTCTTATATTATCAACAGCTACATTACTTTTCCTTGTTCTAGATATCCACATGCTTACGGATGTCTATCCCTAAGCAGACACTCTCAGAAATTACATTGTTAAAATAATGTTTTATTTTTCATAACATATTATAATAGAATGGTGTTTCTAAAAGATTCCTTTCTCACGTCCAATGTGTGTTGATTTAGCTTTGTTACGCAGTGCGGGTGCCCCAAAATGTTCCTCTAAGACATTTACTTCCCTCTACATTGTGTAAATTGCCTGCTAAGTAATCTAGACTTTGCTAGCTCTAATGAAAATATAACAAGGCAGATGCTTTGTAAATTTGAGGGCATTGCTGGAGAGAGAGAATGACTATAAGAAGATTTTGGTGGAGAATATGCAATGCTGCTGTTTTGTTATGTGTGGAGGGGACTCCTTACAGATTGTAGTATTATTCAGTAATTTATGCCTCTCTGTTTGGTACACATTCATTTGTGGTAAGTAGTCAAAGTTACATAGTCGGGTCCCCTAACTGACTATGCCATGCTTTCTGCCCTAACAGGCAGCCTAGTCTAGACTGACTGCTCAGCTAACCAAACCTGCAAGAGGCTCTAACTGGCTGATGAACTAGCTGATCACTGTTAGGGCCTCCTGACTGGCTGCTGGGGAAGAGCAGCCTCCCCATTTACATCCATTTGTGGTAGCTGATGGTAGCCTAGTCAACAGCTTTGCTTGAAGGATTGCTGTAGTAAGCCTCTCTGGTTCTTGCACTTTTGGGGTTTCTGGCTCTGCAACTTTGGAGAACTCTGCTTCGCTTTGGCAACTTGGTCCCTGCCTGCAAAGCCGTGGCTCAGCCTGTGACCTAGACTCTGGGATTTCCCCTTGGATTTGGGAACTTGCACTTCAGCTTCTGCATATCACTCTCAGCTACCATGTGTAGTTTTGGGTCTCTAGCTTGTGCCCCTAGCCCACCCCTGGTGGCCTACCCACTAAGCAAGACTGCCCATGGTTTGGTTCTTCCAAGTTCTGCTCTTTCAGACATGAGCTTGCCATCCTTACAAGGAGGGCTCAGCTCTGTGAGGATCAGGAAGAGAAAAAAAAAAAAGCAAAAGCTACCTGAATGTGGTCTTGGACACATTCAAGGCAGCCTGGAAATGGGGTATAGTGCTAATGCCTTCTGGTTATTGAATACAAACAGTCATCGGATAGAGGGTAACAGCACTTAATGAATGAGATAGCAAGATAACCTTCTTTGGACTTTCTGTGAGCACAATTGTTACATTGACGTGCAGCGTACGTGGCCAGTAAGAGGTATTGAAGTATTTGCCTTCACACTAGTACTGGATCTTCTCCTTTATGATGAATGTACTTAAAAGGTCTGTTGTATGACATAGGTCCTTGTTTATATCTTTCAATCTTCCTTCCTAACTTATGCTGTGTATTGACAAAAAATATTTTTCTCTGGTAAAAGGCCATGACCTCAAACTAGGGAACTGCATTTTGTTCAAGTGAGAATGAGATTGAGAGGTGACTAAAAGTACCTTTTATAGTGAGAAAATATTTGATGCTAAAGTGCTATTTAATCTAGCTGAGAAGGCATGGCAAGAAGTAATGGCTGGTAGTTCAAGTTAGGAAACTTTAAATTTTAAGATGAAGCAAAAACTTTGGAAAAACTATTAAAAGTTTTTAATAATATTAACTATCTCAAGTGGTGGGTTCTCCCTCTCTTCTTGTGCTCAGATCATGTCTGGCTGTCTTTCTGTGTTTTACCTGAACGAATTTTGGGCTCAGTTAAGGGAAACTGGGAAACATCCTATGGTCTGAATCATGCAGGTCCAACTGGATGATGTGTCCGTCTGGTCTATACAATCCATGAAAAAACTCCCTCGGACTGACCTCCCTAAGGGGATCTTCAAGTTCTTATTACATCTAAAAAATGCAAGAGTGTAACTAACTTTACATTTGGACAATCTGTGATATGAAACCCATAACTGACTGACTGGTATCTGTAACTACTGGTAAAACTAGTTTTAGATTTCCACTCAGTTGCATGTATATATTTTTACTGTCTTTTAAGTAGGAATTTTATCAAGAAGCTTAAGTAATTTGGATTCTTTGTTTGTTTGATTCTGCATTTGCCATCACTTTTTTTTTTATCTACAATCTTTAAAGCATATATGAGAGACCCATTGTATAAATTGGGTAAGGATAGCACAGATTCATTGCTTAATCAATTTAGCTTTTTGGTGGTGGTGGTTTTCTTATACATATGAATGTTTCTTCATGGCAGAAGCCATTGTACTTAAGTGATGTACCTAACATTTTTTGTAAATCCATATTTTTGTCCATATTTTTTTTAGTTTACTTTGTATTGCAGGCTAAGTTTTGAGAATGATCTTCTCTTTAGACATAATTACTGCTTTGTATGCTATCACTGGAATAATAGAACTTGAATTCATGCTTATTGTAACTGCAAATTCAATATAAACTATTAAAACTAACTATAAATAATTAACATGTCTGAAGAAACTAATTCCAAATCTTCAGGAAATTGTAACACATGTTACAAGCCTTTGCACTATTATACAGTAGAATTGCTGTAAAATGAGTTGATAAAAAGTTATCTTTAATGCTACAGTTAAGACACTTAAGCTACCATCGTGTGTTTAAAAGTTATGCAATAATATAATCTGTTGATGGTTTTACAAATATGTTGCAATCAATTTTTCAATTAAGGTAATCCACCATTGATTCCACTATCTCAAATCAGATTTACAGAGCCTTTACACCAATAATAACAGTATCTAGTGAGGCTTTAGATAATGTTTACAGAAGAAGTTGATGAAGGGATGCCAATCAGCCATTTGGACAGTATGTGTTACAGTGCTTTCAGGAGATGAAGGTGAGAGTGGGGGAATAAAGCACAATGATATCTCTTCCTCCTGTTTTCCCTCATTCATAATAGGAGCTGATACCATGTATTTATTAATTCCTTTCTCTTCCAAGCTCTACAGTTCTCTCACATGATACCTCAAAGCAAGGAAGGATTGGGCTAGAATAATGCCTCCTGTGAACTTAACAAGATGTCTCTGATTTTATAGTTGAAAGAAGCAAATGCCTCTGAGATGAGCTGTAGAGTCCCGACTAATCTCTCTAGGGGAAGGAAGACAATGAACATTAATGCCCCTTTAACAACATTGTTTAGATGTCTCCAATAAGAAACTGAACACGGCCAGCCGCCAAAACCTTCCCTAGTAGGTACTCATAGGACCATGTTACATGTTGTAGTTTGAACTGCACACATTGATCATGCACACATTGATCAGTTTACTGCTAGCTTGGGGTTTGGAGCTGTCACACCTAGCAGTCTAGAAACCTTTTCTGATGGTCCCCCATCTGTACAGCTGTGACTTGCCACTAGAGGCCTAGCAAGCAGGGATGCCCCTTTCAGCCCTACTTCTCTATTTCACCCATCCCTTGCTTGATGCAGAGGCAGTGTGTGGGGAGGGGAGGGAGGTGGTGGGGTCCCTTGAGAGGGGGCTGCATGGGGAGTCTTCTGCTCACACTGCTCCTGGCTTGCAGCACCCATGTGCTCCAGTCTTGCTCCCCTACCCCTCCTTGGTGCCCCAGGTAGTGGCCCCAGGAAGCTGGCAGAAGTGGCAGTGGTTGGCACTGGGCCAGGACCAGGGCTGAGGCATGTGGTAGGGCTGGTGCAGCCAGCTCCCCCCAAGTTGGTTTCATTCTGCAGCTGGGAGTGGAGTCTATCCACAGCCCAAATCTGTCCACAGCTGCCCTGCCTTGAAGCAGCAGTTTCCCTGGAAGCAGGCTGCCCCCCACCCTATAGCAGCTGCCTCCGGCTCTTGCTGGGCTGTGTGTGGATCAGGTGCATGCTGCAGGGTGCTGTTGGCACTGTGGGGCTGGATCTTGGAGCCTGCAGGAGCCCGGCCAGGTCTGGGGGCTCTCTGGGGCTGGCTGTGATGTCCTCTGCTCCCTAGAGCTTGGCAGGGCTTGAGAGGCAAGAGGTTCAGTAGTGGTCACCCACCCAAACAGGCTTAGTGCTGGTGGAGAATGGGAGCCCAGGGCACCTTTCCTGGACCAGGGATCTGGAGGCTGCAGGGAATAGAAAAGCTGTGGCTCCAGTTCCTGGGCTGCTCCACTAAGCAGCCAGTTGTATGGGAGCCCAGGAGCTGCCCAAAGTTAATGTGTAACAAGGCCCATAAACCATTATTGTCAGATTTTATAATAAGGGGAATAGTACAGAGGAGCTGGAAAGTGATATTACTTCTGAATATGACAAGTGAAACATTTACTAAACTGCTGTGTCTAATTCAGGTATCAAAACTTCAAAAAAATTATTGAAAAATAGGATAAGGTCTTAGAGTAAAAACAGTGACTTAAGGTCAGGAAAGCATATCTTAACCTTAAAACAGATTAAAGAATGGGCTTAAATGGCAACCAGGAGATTTAGATCAAACATTAAGGAAAGACTTTGTAACTGTAAGGATAGTTAAGCACTGGGAGTTACCTGGAGAATCTCCATTACCAGGGGATTTTAAGGATAGGATGAACAAACATCTGTCAGGCATGGTGTAGGTATAGTCGATCCTGCCTTGAGGGTGGCGGATGAAGCAGGTGAGTGCTTGAGGCCCCTCCCAGACCTGTTTTCAAAAATTCTATGGCATGACTTTTTGTCATTCCTTCCTTCTTGCAGGACAGATCTAGACCATGGGGCTTCTCTGGGGCTGGATCAGGATGTGGTGGTGGGGCAAGTAGTAGTGGCCATGAGAGTTAACACAGCCATCATTCAACCTCCCTGCTCCCCCTCACCTCCCACATGCCTCCCCAGTGAGGCTTTATAACCTGGATTTTGGCAGCGTGGTCTGTTCCTGCTTACCCTGCCACCAAATTCTTGCCTTCTTTGGGAGCCCCGTGGGCCAGGTGACACATCTCCATGGAATGGATCTGCTCTGCAGGTTGTACATTTGCCACCCCTATTCTGGAACCAGGTGGTCAAGGTATTACTCCTATGGGACGGATGAATGATGCAGGGCCAATCCATGAGCTGGATTGGGTCCTGTGCCACCCTGGTGTGCTAGGATTGGGCCCCAATGCCCCATGCTATGCCACCCAGGCCCAGCCCCAACTTGGCTGGTATTGGGTGCTGGGGCATGTGCTGCCCCCACCTGGGCCCTGTGCACTCAGATTGGGCCCCAGGCCACCGTGTGCCCCTGACCTATCACACAGGGCCACAGCCCACAGGGGCCCCTACAAATTTCTGGAGACAATCCTAGAGTTTCTTCCCCAGCTTACTTCCAGGTTTGGTAGGTGTAAGTACGAGCAAGTGCCAAGATCACACACAGACTCTGCCTGGACATGCCAGGAATGCAGTGTAGACCTACCCACAGTCCTTAGCAAGGGGAAGGAGGTAATGGGGCATGAGCACACAGCCTCTGAGTAGGTAAGGAAAGTAGCAAAGGAAGAGATGAGGGATGTACAGAGTCTCAGGCATGAAGGAAGCAGTTTTAGGGAGTCTTTCAAATAGCGATGCATGGAACAGGGTCAACCAGGGACCTTGTTGAGAGGCCAGCAGTGAGCCCCTCATGGGTACAAAGAGCTTGGCCTATAGAGAAACCAAAATGTGCAACCCCCGGTTATTCTGCCACAGGTTTAAGTGCCAGGTAAACAAATTGTCACTTTTTGGATGCCAGGTGCTCTGGAGCATTTAAAGCGCTGTAATTAGTTTAGGTCAGATTCATGCTTCCGTCTACCACAGCACCCTCTATTACAGTGTTGGGGTAAAATTGCACCATCATTTCTTGGCCTGCAGCAGTGAATTTGTCAAATCAGAAGCTTCATCTGGGAAGGGCAGGCATATGTGCAGGGTTCCTGTTGCTGTAGTTAGTTCTCTCGCTCTCCTCAGCTGTGAGAGCTTGGCATTCCAGGAAGGGCCCTGGTAGACATTACATTTATCCTGCTTCATATGAGAGATTAGCATGACAAAAATGTGAATGGCCACACCTTCGTGGTGTTAGTTGCATTATTACAATGACTGATTTGCCATAAAAGGTCAGACCCACAACAAAGAAATTGCTGTTTCAGATAGCAGCTTCTATGTCTGGCCAGGGCATATTTAATGTGTGGCCAAGTCTTGAACCCTTCAGGCCAGAGAGACAGGATGGAAGGAGAGCTGTCAAGGAAGCTTCCAGTCTTTCCCCATCTCCATTGCCACATGGTGGTAATGGGGGACAGGGGTATAGTGGCAGCAGGGGCTGACCAGGTGATTTCCCCATTCCTCACAACCTTGCCCCAGGGCAGCTTGCCCTTTAAAGTGCCCAGATGGCAGGCAGCTCTAGACCAGAGCCTGCTGAATCAGCCTTTTGGCTGCTGCAGTCACCACAGCAGCAACAGGTGATCAGGAGAGCAGGACAATGAGCCTGTTTGGCTTTGCTGGAGGTGGGGAAAGCTGAGAAGCAGCCAGCCCTGGCCCAACAAAGGCCTTTACTCTTGTGCTCTCCTGTATATGTGTGCCTGCCCACACTGCGCCATTTTCTTGTAGTGCTATAAACAGCATCTGCCAGGGCACTAAGATCTCTCTCCTGTGTGTTCCTTGTCAGTGCTGTAGGATAAAAAGTTCTGGTTTTCTTTCTGACTCCCATCCTGCTTCTCTTAGTATCCTATCTTTAGAGTACAGCATTGCAAAAGGTGTGCCCGCAGCTCATGTAGGTATAGCCACACTAGGTTTAAATTTGTGAGTTTGAGCGATCATAGCAGAATTGTTGCAGCAGCACAGAGCCTGACACATGCGACCAGCCTATTTACCCTGGGGTCCTGGGGTAGCTTAGCACCGAGGTCAATGCCTGCTGCAATTGTGGCTATGCTATTACCAGTACCCATGCGAGTTATTTTACAGCTAACTCCAGTATGCTTACACAAATGACAGTCACACCTTTGAGTTCAATTTAGACATAACCAGGCTGTGCAAAACTTGAGATGGCACTGAGGCTGTCACACATTTCCAATGCACAGTTGAAGTGAAGAAATCCTGCTTACAAGGATTTATGCACTTCCATGGGTTTCTGTTATTTTGAGATCCTCAGGCATAACATGCCACTGCCCCCAATGCCACGTCCTCTTTCTGTCTGCTTCCATCATCCTCATCTCTGTAACAAGGAAGAAAAGGGGTAAATACTGGATTCCATTGGCTTCATTCCACAGCTCAAAATTGAGCCTGCTTCATTTTTTCAGAGAGCAAAGCCATTCCCAGCCTAGATGATGTCTCTGCAGATTATGGAAAACAGGGAGGAATAAAAAAGAGGAAGATAAATTTTCAGTGACAGAGAGGCATCATGGTGACTCACTCTGAAACCTCCTTCATGTGAGAGGCTGCCTCACAGCTTTCCCTGTGGCAGGATGAGACTCTACATTTAAAGGAGCAGAAACGGGGTGAAAGAATAGTATTATTTTCTGTTGCAACATACACTCACTCTATCTTATTTCAGTATAAAATAAATATAAATTGCTGGGAAGTGTGCATCAACAGTGAGGGAAGCAATGTTTGTCATTTGCTTTCATTCTGGTTCTTCACCTGCAGCAATTCACATATTTTTATACCTACTAATTGTAATTTTCACTGTCCTCTCTTTCAGGAACTTTCCCTTTTACTGAGACTTTTTTTCCTAAGGATTGGACCCAGGCAACTTCTGGAGCAATTGATTGGAACTTAGTTGCCTACATGCAGCTCTTGTCCAATGTCTTTTTAGATGGGCAGTATCCAACCTTTATTCTCTAGAGCCACTGATCTCTGAAATGCTGTAGGCAATTTAGCATATCTGCAATGGTGTGTGATTTTAATTAGTGTGATTCTAACATTTTTATTCATTGGAAAGGTCAACTTCTCTCCTATTGCCTGCTTAATCTAGAGGTTTTGGAAGTAGACAGTAAGACACCCCTAGTCAAGAATTTATGGTGACTTGAACTTGATGTGCCCACAAATTCTTCTGCTTCCTCATCAGATTTTAGGACACATGACATTTGTTCTCTCTCGGGCCCTATCTGCTGCATTTTTGAGATGCCCTTTCTTGGACACTGTGAGAATTAATAAGATGAAGTCTGCAATTCCATATCTACAAGTGAAAACAACAATGGGACCAGTATTATTATGAGCTCAACTTTTGTATTAAGACATTTTAAATGGCATGAAGATGCAATAAAGGTGATTTTTAGTTATTTCTGTAGAGATTTTGCAGTGTTTAAAATGATCATTGCCTTAACATTTGGTTCATTCATTTCTGCCTTCATTAATGTCTACAAGAAGATCAAAACAAGAAGGTAAAAGCAGTTTGGCTGGATTCACAATGGGTACCAACATGTTACAAGGCTGGGCATAATAACACCTCACTTTTTGGAACCCTGCGGCTAAATGAAATACCAAGTTAGTTGCCCAAAGCTCCCTATAAACTGTTTGGGGAGAGTGAGACACCTAAACATAGGATTCACATAACCTAGAATGATGAGCAAAGGGGCTGTAAAGAAGGCTTTAGAAAATTTTTAGGGGAGTGGGTTGGGCTTAAGTGCCTAGTGCTGTACAGCATATACCACTCTTTTGCCAAATAAACCAGTCACTGAAGTACTCAGCAGAGATGCTGTAGACCTGGGTACGAGTGTCTCTTCTGTCTTCTGGCTATCCTTTCCTCCCCCACCCCAAATGGCTACCTAACTATCAGGTTACATGGAATTCTGCAACTGGTGGAGAAGACAGAGAAGACAGTGCCCTTCTTAAACTTTCCAGTTGAAGTTATTCTACTTGGAATAATTAATATTTATTAGATCAAGACAGAGCAAATGTATGTGTGAATGAGGCCTGTAGTTCACTTTGGCTTTCACATCACAGAAGGGAGACCTAGTTTCCAGTCCTGGCTCCAATGTATAGTTCATTATGTTATGAATACTGGAGAAGCTTCAACAAGAGAGATTTTGGGGAGTTCTGCCCCAGCTTATCCTATGACTTGGTAGTTAGCATTGTAACAGTGGGATATAAAAATGTATGTTCAAATCTTCTCATTTAGAGGAGAGACTTGTCTCTGGGTTTCCAGCATGATGTCCCTAACTATTACGCTATTAAAAAAGGGGGCAAGAGAAAGGCTTCTCTTCCGACTGTGTTTTATTGTGGGGTTAGATAGATATGCTCTGAGCATGCCTGCTGGATTAGGACTGGAGGTGAGAGGCTGGGGACTATGTATTTTGTGAATCTTGGTAGAACTTAGCTGTAAGGTAATCTCTGAACTCAGTGCAGCAAAGATTTGGGCAGCTGTACACACATCCAGAACCAATAACCTAGGCACCTATCACAGAAGGTGCAGGTACAGAGGCACTTTAAGTGCCTCCACTGTTGGGGGTGGGAGTGTGAATGATAGCGGCAACTAAATAAGGTTCCAAATTGCCTCTTGTAAAGCTAGCAATTCCTTGAAATATCTCTACTTCCAATATGATTTGACTTAACCGTGTGGTGCATGCAACATGACTGATGATTGTTTATTTTTCCTCCAATGCTGGGAAGTTCCCAGTAGAACACTTTCTCCCATACCCTCTAAATCAAAATCACACTACAGCACTTGGTGAGTGCAAATTTTAATTATTTCAGTAATTAAACCAGAGAAATATTAAAATGGCTTGTGAGATGACAATATGAATATTGGAATTTTAATGCCTTGGGATATAACCTTATTAAATAAAGATGTAAAATAATGAGAATTGTGAAAACTCATTGTAAGTCAAAAAATGGCCAAGCACTCAGTGAAGATTAAAGCCTAGACTTAAAAATAAATAAATATGTATGTGTGTGTATATATGTGTGTATATGTGTGTATATGTGTATATATATGTGTATGTATGTATGTATGTATATAATATGCGCCTGTGTACATATGTGTGTGTATATAAAAATACATACTTACTTTTTCATAATGACTCATTTTGGTTCCTTTTATTCAGCTTTACCTGTTGAATTACTTGTTAAGACATTTTGTATCCCTACGGAGCCAAAGTATATTTAGAAAAGTTCCTTACAGGACCTGTGATGTTGAGGCCAGCATCAGTGTTTCTGTAGACTACGTGTTCTTCAGTGCATTATTGCTATTATAGTAAGATTTTGTGCCAGATTATTTCTGTAGGAAATCCAGTGGAAAGTCCAGCCTATTATCAGGGATAAAGTAATGCACACTCTTATATGGATATAAACATTTTTTCACTTCCATTTTCCTTTTCAGAAAAGATACATCTTTGTTTTTCTGTGCAATCAAGACATTTATTCTTTTCTTTTGTGATCAAAGATAAGACTATCATGTATACAGCTTTGCTCTGATTCAGTTTTGTTTCATATAGGAATAGCAGTATGATGTAGGGTCTAAGGAAAGACTGAAGAGTAGGGACAGATTTCACATGCATCTTGTTCGCAAGAGGTAGATTTGACTGAGAGATCATATATTTGAAACCACAGAAGGGACATCTATATTCCATATGTTATTTGAAATTCTCAAATGTCTTCAGCATAATTATGTAGCTGAATGCACATGCTGTCATTCTCTTCTGTGACCTGCACCTTTAAATTTAGCAAATGTCCCTCATTTTTGTAAAGCAACTTTGATTTTAATGAGGCAGCACCAGGATTGCATTACTGAATATTGAACCACCTCCAAACTGGAATATATGGTATCTCCGTAAGCCACACCAGTACTTCCATTTCCCTTTGGAGCATGTACAGCTGGAGTGTCCAACTTGCTGTACAAAACATGTGAAATTATGTTGTTGCATTTTTCTACCTAGTGTTCTCTGGGCTCTGACAAAATGGAAGGGATGGGAGGAGCTTTTAGAAAATTAGCAGAGCCGTTTTCATAAACATTCAATTTGGCACTTTTCCCTTTCAACGTATGTGTTGTATTACCCATTAAACATTCCCATTAAACTTTTAATTCTCCCACTGGAGCGATTGAAATAGATTATATTCCAAGGTATACATGGGCAGCAATACACAAGACAGTGACTGGGTTGCTGCTGGTGGTAATGGTACCAGGCCAGCAGCAGTGACAGCTGATATTTTTGCATGTGTTCTAAGTCTGTGCCCGGGGCTGATCCCCTGATCACCCCTTCACACCTCCTGTAGTTACACTACTGCCAGTGCCAACATAGTTGAAACTTTTTCAGGCAATCAAAGAATCCTATTTGCTTTGCTTGCAATTCTCTTCTCTGCTATGTGGCAGACTACAAAGGGTGAGAGCCACATGTCCCATTTTCACACAGCTTTTGCACTGTGGGTTGTTGAAGAAGTAATTGATGAAAGCATGGGTTCATCTACTTTAATGTTATCTGAAGTGTGGTAAACCACAACATCATCTTCATCTGGTATTTTCCAGGATGGGGAATTTTCTTTCTACATATAAGTTTTCAGTACCAAATAAGCATGTGTTCCCAGTGACATATGATATATATCTATTCATCACAGGGAAAAGCTAGAGCTTTTGGAATATCTTCATTTTATTCAATTCTAAATTATTTTTGGTTTCTCAAACTGGTACGTCTTCAGACAAGATTGGTAACATATAATTGATGTTGTAGCCATGATGATCCAGAAAATAAGCTAGGGACAATGGCTTTTATGACTGATACCTTTTATTGGACCAATTGCATGGTTGGGATAGACTTAAACAAGCTTTTTGGGTACCATAGTAGAAAGAAACAGATAAGCAAAAGTAAATAGCAGATGAGACAAGGGCTTGTGTAAATAAAAACACGATATCAGATAATTTATCAAGTAGTCATCAGGCAAGAGAAATGTAGAAGAAACCTGATAAGTGGAAGAGCAAAACCAATCGGGAGACCATTATTACCTTGAAGTACAGATATTAGGGAGTATGAGGTAGATGAGATTGTAATAAGCCATGAAGTTACTGGCTGTGTTAAGTCCCCTGGTACTTAGGGCACTGACAGACACACAGCTAGCTCCCTGCTGTAACTTATGGTGCTTTTGAGGAAGCACCATAAGTTACAGCAATCCTCCTGACCCAACAGATGTTTGCTGTTGGGTTCGGGGGGTTGAAAGGTTGAGCTCCAGTTTGGAGTGGCTATGTGCCTGCAGCTTCTCCCCCTGCCTCCAAGCTTCTCCCCCTCCCATTCTGAAGACAGTGCCAGAGCTGGGTCTGGGCTTTGCCCAGCTTGTGGTAGAGGGTGGAGTGGGTGGATTGGAGCCCCCCTGAGAGGGCCCGCAAGCGGGGGCTCCAATCTACCCACTCTACCCTCCAATGTAGGCTGGGCAAACCCCAGACTGAGCTCCCTCCCCTCTCCCCCTCCCATTTTAAAGACAGCACCTGAACTGGGCTGGTCTGCATTAGCCCAGCCCTCTTCCTGGCACATACTGACACAAATTAATATAGGTGCTCCACTTTGAAGCACCGTCAGCTGAACCCTCATGTAAGGAGGGTTCAGATTGTTGTGCAATGGGACACTTTTAAAGCATTCTGCAGCCATGTACTTCTGTAAGGACATGGCTGTAGAGCACTTCAGGGGGCTGATCATGCAACAAAATATCACTTATGTCAGAGTTCTTAGTGTCTAATAGTCCCATCAATTTTTGTTCTGAGGCTCATCTTTTGAAGGTGTTTTGTGAATTTTCCCTTGAGCAGGAGAATTGTGAGATCAGATGGGAACTAGTATTTCTGTAAAATAAATAAATAAATATATAAAAATCTCCTACTTGTGCTCTAGTCTCTCATACATAATTGAAATATTGGGTCATGAATCCTAAATTACTCAGTTTCTGCAAGCTCAAAGTCCCACCCTTTATTCAGGTGGCCTCACTGGTTTTGTTAACTAGAGAAACAGCTGTGTTTGCACATATTCATTACCTGTTGCTAGGACAGCTTTGAGCTAGCCCTTAACCATAATATTCTAGACAGCTGAGATTCAAATGCTATAAAACAAATGACAGTAGCCTCTCCCTTAGAAGATGTGCTCACTTTCTCTTAGCTGGAAACAGTTCCTTACATATCTTTAGAGGTAATTTTAGAAAACCCACTTGGTGTACTCATTAAAAAAGCTATTACAGCTCACAAGCATAACTAATTAACTTTAATGAATAAATTAAAAATAGAGAGAGAAATTAGAGCAGCAGCATCAACAAAAATAAACTAGAGGGGGGAAAAAAGGCCACAAGAGCAAAGCAGTGAGGCCAAAAAAAGAGCGTATAATTAGGTTAAAGACTTTCAAATGATTTTCCTTCTCAACCTGTCCAGTGAAAAGCAGAAGCCAAATGGTGAACTCTGTTCCCAGATCAGTCCACACAGACAGCTAGTCAGACAGCTGTATATGGTAGATCAAAGGTTGGTAACCATTACAAATAGCAGGCTGCAGCTTGTGAATTAGCCAGTGCTGCGGGCTGACAGTTTCCTGCTGCTGCCCTAGCATTCCCTGCTTTCCTGCTTTCATTTCCTCACCTCCTTCCACCTACCACAGTCTTTACTGACTGTTACCACTAAGCTCCACAAACTTCCATGACCAATGACTACACTGGGGGGCAAATTTGGTGGTGAGGGTAGAGAGCGGGTATGGTTGGGGCATCACCAGAGGCTGCACAGGCAAGAGGTGGAGTGTGCAGTAGGAATGTATGGGGGTGAATAGCATGCAAGTAGGCAGGAAGACCCTGGGGGCAGTTTCTCTGCACTGCCCCCACCACTGCATACTGCTACATACAAACTCTTCATAGGCCAGATCCAGTACCCATGATTAATTATTTCAGATCACCTACAGCAGAGAGAATGGCACATGGGTTTCACTGACCAAAGGTCTTCCTGAGCTTAGCAGCCTATAAGATAGCATAGTAAGGCAGGCCACTTTCTGTAGGTAACAGCACACAAGGGAGAAGTGTGGCTAATATCACATCTGGCCATTTTTGACTTCCCAGGCTAAATGACTAGGTATCGATTTACTGCTGAGTTAACTTGGGAGGAGCACAAGGTCCAAAATCATACCTTGCAGGATACCTTACAATTCGGCTATTGTGTCTGTTTATTTATTTTATTGTTGCTACCACTTTTTTTTCAAACCACCAATCGAGGACTGAACTGAAGCCACAATTTTCAATTTGATTTCCCTTGACACTGCTGCAGCACACTGTTAGATTCACTCATTGCCTTTCTTCCTTACTGAACTATAACAATCTAAAAGTCACAAATTGTACTGTAAGGCAGTTGGTTTCTATCTGTACTACTAGTTAAAAGTTCCTAATTTATTTCTAAAATAACATAGTCTATTTACTGAATGAAGAAAAATACATTGAGGCCTTTGCTGCTGGTGTGTAAAAGGCGAGATCCTGTAATTAAGACACCTGGGCTGGATTAAGGTTGTATGACCATTTGAGTATTTGGTAACTTTTGAGCACTGGAATTTGCAATTTTAATAGTTTCAGGGATGTATGTGGTAGCTGTGTTGGTCTGAGACAAAAATAAATGCAAAAATCTAGAACTCTTGGTTCCAAAATGATTTTTATTAGACCAACTGAGAAATTACAAAAAAAAATCTTCAGCAAGCTTTTGGGCTCATGCGCCCTTCATCAGGGTCAAGGCAACTTCTTTCTCTGAGCCTGATAAAGGGTGCATGAGCCCGAAGGCTTGCAGAAAAAAGATTTTTTTTTCAGTTTCTCAGTTGGTCTAATAAAAGGTATCATTTTGGAACCAAGAGTTCTAGATTTTTGCAATCTTAATAGTGTTGTTTTAATATAGTTTTTGGGTGTGCACTTATTCAGTAAAATTAGGGTCAGGAAGGCACAGTGCAGCCAGTCAATTCTACTTTCTCTGTTGCTGTGATACATAAAATTTATGTATTCTGAGTAAAATAATCAGTTTTCATTGAAAGAAACCTCCCTGCAGTGGCAGATCAAAGATTCATGGGGAGAAATCTGATTTACTCTCATGCTGAAAATAAGGATGAGTCTAAACTTACTAGTTTCTCTATATGTACCAGGCTTTTCACACAGCCCTCTGTCTGCATAACAGGTTCATATAAGCTTTTTAATAGAGGTAATGAAATTCTAACAGGCTTTAGACTGGAAGACCTATTTCCAATTCAAGCCCTAGCTGTCAGAGGTTATTATTCTGCTGCTGATGTTAAACACTAAATTGGATTTCATGGCAAATTCTCTTCTGTTCCAAAACTTCCTGTCAAAATGTGGCTTGTTGCTAGGCTGTGAAAGCAAGAGGAGGCATGAAGCTTCTAATTTTCAGAATTAAGCTGAAAGAAAAAAACTCACCATGATTCCCTGTGACAGGTCAGGTGATCCAAGTCTGGGGGCAAAGAAACAAACATCAGCTAGGATTGAAATAAATGAAGAGCAAAAGGTTGTGAAAACAAAGGTTGTTCTCGTTCTCAGCCAGCACTTTCCCATCCCAATACTGGGTCAGACTTGAAGAGTGCACAAGTAATTTTAACAAGGTCAGATTTATTTTATATCCCTCCCTTCACAAAATTCATTGCATACATTATTCAGAATACATTAGATTATTAGCCTAGCTTTATTGGTAGGAATAAAAATTGAACTCAAACAATAGGGAGAATATCTGTGACTAAATTCTTCAGTGATTATCATCCCATCATCAGCTCCATTCTGACTCATACTATGTTTCATTCCCTACCTCCCCAGCCCAAGTCTCTACATTGTCAATTGGGGATCATTGCACTCCAGTCAGATTTCCTTCATGGCTATTTTCCCTGACATGTGTAGTAGTTTCTCTGTTCAGGAGAGAGCCTTGACACCTTTGTGGTGACCACAGAAGCGAGTCTGTCCTCGTTGCAGTCTGGCAATACCCCCTAATTATTTCTGATAGTCTCAGACTGACCTTTTTGTGTATATTGTAACCGCTCCATCTCTCCATTTCAGTTTCACACAATTGCTTTGTAGTGACACAGCACAGGAGTGAAGAGATATAACAGAGATATAAGTATGGTTATGTGAGAGAAGAATTGCATAAATTCATTGTTCCAGAATTATTCATAGGCTTTGTGAATGTTTATATTTTTTCAAGTGGTGTAAACTACAGGCATAAGTAGGAGACTTAATTTAGTTTTTGAAACTTCTAATGCAACACCTTTCCTAAGCAACACTGGATCTTGTCTGCGCATCAGGCCTGTTGTCAAGCTCCAAATCTCAGGTTTAGAACTCCAAAGGGGTTTAGGCATGTACAGTGCTAGGCACTTAAATCCACAATTTAGATCTTCAAAATCTCCAATCGGCTGTCACATTTTCTAGGTTTCTAAGTTTCTGTCAGTAAAGGTGTCTAGATGCTGGGCATTTATACAAACTACTCAAGTCTTGATGTGTGGCAGAGCACTTTTGGGGTGCTTGCCACGTGGCAGGAGCTGCAGTAGGCTGGGACAAAGCCAGCAGAGCAGGCAGCCAAGCGAAACCCCTGAATGTCAATTTTAAGGTGGGGAGGTGTGTGGCAGGGCACCTTTGGGGGTGTTTGCCACTCAAGGGTTCTGAGGGGAGCTTGCTTTGGTGGAGCAGCAGGGGAAACCTCCCCCCAGGAACTATATTAAGGAAGGAGGTGTGTGGCAGGGCACTGTTGGTGCCTGCCACTTTAAGAGCTGAGCCAAGCAGCCAGCAGGTGCTTAATTGTGACGGCCATTTTGGCTGCCTATATAAACAGAGCAGTTTGCACTGCTGGCAGAGCAGGCAGTAACATTACCTGGCTGCAAGGTTTCATGCAACATCCTGGCAGTAAGGGCAGGAGCTGTAGGGGATGATTTGGAGGCTCCTGGTCCTGGGCATGACCTAAAACTGCACTCTGCTGGGAGTGGGTGGGGCTCTCAGTGGTGCAGGAGCCCCCAGGAAATGCCAGGCCAGTACCACCCCGGTGAAAGGTGGGTAGGGGTGCCTTAACCCCAGCCCTCACCTTTGGGTGGGTCATTTATGGGTAGTTGGGGGGCCAGGCATGGCTATGGCCACCTGAGCCCTGTGGGGTGCAAGACCCTGAGGAGTGAGAGAGGGGGCAAGCCATGGCTGGAGCCACCTGAGCCTAGGGAGGGTGTAAGGGCCAGGCATGGCTATGGCCACCTGAGCCCCACAGGGGAGAGAAGCCCTGTGGCCCCAGTGAGGGGGACGGTGTGAGATGAGGAGCCCCAGTGAGGGGAAAACCAGAGGGCTGGGAGGACAGTATCTATGAGCGTATAGAGTTCCCCCAGAAGGGGCCAGGGCAAGCTTAGACCCGGTCAGGTAATTGGCTGGCCACTACCCCGGTGAGGGTCATGGGAAAGGCCCAAAAGACGGTACATCTGCCACCCAAGATATAAGCTAACTAAAGTCTATGGCCTAAGGGGCCCGCTCCAAGAGGGAGCAAGGCAGTACAAGTTGTCGAGGAGTGAAAGAGATCCTGTGAGAGGGGGTGGAGTGTGAGAGGCCCTAGTGAGAGGAGGGCAGTATGAATGTGTGTGCATCTGAGGCCTGACAACGAGGCCTAAGCTTGGTCCGGCTGTAGGCTGGAAGCATTATCACCTGAATGCCATCTGCATGGCTTGGGCTGCTATGTAGGGGAGCAGTGGAACCGCAGATGGTGTCCCCTGGTATCGAGGCAAGAAATAGGCAGTCTCCCACCTTAATTAACAACTTAATTAATTACAACAAGGCATGGCAGGAGAGACAAGTGGGTGGCGTGCCCAGAGGCAGTGGGGAAACCAGCACTGTGGCTGGTCAGGGAGTTCCCGCTTTGCCACATGGTGGTGCAGAACAGCCCAGCATCTAGACTACTATAGGATTCTCAGAGTTGGCTTTCCTCCACCTTTCCTGTATACAGGGCTGATAGGCATCTTCAGAATACTCCTACTGGCTTGGGCCTTGCACATAATGCTGCCAGGAGGATGCGCTTCTTAGTTAAAATGTTCATCAGGGATATAGCAGTTCAAATCCCATCTCTTTTGCCTGATGTTGAACAGGGCAGAATACAGGACTCCTACCTCCCAGAATACAGAACTCCTACCTCCCAGAAGAGTGCCATAGGCTAGGGACAGTTGCACATAAACTGGTATAAGTAATCAGAAACTGTCTCAGATCTGTAACACAACAGAAGCTCAGTCCATATAAACCACTTTCAAAATGGCTGAAACCAGCTTAAGATAAATCTGTATAGATGTCATATCAGACTTAATTGATTTAGGTTAAATCAGTTTATTGAACTTCTGTCCCTGATCCTCTCCAGATTCATGTTAACTCATAGTCCCTCAGCATCCCAGGATGCTTTGTACCTTCCTCTAACCTTCATCCCTTGCAGGATGGGTGGGCTAGCCTTGGCCCAAACTGTCTGCTCCAGCTAAGCAGAGAAGTGTGGTCTAGTTCCCCCCAGCTTCTGGCCTGGGCCACTGCAGTCATGTGGCTGCATTTCTGGAATCAAAAGCGAATGTCTGTTCTCTTGTTTATTCGTTCAATCTACACATCTTAGAATAACCTACAAAGATTGAATTGATTCAGCCTAGGTCTTTTTGACTGTCTGTACTTACTGATAATCACTTTGGTAGTCTGAGGTGAGGTTCTCTTGAATGGAAATTATAGTCTTTCTCACTTTTTCTGACTCCATGAATATCTAAAAATATATGTATAAAGTGTAAAACGTATCAAGTGAAATGGCTTTTCAGAAGAGAATGAGTGACACCCAAGATACCTTGATTAGCTAAAGCATTCCTGAGAGGTGGGAACCCTTGATAGGAGGTGGTAACTTCAAACTAGATGGATTTGAATCTGTGTCCCACACCTGAAGTGAATGTTCTCATCACTGCGTGATCAGCAGATATCCTGGTATTCTCTGATTTAAAAAGAAATCAGAAATTCTCTGATACCCCCCCCCCAATTCACAATAAAAATGAAACACCACTATATATTTGTAGGTATCAATTGAAAGGGAAGCTGGCCCCACTGCCCCCCAGACAAGCTGCCCACAGCCCTGTCCCACTCTCTGTCCAGGCTCTGAGGCCATGCATTGCAGCCCCAAGTCCCGTGCATCGCCTGGCTGGGCAGTTGCCCAGCCCTGCCTAACTCATTCCCTCCCTCCTTTTGTCCCTCACTCCTTATGGGGGCCTCAATCCCCCACTTCCTCACTTCTCTACCAAAGTTGCCTTCAGGAACTGCTCTCCAGGCTGCCTGGTGGCCATGTGCATGTACATGCACATGGCGCCCCCTGCCTGACTGCCCTCCTCCTGCTCCCCACAGCTGCTTGCAGGCTGGAACCCTGCCAGCCTGCAGAGGGCTATTTGCAAAAGAGCAAAGTTTACATGTTTCTCTGTTAAAATGAAAAATCCATGTTTTTCTCTGGTAAATGGGAAAACCCACTTTTCCCCCATTTATCCGTGGGAAACGGGAAACCTGGATCCCTGGTGATCAGTTATAAGGGAGGGGAGAATTGTATCGCCACTACCACTTTTTTAAATGAGATGGGACTGGCCTGACTTAGGGCCCTAACTCTAAGAGAAGTTTCATGGCTAAGAATTCTGAACATAAATGCAGAAAAAGCCCTGTCTGAACATTTAACAAGTGAGTAGTAGAGGGGATTGGAAGCAAGAAGTGACATCTTGGTGCTTGAATATGAGATGAGGGTATAGGCTCATCTGCAGAGGCTCTTGAGTGAACACAAGCAGCTTTTATGTGATGTGATGGAGAAAGGGAAGGAACACACAGCATGGAGGGACCAATGGAGATGTTCAGAGCAATACAGTAAAACAGTAGTTGACTGGCAAGTATTGCACATTTTAGGAGCATGGGATTTTCTTGATTCTTTTCGTTATTTCCTGTTTCTCCTTTCTGACTTTTTTTAACACCTTTTCTACACTTCCTACCTCTTGTTACCTCCCTTCATCCATGTTTTCTATCATCTGTTTTCTCCTTCCACCTTTTATTTCCTCTTGTCCCTTCTACTCCATCCCACTAGTTGGATAGAGATAAAGAATCAGGTGACTCACTATGCCTATGGGCTCCAATGCACTGGGAATCTGATTAATCGAGTCTGCTGGAGCATGGAAATTGATATGCTCTTGCTGCCTTCTGTATCGCATGTATCAGCATTGCTGCATGTCTCTGTGCTGAAAAAATGGTGGCAGTGTGCTTTGAAATAAAACACATTCAATGAGCTTTAGTTCAAAGTGCCCTGCCACCCCTTTTCCAGCATGGGGACGCATTGCAATGCTGATACATGTGATGTGAGGGCACTTTTCATTAGCGCTTCTCACTATTTAAAGTGCCTAGTGCTGCATCCCACAGCACATGTAAAAATGCCCTATGGTTATGCAGTGTTGTCAGCTTTCAAGAGTTTATTGTAAGGCTTATGCTATTTGGTATTCTTTCTAAAATCCCAGATTCTGGAGTCAAATGAAACTGCAAATTTCATTTATTTCATTTCAATTTTCACATGAAGCTGCAATTTTCATTAAAAGACTGTCTAGCTCTCTTAGTTGCAGAAGAAAGCTCAGTCAAAACTGCTACTAGATATTCTGAGGACCAGTGAAAAAGAACCTAATCATTTAAAAATCTTATGGGTTTGAGACAGGCATAATGCATGACTTCAGAATACTAGAGGGTGGCAAGATTGGTTATGCAGTGCAATGTTTCAGGTAACTATGAATACCAGTAACTGGATTCACAGCATTTGTTCTTATTATATATGGTTATTCCGCTAAACATACTATGGCAATTGGAGTAGACTGCAATTGTGGAGAGAGTCACCTTAGTGAGATAAAGCATAATGTCAGAAGAAAAGCCTACCATTTTTCACTTGAGTAATGTACTATTATAACAGGAAGCTCTGGTGTCTGACCCCCTCATGTGACAAGGTTATTAACCCTGAAAACGTGTCCAAAGTGCTTTTCCTAAGGTTAGAAAATAAAGTACAATTGTCTTCCATCAATCACTGTTTTGGTGTGTGTCACCTTCATCCTAGCCATATATGTCCGTTAGAGGTTGAGGAAGAAAATAAAGCCATATACCTATAGCTAAAAATGTTCCTATGTCTTATCTCCTGGGAAGAGAGAATTTATGAGAATCTGAGGAAGGCAAAAAGTCCTTTTCAGATCAATTTGTCCTTAGACTGAGTGCCTTGAAAAATACTTCCTGAGGTAAATAAAAAAATTCTCTATGTACCCTGGAGTAAAATCTGATACATGGAATTTCCTCAACTTAATTTTTATTCTGAGTGACAGAACAGGCTAGTCATTCCAAAATAAAAGCTATCAGGTTTTGCACTATGTAACTTTGAAAGAGAAAGAGATTTGACACATTATGGAGAAATAATGTAAAAGTAAATAGGTAAAAAGGCAAAGGGAAGCTGCTGTTAAAAGCTAGAGATTTTGTGACCTTTTTCCCCCCTTAAACCTTTACAAGGCTTTTGTTTAATTTTCAAATTGCACAATACCTTCTTTGATCTTTTTTATAATTTTATGTGCAAAAGCTAGAGAACACTGAGGAAAATAAGCAAAACAACCCCCACACCCACTAAACCTCAAAACAGTATAGATGTATCTTGCAGATAATTTCACAAACAAAAACCAAATTTTCACACTCTGTGGTCAATGGCTAAACTCCCAGGTTTCATTTTTCAGGAATACAAAGGGGGAATTTCTTTTAAAAGTCAATGATAGCCAGGATCCTAACTAGTCTAATCATGTTGGCACTGTGCTGGGAAGGACTGAAGGTTTCTGGAGGGAGGGAGGTGGGCCATACTGGGTTTTTTTAGAAGGATCAATCCCAACAATTTGGATGAATCCACTCTACTATGAGACTGTCACTCTGTCTCCTGTTAGATTTAACCCATCACCCTGCTCATGGTACAAGAGCTGGATCTCAAGTTCACAAATATGTAGATCATGCATAAGCCACATAAGGACAAAGGTGGCACTGGTGGGAAGCAGAGGAAGGTTGGCAGTCTGAGGGTGTCAACCTGGAAGCAGGTGGAGAATGTTTTGGGGAAGCAGTGAAAAATGCTACAGGAAAGATGAATGAAATAATGTGGTATGGAAAGAAGGGTGAAAAGTATTCAAATGGTCTTAGTTCTGTTTATTGAGCAGGTGGAAATAAGTAATACTAGCATGGGCGACTGATGCTAGCTGAGTCAGGGTGAGGGGGCACATGCCCCCACAGCAGCCAGTCAGCAATGGGGGAGGGGGGGACGGGCCAATCTCACTGACCAGGGTGGGGGTCCCCCCATGGCCAATTGCACTGACCGGGAAGTGCAAGTGGTGCTCCCAAAAGTGCCAGCAGCACTTCACCTGGTGCCCCCACTCCACAGCCAGCACTCCCGGGGGGCACCAGCGCTCTCGTCTACCCCTCAGCCCTTCGCCTAAGTAGGGAGTGCTGCCTGTCAGGGGGTGCACATGCACCCCTGTGCACCCCCTACGCGTCACCACTGAATACTAGCATATTTGTCTATTATGCTCCAAGGCTAAATAGTGTTTGGAGACAAAGCCCTGTATTATTCCTGGTAGCTCAAAAGGGGAAAACCCTAGACCACCAATCATTGTACTGTATGACTTTTGCAGATTTTCACACAAGAGCTGCACAACACGGTGTAGCACAGGCATTGCTGTAATGATGCTGGGGGAAAACAGTGTGAATGGCTTCTTTACTTGCACACTTTGACTGCAGGATCTGGCATCTCTAGTAGGATTTAATAACAAACATTAAAAGACATTGTAGTTAGAGAATTGTTGAGTGACTGATGTGTAACCATGCTGGAGTAGCTGTATACAGCAAGCTGCTAATACAGTGCTTCCTGACTGGGTGATGGGGGTGCTTGGAAGAGCTTGAGCTTATGGCTACTTTGGGATAAGTGGTGAACAAGTACCCTAAAGACCTGGGTCTTGTAAGTCCCTTTGACTGAGTTGAAAGCTGTTATTAATGCACTGAAGACTGGGAAAGCAGCTGGACTTGACGACCCCAGACTTGGAAATGGTCCCTCTACCTATATAACACATGCATAGCCAGTGAAAAATGTCTAAAGATATGGCAATATGCTCAGGTAGTGGCACTTCTAAAGCCAGAGAAAGATCCGTATGACTCAAAGAGCTATCTCCCTGCTATGCCACACATAAATTTTATGAACCACTGATATCGAAATGGCTTGCCCCATATGTGGATAAACACTGATCCCTAAACAGGGCAGCTTTCACTCTGGAAAATCAACAATGAGCCAGCTGCTCAATCTAACTCAACATACTGAGGATGATTTAAAAGAGAGGCCAAATCACTAGAGCTGTGCTCATCAACCTAACAGCTATCTATGATAGTTAACCACAGACAACAACTCCAAAAGACTCTGGAAATGACAAAAGATCTACACTTTATAGAGCTGATACAAACCCTGCTTGAAAACAGACATTTTTTGCCAAACTGGATGGGAAGTGAAGCAGATAGAGGAAACAGATTAATGGCCTCCCCCAAGGAAGCATATTTGCATTACTGTTATATAACATCTATACGAATGACCAACCAACTGATTTAGAACCAAAAAAGTTCACCTGTTCAGACAACAACAGCTTAAAACACTGGCTTTGGTGTTGAAAAACCCCTAAGCGAGGCCCTAATTGGCCTGACCTCATACTATTTCATAGATTTCAAAGATTTCATAGACATTAGGGCTGGAAGGGACCTTGGAAGATCATCGAGTCCAGCCCCCTGCCTGAAGGGCAGGAAGTCAGCTGGGGTCATAGGATCCCAATAAGATAAGCATCCAATTTACTCTTGAAGGTGTTCAATGTAGGTGCTTGAACCACCTCCGATGGCAGGCTGTTCCAGAC
>NW_017729022.1:16640177-16667967 GCF_001723915.1 Gavialis gangeticus
ACCTACCTGCAACAAACCCGTGCTGGCTATCCCTCAGGATGTTGGCACCGGCCAGTCCATTAAGGGTGGCCTCTTTAATAACCTTTTCTAAGATCTTCCCCAGGATAGAAGTCAGGCTGATGGGCCTATAGTTAGCTGGATCCACTTTCCTCCCTTTCTTGAAGATCGGCACCACATGTTTAGGCCTATATAGGAAACCAATTATGCGCCAACTTAGCAAAAACACAAGTATGTGCCTTCCTTCTGAAGAACAATGAGATCAACTGCCAGCTCAATGTTACTTGGTCTGGGAGCCCACTATCCCACTGTCCAAACCCAATTTACTTTGGAGTCACCCTTAATTGACCTCTCTCATGCAAAGAACACATTGTGAAGATGAAGGCAAAGGTAAGCACTCAGAACAACATTTTATATATGCTCACCAACTAGAAATGGGGATCTAGCCACCTAACCGTGTGAACCACTGCTCTAAGTCTCAGCTTCTCCTCTACCATGTATGCATGCTTTGTATGGGAGAGATTTCATAGACATTATAGACATTAGGGCTGGAAGGGACCTCGGAAGATCATAGAGTCCAGCCCCCTGCCCAAAGGGCAGGAAAAAGATGTGTACTTACTAAGCACCCTGACCTCACCCTGAATGAGCTGCCGATGCATCACCGGATGTCTGAAGCCTACCAGCCTAAACATTGTGTACCTGCTGCTGGGTGGCATCACTCCACCTGACACCAGAAGAGCAGGATAAAATGACTGAGACAAACTGAAGATGTGAGAGACACCCACTGTATGACCATCTCTCATCACACAAATGTGCGCAAAATATGCGTCTGGGGTAGGAAATTACCCCCATGGGAACAGATGAAGGTTAACTTATGCAGGGTGTTTGAACTCAGAGACACAATCTTTTGCATTAATTTTTAAGTTTGGAGGGATATAATTCTAATGGAAGATAATTGTGGCCAAATACTGTTTCCCAAACTCATCCCGTCTTGCTCTATTTACCTAATTTCATTTCTGCATACTACTCTTGGAACCTTATTTAATGTTTGGAAAACCCTTAAAAATTTGAGTTGAAAGATATCATAAAACTTCAAATTCTCTAACAAGAAACAGCTTTCCTAATCAAAGAAACAAACATGAAATATATGAGATTATGAAAAATGAAATGGAATACCTTTAAAACGCTCATCAAGTTTAAAGTTATTCTTTTTTAGGTTTTCCACTAAAATTGATACAGCTACAATGTATAGAAAAAACACACACCAGCAAAGTTTTCCTGTGGCAGCTGGGGATATTTTTGTACTTCAGTTAAATTAATCCAGTACCTTATAATTTATTTCTTAACAGTACTTTGAAGTTGTAACCATGTACTATCTCATGTAATTTTCAGAAGCACTGAAATTCTCTCTCAGAATAAAAAGAAAAAGAAAAGTGGAGAGACATTTTAAAGCAACAGACAACACTTCCAGTTGAATATACAGTGCAATGAAAAAAGTCTTATAGTAAAACCTCATTAATTCCCACTTCAAGCCTGATAATTTAAGAAAAAACATTTTCCTCTTTACTTCTCAGTCAAGATTGTACATGAGGATAATGTTATATTAGATGAGTCTACTTGTCCAAAATGGATGGCATCTCACATAATGGTTATTTATAAATAAAATTTACGTCTATTTGCCAAAATAAGCAATTAGTGTGGTTCAGTGGTTAGGGCACTGGTCTAGGATTTAGGATTCCTAGTTTCAGGGATGGATTCAGAGGGGTGTAGAGATGCAGTCACATGCTGCTTTGATTCTTGTTCCACCCAAATTTTAAAGATAACTGCCTGGCAGTGGCTGCAGCAGCAGCAGCAGCAGCAGCAGCATTTCTATTCAGGCAGCAGTGAGGGACTTTATTGATTGCATGTTTCGTTATAATCTATCTGTTGCTTCTAAATTCTTCATTCCACAGGTGTTAATGACCTTCTCTCCTTTTTAATGGCCTTGATGTTCCACTATTCAAGCTGTCCTTTCTTTTGTGATTCTGCTGTCTGTTAGCTGCTACCAGTAATGTAGCTCCTATTTCACAGCTCTGCATACTGGTTGTAACTCTAGCTAGAAACATTAACTCAGGTGTAGAAGTAACTTTCTGAGAAGCATTGGATGCACTGTCAAGATGCTCAAGAAAGCTAGATTTTGCTTTAAGAATCTGAAAAAGAGGCGTATGTCTCATTATAATGACTACAGGACTAAGGAAACAACATATTTTGATTACCTTTGCTTAGTTTCATGCATTTTTATGCATAATGTACGATGTAGCACATTTAATGCACAGTCCAATAAAGATAGATTTGTTTTTGCTTGTATATTAAACTGATTAATATAGGCTTGAGACCCTAGTTTATTAGTAAATCTTCTAGTTTCAACTGGACAAAAATATATGTCGCATTATGTGATGAGGCACCACACCATCTGTACCCATGTATAAAATCCTAAATCCACCCTTGGTGGGTTCTACTCCACTGAGCTGCTCTGTGGTTTTAGACAAGTCATCCTGCCACCAACCCTTGGCCTTCTCTACTCAGACTCTTCAGAGAAGGGACAGTCTCTGGGAATGTATCTAAGCAGTTCCAAAGATAAATAGGCATAATGTGCCATTTTGGGTATACATATGGATTGTTTACTCAGTCTCTCTTCCTGTGTGTATTTCATTTATTTTTTACTGAGACCTGATCTGGCATTCAGAGCTTTGAGGTAAACTTCTTGTGTGGATCCATCTTCTAGCAAGGGTCCTATTTGCCAGTTTCCCAATGATGGCTATCTTGAATGGGCCTCCCAAGCCTCAGTACAAGATAAGGAGAGTTTGGTATGTTGGGAGTATATTTTGAGTCATGTTGGGGCCTGAGTCTTCATTCTGTGATGAAAACTTCAGGAAGGTTATATTGATATGAGGCAGCAGGGAACCAGACTCACTTTTTAAATCCAATCTATACAAACTCAATCACAAAAACAGCTGTTGTAAGTGGGAATCAAGGATCTGGATACAGAAGAAGTCTGAAAAGGAAACAATACTTGATGCTAGCTTTTGAAAGGAACGGATTGCAGGGTGAGGTTGTCAACCACAAGGGAATGTGATGACCAACTTTAATAGCAGGCAAGAAAAAGAATTCCCTAGTGTATATGTGCTCTTACTTCAGTTTAAAAATCTAGACATCAGAGGAAAATAAAGATAGCTGTAAAATGAGCCCTAAAAGGCATAACCTTTGAAAAGAGCCTTTAGAGCATATAAAAGCTTGAGAAGAAACTTTAGAAAATAAAAAGTCCTCACTTGACACTTTTAGAGGTTCAGCTCTCTGCTACTAATTACAGTAGAGAGAAGACAGTAGAAAAGAAAATGTGTCTTGAAGTTGATGGGAAGTAAAAAGGGCACGGCAAGAAAAGAGAGAGTAAGATTCAAAAGAGGGGTCTAGCTCAAGGTGAAACAAGTAATAGTGTAGCAGAAAGCCCCCTTTTCCTCTTGCCTGCATTTGCTTTCTCCTCTTTGGATACGTTTCTCCTCTTTTACCGTTTCTTCCTTCCTCTTTCTTTCACTATGAGATATGGAATTGTGTTTTAAAGTTTGTATATGTGTATTTTGTATCTCCCCTTGTATGTTGGCATTTTTATTTATTTGTGTGCCGTGACATCACTCTTGTAGCTTATATTTTATACTCTTCACCTTTTAACTAAATGTGTTTTAGTTTTAGAAGTAACTTATACACTGTAACAGTGTTAACAAGGGCAGGAATCAAACCACTGCTTCCCTGTATCAGGTGGGCACCTGAAAGGGGGAGCCAGTCAGTGATTGAATGCATAACACAGTAGCAGGCTTCAGTAACAAGCGGCAATTAGCACCTACCAAAACGGCGGATCACCCAACGGAAGAAATCAGTAGGAGACAATGTAGCAACCAGGAATTCTCTAAACTTCACTGGAAATCCTAGTCTGAGTTAATCAATGCCGGGGACCAACTTTTGGGGCTGAATATCTCCAGATCGACCGCTCCTAGAGCCCTATTCATGAAAGCGGTAAATTAATCAAAATTCATCAGCGGACTCCCAAACCTGCATGTACATCCCGACAACCCCTGGGGCTGACAGATGCCCTCCAGTAGCCACCAAGGGGAAAGTCTCACGAGGGTCAACGACCCCTGGATTGGGCAAACCTGAAAACTGGGGAGTCACCAAAGTCTGCCAAGGACAGATAAAAAGCAGTGAAAAGTGACCCTTGGCGGCACCCTCTTGATCTCCAACTTGACCAGCACCCGACCTGTCCAGCCAGAAGGACCAGCCAGCGACCCCCTTCTGAAGGATAACACCGTGCTGGAAGAAACCTCGACTGGCCATTGATGGCCGACCCCAGCACTTGTGGGATAGGTATACCCGACTCTGGTGCCCACCCCCACCCACAAACATTCATAGCTCGCTACTGTGTGTGTGTGCGCGTGTGTGTGTGTGAGGGGACCAGCCTTAGGTTTATGATTTGACTTCATTACTGTGTTTCAGTCCACCTAATAAACCAGAATTTCAAGGATCCTGAGTTGGACATTTGTAGCCAGCAATCGGAAGGATCTGGTACAAAAAGTTCCTAGTGAAATAGGGTGAGGAAGGAAAGGAAGGATAATAAGGGAAGGCAGGAAAACAGAGTGCTTCCCTGCTTCAGTGAAATTGAAATGAATGTTTAGAGGGAGAGAGGGAAAGGAGAAGTACAGTTAAATGTATCCTTTTTATTCCAGGAGCTGTAGTTTCCATGAGTCTAAGCATCACCCAGGTAGAAAAACATAGGGTCAAATTCGCCACTGGTGCAACACCAACATCTTCAGTAGAGTTGTTAATGCTTATGTTAAGGCTGAATTTGTCCTATGTTATCCAACACCAGCTCTTGGAGAAGAGCAAGAAACCAGTGACCTGTCTCGGGGACTATCAAGAGCAAGATAATATTCAGCAGGCCAAATTTTGTTCTTAGTGGTATTTTACACATGCCAGGATATTAAGGTTTCTCAGGCATCATCTAATGAAGTTGCACAGGTGTAAGTGATAATCTGGTATGCAGAACATCTGACTAGGATGATCTGTGAGGGAGAAGAACCCAGGTTTTCTGTCAGGCCCAGGAGGGGAAAAGTTATACTTATGTGCAAACGGAGCAATTTTTAGCAGGGGAAACTGAGAGTCAATGCTCAATACCATTGCATGTGCTAGAGCAGGGGCAGGCAACCCCTGGCATGGGTGCCAGTGTGGCACTCAAAGACATTTTGCTCGGCACTCGTGCCTTGGGTTGGTCAGCAGGGAAGGGGTTGGGGCTGTGCTAACAAGAGTTGGGCCACTCATGGCTCCCTCACTTTCTGCCCCTGGCACACCAACATCTTACAAGTTGAGGTTGCAGGTGTTTTTGGCACTCTGCCCAAAAATGTTGCTGACCCGTGTGAGAGGAAGTAATTGAATTTAGTGGGCCAGTTCTTCTAGTACAGTGGTGCTCAATCTTTTGGTCCCACAGGTTGGATGAGTGGCGCAGGACCAGTCTGCAGGCTGGATTGGGCCTGAGACCCCAGATTAGGCCCTGTGCTATCTCTTCTTGGTCTTAGAGTGTTGCTTTGGGTCCTCCATTGCAACCTTGGGTCCTGTTCCAGCTCCACTTTACCCCACACTGTCGGATCAGGTCCTGCACCATCTCTGCCCAGCCCCTAAACACCTAATCAACAGGAACTAACGCTGCCGCCGCTCCCCTACCAAATTTTTGGACCCGGGAGAAGCTGTGTGCATCAGCTATGACTCTGTGGGCCAGATCTGGTCTATGGCTTGGGGACTGAGCACCTTTGTTCTAGTACATATGAAACTGCTGTTGGTGTCACCTTGCTGGGGTATTCTGGCCACAAAACTGAACTTTTTGGTTTACCAGGGACAGTTTGGTTGTGCAGGACTGGCTCAAACAAACATCTTTGCTACTCCTCAGTGCCACTAGAATGTGATGTACAGGAAGGGTAGATAGATGGGTTATCCCTACAAGATATCAAATTCTTGGCAACTTCTGTGCTCCCTCCCACCCAAGCCTGGAATAACTGCTGAGATACAAAACCTCGCTTCTGTTCTGTGTGTGCCTGACCTCAGCAATTAGGTGGCTTAGGTGGGTTGGGGAGGGATGTACATCCCAGCACTGCTATCAAGCTCCTCAAAGACAGAGCTGAGAAACATGAGGCCAGAGAGCCTCCGAGCAGCGATGGAGCACGTGATGAGGACCCTTCTGAGCTGTATCTGCTGCCTAATGGCTGAGTCTGGATGTCTGTGGAGCAGGAGTGAGTTTTTCTCAGCAGCAGTTCTGGGTTTGTCAAGGAAGTACTACGGACATGGCTCTGGCTGCCATATCAGGTGGTGAGGGATGTTAAGTGTTGTGGGGTAACATGAGTTGCCATCATGTTACTCAGCTGTTGCCTGGGCATCAACTAGGTATGCAGCAGCCCAAGGATCACAGTATTGAAAAAACAACTATAGGTTCCTTTGCATACACTTCTCCATCCATCTGTATTTATTCTAGCAGAGCTAAAGGTCTGGTGTAGTGTTTCACATTTATAATCCTTATTTCTGATAGGCCGTTGGGCCTATCCCTTGTCACACATCACAGCACTACTGGGGACAGTTCAGAGCTCAAGTCTCCCAGATACTGGAGCAATGATCATCAGTGAGTTGGGCATGTACAGCCAGTTTTGGGAGCCAGTTGCCAGGCATCCTTATGACATGCCCTGTCCAGTGGAGCTCGTACCATATAAATATGGCTTTGAATTCTCTGACCATGGATCTTCTGAAGTGGCTACTCTTAAGTGGGCCTCTTGATCACTAAACAAAATGAAGCTGCTCAAATCTAGAAGTGTAAATAGCTGGTCAGTGCAGTCTTCCAGACTGTGGGATGCCCAGAGGACTGCCATGATCACTATGCTGTTTCCTGTTCTGAGGACAAAAAGGACTTATTTGCCCTTCTCACATATCCTGGACTGGAAAATCTCTGACATTAGCAGTATTAAAGCTGGTCTCACAAACATTTTTGGTTTTGCTGAACTGGACTTTTCTGTTTTCAAAAACTCTTGACCAATTCTGTATAAAAAGTTTCTCTTCATTGCATTAAGATTTGAAGTTAAGAGCAAAGTTAGCTACAAGCAACAAGGAAAAAAAAATACTGCCATCTCCTGGAGGAAGCTAAGCTTGCAATCCTCTGAGAATTCCACATTGCATATATTTTGTGTCCTACAAGATCTTTTTTGTGTAGCTCTGAAAAAAAAAAATTACCCCCCAATTTATTTTGTGGCTTAGACATTAGGCTAACCTCTGCTTTCTCAAAGCAAGAAAAATATGGGGGAGAAAGGGAAAGAAATAGGTAGTGACTTGTGTCACAACCAGGACCTACTAAATGATGGGTCACTGAGCTGCCTAACACCTAAAAGCATGTTTCTGGTTGTGAGTTCACAGAAATACAGACGCATGATTTTTGTTAATTTGTTGCAGTTATGTTAAAAGAGGTTTTGTTTTTTTTAAATCCCTTGGAAATAAGGGGCAGGAGGCTATTTTGTCTCCTTTAACACCGATGTGCAGTGGGACAGAACTAAAGAGAGGGAGCATTTATGAACCACATCAATAATATTATCTCATTTCTGCTGTTTCTCTAAGCCCATATCCAAACTAGGAACATTACAGAAAAGAAACATTCTATTTCAGCAACTGCTCCAGGCACAGAAGGGAGAAAATCCAGATGTGGACCAAGAATTTGGTAGCTAGTAGGGACCTAGCCACTGTTCCTGAGGTCTGCTTCATGGTAATAGCTGATAACAGCAAGAGTACATAGAAAATGACAAAGTATATCATTCAGGAAAGTGTATGAGTAGCTCTAGGTTAATTAAAGTTTCTATCTATGTTTGCTGATCCATGAAAGTTACCCCTTAGGCACTAGCTACTTGTTGGAATGCTAATAGGCTCTTGCTATTACAGCACCTTGTCATTAGGTGCTTAGTGAGCAGCTGTTCTATAGCCAATGGCAATGTTGGGAGCCTGCTGAGACTGAGGCCATGTACTCTGGGACAGGTGTTCCCGAACTGTGATGTATGTGCCCCTCAGGGTATGCAAGACATCTCTGTGGGGGGGGGGGGATATACAGAAGAAATCTGTAATCATGTATTTAATTTTCATTATAACTGGCATTTAAGGGGTTAAAATAGAAATTGTATGGTGGTAGGGGTATATGGGCTGGAAGGGGGTACACAATAAGAAAATATCTGGGAACCTCTGCTCTAGGTGTTTGGTAGTTCCAGCCCTTTACTTTGGCTGCTCAGTTGCTGGGAGGAGACTAGAGTAAACTGGTGCTGCTTAGCCTTGCACTGCATCAAGTGATGATAGGTACCTACCTACCTAGTCCACATTATGACCCATTTGCGCCCTGTAGTTTTTTGAGGCCATAAACGCCTTTTTGAGGCCATGTGTAGACGGCCTCTTTTACTTTTGAGCTGAATGGCTTGCACCTTGGATTTGCATGGGAACTTGTACAGTTCAGATTTGGATTCACATGCACAGTGTGCATTGACATCTCTGGGACAAGAAGTTAAGCACAAATATGGGTGAGTCAGGGCTTCAGATTTGGGAAAAACAACAGTGGCATGCAAAGTTCAGGCTAACCAGGACAGCATTCCAGGATATCTCTGCAGAACTGTGGTGGAGGATTGCTAATGTGCATGGTACCTGATTAACATGTTACTCGTGGCATAAATGGCAAGGGTGCTACACACCATAAAAAGGTAACCCTGACATAAAAATGCTCCAACAAATAATGTAAACCATTTTTATGGCTAGTATGTGTGGTGCTTTGAATCGAATACATGGTATGTCCATGCACTGGGGCTCTCCAGGGCAGATGCTCAACGATCAGTTGCTTGTAGATTTAAAAAGGTTTGAGATTAGGGAAGGACTTACACCTACAGCCTGTGCATGGATTGTGGCTTTGCGTTAGCATCAGTAGCATCCACTGCATGAACATGGGGAATAATAGCCAACCAGTCCATCTTTGTCTGACTCTGAGAATATGAAGCCACTGTACGCTCTATGGTCACAGTACTGACTGCTGCCTATGTAGGAAGAGGAGGTAACAATAAAGCAAGTCTCTTACCCATGAATCTTTAAATAAGAGGTGCTATAACAGACCCATCAAGACCATGATCCTTCATAACTAGGCTGGTACTTAGTTGTCCCAAAGCATATGACCAGATCTGTGTCCTTTAGGTGGGTGCTATGGGAGAGGGGTAGAGACATATATAAGATCTGGAATGGGTTAACATATAGGTTACCATATGGTTAACCAGAGCTATCACCTTTTCCTTCAACTATGAAAGCCATGCTGTATCACCTCCCATTGAGCATAAGAATGCAAACACACTATAGGGTCACTGGGTGTGGGGGAGTGAGGCAACACCCATCACCTCTGAGAGCTATCCCCTTGTTCAGCAATTGCTTTTTAGTGTGGGCATCAAGAATCACTTAAGGATCATGGTGTTCTGAGACCACACACATCAAGATGGGCATGCTCATAGCTTTGTTGGCGTGTTGTGTTGTTTCTTCTTCGTTGTTGTAAAGCAACGGTGCTCAAACCCTGGCCTGAGTGATGGCATCTCGCCTACAGAGCCCCCAAGGGTCTGCAAATTTGGTGGTGGGGGAAGCAGAGGCAACAATTACTTTTCCTATGCTGCCAAATTTCCAGACCCACAGCCACTATACATTAGTGCATGGCCTGATCCTGCAGCATAAGGGCCATGTGGAGATGGTACAGAGCCCAGTCCAGTTGACTGCATAAGGCCAAGGGAAGCAGCAGGGCCTAGATCATGGCAGGCAGGCCAAGTTGGGCACATGGATTGGCCCCACGCCAATAATTTTCCCCACAGCATCAAAAGGTAGACACCACTGCTGTACAATATCTATGTAAAATAGGAAGGACGTATACACACAGTTGCGTCACGGTTAAAAGTAAGCAGTGCCTGATATTGACATGCAGATGTGAAAGCTGTGTGCATGTGTGTGTGTACATGCACACACGTCTGTTGGGGGTGGGGGGGAAGAAGGTATTACAACTTGTGTGTAACCCTACTTGATAGTAGTCCAGTGGCCCTGGGAAAAAAATCTTGTGCCTCTGAATGTTGTGCAGGACCAAAAAAAAGGGTATTTTCATGGAAATGGAAATTTTGGGAGTAGTAGCACTCACAGGTGGCACTGCAGTGCAGTAGTCACATCCACCAGGAGATGAACACACATGATAATCACAACCCAGCTGTGTCCCTCTGAAGCAGAAGCAATGATAGCACAAGCATCAGTACAGTTCTTTCAGGGATATAGAGCATCTCTCTTATCTACAAAGCTCCAGTGCATGGTGCTACATAAGAATATGTTAGCCTTTCCTGCCTGTTGTACACAAACTAACAATGCTGTATTTCCTACAATGTAGTAATTACATTAGTCAGGAAAGGAACATTCACCAAAGCTCAACTACGCAGGCAAGAGATCTAACATTAAAGCAGGGATGACCAGCCTGCCTCACAAGTCCCACAGGTGACAAGGGCAGCTTCTGTGGAGTGCAGCAGCTCAGGGAGGGGACAAACAGCACCAAAGCAGATAGGGCAAAAAGCAGAGTAGGAGATTGGGCAGAGAGCAGTAAGTCAGGAACAGAAGGTGCAGCAGCAAATCGGGCAGAAGTGGAGAATCGGGAAGACACTTGGGAAAAGGGCAGAGCTGAATTTGTTGGCCTGCACTGCATTAAAGGATTGTAACAACCATACCTTTAAGTAACAGTTAGATAGAGCAAAAGCAGTAACTGTAACCTTTGCTATTGATATAATCTGATTATCCTAGTTTACATGAATGCAGCAAAAAAGTGAAGAAATCAAGTCATTACCCATCAATATTCAACATGTTGCTTATTTGTTAACTGATAAATATAAAGGTCAACCACTTATAAGTTCAGAAATGTCAGAACTAAGCTTGCCTGTGCAACTTTAATTTGCCCCCCCCATGTGTTATGCCGGTAATGTGTCATATGCAAGTAACCTCAGAGCACAATTTGCGCTGAAAGTGTTTTGCAAACAAGGCCTGGGACCACACAGTAAATGGGGGGGGGACCCCCCAACACCACATGGGGACCCTTCCACCCTTTCTCCTCCACCACAATGTGGTCTCACATAGTGCCCCACATTGTCCCATCCCCTGGAACAGAGGCAGGAAGCAGCAGCTGAAGGAGGGAGGGGAAACCTGGAGACACTGACTGCTGTTGCAGTCAGAGTACTTGTGGAAGTGGTGGCCAGGCAGAAGCCCAGGGGTCACCAGTTGGAGAGTGCTGGTAAAAGATATGGGATCCTACAGGAAGAATGGCATACGACGATAAAACTTACTCATAATGTAGACAAGCACATCGGGTCCATTAAGCTTGTAGAGAAGATATATATTTACTGCTCTGAGAGGGCACTTTGGCATAAGCTACACAAGTGACTGCAAGCTCTAGAATCAAGCAGTGTGATATAAGTCACCATTGTATCCTGATCCCCCAACCGTGTCAGGGGGTGCCTGGGCCATATTGAGGATCCATCTTAGTTGCTATTCTTTAGCTCTTGTATGACCTGGACCACAACATCTGTTAATATCCTCCTTTACAGGTTCCATATAGCTGAGTTAGGCTTCTTGGGACATCAGATTTAGTGGGAGAAGAAAAATGTTAGTTAAATTTGATGTGGACATCTGAGTTTCTTCTAAACACTATAACTCTTCCGCCTTAATTTTGAGCAAATCAATCTCTCTCTCTAAAATGGTAGTGCTGAATACAGAATCTTCCTTATCTCTGCATTCTTTCCTAGACCAATTCTGTTCTGTGCACTTACCTAAGTTTTATATATATATATATATAAATAAAAGTTAGATGAAGAATAGTATAAAATGCTTTCATTACAGCCCAGTGATAGACGCTGGCATACTTCTGCAAAATTAGTCTATACTTGTTTAGTACTGCTTCCATTGTGGCATTCTCTAAGCCAAGTCTTGTCCTGGTCCAAATTATATATATTACAAGCAAGCAGTATAGGCACTACAAGCCATTCTGCTTTGTCCCACCTTTTCATGCATATCTCACTAAATGTCAGGTCTTCCTATACTGGATTACTATTATAACAGCCCTTGACAAGCCTCATAAGCTGAACCACTGTATTTATAAGTGGGATGGGTTAATAGATATAAAAGACTGGGAGCTCCCCCATGTACACATTCAGCTTCATATGCAAAACAAAGTGCTAATCTCTTTAAAATCTTTATGTTGTGTATGAATTGCTCATTTGAGAGTGATTCCTTCTGTTTTGCTACACCAGCTAAGATTCACTGGGGGCACCTTGTTTATTGGTTCCTGAAACAAAGCCTTTGAGATGATCAAAAAGATAGTTTTGGAATTCTCTAGCCCTCAGATGCTAAGCAGATTTAGAATCATATTTGCCACTTGGCATTAGTGAAAATACACACTTCTGTAAATACATACCTCACAGAAATACTGAGATACTAATAGCTTATCTTTGAGAAAAATGTTATAAAGTATTTGTTAAAGAATGTCAACATTGTTGGTAACTTCAATTAAGCATTTAGTATATTTTCTAAATTAACTCATGCTGATCTTTAATAATAATCAAAAAATCATTTGATTCTTACAAAAAAGGACACGTTTATAAATAACAAATGCATTTTTCAGCAACAACTCAATTGATGGCCCTGATTGTGAAAGACAATCCATACAAGCAGACCCTTCTGTTGGGCAGAGTCCCAGTGAAGCCAATGGATTCCTGTATGGGTGAAAGGTCAACAAGCAGACATAATTGCAGAATCAGGACCCAGGACATTATCCTCTTCAGGCACTCGCCATTTGGATAAAGCAGGTGTAAGGATTTTATTATAAAACACAACTCGAGTCTTTATGGATGCAACTCCCCACCAATTTCTATATAGGTGCTCACAAAAAATGTGGATAATTACTTTAAACTACATATAAAAATATGTAACATTAGTAAGCCTATTAATAACCAAGACCGTATTTCTTCTTTAGTTCTTCGACAGAATTATCCTTCAATCCTGACTGGTTCAAGTGACTGAACAATGCATGTACAGCTGTAACAAAGAAAAAAGAATTAACATGACCTTCTAGTTTTCAGACTTCCTATTTTGTAACTCATGGGCTAAAGGTTAACAGTCAATCACTCTTAAAATGGTAGTTTTGAGGGATGAGGTTTGAATTCTGGATCTGAAATAGTGCTTCTAAAATTAAATATTCTCTTAAACTGAAAGAGAAACATCTAACAGTAGTAGCTAAGAACTTTGTTTGAAACCGTGCATCATGCAGTGAACAACAGACAACAAGTAGTCGGCCAAAACCTAATTCTTGATGACAGAAAATAAACAACGCAGAGGTTCTCAGCTCTGTGCCATTAAATGAAGAAGGTAATAAGTTTGCATCAGATGACAAAACTGGCATAAAATAAAGATGTATACAAATTATGAGAGAGAGAAAATATACTAAAAAAGTAACAAGCCAAATAACAGTTAACAGAACTAAAAAAAGCTGAAAACAAGTGCCTCTAAGGAGGAAATGTTATTCAAACATACTTGTATTTTTGTTAAGATGTAAAAATATAATAGGTATAATAACACTCAAGTCTGCCATAGGGAAGAGCTCTGCTTCACTGTAGCAACCATCCACTAGCATAGGACATGTTACAAATCCTATGCTAATGGTAGAAAATTACAGCTGTCAAGAAGTGGCTCTAAATGGTGATGGTGCTACTAACTATAATGATAAGCCCAGGTCCCCAATGCAGCCTTCTAAACCAGGGGCAGGCAATTATTTCAGGCAGAGGGCTGCTTACTGAGTTTTGGCAGGTTGTCAAGGGCCGCATGGGTAGCCCTACCCCTTGACAGGTGCCCTGTCCCCTGGTCATCATCTTGTGACCAGAAGTCCCACCCCCTAACCCCTGACCTTTGCCACCAGAAGTCCCTCCCCTCGCCCCCGGAAGTACTCCTTTCAGCAAGGCGTTTTGCTATCTCAGAACCACAAAAATACCAAATTATATTCTAAAAACTGATCGTCTACACCATTAATTTGATTTCAAAAAATATTTTTGTTCTGATTTACATGTTTGTGTAGTGTACACAGAGGTGACTACACAATAGCTTAAAATGAAGTCTTGTTCTTGTATATTGTGGGGGGTGGGTATAGGTTTGTGGGGGCTGTGGGTATGGGGGGAGGGTGGCTGGGTTTTGTGTATGACAGTGCAAGGGGAGGCACAGGTGCATGTGTATGGAGGGTTGTGCATATGGACTCACCCTATGAACACACACACACTCTGCCCCTGTGCCTGCGTGCACACACACGCACTCTGCCCCTGTGCCTGCAGACACATGTGCACACACACATACACACCCCTACCAGTACAGTCCCATGCTCCATGGTCCGGGGATGCAGCTGGGAGCCACAGCCACCTGATGCTGGAGCAGGGCGGGGGTAGGAAAGCAGGGAACTGACTGGATGTGGGTGGGGCAGGGCTGCTCAAGCCTGCAAGCCTGCTGAGGGCTCCCTCTGGGTCCTACTGCCCCTGGCTCCAGCCAGCTTTGACAGGGAGTTAGGGCAAATACATTTTAATTTGCCAAATTTTGTAGGGGCTCCGCAGACTGGATAGAATGGCCTGGCAGGCCAAATCCAGTCTGCAGGCCATATTTTGCCCACCCCTGCTCTAAACTATTCCAAATCAAGCTTTTACTGCTTTGATATTACAGTAGTAAGTAATATTTAAAGCTATACTTTGCACTCAAATTAGTAGCTAAGTATCTCCAAGATTGTGAAGGTTTCTTCCCCAATCTGATTACTAAGTACAACTGCTTTGTGTTTCAGTTGCAGTTGTCACAACACTTGGAGTATATTTAACAGTAAAAATGTTTTGAACAATGAAGAAGTTAGCTGTAATAACCAGAATAAAGCCTCATGGTTATTTTGGATATTAAGGAGATGTTAAATACTGAGGCCAGCTCCTATTCCATCTTTAGGATGCATGAAGTTTCAGTAAGGGGCACTTATGCAATTTTGGGGTCTTAATCTGCTCTGTGCAAAGATGGAAGGTTCACTGACCTTTTAGCACAACCACCTAGTGGTCAGGGAACTAGCGAGTGGGATACTGGGGATACTTGGGATACTAGTTGGATACTTTTGGGGATTTTAACCCCTATCTTCCACTTCCTAGGAGAGTGCTCAAGTACCAGACCATGGGCTAGGCAGAACCAAATACATCTTTCATCCTTATCTTGAAGCTGACCCATTGAGGAGTTGAGAGGGAAAAAGATGAGGGGGCAAAGGGAAAAAACAAGAAGGAACCTGACACTAGCCCAGTGATGTGCGCACTGCCTAGGGAAGAAGAAAAAGTTTGGTTTTGGCCTCTGTCCCCAGCTTCCAAAGGTGCTTATACAATTTATCCAATGACTATTTAATGTAAAAAACCCCCCAAAACCAAACAGCAATGGGAAGAGGAGCAGACATCTACATGTTAACCTTTTTTGTTTACATAAATTCAAAAGCAATTCATGGTATAAACAAACTTGTCTTAAGTGCAGCATATTGTAAAAATGGTTGCTTAAAAAGTGATTATGACCTAAATAAAGGTAGTGTACAATTAATTTAGGATTGGGAATAGCTGAATGGAATTTCACTAGACAGGAGGTTGCCTAATAAAACTGATCTTCTGTATTAGTGTCTCTGTTTTTGTTATTAGATTCTACAATGAAGGGTTCAACTTTGACAAAAACAATCTTTTATTATTCTGTACTTACTTTTTTTCTCAGAGGCTGACATAAACATCACTGCCATATCAAATCTTTTTAATTCAGACAGCTGCTGGAGAATGTCAAGTGTGATGGATGGCTCTTCTTTCCTAAAATAACAGATGGATTATTAAATACATAAAAGTTACTCTTGATTAGAAAGATTCAAACGTGACAAGGACTGTCAAATTACAAGACCAGATAACTCTAAAAAACTACTTTGTATATAAGCATTGGTGGTAGAGGATAAAAGCGAAGGTATACAAAGGACAGATGGATAGAAGTTGAGGACCTGATCTTGTTACAGTTTAAAAAAACTGATTATACACAAGTTATACACTCTGTCCTATACACTCTGTCACAGGTTTCTGAATTTCACTACCCAAAACACTGGTGGCGGTTTTCTCTGTGAATCTTTCTGGAGTAAGCATCTTTGAGAGTTCAATCTTCACTCAAAATTGAAAAGAAAAATCAAGCTGCTTTTCTTTTCAACCAAAGAAAGGAAGCAACGTGTAACTTCACTTAAAATACTAGCTACAGTTTTGCTAAGACACTCATGTTAGGATAAGAAGTGTTAATTATGGTGCCTTCTTGGGAAGAATGAATATGATTTGCTGCTACTGACATCTACATAACATGAGCTACATAATTTGTAAATCCAGGCTATTTTAGCAGTAGGAAAAAGGTGCATGTTAACCATCTACCAGCATGAGTGCAGCTATCTGAACAGTGAGCTGACTGTGGCTAGGTGCAGAAGTTACATATAAACCAGTTTAAATGATCAGAAACTGATTTAAGACAAACCTGGTTGGATGTAGTATCAGATTTAGATGACTGAGATGAAACTGGTTAATGGAACTTCTGTCCCAGATCCCCTGGGGAGTGGGGCACACTAGGGTTTGCAGCCAATCAAAGATAAGTCCTGCTCAGCTGCATTTAGATGCTTTTGGCAGTGGTCAGCAGGCTGGGGGGCATGTTCTGTAGCCCCCTGGCTACTGGTATAGGCCACTGCACAAGTCTGGCTGCCTTTCTGGCTTCAAAAGTGAATGTGAGTTCATTTGCTTACCAGTTCAATCTACGCAGTTTAGAGAAACCTGCAAAGATTAAATGGATTCAGCCTGGAGCTTTCTGACTGTCTGTACTTAGCCTACATGGTTGCAGTCATTACCAATTGTAAGGAAAATCCCAATGATTTTGATTTTGTTTTATAAGATTTTTCACCATAAAAGGTGCTTACATATACTTCCTCCTTCAACAGCAATACTGCCTACAGATTATATTTTCCTTTAAACCATCTTTTATTTCTCATCCTTTAAAAACTGGTTTTAATTTTCTGCCTCATCAGTTCTATACAATAGCTGTTTTACAGGCAGTTCCACTGAATGAAGGACACGATTCCTTTTGTGGAACAATTTCCCACGTCATTTATTGTTGGCTTAGGCCATAATTTTGCTATTGAACTCTTCCCCCTGCCCTGCCTTCTGAAATCTCGTTTCATTTTCACCTGCTTTTCTACATAGGAGAACAAAATGCCTAGTTTTAAAAGTTTGTGACCTGAGGCCACAGTAATTTAGGGGAGTGTCAGATTATTTAACATGCAAAAAATGTTAAATTTCCAAAAGATAAGTACTTAGCTGTTAAGATGTCCATTCCTAAATTTCCATAATTGCTACAATCAAGTGTTCTGTGCAGATCACAGTATGATTGAAAAGGAAATAAACTGAATTCCAAAACATTGTACACACCACAAGGGGCCCATAAAGTAATTTAGCTCATACTCATGAAACGTGATGGGTACAAATGTGCAGTTTTCTGGCCAATAAACATTGGACAAAAATGTAATTTCATATGGCACAGCCCATTACTGATAGAACAACTTAAAATTAGTCACAAAAGCTTATTTCATTGTCTGTTTTCATTCTTAGTCTTCATTTCCTAGTCTTTCTGAAACATGCTTTTAGTTTCTTGAAGAATAATTATTTAAAGCATTTAGATAACCATACCCTGGTAAACTGGTATTACATGCTATAGATATTAACCACACTATAAATAGTAAGCAATATAAATTGCTAGGAGAATGAGGGAGGAATTGAACTTACTCAATGTAAAAATCATGCAGAATTTTCAAAATCTGGTTAAATACATCTGGATCTAATGATTTCTGGAACAGTTTAGGATAAAGCGAAGGCTCTATTTGCTTTGGAAGAAAAACATACGGTTATTTACAGGAATTGCAAGAATTAGAATATAAAGCTCTTCCAGCAAGATCCATTTCTCTCAAATATTTTTTAGTGCCTACCATATCATAGATGCTGCTGCAAGCAAACAAAACAAGAATGTCTTAACTAGTATACATCTGTCTAATCTTGTTTTAGTTTAACTTTTTTCAAGATACATAATTGTTAAACATCTCTTTTAAATGCAAAACACCTAAACATTTTTTTGTGTAAAAAAAAATAAAAATACTAAAACACATTTAAACGTGTGTGTAGCTAACCTAAGGATTAGAACGCTGGTATTCCTTAGCACTGTTCAAGGACAGATTTTCAGTTACCATTGACAACTAAAATCAGTAGCAGGGGATAAGTGGGCTGGGGGTCAGAAAGGGGTGAGTTACTGTGATGTTTAATACCTGGGTTTCGGATCTAAGCCAACACAGCAGCTCCGGCAGCCGCATTGACAAGCTGCTGCCAAAGATGTCATCCTGCCTGCAAGAAGCCCCATGGTCTGGATCTGGCCTACAAAGCCAAATAACTTGGATACCCACTGTGTGACTGCACACCTCTTTTTACAAATCCTAGATCCACTCTTTCTACCGTCATTCTGAGACTACAAATATATATATGAGTAACTTACTTGCACTGCAGTAATTCACAGTGAATGTATTTACAGAACTAAGGCTTAATTAGAAGAGAAGGATAAAAAATAAGATTCTTCCACACTACACCAAAAATGTCAAATGAAACAGTCAAATTTAGAATGCAAATTAGTTTCACATGGAGTCCAAAGCACTCTGAACTGTGATAACAGCATTTAAAATAAAACTTCTACAGAAATAAGTCACTCAAGACCTTGATTGGTCATCCTACCAACATAAATATGGACTATTTCTTCAAGAACCATTGCAGTCAAAGAATTCTTCTCTTACCTTTAGGTACAAGTACATCTTATCTGGACAGCCTTTCAATTTTCTGAAATCAGATTCGAGCTGAAATGAATTTGCTGGGATTGCAGGAACAGGAGATGTGGATATTGGAGGTAATGTTTCATTTTCCTTTTCTATGTGTTTTTTGAGATTGAAAAACTGAGGTGCAGGTGATGTAAATTCTTTCACCTCATTAACAGGTCTGCAAAGAGATAATAAATAAAACGTATTTCCAAAACTGTATAGTAAAAGCAAAACTGAAAATACTTAATGTGTTTATTCTAAATAAACAAACAAATAAAATAGTTCTGCAAGTAATTTGTTAAAACATGATACCCCTGGTCTACAAATGTGTGTTAAGCATGCTACATCTGTGCTGTTTCCAGAAATAACTTAAAATGTTTACAATAGAATCTTCTACCATTGAAAATACACTGGCACCTCCCACAGCTGCACAAAAAAATAACTTGCTTGGCAATTTCATAATACAAAACAATAAACCTTTCAAATGTAAAACATTTTCAACACTGATTACAATGTAGCCATTTGTTATCCTATAATTTATCTGTCATTTCAATCAGCTTATTTTCAGAGGTTAAAACATGGCCACAACAACACACTTGGGTCTTAAACACTGCCTACCAAATCCATTTGACTCTTCTAGAGAGGAAAAAGTTCACAAAAAATCTTCCTGGCAGTTAAATCATGTAAGAAAGGAGAAGCAGTATTGTCATCTTACTAACATATGTTCATGAGGCAAAGCCAATCAAAAGCTGTCTTGAACAGCCAATCTGAAAGTCTCACCACATGGATGGAATAAAGCTGGTATGGATAGCTGGTTCTCTGCCACCCAGTCTTGCCTACAGCCAGCTCTGGAGATATTCCAGCAAAGAGTCTAGTCAACATGCAACCCTTTCCAGAGTTCTTAGCTGTAAACTGAAATTCGAGTAGACCTGAAACTACCAGCTGCTTCCATAACTGGAGAAACAGTGGTTTTAAAAAAAAGACATCTTTGTTAGGTCCCTTTCTTTCTCCAACTGTGCTAAGGAGAAACCCAGCACTTCAGAACCCTACCTAGAACCCATCACTCAGTTAAAATGGAGAAATTGAAACATATTTTATATACAACTTCTCAGATACACCTGAGAAAAAAAAATTAAAGAACAGTTTGTCAACCTGAATCTCAAAGGCTCACACTTCCCCTTGAATTACTAGGGCTACAACCAGGTGTTGTTTTTGTGGCGGAACCAGCTGTACTGGTATCTGTCCTGGCACAGTTGATCAGACTGACTAGTACAGACAGACATCATCCAGGGCTGTTGTCTTGCAGGACTGGGCCTCTGCCACTCCCAGAGCTTTGGGGGTCTGGTACTCTAGGACAACAGCCCTGGGTTCCTGACTCCAATGCATGGGACCCAAGCCACCCTCAGGTTGCCATCAGCCTCTGTTCTGCAGGATTGAGTCCCTGAAACCTGGAAAGTGCCTGCCTGGGGCAGCTGGAGAACAGGCATCCCTGGCCTGCCTGGAAATTGTACCGTAAGCAAACAGATGTTTCCCCTGATAAAGCTGCATAAACTCTTACAAGAAATTGTTCATGCCGCCATTATTGGACATTTGGGGTTCACGTCTGTTTGCTCAGGTTTTATGCTACCATGCAAATTTTTCCGGCATGGCAAGGGCAATGTTTGTTTGCAGCCTAGGTCTCACAGAGTGCCTGCCTGTGCAAAGACACCCCAAGCTAGAAATGAATGTGCTAGCTGTTGTACCAACTCTACATGACCCAAAAAGCACCATGCAGATATAGACAAGCTAGCTCTGCATATACTAGTTCCAGACCGGAAGAAGCATAACCACGTTAGTACAATCTCCACCCAGAATAATTGGTTCTGCTAGAAGTCAAGCTTATAGGGCAGGCTGCAGCACTGTGCTAACAGGGCTATGCTGCTTCTGGTTTTAGAGCTAGTTCAGGTACCTCCAGCCCATACTGCTGTTTATAATGTTCTGGTAAGCAAATTCCAATGGTTGTACACAGATTACTCACTAATCAGGAAGGAGTTAAACTGTCAAATTTCAATTATGACTACATCTGAGTAGAAGCTCTAATAAGTTACTCAGTCATGGGCAAAAAAAGCAAGAATACATTCAAAAAGGAAGGTTACCCATGCATAATTATCAAATCTGAGACTACTAACAAGTTGTTATACTCACTGGATGGCTGGTGTATCACTAATTTCTTCTATTTTCAGCTGTTTTGCTTTTGGAGTATCAGTTGTGGTTAAGAGATCATCTTGGTTTGAACTCTTTGTTGCTTCTACACATGTAGAGTTAATCCGATTACTGACTACAGAAGTAGTATTAGGTAAATCACTATCACTATCATCAACTTCTTCAATGACTATCCTTGTCAAAGGTTTCTAAACAGAACAAATACCCAAAATCAGTAACACACTCTACTTCATTCCAAGCAAAGCTTCAAAAGCTGTAAATAACGATAAAAATCCCAGAACTATGACTTAGTATGGACTGGGGCTAAATGATACCTTACAAATAAGTTCTGAGAATTTGTTTTTTATACTATAATATGCATCTATAACATCATAAAATGAAAGTCAATATTCTCTTCCTGCTATGATTTCCCTACCTTAGATCACTGGTTCTTAAATGTTTCTAATTCCACGGTCGGACTCCTTCACCAGCACAGCCGCACAACCTTCCTCACTTGTGGTTCAACTAGCATGTTTTCCAGTGATACCAGAACTCTACATGACCCAAAAAACTGTTGTACACACTGACTTCAGAATGAAAGCAGCATAGCCATGTGCATACAGCACTGCACCTGGGCATGTTAGCTCTACCTGAGAAGAGCTACCACATTTACTCAAATATAAGAAGATCCTGAATATAAGACAACCCCCAAATAATTAGATTCTACACACAGAAATTTTATAACATTTGTTATAATTTTCTAGGTATAGAATCTAATTATTGGAGGCTTGCCTTGAATTTGTCCTCCTCCCACTGCTATAGCAAGGAAAAAAATTAATCTGAAGGGTCAGGTATCCCCCTTGCCCTCTGCCACTCCCCACCCCACAACTTCTTCCTTCTGCAGCCTTTTCCCCCAGTTTGCATCCCTTCCTGTCAAACCCTGCTTTCCCTGAGCATGTGGAAGTGAGGTGCAAATATGAAAACACTGACCTTGAAATAAACTTATCTGTAGTAATTTGCATAATATTACTACAGATACACATAGACTTAGTTCATCCAGAATTGATGCATTTTGCCTTTCTTGAAACTGCTGCAAGTTTTAAGACAGGTATTCCATAAATACACTTTTAAGCAATTCTTTTGTATTTACTTATATACAGTACAAACTTTTCTTTTTTATTTAAAGAATAAACAAACTTGTATCTGAGGCCATATTAGTCAAAACTAATTTCAAATCCAAGAGTCCAGAACCATAAGTGGCCCTACTACTGACAAACAACCTCCAGCCGCACCTGGGGCTTCAGATATTTCCAAAACCTTTGGCGGGAATCCTACTTGCAACTATACATGATATTAGCCCAAAGCCAAAAGGCTTAAGATCTACTATATATTTCACTGGGCTGGGCACCAGCAGTCTATTCTTTCAACTATGTGTGCACTCCAGATACCCCCTACAAAGAATCTTTGTGGTAATTAGCCTCCATGCATGACTGGAACTCACTGTTCTTGTCACAAGGCCTGGGATCCTCCAAAAATGTGTATGAAGATGAGGCACAGGGCAACCTGGTCCAGCTTCACCTCTTGGAGGGCAAGGCCATGTTAACCATATGTGACAGAGTGATAGAGGGATTCTGGGTGAACTGTTTGGGGCCCTGCTTGGTGAGGTTTACCAAACATTTAATGCTGGTGAAGAAACAGGAATAATTGGAAAGGGGAAAGAAAGGTACAACTCAGCTGTGGGAACAAAGAAGTTAAAATGTATTCAATGTAGCGGCACACCGACTTGAAAAGGTCACTGCTGAGAGGGGTGAAGCACAATGGGCACTAGCATACATCTTATTCAGATGGACTGCACTAACCTACCCTTTTGGTAGGTAAGCCCTCTCCAGGATAATGGGTCTTCTGGCATTGTTTAGTACCCACCAAGGTGTTGGGGCTTAAAGCCCATTTTACAGAAACAGGAGTCTCTTCCCTAGCTTGCCCCTGTGGCCATATGGCTGAGGGCTAGCAAAACTTGAGGGCATCTGAACCCCAAGTCTCTGGGCTTGGGCCTGCATGTAGGATGCCTGCCATAAGACGCTGGAAAGATATGAAGCCCTTGGTGGGGGTGGAGGATGTTTGTCTGTTGTAGGGCCACGTATGGTTCTGGACTGACTCATGGATTTGGACTTGATTTGGCTTGTAACACAAAAAATGTATTTATTTTTTTAAATAAAAGGTATGTTTCCTGGGCTCTTGTTGACTAAAATCAAGTGTGGATTGAGGGGCTGTTCTTACCAGAATGGAAGACCTGCAGCAGCGGGGACAGCTATCTTAGTTTTGGACTCTGGGTTCCCGAGGTCACCTGGGAGATCCAGAACATGGAGAGCTATGCTGATGTTGCAAAGAGAGCAGTGTAGCGGGCAAACTGAGTTATGCTAAACACTGTCCAGGACTTCCCAGAACTAAGCAACAACACTGAACAGAGCACCTTCTGTGGCACTGGAAAATGTGAGTGTTGTGATTGGGCACTAGGTGAGCAAAAGACAGCACTTTCCCTATTAGGAATGTGGCTGACAGTGCCAGGGGATTGGTGCACCATAAAAGGAATGCCTGGTACAGAGCCAGAGGACTGGACAATTTGGGATGAGAGAATTTACAAAAGTGATGGACAAACAAAGAAACACGTGTATGTTCTGTGTTGGCATCCTGGGGAGACGGGAATAACCTTGGACTTCTTGTTTGAACAACAAGGAATCCAGAAACTAACATCCCGCACACCCAGCAGAATATCTGAGGACAGCATATTTCTGGAAATGCCTCCGGGAGGTGGAGGCTGAACCCAGGCTGGAGGACTTTGCTTTCTATGGTGAAGACTCCCTGGTCAAAAGGAGGAAGACAAAAGTTACACGTTTGCCCAATATGGGCCATGCGTTTTATAGTCATGTTCAGTGCTGGCTGCATTGAATCAGCTTCAGAGTTGGTTTCCATTACTGAGCACATGCTGCTGCTGGCAGCAGTTTAATGATGGACAACATATTTAATGAGGTTTTCTTGTATGCAAATGTAAAAGAAGGGGCTCTCTCCTTCCCCATGTTGATTGGGGGGAAAAGCCTTGTCTTGTATTCAAGTAAATATGGTAGTTAGCCTGCCTATAGAACTAAGGTAAGACAACAGCATGGTGCTTTGAAAGTTTGGGGAAGAGAGGTAGGATTAACTGCTCCACACCCCTATCACTTCTCCAGCTCTTTAGTGCAACCCACTTGTAGTAATTCTGCTGTTAAACAATTGAGAGCTACTCTGTATCATGGTGCATCCTTCCCTCAAAGTTGCTGACTTTCTTTATTCTGGTTTCATACTTTTACATTATACTTCTACTATTTTGTGAAATATTTTATCCTTTGATTTCTGATCTAACCTATATACTATCAGGCAATCAGCCAATCAAATTCTATATTCTGACTAATAGAGAAAGCAGCAAAAATACAAGACTTGACCACTCTTTGTTTTGCTTTCAAAGCTACAAATATGTTCTGGTCCCAACATTTAAGATCTAGTCTCACCACTGGATTAAATTAAAATGTCAGCTACCAGTCTCCAGAAGACCTACCTACCTGGTTCTAATCACCTGCAGATGGTTCCTACACTGCACTGCTGGCACAATTAAAAGAAAGCAGAATGGGACTATGAATTTTTTATTTGTTTAATCATAATAGAACTATGAAGGCCAAATTATTTTATATTTAGTATGGTGATTCTCAAACAGGGTGCCACAGTACTTTAGGTTGCCCTGAGATCCTTTCAAGGGTGCCATGGGGTGCCATGCAGTGTTAGCACTGTTAAGTGTGCAAACATAATTCACAAGATAAACACAGACATGTCAGTAGGACTCCACAGTATCAAGAACAGGACCACAACAAGTCAGAATGAGTTATTCACAGCAGAAGAATTGCTCTATTATTTTTCTATAGTGAAAAAAAGTGAGAGGTGCCTCAAGTCTAAAAAAGGCTAAGGACCACCGATTTAATAACTTCAAGCAATGTAGCTTTTGAGCTGAAAAAAGAAGTCAACACACCATTTTACTGTGAAAATGAACTGTAATTTACAATGATAAAAGGATACTTTCTAAAGCATTTGGATTAATCCAATACTTAAATTAAAAAGATATTATCAAATTTTAAACTACAATTAGTCTGAAATGTGTTTTAAATATAATTAATGGAATCAAAAATGTTATTTGCTAAATTAAAATAAGTGCATTTAATATCTGTATGGTCTGCATTTGCACAAACTGCTGTAAAAACTCTTGCCTTCAAAACTGGAGAAAAAAAGTTTATTCAAAAAATATACCTAATGCAAAAAGCATATTTTATTATGTTAAAAAAAGAGACAGGCATTTGTAAATTCAGGAATTCTCATAAAACTATGTTAGAATCATCTACAATATATGAACAGGTGAGATACGGCAATTTATTCCACATATACCATTTTGCAAGTAAGTATTATTTTCTACTTACAGTTGATCTAAGATGTAAAGGTTTATCAATGGGTTTCACCAGGTTTGGGATTTCTGTTGCTGATGTTCCAGGACATTCCAGTTGGGTGCATAGGCCTTTTTCAACCAGTTCCTTAAAGTTAAGTGTTCAGGTGATCAAAAATTCAAGTTGAGTCATTAAATATTACTAATGGATACAAAGTAAAAATCATACTGCAAATAATGGTTACAAAATAGAAAATTATTAACAGGAATACATACGTTCTTTATTTTACTTAGTTCACTTATTGCTTGCTTATTGCCAGGTTCAAGCTTCAAAACAGTTCCAAAATCTGAGTGAATAAAAATAATATACACAAAATGTCAAGTTACAAATTGTCAGGAATTATTTTTAACATGATTGTTTTTTCCATTTTCCATTCTACTTTTCAATTAGGTAGCAAATCAGAATTTCTCCCTGAAGTATGAATGAAATTTTACACTTAAAATCTTAAGAGGAAAAGTGTAGTTAGTGCATCCAAACTGTTGCAAGTGTTCTGTGGTGAGGGGCGAGAAATATAAAAAATATATATAAAACAAAAATCTAAAAAAACTGCTTAAAACTTTAAAAGAAACAACAAATGGGAGTTGAAATAATAGCTGTTTTGGTTTTTTTTCAGCCAAAGGAGAACTGCAAACAGTAAAAGTTACTTACACTAAACAAGACCAAAGTATTTCTCAGTAGAAGGCAGGCTTATTTAAGTGCAAGTTTCATGTATTTAACATTCATGAATTTCTTTAAATATAAACTTACTTCCAAAATTCCTAGTTTTAAAGTGTACATATTCTTGAATAATTGCGACTTGCTTTAATTAATTTTCACATAAATTACTCAAATGCAGTCTAACTTAAAATGCTCTAACTTAAAATCATTTGTGTGTGCATGGAGGCAGAGAATTAAGAGATTACATGCATTTTATTGCAGAAATGTTCTACTCCAAATTGGCTTTAATATTTATTGAAAATTTAAAGAAGCAAATATGGAAGGAGGGGGGAGCAAATCTACATGTAGTACCTAACCCATCACATTTACTTTCATATAAGGTCTCACCTTGCATAGCTTCTGTTAGCTTTCCTAGTGCTACTCGAGCAGTCCCTCTTCTGGCAAAAGCTTTGGAATAGGATGCATCTAACAGTAAAGCTTGAGTACAGTCATCTTCTGCCTCTTCATATCTCAGCAGAAAAGAAATTTTGAAAGATTATATTAATTATAGGAAGTTTTCAGTGTGTGTGTGTGTGTGTGTAAAGTTTATTTAGTTCTATAATGAACTGAACCAAAGTCTTTATACTGACTGCTAAAAATTAAATCCTTAAATGTGAATTTTGATACCTAAATAAAATGTCCTGATTAAAAATGTTAAGCAATATCAGCCATGTCAGTGGGAGATTCCAAATAGATAGCCCCTTGAAAATCATGCCCCTTGTATTTAGTAAACAGATACCAATTCAAGAGTTTAACTTTAGACCCTTAGTTCGAAATATTTTAGCTTTAATTTATGTTACGCCAAATTTTTCATCATATCTACACCTAAAGCATTAATTTGTCTCAATTGGAACATCTGCAAAAGTAGTTTATTTCTAGTTTTTGTTTTAAAGAAAAAATTAAAGTTGCCAAGTATTTTGAAAACACCACTCCCTCCCCCCTCCCAAAAGTAGTGCTGCTTGACAGACTTCTAAAGCTTTTTTGCAGTGTTCTAAAGATTTTTTTTTTATTTTGCCTTGTACTTAAACATTGTGACAGCCACATAGAATGCATGTCAAATAGAAAGAGCCTTTGAAAAATGGTCAACCAGTACGATCCCATTTTATTTAAAAATGAAATCCCAGAGACATGTCATGTCGATTAACAACTGGGGGGTTTTGGTTAATACTCAATGAAAAAGTACCACAAAGCATTTCGGAAATACAGACAAATTGATATACCTGTGTTAACCGGCATTTTAGTAACCAGCATTTCTATTAACTGGATGGGGGAAGGGAGGGAAGCTCACACACGGTGGCCACCGCTGCCACCCACCATCCTGTGCTGCTGCTGCTCCGTGTATGCACCCCCCCCCCCCCCC
>NW_017729022.1:16668016-16673346 GCF_001723915.1 Gavialis gangeticus
CCCCCCAATCTGGCCAAAAAAACCCCTGCCTCAAGTAACCAGGATTTTTATATAACGGGCACGCTGCGTTCTCCACTCATGGTGGTTAACACAGCTTTTACTGTACTTAGTGTTTTGCTTTTATTAGCTACTTATAACAATCCACTTAGAAGTCTGAAGTCAGAGAAAATTCCTTTATCAAAAATAGTTCTCGTTTATTCTGCATACAATATATTTTTTCTTTCTTCTACTAAAACAGCAATGGTTGAGATCCTAGGAAAAGGGGAGAACAACTGCATAGAATTTTAGAAATAATATAAACTTAGTCAAATTTTCAAAGAGCTATTCAAGTTTCACACTAATTTTAACCTAATTGCTTTGTACTCCCTTTCAACATGTTTTCATTATCAAATAAAGAGATTACACACATGCATTAAAGGAATAAAAAAAAAGAGAGTAATTTTAATTATATTTTCTACTGAGTGAGAATGATGGCAGTAGCAGGACAACTTTCAATGAAACCCTGATATATATTTTTTTCCAGTTTACAAAGAATAGAGAAGCAGCATTATACACCACTTACTTCTGAATTTTTAGATAGGCCATAGCTCTGTTAGCTGGCAGAATTGCGTTGGTGCCATCTGCTGTTATACCCCGTGTATAGCATTCTATTGCTGCTTCATATTTCCCTTCTTTGAAATATCCATTACCCTGTCATTTTGGAATAATTATATGATAATAATTAAGTTCTAATATACATTAGATATTTGTAATTATTAATCTAGCATAAAAAATAATGCACATGAATCTAGCATTCTATTGTTCTGTGCTACAAGTCTACACTGGTGATATTATAAACTTTCCTAAAGCTAAATCTGGTACTTCAAATAGAATGGGACCATATGGTTAAACATTAATATATAGTGTAACGTAAGAGACAAGCGAGGAGGAAGGACGGATGCTCAAGCACGTAGAAAAATACAAGCAGATGGATTTCAGCATAAAGAAGTCATAAAAGTCTGAGTCTACCAAAGCAGCCAAAGAATCTTACTTTTATTCCAGATAACAATATCTGTTACAACTTTTTCAGGCCACAAAATAATTTATCAATGCGTCATTCCTCCTCTTGAATCCAAGAACCAACATCTCTAATTATTGTGTCTATTTCAAATAAAGTTGCATAATCACATATACATTTTATAAGTAATAGTTTGAAAAATACTGCTAGTACTCCTGACCTCAAGATTTAAAATTTAGTAAGTCTACTTGTGGACACACCTCCCAAACCCTGAAAAAAAGAGAAATGAAGTTGAGACCATTGTTGAAGTTCTACCCCCAAAGCAGTAAAAAAATGTTTCTTTCCAACTGCCTCTCTCAAGCTGGGGGAAAAGAATGACTCATTCAGCTGCTTGTCCTTTCTTTAATAGTTGGCTCCAAAGATTGCACTCCCCAAATTTCTTGGAACCCCAAACAATGGCAAGGAGGCAGAGCTGATTCGGATACCTTAAGTATTCGCATATACTCAAAGTAAAAAAAAAAGTCCTATTCCAGAACAACCATCCGCAGCTACCTTCTCCTACTTTATATCCTTAAAAGCCCTGTCATACATTTGCTGAATCACCTCAATAGCCACATATTTCCCACAAGTTTGTTTACCTATCTTCACAACTCCACTATACGGTAGGAAACTATTAGGGGTGCACTGATAAAGATTTTTTGGGCTGATACTGATCCGATTGCCAATGTGCACCCTGACAGCTTGGAGAGCAGCATCTAGCTGGTAAGTCTGCTGGAGGAAAGGAGTGGGGGGCAGATGAAAGCCCCCATGGTGAGGGAGGGAGTGGGGCTGGGGAAGGCACTGCACAGCTGGGGCAGGGTGGGTCACAGAACAGAGCCATGGCTCACGGGGAGAGGGAGTGGCTCTCACTGCTGCGCACACCCCGGGGAAGGCATGGGAGGGGCATATGCCCCCTGGATCTGTGCACAGGTGGGCTGCCACTGCACACCTGGGGCTGGAGGTTGTGCCAGTCTCTTCCTGGTGGGGGGGGGCTGGGCCTGGGCTGCACTTGGGCCAGGCAGGGTGGGTGGCAGCAGCACTGGGAAGGGGGATTACAAGGGGAGCTACAGCCACCCCAAAATTCAAAGTAGCCCCCTAGCACTGCTGCCACCTGCCCTGCCTCACTGCTGGCCAGCTGCCCCGCCCCACCTACCACGATCACAGCCTGAGTCCAGCCCCCTCTGCCAGGAAGAGGCTGGCACAGCCCCTGGCTGGCCCTGAGTGAACAGTGGGCAGCTTGCCCTTGACCTGTGCACAGATCTGGAGGGCCTATGCTTCCCCCAGGGGTGCTTGCAGCAGCAGGAGCTGCCCCCCTGTGGCAAAGTTTCTTTGGTACTTGCCACTTCAAAGGCTGAAAGCAGGCAGCAGAGCAGCCGGCAGGTGCAGGCCAGCCCTGAAGCTGTCACATGACTGCAGGAGGACCAAGGGATTGGAGGAGAGAGCTGAGCATCCTCTATTTTAGCTCAGGCCCTCAGGGCTGAGCCCGCAGTTGTTGTAAACAGCTGGGGAAAGAACACCACCCAGCTGGAGCTGCTCAGAACACCTTGGAGGTAAGGACAGGAACTCTGGGGATGGCAGGAAGCTCCTGCTCCTGGGGCATGATGGGAAACTATACTCTGCTGGGGAAGGATGGTTTGGTGGGACTACACGTGTTGGGGTAGTTCCCCAGAAATGCCAGACCAGTTGCCTCCCCAGTGAAAAGTGGGTAGGGGCACCTTATAACCCCAGCTCCCACTCCCAGTGGGTAATTTCAGAGCAGGGCCAGGCAGTGGAATCAGGCACATTTGATGACACCTGAGCCCATGGGGTGTAAGACTCCAAGCCCCAGTGAAGGGGCAGAAGTATGTGTAGAGGCCTGCACAGAGTAGGGTTCATGGTGATGTTCGAAGGGGTGTGCGTGAGAGATGTAGAGTAGGGTCTGCATAGGTGGGCCTGAAGGGCTGCACCAGGGGGTTTGTAGAGTAAGGCTGCTCAGGAAACCTGAAGGGCTGTACATGGGCCAAACCCCACAAGAGTGACATCATGAGCAAGTTTCCTGGAGAGGGGCTAGCGGCTGAGTTCAGCCCAGAGTGAGGCATAAGGCCAGTGGCCGCAGGGTCTGGAGGGCTGCATGGCGGCCGGCTAGAGTGCAAGTAGGAAAGCTGGAAGGGCCATGTAGAGTAAGACCCAAGGTGGACCTGAAGGGACTGCACGGATCTGTGGTAGGTTGAGAGTGACCCCCAAGGTGGACCTGAAGGGAATGCACGGATCTGTGGTAGGTTGAGAGTGACCCAGTGAGGGGCAGTGTGAATGAGGCCCTGTGAGTGGTGGTAGAGTATGAGAGTAGAATGTCAGAGGCCCAGCAAGGGGCAGAGTTTAGCCTGGCCTCAGGCCAGAGCTGTTACCAACTTGCAGTACCATCTGAAAGGCATGGGACATGGTGTAGGGAAGGTTGGAGCCATATATAATGCCCCAGGTATCAGGGCATTAAATAGGCAGCCTCCCGCATATTTACCTGAAACTTTATTCAACAAGTCATGGCAGGCAGATACAGCAGACTGTCCTAGAAAGAGGGGAAAGCCAATGTTGGGATGCAGCCCTGAGTGGGCCCTCTGTCACACCCCTCCCTCCCTGCCCCCTGGAAGAGCTGCGGCTTCGTTCCACCTTGACTGTGCAGTGCCTACTCCTGCTCTTGGCCCCAGCTTCAGCCCCACTCCCTCCCTCACTGTGGGGGCCCCACCCTGTCTCTGCCACCCCCCAAGTCCCTTTGCCCCCCAAGAGACTTACTGGCCAGACACTGCTCTCCAAGCTGTCGGGATACACTCCTGGCAGCATACATGCTACGGCTGCACGCAAGCACACAGCATTTATTAGCAACATTATTGGCCACATCAGCCAAAAGAAGCTGATTGCCGACAATGTCAATTTTCCTTTTATCAATGCCGATACAATATGGACCAATGTATTAGTGCACTGCTAGAAACTATTAACTCCTTTTGATATCTGGGAAACTGATGCACAGGAAAACTGAGAGAGACTTATTCAAGGTATGTAATGACCCAAGGACTAAATTCATCTCTCTCAAATCTCAATCCTATATTTTAAACTCAAGATCAAGGCCTTCAAGCTTTCTTTCTTATGCTCCTTTTCCTTTATTTGTTATTTCTGTCATGATTACCTCATGCACTCATCTCCTGATACCTATTCCTCACCACTTCTTTTATTCTTCCTCTCAACCTCTCACTTTCCTCATGTTCAGCATAAGCAGAAAATGGCTGGCTTTCCTTATCCTTAAAGACAACTATAACTCTTAACTTTACCTATTTCCCCATTCCCATTTTAATCCTAGTTTTTAAACTCAATGCTCCAAGTTCCTCCACTTTACATTTAGGTACCTTTAGATGTCAGAGTGGATAAAAATCAACCATTTTTTTTAAATAAAAAAAATTGGATTTTTTTTATTTTAAAGATTTTTTGATTTAATCACTTTTCTTATTTTTTTAAGATTTTTAAAAAAGTAAACATTTATAGTTTTAATTTAGGATATGTTAAAGGTCAAAGATATCATCATGGAATAGCAATTATAGCTTCTAATGATATACTATTTGAGACAATATATTCACATAACCTTTTTAGAAGTCTTATAAATAGGTTACAATAGGCTATGGACTGTATTAGGGGCCCAATCTTATGGGGTTCCCAGAGGCTCCTCTATAGATTAGTAAAGATTAAAGAAAACCACTCTACCCAATGGGACTTGGTGCACAGTCTAAATCTCATTAAGCATCTCTGTGATACTTAATTTCGGTTCTCAAACTGGGGCTTTGTGTCTCCAGAGATCACAGACAGACAAGATTCTTTGGATAGAAGCGATCTCTTATTAGACCAACTAAGTAGTTGGAAAAAGTGTTCTTTCCAAGCTTTTGGGCACAAATGCCCTTCTTCAGGCATAGGGAGAATTTGTCGTCTCCAGGGATAACATCCTTGTTAATGGCAGTATATGGAAATGAGAGAGAACAGACCTGATTACCCACCCAACAGTCCTAATGTCTCTCTGCAAGTGTGTATACACACAGTCACACCCTTACCTTTCTCTAAAAGTGCAAAGTTTCAAGAGGTTAAATGAATAGAGTATATCCAACAAGAATGAACTTTTTGTAGAAAACAATGATTAAATAAATCAAAGCTTCCCTGCCCAGTGATTTTAAATCATGATTTGAATCAAATGCACCCTGTTAGATCTCTTTCCAGTCTTCCTTTCTGCTGCAGAGCAGCTCACAAAGTCTCTAATTAGTTAATTTAAAGCTGTCTCAGG
>NW_017729022.1:16678346-16688021 GCF_001723915.1 Gavialis gangeticus
CCAGGGATAACATCCTTGTTAATGGCAGTATATGGAAATGAGAGAGAACAGACCTGATTACCCACCCAACAGTCCTAATGTCTCTCTGCAAGTGTGTATACACACAGTCACACCCTTACCTTTCTCTAAAAGTGCAAAGTTTCAAGAGGTTAAATGAATAGAGTATATCCAACAAGAATGAACTTTTTGTAGAAAACAATGATTAAATAAATCAAAGCTTCCCTGCCCAGTGATTTTAAATCATGATTTGAATCAAATGCACCCTGTTAGATCTCTTTCCAGTCTTCCTTTCTGCTGCAGAGCAGCTCACAAAGTCTCTAATTAGTTAATTTAAAGCTGTCTCAGGATCTCCATTTCACCCTCACCGGCCTCTTACCTCCTTTTTCAAGCTGATTATTTCAAGGACAGTGCAATGTTCCTCCTGTCTTTCTACAGCTCTGTCCAACATTTTTTATTCCTCTACTATTTCCTTATTAGAAAATACATTCCCCTGCCACAAAGACACACTTCTGCCTCTGCACTTACTTTGGATTATCGTAACTCCTTCAGCTACATTAACAAATAACAAGACTACCTCTCTGAATCTAAATCTTACCACTCAGTACATCTCTCTATTATCTTTATACGAAGGTCTCCCTATATCTTAACCCAGCCCAGTCCTTACTGACCCCTTTGCCAGGAATCAAATTCAAGTTTCCCATCTTCACATTTAAGGCCCTTCAGAACTGCATCTTTTTTATCTATCTACATCAGCTATTACGATCTCAATTAAAACAGCTTTAATAAAGATAACCCTTAATCCCACAACGTATTCTTATTTTCTTCCCATTGGCCCTGAAGCAGAGGCCCTTCTCTGAATTAATGTAACAAATTATTTCTCTCTCCTGCAAATCCCATGAAGGCCCAATTCTAATGAATATCTACAAGAAACAACAAAACCAAAACAAATTACTTGGCGGGTGGCCAGTAGGTATCACAGGTGTCTATTTTGCTGCTTGATCATTTAAAAAAAAGTCAATAGAGTGAAGCCAGGAACTGACATTACCTACATCCTTCTTCGTTTACTACAACTACCTTTGTCTCATTTCCTGCTTAGACCTTGCAGCTGCACCACACTGGAGGATCAGGGGTTAGGCTAATGGTTCTCGTTCCAAATCTTATCTTCTTTATATTGGTATAACTGCTTGCACAACAAAGCATTATCCTGATTTTGAATTTCTGGAACTGTCAGCAACAGATTTTAGTCAGTTTAAACCATGCTTCACACCCTTAAATATAAATACACCCTATATAGCTAAGCAAATGAATGACTACAGAGTTAAATAAGATACAATGTGCACTTCGCATTTTTCCGTATTTGAATAATAAGTCATACTATAATTTAAATAAGTTCATGTAAATTTTTCTCCTATAGGTGAAGGCTTCACGATTTACCAAGTCCTTTTCTGCAATAGCCTTCTGTTTGAGATGCTGCTGTTCAATTTGCTGCTTTTCTTCTTGTGTTAATTCATGCTTTTTGACAACTTCTTCATGTTCTGTTTGTTTTGAATAGTCTTTTGACATTACAGCCTGCAATGGAGAACATTAGCAATATCACTCAACTGAAATACCCGTTTCCTCCTCTCCTGCCCCGAGTTTTCTTTGATTAGAATAAATCATGGCTTCTCTGCTGATGTCTAAGTGATGCATTCTTTTATTTCACTTTACTTTTTTAATATAAGCCTCTTAGTTATTGTTTGAATGCATATAATGAAATTTTTCTGTTAAAATGATTTTAAAAAAGGCTCTGAAGCTCTTTATGAACACTTTCTCTGTGCAACACATTAGGTTTTATTAATATCTTGTCTGTCTGTGTGTGTATATGTATGTTATATAAACATATAACTTAGTTATCAGTATAGTAAATTCTAATTCTGATGTGCCAGTTTCTAAAGCACAATGCTAGCTACTACCAGTGGTACCTGTACAACAAAAAGACTTAATATCAGAAACTTACAGACTTCATTATGTAGTTTATAGTAATGGGGATTGGTTTTGAAAGTAACTTTCAAATGCTTCCAAAATTATACCTAAAGAGGTGGTACACTGCAGTGATCCTGTAGCCATGATGGACCAGGAAATACCAGTATATGAGGGAAAAACTTTTTGGGGGTGATGGCTTTTATTGAACCATCTATGTAGCCTGGAGAGACATTATACATGCTTTCGGGTACAAAGTTTCCTGAGAAATCTCTCTCAACTATGCAATAAAAGATCCGCCAAAAGTCTGGGGCACATGACTTCTGAAGAGAGGCTGAGGGAACTGGATTTATTTAGTTTGGACAAGAGAAGACGGGTGGGGACATTTAATAATAGTCTTCAACTACCTGAAGGGTGGTTCCAAAGAGGATGGAGCTAGATTGTTCTCAGTGGTAGCAGATGACAGAACAAGGAGCAATGGTCTCAAGTTGCAGCAGAGGAAGTTAGGTTCGTTATTAGAAAGAACTCTCTCAATAGGAGGGGGGTAAAGCGCTGAAACAGGCTACTCAGACGTTGTGGAATCTACATCCTTGGAGGTTTCTAAGACCCAGCTAGACAAAGCCTTGGCTGGGATGATTTAGCTGCGGATAGTCCTTCTTTTGGTGGGGGTGGACTAGACGAGCTCCTGAGGTCCCTTTGAACACTATTTTATATGACTAACTGCTTGCCTCTCACTAAAGAGAGAGAGATTTCAGGCATGTGTTGTCTCTATTACACTAAGTGTGTGAAGATGCCATGGATGTTTGACCTTCTGCAGTATTTAAGCCCCCTATTCACACTGAATGATGGCATCTCTGAATCCTACCTGTAAGCAGAGTTGTAAGGATTATATGAGCTAGTACTACTCTGTAGCCAAGAGAACATATACATCTCTTCCTTACATAATGAGACATACCATGTCCTCTATTTACATGCATAGTTTTAGAAATGAAAAAGGCTATACACTTACCTGGAGCATTCATTTATCCAAACTCAGTGTAAACTGTTTTTAATAATAAATGGTCAGTCAGTGCTGTGATATTAGCAGTCCTGAAACTGACTTACTCCTTTCATTTTTAAGGATTCCAATAGCAACCCTGGACAGTGATTTATTAGACATTTCGAAAGTGAGAGGGAGCTACTCAGTCTAGGGACACAGCACTGACTGTGGTGTAAGCAGTGCTCATTAGGGACACAGAACGCTTGGTGCTATGCTATCAGCAGTCACATAACTGCCTAGCTCTCTCGCTTTTAAGCTGGGGCTGCTATTAGAGGTCTTGAAAGTCAGGGGATGTGACCCTTAGGAATGTGATTTCCTCCTGTCATTTTCAAAGCTTCTCATAGAAGCCCATTGACAAAAGCTTATTTTTCATTGTTTCTGGAGCAAGTAAATCATCAACAATTAAATTACAGAATAGACAGAAGGGATGAAAGATGCCACGCACTTAACCAATATGCAAGTAACCATATTTATGAGAATATACCATTCCAATCCACATTTGTTTGTTGTGTGTTATGAAATTATGCATTTATCCACTGTATGTGTATATATTATGCATCAGAGTACCCGTATATGCAATTTTCTCTCTGCTATATGTTTTAGTTTAACATATGTTTATTAGACTATGTGAGTAACCGCCATTATTTCTTACCTGATCTATTTTTCTCAGTTCATTTTTTGCTTCAAAGTTATTTGGATCCAATTCTAAAACCTTTTGATAATCTAAAACCAGAAGACAGGGAGACATCAAAATTCCATATTTTTATATACCATATCAGGTGACAAGTTTTAAGTTAATGTGCCTTTAACTGGGAAGTTGAAGTGGAGATGGCAGATCCAAATAAGTTCAGTAGTTCCAAGTACTTTATATTTTAAATAACTTAGAATAGTAAGCTCAATATAGTGCACTAAAGGTTCGATTCTGGTTTCCCAGATCACAGTCATTTGACAGATAGTTCTTCTATCAGCATGTAAAATAATACCATCTGGATGTCATTTTCATCATTTCTTGAAACTGGAAGTTAAAAATTCAGCAAGTATAAAATCAGGAAGTATAAAAATAAATCCTCAAAAAAATAAGCTTTAATCAGTAAGCACATAAATCACTTACTTGCACTTTAAGGAATGTATCCAAAAAAACTCACTAACCTTCTTTGGCACCCTGAAGATTTTTCAAAGCAAAGCGAGCAGCTCCTCTTCTGGCATATGCCTTTGTATAATTCTTATCTAGTGCAAGTGCTAAATTGCAGTCAGATTCAGCAACAGAATACCTGTGTCAATAATGTAAATCAATTACTTTGAATATATTTAAATTAAAAATAAATATGGCTCTCCATTAAATTAACAGATTTAATCAAATCATGAAGCACACTACACTGTTCATTAGAGATGCACTGATATATCGGTCACATATCTGATCAGCACCAATGAAAGGAAAATTAACATAATAACTTTTTTTTGGCTGATGCAGCCAATTACTGTATTTTCGTGCATATAGCCCGCACACTGATATAACCCACACCAATGTATAACCCACAGAAAATTGTATTTTCGTAAAATAGTCTGTGTATAGACTGCACCCATGTATTCCATGCACCTGATAGTGCGGGCTCTGCTGGGCACGGCCACCAGAGCTAATTGGTGCTAATTGCTACAGGGGAGGGGAGGGATGAGGAGCTGTGAGCCCTGCTCCCAGCCACGCTCAAGTGCGGGCTCTGCTGGGCACGGCCGCCGGACCTGGAGCCAGCTAAAAGTGGTGCAGGAGAGGGGACAGGAGGGATGAGGAGCTGCGAGCAAGGGGGGGGGCAGCCCCGCTCGCCGCCGCTACGCTCAATCCCTCCAGGGATGGGCTATGTTGTTCTAAAGACTCTGCATAGCCCATACCCTTGTATAGCCTGCACCCATCTGTTAAGTTTGTAAAAACGTGTATAGCCTGTGGACTATATGTGCAAAAATACGGTAATGGCACTGATAAATGCTGTGTGCATGTTCAAAGCTGCACGCATGCATGTGGGTAGGAATGCAGCCTGCTAGCTTGGAAAACAGCGTCCTACCGCTAAGTCTATGAGGGGAATCAAGGCCCTTATGGTGAGGGAGGGAACGGGGCAGGAGCTGCCCAGCCAAGGCTGTGAATGGGACCCCAAGGCAGGGTACAGGACAGAGCTATGGGTGGTTCATCAGGGAGCAAAGTAGGGTGGGGCAGCTCCCCACTGCTGCACAAATCCATAGGGGAGGCATGGGGGGGAATGTGCCTCCCTCCCCTGGATTTCTGTGTGGGGCAGAGGCAGTGCCAGCCTCTTCCCAGCAGGAGGATAGGCCAGGGGAGGCAGGGGTAGGGCTGGCTCAGCTAAGCGGGGCGAGTGGTGGTGGCACTGGAAGGGGTGGCTGTGGGAGGCCTATGGGGAATTCTGGGGTTGATACAGGACCCCCCCCCAACCTTCCCCAATGCCAATCCTGCTTGGGGCACTCCATTCTGCTGCCTTTCCCCCAGGAGTCTTATTTCAGCCATGTGCCCCCTGCCAGACCCACAACGGGAGACTCCTGAGGTAAAGGCAGCAAAGCCGAGTGTGTGCCCCGAACAGAGGTGGCACTGTGGGGGAGGGTTGGGAGGCTATAGCTATTCTAAAATTCTCCGCAGGGCCCCCACCATGTAGCCATGCCTCCCAGGGCCAGCCACCCACCCCACGCAGCTGAGCCTGCCATACCCCTGCCTGCCCTGAGCCCAGCCCCCATGCCAGGAAGAGGCTGGCACTGCCCCTGGCCCTGAGCTCACAACAAACAGCCCACCTCTGACCTGTGCACAAATGCAGGGGGCACATACCCTCACCCCATACCTCCTCCAGAAGTGTGTGCAGCAGCGTGGAACCATCCGCACCCCGCTCCCTGGTTATGAGCTGCCCACAACTCCATCCCATGCCCTGCCCAGGGTCCCATTCACCCCCCTGACTGGGCAGCACCTGTCCCTGCCCCTGCCCCTCTCCTTCCCTCACTGTGGACCTCAAGCTGCCCCAACCCTTCCCTCCCCCTCACCCCTACCCCCCAGACTTACCAGCAGGACGCGACTCTCCAGGCTGCCCAGCTGCATTCCTGTATATCGGCTATTGGATCGGTATCGGCCAATATGGCTGGTTAATAAATTGGCTATTGGTATAGACCAAGAAAATCTTTATTGGTATACCCCTACTGTTTATTTATGAGGAACCAGTGTCATTAACTCAAGATAAAGTTGCAAAGCAGGCTGATGTAAAATAAACAGACCCATGGGTCTTAGAATGAATAATCCCATAACTAAAATCTGAAGGAAAATTTTGTTAAAAAAATTAGAGAGATATATTCACAACATAGATCTTACTTTTTCATTCTAAAGAAAGATGATGCTCTGTTTGTGGGCAAGACTGGATTGTACGGATCAGCATGCATCCCTCGTGTGTAACATTCGATTGCTTCATCATAGTTTCCTTGTTTGAAATACTTATTGCCCTGTAAAAATATGCTTTTTGTCAATTTAGTATACTGTAATGTGACAAATACTTTCACCTCTTTACAGCATCTTTACTAATTAATTTTTGTCAAATATTTCACTGCCTATATCCAAATGCTGTCTCATCCCAACATCAGTCAGTTACCAATGCCTTAAAGTGTTCTAATTCTTCTGATGTTCTAAAATGGCTGTGACTATCCAAACAGTCTCACCCCTTTGGAGCATCCAGCTGCTTCCACTCAGTCATACAGATTCCTGAACCCTGTGCATCAAGGGAGAGGCAGACATAGCAGGCTAGTCCCATTGTAATTTGCACCCTTTCTAGTATCCTTAGTCATTCTACTCACACTAAACAGTAGATAGAAAGACTGAACTTCTTTTGCCGCTGCTAAATTTTGCTTCAAGTCCAGGGTGAAGAATATTGACAAGGCAGAAAAGGAAGGGGATGTTTTCAAGACGAATATAGGGAGGTCCAGTTTTAACAACTTAGCACCTCTAACAAAAAGATGACTTAAAATGTTGTGTGGAAAGCAAGAGGGAAAATTCTCATCTAAAATATTATAAAGCATCACTGGCCTTGAGGAAGTTTAGAACAAATCCCACCACATGTTGTAGCTCAGACTTCAGCAGGAAGAAAAGACCAGTTACTTATCCTGAAGCATAGGTGCCAATTTTTATTTTTGCGGGGGGGGGGGCAGCGGAGTCTGATGGCCCTCCTTCCCCACCCTGGCAGCAAAGCCAGACCAGAGCTCAGGTGACTGGAGCATGTGGTAGGGGTTGATACAGGCTTCCCCTGCAGCCTCAGGGCCCCCCATCCTGTTTCCTTCCCCCTGGAAGCCCTGCACAGGGGTGTTGTGCCCCCCTACTGCTGCCAGGTGGGCAAGGGGCACCTCGCCATGGCAACATAGCCAGTGTGGGGCTCCTAGGGGGCAGGGAAGCAGGGCATAGAGCTCTGAGGCCACAGCAGGCAGCCTGCACAAATCTGGGGCACATGCCCTCCCATGCCCCTCTTCCTGGGAGTGCATGCAGCAGCGGCAAGGAGCCACCCCCCCCATATGAGCCACCTGCTGCTCTGTCCTGCTCCCCGCCCTGGCCCCAGGCTCTATGAATTACCTTGGCTATGCAGTGCTTCAGATCCAGCCCCTACACCCCACTCCCTTCCTCCCTCACTGTGGGGGGGGCAGCTGGGGGAACTGCTCTCCACCATTGCCTGGGGCTTTATTACTAGCCATGTACATGTGCACATGCACATGGTGCTCCCTGCATCCTGCTCTCTGAAGCCCCTTGCAGGCTGGAACTCTGCCAGCCTCCAAGGAGAAACCCACCATTTCCTGCCTTTTTTCCACAGTGAATGGTAAACCCAGATCCCAGCACGAAATGGGGAATTTGGAACAAATGCTGTCCTGGAGTCATGCAGCCTGGGACCAGGACCTGATGTTCCCATTGTGGGATTGTACTGCCCAGTAGGGACAGGTGGTTATCCTTCCCAAGGGGGGCCAGAGTCCTTGGGCCCCCACATACTGAGAGCTTATGCCCTAAAGTAACTGTGGTTCTTCAAGAGGTGCTGTCTACAAGAGTTCTACTTGATACACATGCCCTCCATGAACACAAGATGTGACACTTTTTGGTGTCTAATATACTCTCAAACCTCATCTCTCCACCCAAGCATATTAAAGGAGAATGGGCACAACCATTTTTCATCTCCTTCACATATAGAGAATTCAGATGGTACAGGATTTTACAGTGATAGTAGGTGGCAAAACTATCCATGTTATTGACATGTAGTCTATTTCTGGTGAGCAAGCAGTAACCTCACAGTCAGGAGACAGGTGCTGGAAATTCTAACCAAGGATGGCAGGAGAGATCTGCCAAAGCAGGAATTCAGTCTTGAGCCCTCAATTAGAAACAATGATAGCTGAGTGTGGACTTTTGCCATCTTCTAAATATCTTCAGTGGGGTGTCTTTCAAAGCTTCTGTGAGTTTTCCAATAGGATAACCTACTGGTGCCACTTAAGAATTTGTTTCACCTCATAATGTGATTTACTTAAAATCCATTTAGATAGTTTTTGGATGGTTATTGCTCAACTGTTAACTTATTTGAAAGATGCTATAAACAGTCTAGGGAAGGTCCTAAAGGGACTCCCCTCCATCAAAGCCATATAAGAAAGCAGTTGCGTTAGTATATAAAGGGTATGCAGTTTGTTCTCCTTTTGATTTGATTGCAGCTTCGAAGAAAGCTGATTAGTTTTATTTAGGGGGAAGCAAAACACACTTAAGTAACAGAGTAGGTCACCTACAAGAACCTGAAATGCCACTACTCTTGAGTTATGGATATTAAAAAATATGTCTTCATGAAAAGGTGGTATAGAGAGCCAGATTCCTAAAGAGAGATCAGTCTCATGAATCCTATGAATGCTACAAAGATGTTAGAAGGAATGGGTTCCTAGACTTTCAAAAATGCATGAATGAAGTCTTTAAGGAGCATCTAGCAACTATAGAGTGGGAAAATGTCATGATCCTGAATAGGAAAATGAATAGTTATTTAGTGATAGTCCAAAAACAGGCTTCCATTGAAGACAGCAGATGAACATCTTCCAAATAAAAAGTTTCAGTTGTGCTGTACAGGAATTGTCACATTAGATAAGCTGGTTCTGCTACAGGATTCTCTTATTTCCTGTGGGTAAGGTGAACTGATATGGAACAGTAGCTATCTTACATGTTGACAAGCATGAATAAATCCAGTAAAGGAAGTATAAAAACTAAGATCATCATCCTGAATTTTAAATGACAAATGAATTTGTTGAGATGGTACCTGATTGGAGATATGAACTGACTCTTCTTTTTTCCCTTGTTGAGATTAGAAAGGCAGGGAATAAACCGGAAAAAAAAGCTTTTCCTCTGTATTTCAAGGGCCCTTTTCATGCTCTGAGATCCAGTAGGAAATCTGATTTTTGTTTTAACGGTATGTCATGAAAGAAGATTCTGAAGAAAGTGGAGAAAATAACCAAGGGACCAAAAATGACTGAAATAAATAATAAGAGTACACCTTGTTTGTAATTTTTTAAGAACAAGTAGTCCTATATCATTGACTGAAAATAGGGACTGGATCGGTGTAAAGTCAATCAAATCCCTTAGAACAAATCCCAAATTAGGGGGTGTGAATGGTATGTGGGTCTGTTTTGTGGGGGGGGGGGGG
>NW_017729022.1:16688209-16689341 GCF_001723915.1 Gavialis gangeticus
TGTTTTGTGTGGGGGGCTGGAGGGGAAGAGACTAAGAACTGCTGTGGTCAGGAACCTGATCACTTTTTAACTTGATAGAAGTAGGTGCCATAACTGCTGGGATTTGTCACAGGTCTGTCATAGATCTAACAAGATTTAATTAATTGGCATGTTAGTTCTAGCAGGTGTGAAGGCATGTAGGATCTCTAGTAATTTGTGCAACTTTTCTTAGGGTTATGACAGTAAAGGCAGTGAATTATTTTCCACTTTAAAAATTCTCTATTCCAGTATACAAATCATTAACAAACATATTGAACAGCACTAGACCGAGGACAAACCACCGTGGAACTCAACTTGAAACCTCCTGCTATTACAGCCTAGATCCATTTGTATCCAACATAGATTCATTTGTAATTACTCTTTGCTTATGGCTATTGAGCTGGTTTTACGTCCATCTCGTAGTTGTTTGGCCCATGTTTCTCAAATCTGTTCACCAGAAAGTCAAGTGTGACTTGTGGCAAAAGTTCTTATGTGCTCTTGAAGAAAGTGCCCAGGAACTCAAACGAATGCCACAGCTCATTAGATATCGGATTTACCCAAAGAACCTTGACAGCTCATTAGGGCATTTGAAAGAGGCCATGAAAACGTAGCAAGATTTTTAACCTCATGTTCTGAAGATGCCTGAATGCTCTTAAAGGAAGGAGCAAAAAAGAAAGGATTCTTGGAAAAGGAAGGGCTCTCTCCCCCCGAAAGCATAAAAAATTCTGAGTTATTCAGAGTTATAACAACTTCACAATCTTTAATTCCAGGGATTTAGTTTTAGCCATAAAAGCTAGACTACAGAAGGCTAGGCATAACGCCCAATTCTTTAGCAAAAAGGTATAATAAAGCAACTACCAAACAAACCACACAAATTAAAAACTACACTGGTTATCTCAATACTTATCTGAAGCACATATTGTATCACGAGAGTCTAAAGTGTCTAGTCTCACTGTTCTGAGCATTAAAGAAGGAACTGAAAGACTGCTGGACCAATGCCACACTTCATAATCTTGGGCATAGAGAAAGAGGCACAAGAATGTCTAGAGTTAGGGACAGCTCTAATAGCTCCCCCCCACCCCCACACACAATCTTAGGCATGCACTCATCAAAA
>NW_017729022.1:16689352-16691496 GCF_001723915.1 Gavialis gangeticus
CCACCCCCACACACAATCTTAGGCATGCACTCATCAAAAGTTAAGTCATGCAGACAATCGCTCAAAGATACTGTTCAAGCATTATTGCATTAAAGAAATCATTTAGCGCTGTAATAACCTTTTCTTTCTCAGCAACAGCTCTCTCTTGATCTATACGAATTCCATCCTCTTCAGAATCAGAGTCTGGAGATACAGAATCATGGGTGCTATCTTCTTTATCCAGTTCTTCAAGTATTCTATCCTGAAATGACAGAAAATTAAGTCAGCTATTAAGATGCATTCATTATAATCTTTAACTCTACACAAATGCAAATAAATGACTAGGCAGAGGATCAAGATGATCTTGAGAAGGAGTACATTCTCATTAATTATTTACCACATCAAGCTTTCCCCATGCTTCATAGTCATAAGACTTTATCTTGTTTTTTTGGTTTTCTTCAGTTGTTTTCTTAGAAGGAACTTTAGTTTTGCTTTTTTTCTTTTTCCTATATGCCTCATTTCGAATTGGTGGTAAATTCTAGATAGAAAAAAAATATTACTTCAATTTAGTTTTCAGTTTTTTATTAACAGCAATCTTGAGGGTATACATCCCCGAAAACCCCAAACCAATATATGACTCAGGAGGTGAAGACAAAGAGTTTAGGAACCTAATGCAGAATGCATTCAAAAGCTTGTCTAACTCCATCCCAATGACAGTTGGTCCAATAATTGATATCATCCCAAGAAACCCTTGCCCCTCTTTAGAAACTTCAAAATTTTTCAGAAAATGAAATTATACGTACAAGTCATTTCAGCATCACAATTCTGAGGTAATTTATATTCAAGTTCACTTTTGGCTTCTGATTCTTAAACTCTTTAAAGGAAACTCTATTTATTCCTTGGCAACATACAAAACACAGCTTCAGTGAAATAATGTTCATGTTGGTGCTGCTCTACAAGCTGATAAAAAGATGGGTAAATAATTGATAATGTACATGTGTGACACTAAAAAGTGGGTTGATTCTGTATTTCTTTTCTTACTCTGAAAGAGTTAACATGAAAAAACCCATTGGCATATTTCATGGCAGCCATTTGCATATTCCTCACCAATACCAGTTATCTATTTGTGCACAGGCAGTGAAATTCTGGAGCCACCGAAGTCAATAGGTGTTTTGCCATTTATTTCAATAGGAAACTACATCAAGTTATTTGTATTTAAATAAGCCCATCTACTTCCAAAACTTTTTTCTGCAGTTTGTGAACTCTTTCAGAAGCAACGGATTTCCTTTGAATCCTATTTGCCCTTTTCATGCATGTAGGCCCACTGGAGTCAAAAGGATTAACAAGTTAATGTAAACACCCAGGATTTGGGCCATCAAAATTAAATACCTTAAATAATGGATTGCTTGCTCTGCCATGTAAATTGTGGGGAAAAAAAGACAGAGAAAAAACCTGGGCTGTTTGCAGGTAAGCACATGTGCATGCACACACCCAAAACAAAAAGCTTTCAAAAACAAAAACTTGAATACCAAACAAGCAACTATTAAGCACCTTTCTTTGGACAGTGCACCACGTAAATCTAATAAATACCACTTTTATGAACAGGCATATTCATTTACAGATTGGACTCTTGAATTTACCTCCTCTGGGGCACCACTCTGTTTTCTTAGTTCAGAATCCACCTGCTTAATATCTTTTTCCCAGCTCTCCAATTCCTTCATAAAATCATGAAGCTCTTCAGCATTTTGTTTCATTTGTAGCTGTAACTCTAGCGCTTTATTTGGTGAAGTCATTATTATCTTCTGAATTTGGGGGAATAAAAACAAGTCTGATGAGAATTACAGCATTTATTGGAGGCTAGCTTCATTAATATAAGGAGTCATGGTTGAACTGAATTACTTGGCAGGCACCACTCATTTTTCCCATCATTATCAGCAAAAGCCCATTAAGTATGAAAAGGAGAAGAAACAAACAAGTTAAAATGTCTCTTAAAAAAAGAAAATAAACAATAACGGTTCAACTCTGAATGAAAATATTTCAGAAGAATTAAATACAAGCCAGGAGCAGGGAGGAGATGTGCCCCTTTACCTGACCCGAGGCGGAGGCAGCAGCAGCGGAGCCAGCATCAGCTGATTCCCCTAAGGTAAGTGGGCAGAGGGACCGGA
>NW_017729022.1:16694548-16694807 GCF_001723915.1 Gavialis gangeticus
CCCCTGCAAGACATGCTAGGAAATTTGGTTGTCACACCAGCCAACAAAGCTAAACTATTTAACAACTTCTTTGCCTCCATCTTCCTGAGCAGGGACTGGGACTGGAACACCCCCCTCCCCCGGGCCCCCTTTAGACCCCAGGGGAGGCGCACCTAGGCCAAGGGTTAGTGAGGAACTAGTTAGGGAACTTCTGGAGGGACTGGATGTATTCAAATCAGCTGGTTCAGACAATCTCCACCCCAGAGTACTGAGGGAATTA
>NW_017729022.1:16695053-16695468 GCF_001723915.1 Gavialis gangeticus
AGGGAGATTATGCTTAGGGGCAACCAGCATGGGTTCATCAGAGGCAGGTCCTGTCAGACCAACCTGGTGGCCTTCTACGACCAGGTCACCAAATCCTTAGATTCAGGGGTAGCAGTGGACATAGTCTTCGTGGACTTTCAGAAGGCCTTTGACGCTCTCTCTCACCCCGTTCTCATTTAAAAACTGGGGGACTGTGGTGTCGACACCTACACAGTCAAATGGGTCGCCAAAGGGCTGGAGGGCCGCACCCAGAGAGTGGTAGTGGATGGGTCATTTACAACCTGGAGGGATGTGGGCAGTGGGGTCCCCCAGGGCTCGGTCCTCGGACCCGCAATGCTCAACATCTTCATCAGTGACTTGGACAAGGGGGTAAAAAGCACCCTGTTCAAATTTGCTGATGACACTAAGATGTGGG
>NW_017729022.1:16695831-16698638 GCF_001723915.1 Gavialis gangeticus
TAAGAGAAGGCTGAGGGGGGATCTAGTGGCCTGTTACAAACTAGTCAGGGGGGACCAGCAGGCACTGGGGGAGTCCCTGTTCCCCCATGCACTACCAGGAGTGACTAGGAATAACAGTCACAAGCTGGCAGGGGGTAGATTTAGGCCAGATATCAGGAGGCGCTACTTCACGGTCAGGGCGGCTAGGATCTGGAACCAACTTCCAAGAGAAGTGGTGCTGGTTCCTACCCTAGGGGTCTTTAAGAGGAGGCTTGATGAACACCTTGTTGGGGTCGTTTGACCCCAGTACTCTTTCCTGCCATGGCAGGGGGTCGGATTTGATGACCTGCTCAGGTCCCTTCCAACCCTACTAACTATGAAACAAGTCACATTTGCATCATTTTGGAATCTGGAGCCTTTTCTAAAATAAGTCAGGGAAGAAGCATCCAGAAGTTGACAAACAGGCAAATACTAAATCCAGATTAAAGAAAACTTTTCTTCACGGATTTTTTTCAGAATGTTTTAGCTATACAATCCTGTGATTTAAACCAAAAGGGGCCGTCTTTAAGATATTAACATTTAACATAAAGTTCAGCTACAAAACTCACCCTCTCACGTTTCCCTGGAGAAGCAGAAAATTAAATGAAATCGGCAGGGAGGACCCTTCTTTACCTTAAACTTTAATAGTCTGGGTAAAGTTTAAATTACCGTCAATACTTTATTTACTTTTAAAATATGACATCGGTTTAAAAAAAAAAATAAAGTTATGCTTAGTTAGCTTACAGGACATTTTGTACCTGATGTTAAATAAATTCCAGTTCCTCAGCTGTACTCTTTAAAACGTTCTCCTTCTGTATCTTTCTACCCACTCTCCTCTCACCAAGTGCCTTGTAAAAATGTGAAATGCATGATCTAGTTACATCCCCATTAATCTTGCTAATTTATTATCCATACAAGTATCCTTTGCTAGTTTCTCTTTCATAGAGATACTGAAGCCTTCGGGTATTTCTTTAAATGAAAACCAAGAAAGAATCGAGAATATGTATTCTGTCTTATTTTAAAAATACTGAAATTGTTAAATGGTATAGATTCATGGTCAAAAGACTATAGACATCTTAAAAACACAATCATAATGCAAGTATTAAAAATGAAGAACTGAGCAAGCACTAGAGTTGCTTTTGAAAAAGGACTACACTAAAGCATTTCTAGAACCAGTTATAATTTTGCCATAAACAAGAGAAGTCATATTCAAATTATGCATAAAGAGTATTTCAGAAGAGGTATATTTATACAGAAAGTATATCATCCAGCAAGGCAAAGATGTAACAGGAATAAAGAAATTTCTAGACCAAATCAAATCAACAAGCCAGCTATTCTGGCATCTGGTCTGCGATAGTGCTTCTAGCTCTAGCTAAGCTGGATGGACATCTATCTGACCAGGAAGGAGGCCAAGGGAAAAAGATAGGAAAATGATCAGTAGATTCTACTGAGGAAGCATTTTTCCAACCTTTATCTACAAGTAGCTGGTTTACACCACAAAACATGCTGTTTTGTCTGTTATTACACCAAGTTGCTTACTCTGTCCCATAACCATAGATATTCTTACATGAATACATACATACACAGAATTTGTTTTCTGTATAAACATCCAAGGCCAAGAATTCAGAAGCACTAAAAAATACTATATGTATGTACATACATACAAATAAAGAAAAAAGAATACACATATACACATACAAAGACTGCATATATACATATTAGACGTGGTAATCCCTCACAGTCAAGGATAATCACTCTTATGGGTCAAGTAAAAGGTTATAGATGAATTTGTTGATGGCCAATTCTAGAGCCACAGACTCTCTGGCAAATGCCACAGGTGGTGGTTAAGCTGGTATTGTTTCCTTTCCTCCCATTTTTTTCATTATTCTGCCTCCAGGACAAGACTGTTTTCCTTAAAGTAAGATGTACCGTCTCTCACTAGGCATTACCATGTAGCTCTGTCCCGGGTTCGTTTTTCCCAATTTGTGGTGTCAGTGCCACACTTCTTAGTGTTCGCCTTGAGAGTGTCCTCGATGCATTTCCTCTGGCCCCCATATGTCTTTGTTCTTGGCTGAGAGTATAACAGTTGTTTCAGTAAACATGCACCAGACAAGCACACACAATGCTCTGTCCACTGCAACTGATACTGAATAATCAACACTTCCATACTGGTAGTGTTAGAGGACACCAACATTTGTGCAATGAGCCTCTCACTTTATGCCAAGGATCTTCCAGAAGAGCAGTAGCAATGGCGTTTTCAAATAGTCCCTGTACGTCACCCAAGCTTCACAGCCACAGAGAAGAGTTGGGATTATCAGAGCCTTATATAGTAGGAACTTTGTTTGAGTCCTGACGTTGTGATCATTGAACACAAGATAATTCAGTCTTCCAACGCCAGAGCTGGCACATCAGATCCTATACTGGATCTCCTCACCAATGCTGGCCTTCTTTGAATGATGGCTGCCGAGGTATGCAAAGTATTCAACATTCTCCAGCTCCTTTCTGTCAACGAGGATCTTTGTGGGGGGGGGGCGGGGAGAGGGAAGGTTTGATTGGTCTGGAGCAGGTTGGTGAAGCACCTTTGCTTTTCTGATATTAAGGGTCAGTCCCAGGCACTGGTATACTTGAGAGAAGCAGTTTGTAGGTCCTCCTCAGTATGTGCAACAACAGCTCAATCATCAGCGTACTGAAGCTCGACAATTGAGGCCAAACTAACTTTAGTTTTGCCATGAAGGTGGGAGAGATTGAAAATATTCCCATCCATCCTGTACTCTGCTGACACCATGTGG
>NW_017729022.1:16703638-16721929 GCF_001723915.1 Gavialis gangeticus
AAAGTAACTTTAGTTTTGCCATGAAGGTGGGAGAGATTGAAAATATTCCCATCCATCCTGTACTCTGCTGACACCATGTGGCAGAAGGTCATGGATGAGCATCTTGATGACTGCAAGAAAGATAGATAACAGAAATGGTGTGATCATGCATCCCTGCCTAATGCCAGTTTGAATGGTAAAGGGCTCCACAGCAGAGCCACTGCATAGGATAGAGGCTACAGTCATCTGGTCATGAAAGAATCTTAGGATGGTGATAAATTTCCTGGGCAGCCAAAATTTGCAAAGATCTTCCATAGGGCCTCATAGTTAACAGAGTTGAAGGCTTTGGTTAAAACAATAAAGTCCATATACAGTGTTTACCTAACTGGATAGCTGCTTCCAGGAAAATCATTCAAATTATGGTCGAAACGCAAAAATGTCCTTTGCATCCTGGAATATATGAACCCAAACAATGACAGACCTGAACACAGAAGAGCTATTGTTGCCTGAGAACTCTTGGGATATATAACATTGATATTGCTGCTCTTGGCAAGACCAGACATGCAGATGAAGACCATCTGAGGGAGGAGGAGGGTGGCTATATGTTCTTCTGGAAAGGGAAACCTGCAAACAACAGCTGAATACATGGCGTTGGTTTCACCATTAAGAACCAGATTGTCAGAAGAACGACTGCATTCCCTGTTGACATTAACCAATCAGAGGCATTAATGAGGCCAGCAAAGGCCATATACAGGGACTGATGTTGTTTCCAACACTTTTTTTGGATCTGGTGAGCAACAGAGATCATGCCAGCTGCCTCATGGGATAGTCTGAAAGCATGCTGAGATTCTGGCAGGAGCTCCTTGGTGAGAGGCAGAGATGGTTCAGGAAGATGTGGGCAAGGATTTTCCCTGCTGTGGAAAGGAGGGCAATACCTTGATAATTCCCACACACAGACTTATTTTGTTCTTAAAGATAGTCATGATGTTAGCATTCTTGAAGTCCCCAGGGATTTCTATGTTGTTCCAAATTCATGGATAAATGTATTGAGTCTCAGTACCAGTAACCGGCCTTACAGATTTCAGCAGGTATGCCACCGCGGTCCAGTAGCCTTGTTGTTCTTAGTTTCCTTGATGGCATGCCAGACTACTTCTAGGCTAAGAGGGTGATGAAGCATCCCATTTCACGGTGCGGGGGAGGGGGGAAGACTTGATGGTGGTATAGCCAGTTGACTCATGGTTTAAGAGTGTTTCACAGTGTTATTTCCATCTAGTCTGGATAGCTTGTTTTGGAGGAGAGTGGAGCCATTCTGTGAGAGCATATATACGCATACATATACGTAGACATATGTACATATAGCATACATATACACATATAAATATATATACTTTTATACATACATACATACATATACACATACACTGTAAAAATACACACACATATATATACACACACATAAATAAAAGATTATATATATTAAGGCTATATATATAAAAGTGGTTCCCAATCTGTTGTACATGTACCATCAGTGGTAGGCAGACAACCTGTCAGTGGTACACATTAACAGATTTATTATAATTACTTTATATGACAAAAATTTGCTAGTTGTATTTAAGGTTGACCTGAAAAATTCACTGGTGTTACTTAAGGCGGTATCATTGTTTGGGAACCACTGCTATATACATATATATAAGAACAGATGGAGATGCACAAGTGGGAGCTGAAGGTGATGCACCCAAAGGTGCTGAGGGAGTTGTCCACTGGCCATTATCTTTGAAAATTCATGGTTGGGAGAGGTCTTGGATTGGAAAAGGGCAAATACAGTGTTCATCTTTAAGAAAGAATCTTTAAGGAAGATTTAGGGAACTACAGATCAGTCACCCTTACCTCAGTCCCTGGAAAAATCATGAAGCAGGTCCATTTTTAAGCATATGGAGGAGAAGGTGATTAGGAAGAATCAGTATGAAGTACCCATGGGCAAGTCATGCCTGACCAACCTGATTGCCTCCTATCAGCATGGATTTAATTTAAATCAAATCAATTTAAATCATGATTTAAAATCACTGGTCACTCAGGAAGCCTCAATTTAATCACTGTTTTCTAACAAAAAGTGCATTCTTGTTGTTGGATATCCTTTATTCATTTAACTTCTTCAAATGCACATTTAGAGACAGTTAAGGGCTTGACTGTGTGTACACAAACGCAGACAGACAATAGGGCAGATGAGAGACAGCAGACCTGAATACCCACCCATCTCCATAGACTGCTATTAACAAGGATGTTATCTCTGGAGACAGCAAACTCCCCCTTTGCCTGAAGAAGGGCATTTGTGCCCAAAAGTTTGCAAAGAACAATTTTTGCAATTTAGCTAGTCTAGTAAAAAGAACCTTGTCTGCCTATGATCTCTGAAGACACAAATCCATAGTTCGAGAACTGAAACTAAGCATTAAGAGATGCTTAATGGGATCTTCTGACTGAGCACTGGGTCCCACTGGGTAGAGTGGTTTTCTTTTATCTTAACTAATCTGTAGAGAAGCTTCTGAGAACTCCGTAAGATTGGGCCCCTAATATGGCCTGTTGTAAACTTTTTACAAGTTTCATAAATAGTTCACATGAATATATTGTCTCAAGTAGTATATAATTAGAAGTTACAATCCCTATTCCATGATATCTTGAGCTTTAAGATAATCTAATTAAACGCATCTTTACATTGAAGTTTTCTTTAAAAAGCATCCTAACAAAAAAATACAATTAAATTTAAAAAAATCTGATTTAAAATTTAAAGATTGTTTTTAATTTTAAAAAACCAATAATTTATTTTTAATCCACCCTGCCTTCTATGTGGATGCAGGGAGACCAGTGGACATGACATGGTTCAAATTATACTTCGACTCTTCAGGGGGCCTGCCAAAAAAATTGGCCAGGTTCAGGGCTGTGTGCACAGGTCCCTGCCAGTACTGTGGGGCTGTGGCCAGTGGTAGTGGCAGCTGAAAGGAGCCGCTGCCGCCACCTGAGCTGTTTAGAAAGACATGGTGCGGGCTAGGGGCTGTGCATGGTTGCACGTGGGCTCTGGGCTGTTGCAGGGGCATGGAAGAAGTGCTGACTGACCCGTGGGGGAGCTCTCATCTCTTATGGGGGAGCTCAGCCCCCACTGAGCTCCCCTGTAATTCAAACCCTGGATATGATATACCTCAACTTTAGCAAAGGTTAACAACATTCCTCCTACAACATTCTTGCAAGCAAGCTAAGGAAGTATGGGTTGGATGGACTATACGGTGGATAGAAAACTGGTTGGATCTTGGGCTCAGAGGGTAATAATCAACAGCTCGATATCTAGTTGATGGCCAGTATAAAGTGGAGTGAGCCGGGGTCAGTCCCAGGGCCAGTTTTGTTCAATATTTTCATCAAGCACCTGGAAGATGGCATAGAGCAGACCCTCAGCAAGTTTGTAGATAAACCAAACTGGAGTGGGTAGTAGATATCCTGGAGGATAGGGCTAGGATTCAGAGTGACCTAGACAAATTGGAGGATTGGGTCAAAAGAAATCTCATGAGGTTCAACAAGGACAAGTACAAAGTCCTGCACTTAGGATGGAACAATCCCATACACCAGTACAGGCTGGGTAGCAGCTCTGCACAAAAGGACTTGAGCAGTGTGCCCTTGTTGTCAAGATAGCTAACAGTATACGAGGCTGTATTTGTAGAAGCATTGCCACTAGATTGAGGAAAATGATTCTTATTTAGTCTACAGAAGAGAAGAGTGAGGGGGGATTTAATAGCAGCCTTCAACTACCTGAAGGAGGGTTCAAAACAGGATATAACTAGACTGTTCTCAGTGGCGGCAGATGACAGGAGGAGCGACGGTCTCAAGTTGCAGCAAGGGAAGTTTAGGTTAGATACTAGGAATAATTTTTTGACTATGGGGGTAGTAGAACCCTGGACCAGGTTATCCAGAGAGACTGTAGAGTCCTCGTCTTGGAGGTTTGTAAGACCAGGCTTGACAGAGCCCTGGCTGGAATGATCCAGTTGGGCCAGGTCCTGTTTTGAGCAGGGGGTTGAACTAAATGACCTCCCGAGGTCCCTTCGAACCCTAATTTTCTACGATATAGTCTTCAATACATGTAGTATATATACAAATAGTACATGTATACATACATGCACACCATACTGGTACAGTCTTTTGTATGCATGTGGGTGTATCTTTTTTTAGTGCTTCCAAGTCCTTGGCCTTGGATGTTTATTGGGAAAACAAGCAAGATGGACAGGACAGACTAGATCCGATATCTTTAATCTGAATGCACGATGCCCAGCCCAGCAGCTCCGAGTCCCTGAACCTCCTTTTTCTGAAGACTTCTAAATTCCCGTCACCATCTGGTTTTGTGCAGCTGAAGGAGACAGTGCAGCCCCAGGCCCGAGCGGTCCCCGTTCAAGAAGGGGGACAGGCGGGACGGACCGCGGCGCTGAGGCAGCGACAGGCACCCCCGGTCCTGCTCACAGCCGGCCCGCGGGACCCGTGGCCGTTCCGGCCTACCCACGGCGGCCCCAGGACCCCACCCGCATGGGCCCTCCCCCACAACGGGCGGCGTAGGGACACAGCCGCAGGCCACCCCGGAGGTGAAGAGCGGCCGTCACACCCCGCATATCCCCCGCGCCCGGACTACGCTCACCTAGGCCGCCTGCCGCTACCGCCGCCGCTCTCCAGCGCCCCGCAGCCCTTCCCAGCGTGCCCCGCGCTCGGGGCAGGGGTGGTGCGAGGAACGGGGCTCGCGGCCGCCTCGGCCAATAGGAATGCGCAGCCGCCTCGCGGCTCCCAACGCCGCTGGCGCGAGGGCGGAGCGCGCAAGTCTCGCCGAGTCACGTGACGAGCGGTGCCCGCTGGCCTTTGTCCCGCCACCGGGCTCATGGAGGCGCCTGAGCCGCCGTCGCCTCAGGCCGCCGAGGAGGACGATGATTTTGGCTATAGGTTCTTCCCCGAGCGGCACAAGGCGCCGCGGCACTCCGTCAGCCGGAGCATTTTTCCGGAGCATAAGCGCTGCCGCGCGCGGCTGCAGCTCGCGCTTGAGACCAGTGAGTGCCGGGCCGGGGCTGTGGGGTGCTCTCGGGCCAAGCGCCGCCTTCTGAGTGGGGCGCTAGCAACGGCCTTGCAGCTACTGGAGCCGGCTGTTGCTTCTCCCGGCTGCCCCTGGGGGCGGGCAAACCCCCCCACATCCTGCGTGAAGCACGGTGGCAGCAGGCGGGTTGGAAGTACCAGCGCACCTCAGACCCGAGCAGTGTTGGCAGGTTTTAAAGAAGTTATAGTATTGGAATCTCAAAATGATCGTAGTTACTGAAAAATTACTGTGCACTGAAAAAAGATATGCGAATAAGTATGCAAATGTGTTGTATTTACTTTGTATTGCTCACTGTAAGTCGCCAGTGAGCGAGTGGGGACTGGGCCATCAAAGCTGAAGCATTTCTTTATGTTGAGGTGAGCAGTCATGAGAGTGCTGATGGCAAACCAGAAGGCTGTTAAGACTCTATGGGAGTGACCTCAGTTTTGTATATGCTGCATCAGTTAGCTGCCTCAAAAAGTACTGTATGTTTTGAGCACTTTTACTATTATTTATTATACACTGGACAGGGGTTGAAATTATCATATAAAGCAAGATGGGCAGGGCGGGACTAAATTGGGCATCTGCCCTCTGCCCCAACCCTGCCTATTATTCTGAAGACTTAAATTCCCATTGCCACCTTATTTTTTGAACAATTTAAAAAGACAGTGCAGCCCCAAGGCCAAACACTCCCCAGCCACAGCCTTTATTTTGATAATTATCGTACACTGGGCATTACTGGACCCGAGCCCCACCCTGCCCGCTCCTGTGAAGCCTTGAGCAAGGCATAAACTTTCATAAGCCAGAACCAACTTTGTCATGCAAGGAGTCATTTCCTTCTTTGCCACTTGGCTGTGAAGGCTGCAGAGAGGCAGGCAGCTGTGGGAACCTCGTCCCAGTTCAGCAGGGGCACCTTTACTGACTGAAGCATGGGACTCAGTAACACAGTGATAGCAGCAGCGTCTCTTGCTTACAGCTGCCATTTGTGTTTGGAGACCCAGGAAATGGCTTGTGACAAGTGGACATTTCCATTAAAGTGATCATTTCTAAAATGTCATGCTTGCGAAGCTGAATAGTAAATCTCAAGGCTGCCTTACTCAGACTTATTTGCTCAGTGACTGCTTGCATCCTGGTTAAAGCAGGAAAAAAAATCTCTTTACAAAAATGGCTCATACGTATTCCCCCTCCCCTTCCTTGTTCTTTCTATAGCTCTATTCTCCCTTTTCCAGGTAATAAGGCATACACTGACCTTTCTGCTATTATTAGGGGTATACTTAAATTGCAGTTTCATGGATTTCACAGAAACCACGAAATCTGGGACTGTCCACAAAGTCAGCAACAAAAAATTATGCTGGCTCCCCAGTGGTCAGTGGTCCTCCCTGCTGCTGGAGCCCAGCCTTACAGACAAGTGGAGGGAAAGGTGTCAGGTGGCTGGGCTGAGTGAAGGGCAGCAGAAAAGATGGTCACCGCTCCCTCCCCCTCCCTCTCCCTCTTCCCCTCTCTGGGCCTCTCCTCTAATCTGTGCTGAGCGGCAGGGCTGCATGAAGGGCAAATAGCAGTCAAGATGGCGGCTGCTGTGTTCCCTGCTTACCCCCTGGGCACCTCTGCCAATCAATAGCAAGGGGCTGGGCTGCCAGGATACGCCCATGAAATAAACTCTTCATGCCAAGACCAAGCCATGAAAATTTCTGTCTCTCACCATGAGTTAAGCAGACCCCAGCTGTTGTGCACCAGCTACACTAAGTTCTGTACAAAATTTGGAAGTAGTTTTTGGCCTCTATGCAAACATTTATCCTCAAACTTATGTCTTAGGTTAGTGGTCAGCAACATGGGCTGTGAGCCACAATGATCCAGCTCAGGTCAGAGGCAGGAAGGGAGATGCTAGGACCCAGCCACTACTGCTGCTCATCCCTATGGTGGCATACAAACAGTTTCTTCTGCTGAATACTACTGAAGCCCCACATCCACAAACTGGATCAAAAGGCTCCATGGCCAGATCTGGCCTGTAGGTTGCTTACCTCAACCTTAGATTGAGCAGTGAATGACTTTTAATACTATGTTATGTCAAACTGCATGATTACAGATGCAAGACAATACTTTTCTAACATGTTATGTATGCAGTGTACAGAGCTCGCTTTTTGATTTCCTTCCATGAAATAAGCCACAGACAACTTTTGCTTTCCGTATAAAATTCTTATCTAGAGAAATTGATTGCATCACTGTTTTTCTAGGTCCATATGCTAAGCTTCTACTTGATGCTATGAAGCAGTCTGGCTGGTAAGTTAACCTCTAACCAGTGTTGTCTCGTATACTGACTTATAGGGATTTCTTAGTCCTTCTTTAAATCTCACTTCTTGCTTTTTGGCCTTCCAGCACTGCTTTCAAAGAACGGCATTTTGTATGTGAGACCTGTGATAAGCGTGCTGTTGGAGGCTTTGATGCTGCTACCTCACAGGTGGGCACTGAATTTTGTGTCTAAGTGGGACTGTCCAACTTTGAAGCAGCCAAGGGCCACGCAAGTGCAAGCCATGGGCCTTCTGGCCTGCACATGACATGGGTGTTCCGCCCCCACCTTGCTGCCCATGCTTCAGCCTCACCCTTAGCTCTGGGCTCCCCCACTGCACCATGTCACTTAGGCCACAGGCTTTCCCTGCATGACAGGCTGTTCCATCCTACTTCATGTCACTGAGGGGGGTATCAGCCAGGTGGAAGCAAAAGGGCCACAAATTAACCTCTTACAGGTGACATGTGGCCCATGGGTTGCCAGTTGGAAAGTCCTGTGTCAAAGCATTTGAAAGTCTTAGGACTTTACTATTAATTAAAAAAGAAAAAAAGAAAATACCATTATAATCAAAAGCAGATATTGATGATATTAAGTCCACAAAAGAAAGGTCATTTTAAAATCTAGACAGTGCAACATTTATAGTACGTACAGTCACGTGAACTATAGAGATACTAGCATGGAACAGACTGGAATGGCAGCTGCTGAACAAAGATTTTGAACATCCTTAAGGTTCTTGATAAGAGAGATGACTTATTCTGGATCTTTGAGAGATTAGAAGAAGTGGAAATATAATAGGACTATTTAGCTAGGACAACAGACACATACATTTTTCAGTGACAAGTCCTTTAACTTATTTCCTGTGTTTACTCTACAGATTGTTTTGTGTCAGAACAATATTCATCGTCAGTCTCTTATGAACCGAGTGGTTACACATGAACTGATTCATGCTTTTGATCACTGTCGTGCCCATGTTAATTGGTTAGGCAATGTGAAACATGTAGCCTGTTCAGAGGTAAGTAAAAAGCAAGGTATGTAGGAGTAGAACTTGAACCATTGGTTTAATGGTTTAATAACCATTACAATTAACATACTAACAGAAAATGATTTGTGTGCAACAAGGCAGGTTCAATTTAAATCAAATCCATTTAAATCATGATTTAAATCACTGGTCAGGAAGCCTCAATTTAATCACTGTTTTCTACAAAAAGTGTGTTGTTATTTGATATCCTTTATTCATTTAAATTTTTGAAACTTTTCACTTTTAGAGAAAGGTAAGGGCTTGACTGTGTGTACACAAACTTGCAGAGAGACAATAGGGCTGATGGATGGGTAAACAGATCTGTCATCTCACATCTCTATACTGTTAACAAAGATGTTATCTCTGGAGACAACAAACTCTCCCTTTGCCTGAAGAAGGGCATTTGTGCCCGAAAGCTTGTAAAGAACAATTTTTCCAACTATTTAGTTGGTCTAATAAAAGAGATCACATTTACCCAGAGAACGTTGTCTGTCTGATCTCTGGAGACACTAATCCACAGTTTGAGAACTGAAACTAAGCAGCACAGAGATACTTAATGGGATCTTCTAGAGTAGAATGAGCACTGTGTCCCATTGGGTAGAGTGGTTTTCTTTAATCTTTACTAATCTATAGAGGACCTTCTGGAAACCCCATAAGATTGGGCTCCTAATATAGTTCATGGCCTGTTGTGACCTATTTATAAAACTTCTGAAAACGGTTACATGAATATACTGTCCCAAATAGTTTATAATTAGAAGTTATAATCCCTATTCCATGATGATATCTTTGAGCTTTAACAGCTCTTCAATTAAAACTATCTTTACATAAGTTTATTTTTTAAAAGGTTTTGAACAACAAAAAACCCCCATTAAATAAAAACATCTGATTTAAATTTAAAAATCCAATTTGTTTTATTTTTTTAAAAAATTGTTGATTTGTATCCATCCTGATGTGTAACCAAGCATACAACCATTTAAAATGTATTCAGTTTAATCCTGTCTTCATTTACTTTCCCATTTCCTTTGGTTTAGTCTATAGACTAGATTCATTCAAAGCACAAGCAATAATGCTTTATTTCGGATTTTACTGGAGATGCCATGCATCTTTCATATTTATCATCTGCTTCTGTTTAATGATCAATTAAGTTTATCAAATACCAGTAGATATAAAGAATAACAATACACAGAGATAATAATGAGGTATTTCTAATGCCACTTTTTTCAGCAAGCATGGACATTTTGCATAATTATCATAGTTAACACAAAATTGCTACTTCCTATAAAAATATATACTTTTTCCCATTCATTTTTAGCACGCCGATCTCTGATTATTGCACTTTATCCATTGCTGGAGAATAGGTACTGCTAAGCCCATTGTTGATTAGAAGATAGTCCCTTGAATAGCCCAGAGAACTGTATAGATTATGAGAGAGAACCAAGCTATTTATTAAATAATTTACTCCGGGATATGAAACTAGAAGTATATAATATAAACTATCTGAATGTCATCTTTGCTGTTTTGCCAAATTGTAACTAGATGGCTCATGTGTCTTTTAACATACTCTCTCTCTTGGATATTTCCAGTACTTTGGACAATCAAAATATAAATACTGCACATAAAATAAGGGATATGAGATTTAAAATGAAATTGATCTTTTGTTTTTCTGGGAATTAGTAACTTGTACTTTTTAATTATTATGTGTCATCATGGGGCTCTCTTTTTAGTTTAACAAATGTTTTCCTTTATTCACAGCTATATATATTCATTTTCTTTTAGGAGAGAACCATTTTTTCTGTATGTGGTTTCAAATAATCTAATTTCTTTGCTGTTTCTCAATCTAGCGCTTATGCTCAAGCCAGAAAGCTTAAAAATTAGGTATAAGGAAAAAGAAAAAGTCAAGGGCAAGGGAAGAAAAATAGTGAGAAGGAAGGAGAGAGAGAGAGATCAATTCAAGTGTATTTTTCTCTACAGCAGATGTGTTCTTGTTTCTTTGGGTAATACAGTAGGTGGTTCTTTGAATACCTGTTTGCTTTCTCTGCGCTTTCATCAGCCCTCATGCAGATGACAACAGAAACATTTTGCCAAGTTTTCAGGTTCAACTGTGGGTCCCAAATGCTCTTCAGTATTCTTTCATTTTACATGCAGAAATGTGTAACTTGGCTCTTTGGAACTACAAGCAGGTATATCTTCCTGAACAATGTAAAGCAGGGGTTGGCAACCTACAGACCACTGGTCAGATGCAGCCCACAGAACATTGGATACGGCCTGCAGATGTGAGGCTTTAGTGGGGTGCTGCAGAACACTAGCATTGTTAAATATTCAGGCATGATTCACAAGATTAACTCAGTGATTCCAAGTCGTTCATATTGTTAAAAAACCCCTGTAACCTGCTGTGATGTTTCTGAGTTCTTTGAAGTAGAATAATTTTCAAGAAATAAATGAAAACTAAAAGCAGCATTTTCCAAAGGGTGCCGTGAATCTAAAGAGGGGGCGGGGGTGCATTGAGGCTAAAAAGGTTGAGACCCACTGGTGTACAGAAACGGAATCCTCGTACGCATTCCTCACCATCCATCATGATGGAGGACTTCAACAGAAAAATGTTGGAAACTACTTTAGTATGCTACACTAAATTTGTAACACTGAGTTTTCCATTTATTTTCTTTGCTTTTGTGTTTCCATACTAGGTTCGAGCTGCTAACCTCAGTGGAGATTGCTCACTAATGAATGAAATAACCAGATTTAAATTTGGATTAAAAGGGCATCATCAGGTAAAGAAACTACATTGAAAATAGTACTAATTTATATTAAAGATCAGTAATGGTCCAATAGGCTGCCACACCACAGATCAACTCTCAGTGAATGCCCAGCCAAAACGTTACCACTGAAAGATGTAGATGACTAGCAATCATTTTGAGCCTTTGTATAAATTTATATTAACCTACCACACCCTGAAGCCCAGTCCTCCTGGTTTCACTGTCTCCTCCTGTTCTCTGTCTTTTCTAGTGTGCGCTCACTCACTCTCCTAAGTTATCTTTTCATCATTTCACCAGTTCTTCATATTTCTCAGCTTTCCCTGGTGTCTCTGTTCAAGGTTCCCTGTATTCAAAATTATGATCATATACTTTATTTTAAAATCTTTGATTTACGAATTGATGGATGCATAGCAGAACCAAAAAAAAAAAAAGAGTTAGACCTAGCCACAGTAATTTTGTAAATTGTTACCTGTAACTTCTTGTTTGTTATTTTGTAATTTGTTCTTGCATTACAATTATAAGGGCTTTTTATGATTATTATTCCATTTTTCTCAGACTTGTGTACGAGACAGAGCTGTTCGTTCCATTTTGGCTGTTAGGAATGTCAGCAAAGAAACAGCAGAAAAAGCCGTGGATGAAGTTTTTGACACCTGTTTCAATGATCAGGAACCATTTGGAAGAATACCACACAATAAAAAAGATGCAAAATATGCTTACAAGGATTTTCAGAACAGAGATCAATATTATGCAAATATTTAAAAGACTGTTAATCTCTTGGTTGTAATACTGAAAACAGAATGCAGGCAACTTGTGCTGATGGAGGGGGAAAATAAAGTTACTCACAACTTTGTATCGTCTCCTTGCCCAAGAGCCAAGTTTCACTGGTGTTTGCGAGATGATCAGAGCTGAGATTTCCTCATCTAGTTTTTGGTGTTTCAGTATTTCAAAAGACTTAACAGGAATTTTTAAACTACACATTTTGGTGCATATGTAAATCTGCTTTGGACCAACCAAGAATTCATTTTCAAAATGTTTGTCTTGTGCCATTACTGAATGAACTGGTATCTTAAAGCCTTTAGAGCTTTACAGTTTGTACTTGTGCACATAAAAATTTGAGTCTTGTGCATTTCTTTTCTTAAGTGACTATCCAAAATCAGATTCTTGAATCTACATGTGAACACATAAGAATAAGTCCACAAAAGAACTTAGGTATTTGACATCCAGCAGCTAAGTGCCACTGAGCAGAGGCATTAGCAAGCTCATTCAGTAGTTGGGAAGTTTTGCCTGCTTAGGCTCTCTGCACAGGTAAGTCAACTGGTACTGCTACAGCAGCGGTAGCAACACCTGCTTGCCTTAAGTAGAGAGCCTGGGTGGCAGCAGTAGAGAGAAAGTTTGGCAGAGGAGGAGACTCCAACTCACATCTCTTATCCTTTTGATTTGAAGTAGGGATTTGAACCTAGAATTTTCTAACCACCATGCTGTGTTCTGGTATGATTGTTTCTGCCTCTGAGGACCTTCACAAGAACCCTAGTGTAGAGCTCTAGGAAAATGTCATAGTTGTGAATAGAGATCTTCCTTACATCCTGAACTTGGCCATCTGTTTACCTTATAGACATAAGCTTTAGGCCCATCTGTTAGTAGATAGTGCCTTATAAACATAAGCTTTAGGCCCACTGTCTACCTGATAGTGCTAAGGGATCATTAAAGCACAATTAACCCTGAAGTGGGCATGAAATACGAAAACAGCTTGATCGATACAACAAATATTATCTTAACAGTGTCTATATACAGAGAAAAAAACATATAGTTCAATGATCTCACCCAATTTCCAGGTGCTATCTTTGCTCAATAGAAAAGGTGGGCAATCAGTTCCTGAAAGTAGAGGATGTGACAGTGGAAAGTCTGTGCGGCAAAATCCGGACAGGTGTTGAGGGCTGTATTTATGATGACACACACTTACCTTTCCTGCTGCTTCCTTTTATGTTTTTCTTCAACTTCACACCTCTGATGACACACTGTTTTTGGATATCATTGATTGGTTTTCATGCAGTCAGCATACTGTCCATATTTTTATCCTGTCAGCATATTCCTTTGTTCAGAACCATTACAAGCACACTTCCTAATTTGGTCCTTTGCTGGTGTCTTAATCTGAGCATTGTCCTCTGATTCAGCCGGTTAGTGCCAAGTTCAGTTATTCTGAGCTGGTAACAAGGCTGTTACTATGTTAGAAAAAATTCTCACAGTGATAAAAAAGGAAAGAACAGATGAGCAAGCTCAAGGTTATGAGCTGCCTGTGAGAACAGCTCTTGGTCAGCTGGTAATACACGCACAAGCAAAATGAAGAGTTCAAAGAATAATGAGGTTATACATAAACTTAAGCAATGGTTAAATAAGGCTGAATATAAGAGAAAAGTTTAAATAATACTATAATTTACCACTCAGGCAGGTGGAACCTTAAGCATAAGTGTGACAAGCTACCCTAACACATCTACTTGGCATTTCCTACTGGTTAACTTTGGTGGCTCTCTGCTTAGCTTTCTGGTTTCTATAAGTCCTGTTCTTCAGTGCATACATTTCTGTGTGCGTTGTATATCAAGTCTCAGTACTTCAAGTAGGGAATCCACAAGGTGGTAGAATGCTTAAAAGTTTGGCTTTGGAAGAGGAAGAAAATGGTATCTAAATACTTTCATTTTCTGAACCTCAATGCTTGTTGGAAAATCTCAGCCCAAAATAAGAGGCTTACACTTCCAAATGAGCTGAGCACTAACCACCCCCTAATGTCAGGGAAAATTTTAGGTGCTCAAATGTTTTCAAGATCAACCTTTTCTTTTAACCTTATCTTAGGCACTGACAACTTTGCTCTTTTTTATAACACTGTTACAAAGTTTAATAAAATGCAACCTGCTCATTTTTAAATTGAATACTCATTTATGTTTTGAAATGAGTATTGTTTTCAACCATCTGGGAAACACCACTGCAGCACATGTAGACCATGCAACCCCAGGCCTTGTAATCAATATGTTCATTTGCAACCCTGTTAAGTGGTTGTAAAATGTCACCTTTCTGACTTAGTCCTGTTTCAAACAACCACTTGAGCAAGGCTGTAGAGATTCTGGCTTCAATTAGACTGCTGCAGATGGTTGAACAATTTGTAAGTTAGTACATCTCCACAAAAATGCTTACACATGTGGGGGAGGGAGCTCAAGCAGTTGGTCATTAAGCATCCCATGAAACACTTAGGAAACTAAGGGCAATGTCTAAGAAAGATTTCAAGTGCCTACAACTTAGGCAGTTTAGTCCTTTTAGTTGCCCAGACCCCAGAGTGAATCCCACACCTTGTACAAAGTACCTGCACTCCCTGTACAATGTATGGGGAGAGCTAAGTACCAAGGGCATTCACAAGTTTACTGACAGCAGCCAATAATAAGGAAGTGCTGAGCATAGGGACTATGCTATCATCACATCCCACCTTCAGGGACTATTTTCTTACATGAAACACATCTTTTCCTCAAAAAATCACCCACTCCCCAAAAAACAATGTAGGGGTACATGCATTAAGCAGGGAAGCTGATTTTCTGCCCAGGATAGAAGCACCCTGTTTTAATTCCTGGTCCATAGCACAGCAGCTGTTGCATTACTATTCCGGCATCTGAGAAAATCAATTAAGAGCTCGTTGTTTATCCAGAGGTGGTAATTATCTCTCCTGTTTAGTGAGGTTAATGTTCTAATCAAGCTAGCGTTTCTTAGGGACGTATTGCTGACTTCTGCTATTCCTGGTTGGTGTCTCCTCCTGTTTCACAGCCTGGGAGACTTCTTAGCTCAGGGGTCAGGAATGTTTTTGTACAGAGTGCCAAAAACAACCACAACCTTAACCTGTAAGATGTTGGTGTGCTAGGGGCAGGTGGCAGGGGGAGCATCACAGGGCCCAATCCCTGTTTTGGCAGCACAGTCTTAGCCCCAGTCCCAGCCCCTTCCCTGAGGTGCGAGTGTCAAGCAAAATGCCTTCACGTGCCATACATGCTGGGGGTTGCCTACCCCATGTTTTAGGTCTTTTCAATAGCATAAATCCACTCATGGAGATCAGTCTTCAGCAGCAAGAATTTCAGCTTTAGTTAAGTAGGGCAGAGAGGGTGAGTGAGCTGAAGATTAGGCTCTGTCCCTGCTCTGTACAGCCATAACCCCAGAAAAAATCTTTTCTTCAGTCGGCCCTCCTGAAAACAAGGTGTGAATTATTTTCTGGGGTATGTTGCATATGAGAAAATACAGTATTTTAATATGAATTTAAGTTTATAGTTCAGATCAACTAGTTTATTGTTTAGGATTGTAGGAGACTGATTAGCAGGGATCTATCTGAGTTTTCCATTTTCCATGGAAAAACATGGACTTTCCCCTTTAAAAGGGAAAATCATGGATTTTCCTCTTTGAAGTGGGAAACCGCAGGATTACCATTTTGCAAACAGCTGTGCAGGCTGGCAGACTGTGGAGGGGGTGGGGGCAGAGCCTGATATTCTGATTCAGCCAGGGCTGGCTCAGACTCAGTTTCTCTCCCACAACCTTTGGTCTCTGCTGTGCCCTGCTGGGGGTAGGGATGGACCGGCAGTTAAGTTGGGTCTGGATCTGTCCAGGGAAGAAGGTGCCATCAAGATGGGACAGTGGTGGTGCTCTTATCCTGTAGGGCCAGGCCAACTCTCAGGATCTCAAAATTGCACTGTTAGACGGGAGGGTGTGACAATTTCACATATGCACACACAAAAATCAATTAGGTTCACATACACACACTAGGTGCATACACCCTCACCACCAACTCAGGCACACAGGCATCCAGAATTACCAGCCTAGACACATGCACACTGTTATCGGGCTGCCCCCTGGATCACCCCTGGGCTCAGGAGAGGATCTCCGGTTCTACTAGTCTGTTGGTTTACAGATGATAGATGGAGAAGCATAGCTGTTTAATTTTCAGCACTTGGCAGACCCCCTTTAAAATTTTTGACATAAAATTTTTTCCTTGGTTAGTCAGGATTTCGCAAGGGATGCCTACCCGGGCGAACCATTTCAGTAAAGCCCCCATTATGGCTGTAGCTGTCACTGACTTCAATGGTACCACTTCGGGGAATTGGGTGGCGTAGTCGATAATTACAAGAATGAATTGGTACCCAGCCTGGCTATAAGGAAAAGGTCTGGCTATATCGAGAGCAATTTGATCAAAAGGACGCCCGATATCAGAGGGACCTCCGACGGACTTATCCCCCCGATTTTCTGGCATTCGGGGCACTCAGCACAGAATTTTTATATCATTCTATATATGCCCGGCCAGAAGACCCTGCATTTTAACCTTGCTTCTGTCTTGTCCCTTCCGAGGTGCCTGCCCATGGGCAAAGTATGGGCCACCCTTATCAGAGCCTCCCAGTACTTGTGGGGTACCAAAATCTGCGGCCTCTCTCCTCCCTCCTCTTGATTCTCCACCTGATAAAAGATGCCTTTCCTTACTTCATACCATGGGTTCTGTGCGATTCTCTGTGGGTGCAGGGTTCCTTCTTCCTCTTGGGCAAGCTGGGACTGCCATATGTTCTGGAACAAGGGCTCCTGTCATTGTTCCTCTCAGAAGTGTCCTTTTCCTATGATTTGGTCTACATCCAGGCCTTCTTCTGGGTCCCCAAAACAGCTGGCCCAAGGGCTTCTTTCTCTGGCATCATTCGTTTTCATAAGCAGTTGTCAGATAACCTCTTCGAGGTGCGGCCAGTCTACCCCCAACAACATGGGACAGGGCAATGTTTCAGCCAAACCTACTGCGATCTCTTCAGTCTGCCCCAGTACTGAGAGTTTTACCTTCTTCTGCTCATATGTATAGGCGGCACTGTGCATAAAGATCATGCACACTGGGCTTTTGGGGCTCCCCAGGTTGGGGGGGGAACAGCTCCTTGCGTTCCATTGATTGGGAGCAACCCGTATCTACAACAGCGGGTATGATTGTGTCGCCTATTTTCACTTCTACCACAGGCTTGGCTTTCTCGCCTTGTCCTTTGTGTTGTCCAAAACTACAGTCCATCTCATCGTGCGCATCCTTTGTGGGAGTTGGGGTCTGGGACTGCCTGGGACAAAACTGAGACGTATGTCCCTTCTCTCTGCAACAATAGCATGTTAGCTTGTGGGGGTTCCATACATCACCCTCCCTCTGTGTGCTCTCACCGCATTGTGGCTGAATGGGGTTGCTCTGCTGGGTGCCCGGCATTGGGCCACCTGCCCAGTCTCGTTTGGGGATTTCCCCTTCTTCTTCAGCTGATGTGTAGTCCTCTGCTAGCCGTAATGTGTCCTCCAAGGTTTTAGGCTGATGGTGCCACACCCATCTTTGAGAGCTGCCACTGAGGTCCATCAGGAACTGTTCCAGGATAATCAAATCTATTATCTTCTGGGTAGTATGCGTCTCTGCCTGTAACCAGCGTTTGGCCAAATCCTGCAACGTCTGAGCCAGTAGTCGAGGCCGTGCTCCTTCGGGGCCCTTCTGAGCTCAGAATTTGTGTCGATAGGTCTCCAGGGAGATCTCTAAATGGTATAGGATCACTTCTTTAACTTTTTTGTAATCTTGAGATTCCATCCTGCTGAGGGCTCAGTAGGTGGTTTGTGCTGGCCCAATCAGGAGTGGTCCCCACCTGGCTGCCCAACTTCTGGGATCCCACTTAGCGGCCATCGCCACTCTCTCAATAGACTCCAAATAGGCCTCTACATCATCTTTGGTGGACATGCGGGGCAGCCCGGTCCCTCAGCCTTCTCTCCCAAGTAGCATCTGTCATGCCTCGATTTTCTCGCACAAACCTTGCTGGCATGAAAACAATTGCGTTTGAGTCGCTGCCTCTTGGGTCCACATACATACCATCTCCTCTAACTGTGCCTGCTGACCTTAGAGGAGTCTCAGTGTAAGGTTGTGAGCTTGCTGCCAATCAGTGGGGACCTGAGTATCCATAGTTTCCATTATGGAGTCTTCGGTTCCAGGCCAATACACCACTTTGTTATCAGGTTAGCGGGATACCTCCCATTCCTCTGGTTCTTTCCTGCCATGACTTGGATCTTATGAGGGGAGGAAAGAGATTGATGGAGTGTTAATTGGTACCTGCAGAATGACTACTCCCGACCCATTATGTTATTCTAGGTATTTTTTTTTCTTATCTTT
>NW_017729022.1:16726929-16728201 GCF_001723915.1 Gavialis gangeticus
GATGGAGTGTTAATTGGTACCTGCAGAATGACTACTCCCGACCCATTATGTTATTCTAGGTATTTTTTTTTCTTATCTTTTCTTTTACAGGTGGCTACTTGTGTAGAGGACGTCCCTGGCTGCTTCCCTCAGTATGGGGTAATCATTCACAACCCTGTCTCACTCACTTTTGAGTCAAAGGGGGATAAGGAGTTCCCCCACCCGTGTCTCAGCTTATCACTGCTAATTGCCTCATTAGCGGCTTGTTACAGGCACCTCCCAGCCTCTCCCTCCGCAATCTGTGCCAGCTCAGGTCCGGAAGTCCTCTTGCCATTAATGCCAGTGCAGCGGGACCTAGAATCGTCTTCCTGCCTCCCCCACAAACTCTGGGGTAGTTGTCAGCGTCCCTCTTGGGTCTCGCCCTCTGACCCTCTTTCAAATTAGGGATGCCTCACCTCATCCCAGTGTAGCCTCACAGCTTTTCCCTGGACTCACCACAGCCTCTGGAGTTCTGCTGTAAGTAGTTGGCAATGTTGCCGACCAGCCATCTCCAGGATCCCTTGGTTTTGGTGCTTCTCTTAGGCTTCGGATCCCTCCACCAGGTCCTCTATCACCGGGGTTTCAAGCAGTCCCTCTTCCCATCCGTGGTGCCTGAAGACATTTTCTTCTGGGCCTCCCCTTTCTTTTATTCCTGGAGGCGGCATCCCATTGGCCAACCTTGCGGGGGGAAAGGAGTCTTCCCCCAGCTGTCCAGGATTTTCCCCAAGTAACAGGACTCTTAACAGGGACCCTGTTATACACATCTATCACCAATTTAAGCACACACACACTATACACACCGAAAATTAGACAAAAATCAGTTGTCAATACCCACATGCTCAATACACATACACAGCGTGTGAGTTAGCGTGGAGTTCGCGCAGCAGGGTGCGCGGGAGGGCCTGAGACCCTGCCTGCAAACCCCCCAGGGTAGACAGTTCCAGCCATAGCCAGCCTACCAGAGGCACGACACGGATGGGCACATGCCGCACCCCAAGGGTCCCCTCAGGCTCTGTGGCCCTTCCCCAGGCACCTCAGAGACTGCCACCCAGAAAAAGCCCCTGGCTTTCAGCTGCTCAGGCTGCCTGTCTTTTTCAGGCTCTGGGGCCCGGGAGTATGGCTACCTCCCTGTGTGGGGTCTGTTCCCTTTTGGGGTCTCTGGTGCGCCGGCTGGAGGAGATCCAGGCCACAGTCCAGAGACTGCGTGCCATTGGGGACTGTGAGCAGGAGATCAACTCCTACTGCCAGGCCCTT
>NW_017729022.1:16728212-16730655 GCF_001723915.1 Gavialis gangeticus
CTATGACCCCAGCTGACTTCCTGGCCTTTTGGAGGGGGCCTGGACTCGATGATCTTCTGAGGTCCCTTCCAGCCCTAATGTCTATGAAATCACTAATATATATCACTAATATATATATTTTATATATATATATATAATATGTGTGTGTGTATGTGTGTGTGTATTTGCCGGTTCACACACACACCACCCACCTACACATACACACAGGTGAGTTCCTAACTTGGGTGTATGTGTGTGTTTGGGGTACTTGGTAACCAAAGAGCAAGTGGCAGAGATCAGGGAAAAGGCAGTGGGGATGAGGCAATAGCAAAGAAACAGGTTTGCAGGCAGAGAGGAGTTCAGGATGGCTGGAGCCACAGGAAAATGGGACAGGTGTTGGAGGTGGCAGTGAGCGAGAAGCAGGAGAGGGAGAAATGAGACAGAAGTTAGAGGGGCGAGGAGCAGAGGTTGGAGCAGGGCCGGAACTGTTATAAAGCAAAACCCAACTCAGGGTTCCAAATAAAAGTTTTATTAAATGAACACTGTACTGTATAGCTTGGTTCCCATACACACTCACACAAGCACTCCCACACACACTCACACAATGGTAGCAGGAGAAAGAGACTGAGTGGAAGGGTTGGATTCTAAGTAGGGAAGAGAAACAGAGTCCAGGTCTTTGGCTGAAGAGAGGATGGGGGTGATAGCTACCTATCCAGGTTGGGAGGGGGGTTCTTGATGGCCAGTCGGGGTCTTCTCCAGCAAGGTGTTGTCCAGAGAGGGGTTGCTGGCAGGGCCTCTGGTGGATAGGTGGTGTGGCATGGTGCTGGTCCAGATGAAGAGGGCGTCCCAAGGAGTCAGTCTTCACTACCCCTTTTATGGGGCAGACTACCTATGATCTCCTATGGGGAGAGCATGTCCACGCAAGGTCAGCCCTGTTCCAGAGGGTTCCAGATGTTTACACTGAGCATGTGCAGCCTTGGCACAATGGTGGGTTGCCTCATCTTTTGTTTCTTGAATGCGGAGGGTGGTTCCAATGTCTGGGTCATTTGTCCAGATATTGGTTTTGATGGTGGGGTGATTTAGTAGGGGGTCCTGCTATCACTGTGTTTCACTCATCCATTCACTCTTTTGTTTCAGGCATTCAAGGAAACCCGATTGACACAGGAGGGGTAGGTATGAGTCATAGTTGCAACATATTGTATAGGGCAGGGGACACAAGATGGAGGCTTGACATACAAAATGGAAACTTGACATTACAGACACAGGCCTAAAGCATACAGTATTAATATGAAACAATAAAAATCAATGCAAAAAATTTTAGGAATGCAATATAATACACTATTAATCAGTAAAATCAATACAAACATAACAGAATGCTTTTTACAATATAAAAAGGGGCTTATTACAATAATAGCATACAAGAACTTATTTTAGCTTATCTAGTACTAGTTGTAATCACTTATAAGGGATAGGGAGAGCAGGGAGAAAGTCAGAAATGGTTAGGGGAAGGAGAGGGAATGTATTAAAAAACCCCCCCAACAACTGGTGGTTTTGCTACAGCATCTGGAAAACAGCTCTTGCAACTAGTCTGGTGCGGGGAGGGTGGGGGGTGGGGATTGAGGCCCTGCATAGGTGGGGAAACTCTTTGCCACCACTGTGAGTCCTGCACCACTCTGGTGAGGTGCCTCCTGCCTGCCCGGCAGTAGCGGTGGCAACATGGAGTTGTGCCCCCTGCTACTGTCAGGTGGGCAGGGGGTGCCTCACCATGGTGGCATGGAGCTCCCAGTGGCAGCAATGAGCTTCCCACCCAGCCCCGCTCTGCCCTGCCATGCCAGGTCCCATTCACTGGGCCACGAATGCCCTGGGGGAGGGCAGCAGAAAGGGGAACACACCTGCCCCTATGCCACACGTAGATTTGGGAGGCATGTGCCCCCTGTTCTCCCATGGGAGTGCACGCAGCAGCAGGGAGCTGGCCCCCCTCCACCCAAGCCCACAGCAGGCATCCTGCACTGCTTCTATTATGGGCTCTGCTCTGGCCTTGCAGCCCATGGGAGAGGGGGAGCCAGGTTCCACACCCTGCTACACTGCAGCAGACACTGCCTCCCATGGGTGGCAGCTGGGACTCGGGCCCTGCTGTGGGGGGCAAGGGGCTGTGGTCCCGGGTCCTGGCAGCTGGAGGCTCCCTCTGACAAAGCTGGGGGCAAGCAGGGGGCTGTGAGTCAAGGGCAAGGGGTACCAGAAGGGCTGGGGGTGAGGAATAAGGGACACCAGAAGGGCAGGGGGAGGGGGAGCTGTGGGTGGGGAGTGAGGGGCACCAGCAGGGCTGGGGGGCTGTGGCTTGGGAGTGAGGGGTCTAAACCTGCCCCCTGGTGAGCTAAGAAGAGCTCTAATTTTCCATGATAAAAAACCCAACATCAAATACCAAAAATTATAGGTATTTATAATTTATTTTTATTATAGTGAA
>NW_017729022.1:16731001-16741562 GCF_001723915.1 Gavialis gangeticus
GGTGTTTCATTTCAGTTGCAGATTCGGGGTTTTTTAATCAGATAAATTGTAATTTTTATCAGAGAATTTGAATTTTTTTTTATCAGAGAAAACCAGGATCCCTGCTTATCTGTGGGGAGTGGCCACACATTAATGGGAAGCAAGCTGGGTAACACGGATCAGAGACAAAACCTGCTCCTTCCTAAGTGTGCTTAAAACTAATTTAAGGTGATGTGTATACAACTCAAAGGGTTAAGAGCTCCAGGAGCCATCTAAAATTAATGTGTAACAAAGCTGTAATGCAGACCAGTTTCTAAAGCTAATGGCATATAAGGGAAAGAGGTGGCTTGCATCGCTTTTGGCACCATTGTCTCCTGAATCTGAATGACCAAATACTCATTTATAGCTGGACTGAGTGGGACATAGCCTTTGGCATGAGTCCAGAGCAGAACTCAATGCATATTTTCAGAGCTGTAGCAAGCTGTTTTTTTCTGCTGAACCACCATGTCTCACTGAACATGTTGCAGTACCAAGCATGAGCTCATTCCTTCTGGTAACCACTACTGTTTTTAAAAGGGGAGCCATAGAAAGAGCAAAATGCACAATTCATCTAATTCAATAGAGAGGAAAACCTTAACTTAACAGTTCTTAACAATAGTCTGCTAACCAAGGGCCATACAGAAGTTTAAGTAGGCATGCAACATAACTGACAAAGTATCAGAGCATCTTGGTTCACTGCTTATAAAAGCTCTTTCCCAATAGGAAAACCTGCTATACTGGATAATAGCATAAAACCCTTCTCCACTGTTTAGGGGTTGAGTCAGGCAGGAAAGTACCTCCATCCAGCCAGGCATCAGAGCCTAGAATCCTCTCCTGGCTGAATAGGGTTCAAAAGGACCCTGGGGTTCCCTTTTTTCCTTTTAATAGAATGAGCCACCTACCTTTTACATAATAGCTAAACAGTTAATGTACTTGCTTGAAAGCAGAAAGCTCAGGTTTAATCCTGCCTCAGCCCAAGGGGATTCAAACTTATCTTCTCCCCACCACAGGGCCACAGAGGTTTTGTGGACTTGATCCATGCACTCTGAACTGCACAAACAAAGGAACTTTAGAGGAGCTGCCCTATATTCCCCAAAGTGACATAACCTGGTTAGTTTACAGTAATGCTGCAGGAATTGTCCACTAATGTGGCCCTTCTGAGAACACATCCTAGTTCTCTTGGAGAAGGCAGCATGTTGCCTTACAGTTGCAAACTTGTGTTTTCAATTATTTTGCAGGAGTTTATGTATAACTTTACTAATCTTATTTCCTGGGATAATTCTATCAGCAACTTGCTGTTGCACAGCCACAGGTTGCACAGTGGCTGAATATCCAGCAGAAAAAAAATAGTTAAAGAAAGGACATAATAACCTACACACCTATAGAGAAAATTACACATTGAAGTCTAAGCTCCCTAACTTTGATGTAATCTACCTAGACCTTTTGTATTTTCTAAAATCCCCTGTGGATCAGAGATGCCTTGGAACAGCATAATCTTGCATGTTAATATTCCCTTAACCTTTGCTTCTCTTTCAAATCCCCATTTTAGTCAGTGGGATGCATGATGCTGCATTTTTCATGATATGTATAACAGGCATTAATTCAAATAATTTCTCCCCTTCATCTTACATCTTGCTTAACAGGTCTACCATACTAAGTATATAGTATAGTATAGTATAGTATAGTATAGTATAGTATAGTATAGTATAGTATAGTATAGTATAGTATAGTATATATCGAAATCTTTAGTCATTTTGATTTTATATGTTATCAGCAATATGTATTGTTCAGAGTATTTACTGTTGTATTATAGAGGGAAAAAGTCAGTGAACCTATAACGAAATGCAAAATTAACAGTGAATGCCCAGAGAGCAAATTGCCTTTTTCCCTTTAAATTTTATTTAGCATTTCTGGTGGATAAGCACTGTAATCATTTAAGTATTCAAGGCATAGAGCCAAAAGAGAGACTTGGGAATAATATAGTACACCGACCTACAGGAAGGAATAATTATTAAAAATAATCAATATGATAAACATTTACATACAGGTAATGTGATATAAACTACAGATAAATTCCTGTTATGTCAAATCAGGCTCAAATGAGAAGAAAATATTCATTGCAAGTCATTGAAAAGCAATCAGAACACTCTGATGGGCTTCTTGCCCTTCTCGGAAAAGATGAGGGACAGTAATTATACAAAACTTTGCACATACTGTTTATCAGTTCAAGCAATCATTTCATTGCTTTGGGTGCAATTTTAATCTTTATAATTTTTTCCTCATCAGAACACAGAGATAAAAAATAAGGTAAAACTCATTGCCAATCTGAAACAAAAAGCAATCAACAGAACAGCAGAGGGAGCCAGAGTACCACTGATCAGTTCAGCTAAATGGAAGCAAGTGCAAAGATGTGAAGTTCTTCAGTGTGCAATTCTGTTTTTATTTAAATCTGCATTTTAATCAAATTTACATAACCCTAACATTGAAATAGATTAGAAATTAAACACATTTCCATTGCATTGTCCAGCTTTGGCATAGCCCAAAATAGAATATTTACTTTCCTTGAATGATCATCATGAGCAAGAGGAATATATTTTGCCATCTGTGGCATTTTAGAGCATGTATGCTTGTGAGACGACTGTCAAAGAGATAGGGGAAATGTTACTGTGAATATGGCCACAACACATCCTAGAGCTACAAAGATCCATCACTAAGAATCACTGGCTCACATTTTACCCAATACTTTAATCACCATAACTAAAGGTCAATTGCGCTTTTTTCTTCTCTTTTTGGATGTTTTGGAAATTTGGGATAAAAATGCTGTAAACATATACAATTTTTATCATAACTATATTTTATTATAACAATGCCTCTGTTGTCTTGAGGAAGTATTTTTGCTTTTGAAACATACCAGCACACACATTGTTTCATCTGTTTGCTTGATATGCTTTCTAAATTAACAAAGCCAAATGAAGGATTTATTGAGAAGTGTACTGTTCACATAACAATGTGGCTAAAGAATAATTTGTTAGCAGTGTGAGTTTCTTTCTACAGACAGAGTAGTAGCTCTGATATCTTTTTACAGAGATGCACTACTGGTGGAATTTTTGTTATTCAGTTCTCAGTTGTGTGGCACATGTTAGAGGCACTGTTACACACCCATGGCATTAAAGGATCGCTAAAGCATAATCAACCCAGACTGAACATGGAATATGACTCACACAATTCAATTTAACTTAAATCTAACTTTATTAATAAACTAAATTCATTAATAGTTTCTATGTATATATATATAGAGAAAAAACACTTCATGCAGTGGTCTCACCCAGTCCCAGTTGTTACTTCACTTCACAGAAAAGGTGGCAAATCAGTTCCTGAAAGTAGAGCTGGTCATCTGTGGGTAATGACTGTTTTTTTCAGTCCATATGTTGTTGGATGGTGACACACACCTAACTTTCACCATTTTATACTTTTTCTTTAACTCTACGCCTCTGACAACCCTTCATTTCTGGGAACCATTGATTGGTTTCCCTGTGATCATCATACTATTCATGTTCTTATCCTGTCAGCATATTCTTTTGTTCCAACAAACCCATCACATGCACACATCTTAATTTGGTCTTTAACCAGTGTCTTAATTTGGGCATGCCCTGGACTTCTAATTTCTGACTCTTAATTTGGTCTATCAACTCCAGAAATTCCAGGGCTTTGTATTGGGCACTATCTTTCATTAACATATCCAATCACGTCATCCCTCTGATTCAGTCAGTTAGTGCCAAGTTCAGTTAATCTGAGCTAGTAACAAGGCCTATATTTTGCATGTATATGTTGATAATGCTGGAACATAAGCTCCTTTGAAAGCAAACTCAAGGTTAGCTGATAGTGCAAAGTACAAAATACAAAATAGAAATTCAAATAATGAGGCTATACAAAAACATAAGCAATGTTTAAATAAGGCTGAATATAAAAGAAAAGTTTAAATAATACTTTAATTCACCACTCAAGCATATGCAACAAAGCTAAATATGACAAGCTATGCTAACAGCACAAGGAGGATTCTTGTGGTTGTTCAAAACTATAGAGAACAGGGAGCAAGAGAGACAAAGGGCTGGATCCTCAGAGGCACTTAACTGTTACATCTACAAAGAGGCATAACATGTGACTTAGAAACTTAAGGACAGCTTCAGAGATCAGATTCCATTTAATCTCTTAGGTGCTTTGTGGATGTCAAGTCCCTGGCAGTCCACTAATGTGTCTACTTTTGTAACATACAGTCACAGAAAATAAGCAAGGAAAAGGAGCTCCCACCAAACTTTTGTATTAACTATTTTACTGGGACTCAAGCAGGGTATAATAGATTCATGCCCAACTACCTAAATCCACTTAATCCAGGAATAGGCAATTATTTTAGCAGGACTTAATAAGTTTTGGGGACCTGTGAAGGGCCACATTAATCTCTCTCACATTCTCTCTCTTCACTTCTCTGTCTATCTCTTTGTGTTTGTCTCTGTCTCTCTCTTCTTCTCTTCTTTCTCTCTCTCTCCTCTCCTCTCTCTCTGTCACTCTTCTCTCTTATCTTCTTTCTGTCCCTCTCCCCATCCTTTCTTCCCTCCCTCCCTCCCCTTCCCTCCCTCTTTTTCCCTCTCTCCAGAACCTGGACATAGCTGTAGTTTGCTAGGAGCCCCAACATTGAGCTGTGGACCCAGGCAGCAGCTTCTGCTGCACTGGGCAGGTGGTGGAGTCAGCTTTGGCTGGGTCCTGGAGGAGGGAGACAGAAGGAGGGAAGGAAAGGGAGAGAGGGAGAGAGAAGAGACAGAGAGAGATGCTGGTGCCCACCCAGTGTGGTAGAAGCTCCTACCTGGGTCCACAGCTGATGCTGCTGGCGGGTTCTAGGTCAGGCCTCCAGGTAGGAGCTTCCACTGCACTGGAAGGGCAGTAGGTTATCTGTGGATGCCATCAGTAGGTTCTGCATTTGGGCTCCTAAACCTGCCCACGGCATCCATAATGGATGTTGCCACCCACCCACTGTGGCAGAAGCCCTGCCTGGGTCCAAATCTAATGCCTAATGGTGCTGGGTAGAAGCAATCCTGCCTACCTGCTGTGCACCACATAGTGGTCAGAGCCACTGGCCACCCATGAGCCAGATCCAATGAGTTGGCAGCCATCCACCTGTGGGCCAGATGGAACCTGTTGGTAGGCCATACCATAATAAGTCAATTAAAAACTAGCACTATGTGGGTAAGTCCAGCAATTAGGGCCTTGTTACACATTAATTTTAGGTGGCTACTGGAACTCTTAACCAGTGGATTGTCCACACATTAACACCTGAAACTAGTTTTAAGCACTCTTTAAGCAGCTTAAAGTTTTACAACTCCAGTTTAGGTTTAACTCCACTCTAAACTACACATTAGCGTGAACACCTCCCTCCCCACCAACCCTCCTTGCTGACCTGGATTGATCTCATTGCCTCCTCTCCACAGAACCCCAGATCCCTGCTCACTTATTCTTCCTCACTCTTTTGGTTGCCTTACTACAGGGGAGCAGGCAGGGAAGAGCTAACCTGACTGCTTGACTGCTGTCCCCACAGCTGCTGCTCTCTAGGCAACACTTAGCCTGGAGAAGAATGGCAGCCCAGTAGCTGTGGCAGGGGTGGGTAGGCAGGTTAACCTTTCCCTGCCTGCTCCCCTGGAAAAGACAACACAGGCAGACACAAGTAAGCAGGGGGAGGGGTGGAGGCAGAGAGCCCTGGGTGAGAAGGGGCAGGGGGGAATCCCAAGGTCAGGGGGTAGCTCCAGGTGTAGGGGGAACTGGGGAAGCCCTAGGGTGCAGGGGGGAATCCCAGAATGGGAGTGGTAGGGGGGATTCTTATTTTTCTGTCCCCCAGGCCTCCCACTGGCCTGGATATGTGACTGCTCCAAACTTCAGCTAGCACTAACACTGATCAACATTTGAGCAACTCACAGTGTAACCTGTAAAAAGGCCCTTAGATCCTCAAAACCCAAGTTTAACTGTACCTAAGCCAGGAAGTACATACAGTCAGTAGGCACCCAAGTTGTTGGCATTAATAGTTCCTAGGCATAGAGACATCTGCTTCTGGACACGTCTAGAGGCAAAACAACCTTGACATTGCCGAGTAGCTGACCACTCCTTTTCTTACCACAGCCCCCTTAAGACTCAGAAACAGGCATTCTTGCCTGTGGGACCTGATCCAACAGGTATTCCCAGAACACATCTAGCAGATAGACAGAAATGGTTGTGCTGACCTCCCTTTACCCAATAGCTCAGTAGTTAATGCACTCACCCAGGATGTGGTTATGTTCTCTCTCAGAGCTCCCGCAGCTCTCAGTCCTTAGCTCTTACTGAAGCTGTTTTGCCATCCATGGAATACTGAAACATCTCTTGGGTCAGACACAGTGATAATACACTCAAAAGGGAGCATGGCTTGGTAATAGTGGTGATTAACCTATAGCCTGTGGATCAGATCTGGCCTCCAAATGACTGGATCTAACCTGTGGCATGGCAGGGATCAGCAACAAGCAGCTTGGCAAGGTGCACCCCCTATGCTGCTGATTCCCTCTGCAGCCCTCCCTACTCTGCCCTCTTTCTCTCTGCCTCCCCTCTAACACTGGCAACCACCTCCCTTTCCTCATCTCCTCTGCCAGAGGGAAATGATAGCGCATAGTGCAGCCAGGTTGCAAATGCCTAGCCTGCCACTTTAAAAGGAAAAGCTCTACTTCCCTATAACTTAGTGGCTGGGGCCCTAACATAGGAGGGAGGGGGGCTTTTTTCCAGTACTTTCTCCAATGAATACTTAATATAAAATGGTGACATATTCATAGGACTAAACCTAGAACCTTGCCTTTCTCCCCCGGCAAACTGAATGCCCTGAGAACTAGACTATAAAGCCATCTCTTTCTAGCCCACTGGAAATTTGATTAATCCATGCAAAGTGGAATGGATTCAACAGGAGAGATTGGAATTGCCCCCTCCACTTTCCTCTGGACTATTATATAGTTTGGTGTTTAAGGCAGTCTTCTGGAAGATGTGGGTCCAAAATCCTTCTGGCAGAAGGAACAATTATGATCATGTCTTCCACATAGTGGTTGAGGATTCTAAACACTGAGCTATTGGGAGACTGGGAGCATCTTTTCCGTATGCCCTTTGAAAGAAATGACTGATCTCTGCACTGTGTGGGAAATAAAGGCATCTAACTCTAGGATATGGTTCATGGCTGTGAATGCAGAGTGTGTAGATTCATAGAGAGAAAGCCAACAAAAGGCAGTGGAGTCATAGAGAGGGCTGGAGTTTAAGAAATTCTCCTAGGCATTTCCTATTGCCAGCAGATCACCTTAGGTGGCTCCCTACTCCATGCACTCTTATGGAGCCCATGCTACTTATCCCTATCCATTGTGCAGGAAGCCTAAGCATCTAACTTGGTTACTGTGAGTTTAAGATAAAGCTTCATTCTCAGCATTTACATCTTTGTCATCTTTACATGACTTTTCACTCATCCACCTGGTATGCTGAGTTGACCACTCAGAAACTGACTTCTGTGGATCTTATTCTGAGGCACCTCATTCTCCGCATATATTGTGGAGGAAGCTTCGGCACCTCATACAAGATTCTAGGTCCCACTAAGGGATCAAGAGCCTCAAAAGTAGAACCTGTGTGTTTGTATCCCTTCAGCCCATCAGGGGACTGAAGCTGGGGTTTCTACATTCTGTGTGAGTGCTCTAACTGCTGAACTATTTCAAAGAAAGCTGCCCTGCTTTCATGTAGTAAAAACACAGTAAGATCATTACCACTTAAAATTGCTGCTGCTGCATTTTAAGTAGATTTGATCTGCTAGGAGTGTAACAGGGATGCTCAGAAGACATTTAACAGATAAAACTCCTCAGTGGAGGAGCCTAAGTGGAAAAGTGCCTAATTCATAGATCCCAGTGAGGAGATTAATAGATCCTGGTAAGGAGGTTCTGAGCTGCTTAGGTCAGTTGAGATTGGAATACCTGCATGTGCATAGCAGCTAAAGGAACATGAAGGTAAGAAATTAGGTCATCTGGATTTTAGGCAATTCTAGGGTTAAGCAGCAGCAGATCAGAGCTTTAGAGGTATACCAGCTATTTGTCACCCAAATTAATCTACCCTTGACTTTGTTTTTTCTCTTTCTTGCCTAATGTAAGCTTGTGCATTAGGCTACAGGATGTCTATGTTTATGGTTATAAATAATTTTTTTTAAAGCATGTATGTAATTTAACAGAAATGTAAAAATCTGATCTACCAAGAATTAGTTAAGAAGCCAACTCTCTCTCACTCTGGGACAAAATCTTTCTCAGACTGCACTACCTAGATCTCACCTATCAGTGGCTTTCTACTGCTTGGGGGCCATATAACTTGAGAAAGTAGGCAAGGAGACCCTAGACTTAGCCCTGTATCCTTTGAGTGTCAATAGATGTAGCATTTCTCCCAAGAGAAAAACTTCTGTCCTAGATCTACAGATGTACTAGTCCATTGTCCCACTTCAAGTGCCTGTGAAGTATGCAAGATAAAAAGTACTTATTTTTTTCCCTGGAACAATGCTGTGCAGTTCTGTAAATTAATCATGGGTCATTTAAGTTAATTGCCAGTTGTTTCAGGAATAAGCCTGTCAGGCTGAGTGCTCACTCTGGCCACCTGCAGACAGAGGGTCAGAAATGCAGCTTGAAAGATGTGTAAAAGGCTGAATCCTCTTTTCTCTTGGATTTTGACTTGGAGCAACCAGGATGCCCCTAAACAGGAAGTCTGTTTACAGCCTTAAAACTTGAGTTTTAGGACAGCCAGCTACATAAGCTTTCTATTGGTCAAAGACATTAGGGATTGAGTGCTCATCAAGGTGTTACACACTGGGCATGTCTACATGAGATGCTTTACTGTGCAGTAGACTAATCTACTACACAGTAAAGTGTCACCATCTACATGTGTGGTACATTTACTGTGCAGTAAATTAGGCTACTGCACAGTAAAATAGTACCCATAAATACAGGTACTAGATTAACTGTGCAGTAGCACCTCTGTAGACACTGACAGGGAGCAAGGATCTAATTTTCTCCCAGTCAGCCTAGGCAGCAGGGGGTCACAGAAGACAAGGATCTCTCTGTCCCTGGTCCTGGCACTGTTCAGCTGCTGGCTTCCCCAAGGAGCAGGGCTGGGGGGAAGGGGCTGATAAGCACAAGGACTGGGGAGAGCTCTGCTCCCTCTCCTGGCTCCTAGCACAGAGCTGGCAGCTCTTGAAGGCAACCCTGCCACTTGGAGCAGCTCCGCACAGCCTGGAGATGGCTGCTCCAGGGAGTGGGAAGGGCTTGGATTTCCAGCTCCTGCCTGCTCCCTGCAGAAGCCTCTTCCTCCCAAAACAGGGCAACTGCCAGTGAGCCATGCCTGGAACAACTCCCAGTGAACCCCCTGCTGGGCAGGGAAGACCCACCTGGCAGGAGGCTTGCTGGGAGCTGTGTCCTGTTGGCACAGGGCCAGGAGAGCTCTGCCTGCTGCAAGGGCAGCTGTCTCCCAGCCCTGTGCATGGAGCCAGGAAACAGATGCTGCTGCAGCTGCCATAGCTCTCCTAGCCCTGTGTGCACTGAGACTGGCCCCATGCCCCTTGCTAACTCCTAGAGCTTTCCCTGGCTGCTGCAGGTGGTCAGAGCAGGGTAAGAGCACGTGTAGACTACTTAGAGGGAACTTGTCTACTTGGAGAGAAAAATATAGTGAGATATTATCCTATCCTATTAAAACTTTAGGCTTTATTCATTCAGGTCACAAATTACCAAGTAGAAGTAGAAATAATAGCATACTGATAGCAAACTGTGGTTTTCTGCATAATGATTATAAATAAGTTACCTAAGCCAACTTTCTAAGCCCATTTCACTATAACAGTTTAAACCTAAATTCAATACAAAGAATAATGAAGACACTGTTAAAAGCAGTTACTTTTTCTTTGTACTGATTGCTGATTTATGGTTGTATTTGGTATCTTAAAATAATGGTCATTTATATGAAACATAGTTGAACATTTAATAGATTTATGAAACAGTTGAACATATAATAAAACATATGGTAAAAAATCAATAGTACAAAGAGTTGGGCTAATTACTTGTGAACCTTTTGGTGACTTCTAAGCAGATTTTTGCTTCCACTGTAGTCCTTTCAAACTTCTTTTTGAAAACAATGTCTTTTTTATATAGTTTTGTCTCTAAAAAATTCCAGAGATGTAACACTACCAAACAAAACAAATTTTGGGTGGCCACAGTTTTGACTAAGGGAAAAGGAGCAACTAACTTCAGAGTCAAATGATGTGAGGAGAATGAATGTTGAACAACCAAGATAGTGAAATTTGTTTGCACGCAGCATTTCTCAGACAATATCAAAGGGCAAATACAGTTCTTAAAAACTGCAGCTTATGTGCCAAAATAGTGTTTATCACTGGCCATGTCTTCACATGCACTTTACTCAAGAATAGACTAATCAGCTGCAGGGTAAGGCATCACTAGCTATACGTACATGTGGCAGGGCACTG
>NW_017729022.1:16746562-16757901 GCF_001723915.1 Gavialis gangeticus
TTCTCAGACAATATCAAAGGGCAAATACAGTTCTTAAAAACTGCAGCTTATGTGCCAAAATAGTGTTTATCACTGGCCATGTCTTCACATGCACTTTACTCAAGAATAGACTAATCAGCTGCAGGGTAAGGCATCACTAGCTATACATACATGTGGCAGGGCACTGTGTGTGCCTGCCACTTTAAGGACCTGGAGCTGGCAGCCTCCAGGTGCCTAATGAGCCATTTTAGGCTCAGGGATGCCTATATAAACAAGGCAGTTTGGCTGCTGGAAGTCAGGCCATAGCATTGCCTGGCCTGAGGGCTGCTGAGTTTCAACTGCAGGTAAGGGAGGAGCTGTAGGGGATGGCAGGAGGCTCCTAGTCCTGGGCATGACAGAAAACTACACCCTGCTGGGAGTGGGTGGCCTGGTGGGGCTCCCAGTGGCATGGGAGCCTCCAGGAAATGCCAGGCCAGTTACCACCCTGGTGAAAGGTGGGTTGGGGTGCCTTAACCCCTAGCCCCCACCACTGAGTGGGTAACCCTTTGTGTTTGGAGGGCAGACCCTGAGAGAGAGAGAGTGACTCAGAGACTGAATGAAAGAGTACCCTTGACTGGCCCAGGCTGGGGCCAGGACCAGGATGGTCAAAAGGGCCGGGGGCCCACCATGAGGGACTCCCAAGAGCCAGGGGTCCCAACTAGCCTAGGGGTGGGCCAGAGCTAGAGGAGCCAAAGGTCCCAGGTGAGGACCATATCCAAGAGGGGAAAATAGATTCAGGGAGCTACATAGCTGAATGAAGGCGGGGAGGCTGCCTGAATGGAGGGATCATGTAGGGGTCCTGGTAGAAGGATTTTGGGGCCCAGCGTGGGGGCCGGTGATTATGGGAACACTGAGATGCCATCAGCGACTCTTGGGCTGTGGTGTAGGGGAGGAATGGAGCCGTAGATAGCGCCCCCTGGCATCGGGGCAGAAAATGGGCAGCCTCCCGCTTAAATGACATCTATTAATTAATTATTAAGATCAAGGTGTGGCGGGTGAGAAAAGTGGGTGGTTAGCCCAAGAACAGGTGGGTGGGCCACATGGAGATCAGCCCTGAGTGGGCCCCCTGTTACAGTACAATAGTATTAGGCTACAGTGAACTAATTAACACCACTGTAAAATGGTACTGTCCCTGACAGTTTATTACAGAAGTTAACTACAGACGCAATTAACTGTGATTAAACAAATGTGTACACATGGACCGCTGGCATAAATTGAGCCTGACGAACTTAGTCAGCAGGGGCCAGACTCCTGTCTGCCACACAGCTCCATACTTTCAATAGCCTCATGCCCGCGTCAGCCCCTCCACTGCCTGACGCTGCCACACAGAGCCTGGGGCAGAGCAGGGCAGGAGCGGCCCTGGTGTAAACCACTTTGCCACAGCTCAAATTGCTGCTGTCCCCAGTGCATGTGGAGATGCTACACCCAGAAGTGGTTTACTCTGGCTCAAACTGCTCCAGAGTTTTTTGCTTTGAATGAATTGCATGTGTAGCTGCACCCACTTATGAGCAATTAATTCACTGAATTGGGTTACCAGGCTTTATTTACATATTGGGTAGCCATCATAGACAACAGTCTGGTTGTCCTCTGTCCTCTATAGATATGAAACTGGATGCCTTTACGTCCTCTATTTTTTCTCTTTAAGAGAAAACATGGCAGGAAAGAGAAAAATAGAGGACATAAAGGTGTCAGGTTTCGTACGAATAAAGGACCGAGAGCAGAGTAGCAGAACTGGAATGTCCCTATGATGGCCACCCTACTTGCAGATGAAGTGCTGACTTTTCACTACAGCGTTACCTTTAAGTTCTGTTCCTAGAATGAAACATACACAGTCACACCCTAAGTTTCCCATAACATCAAAAATCTGGGGGAGCATTAGTGGTTCATACCATTTATACTCCATTCCTGCTCTTGAAAACTCCCTTGTATGGGGAAGGATTGGTGGCACAGATTTGTTTCACCACCTGAGGCTTCCTCTGTCAGAGAATCCATGGCTGATCTGTGGCGCTGAGACAAAGAACACTGGCTGGAGTTATAGCCAAGAATCTAACACATTGAATCTAGAACTGAATAAAAAAGAGCACTCTTTTGAAAAGTATGTGATATATTTATTACTACTTCATAACGTTTAAAACTCTGATGTAGGTTCCCAGGTAATGTATATTCTTGTTTCTTCCTTCTTGATTCCTCTTTTAATTTTTTCTTTCTTTCTTCCTAGTACTCAAATGGTTAAACATTCATAATTGTTTAATTTCTCTCAAACACTGCATATTAAAAAGATCAAAGATTTTAGCATAAGGAGAACAGAATGTTAAGAATGAAAGGACCTCATGTATTAATGAAAAATATACCAAATATTTGTATATTTTCTAAAATCTAAATTACACAGCAGTGCTGTGTCTAATTGAATGTCACAATATCAGTGAGTAATTGCGCTGTCTATGAAAGAAATTTGTTCCAAAGTCAAAATGTCACCTTGCTGTCAAATAATCCCATAGATTACCATAAACAGAGCTAGAGAAATTGTACTGTGACTGAAAAGATATGTGATGTGAATCCTAGTCATTACCCAAGGCATGACTTCCATTGTAATTATCTGCCTATCACAATAGTTTCCTTCTGCCAGCTCTTGCTTACCTGCTGCCACACAAACTCATTAACATTTTTGTCAATGCAGTACCATTTGTACAGTTAACCTTTGTGCAAAGTGGGGTCACTTCTTCATTATGATGGATTCTGTAATACCACAACAACTTGCACTAAGGATTAATATTTCTCTTTTCTTCATTTATGGTTAAATTAGAAATTAGTCTAACACCTGGGTTCCATTATCTTGTGTTTGCCTTGTCATGTGTTAAGAATACAATTTGGTGTACAGGTAGCTTTACCATTCTTTGTCTGAGCAGGGATTAAGCCACTAGCACCAAAAGGTATTTTTAAAGGCAGATAAACCTGTGTCCATTTCAATGAGTTTTTAGCATAAAACAAAAATATTGCTCAGAATGAATCAAATAGGAATAGGTTTTTTTTTCCCCCCACTTATAAATATCAAAGTTCTGAAAGTGCTTAAAACTTTCTCCAATTCCAGATTTCATAGTAAAAGAAATGTTGTAGCCACTTCCTGGATGGTGCTAAATTCAAGATTTGATATTGATATTTCAAACTGACAGTAGTAATCACAAGTTTTTACTTCATTTTTATGGTCTGCAAGCACAATCTCTCATTACATTTGCTCGACCATTCTAAACTAGGAACTGTTTCAGCAATGTCCATAGAATATTTCCATAAGTAGTCACTTGATCCTTATAAATTTAGATTAGAATTATTACAGCATGACACTTTTAAGAGTGATTGTAAATGCATTTTTATAAATTCCCCAATACTGAGAGTAATAAAGAAGGGACAAGACTAGCCAGGGGATATCTATTCCATCTCGGGGACTAGGAAGAACTTTGGAGTCTGTTGAGGTTAGTGTTAACAGTAAAACTGGCATTTCATCTAGCAGTTCAGTGAAATGTTATTTAGGCATCTGGTGCTTAAATTAACCCTATGCTTCTCACAGTGATGCCCCCTCTGAAAATGAAGTCCTTATATATTCTAAATGTGTCAGTCCTTACTCTCTTATGCAATAGAGATTCAACAGCCTTCTATTTGCTGATCTCTTACCCTTCAAAGCGATGTGACCTTCTGCCAGCTCCTAATCTTTTCATAGTGCTATCTCACAATTCTCTCCCTTGGGTTGGTTGGTGCACCTTGTGCTCCAGGTTCACTTCTTTCCTAACACCCCGGCCATGTTTACATGAGATGCTGACCGTGCAGTCGTTACTGCACAGTCATTTAGTACTTGTATAAAGATTGTAAATTTGTATGAACACGTACTAAATGACTGCATAGTAACCAGATCTACTATGCAGTTATGCCAAGGAACGACTATTTCGTGATGGTGACTATGCAGTAGCTCATGACTACTGTGCAGTAACGTTGCATCACACTTCCTGCCATGCGATGCTACTGCCCAGTAGTCACAGGCTACTGCACAGTCAGCATCTCATGTAGATGTGGCCCCTGAGTATTTTTCTATCTACTTACTGATTTTCGGAACCAACTGATAGGACAGCAGGGAAGCAGGTCACTTGCAGAAGGCATACCAGAGACAGATCCTGGCACCAAGGAGGTGTGTTACATCAAGAAATGCTTTACATGCTGATCATATAAACCGTGTCACAATCTAGGGCATATAAATTTGTAAATGAAATTTATCCGGGGTTCAGATTATGATGTGTCGGATGGTGTTAGAGACAAACAATACATTACAAAATGGATATAAGCATTCATACCTCTATTGTTTTATAGTGATAACTTTTGTTAACTTTACTTGGGGCCAAATTCTAGCTATCATAATATCCATTAGATCTTTTATATCCATAAAGTGCATGGACAGAAGATGAATGATGCCACAGATTTTTCAGTCCCTGGTCCTAGTGCTCACAAAACCTAGAGGAGCTATTTTATTGGTTCCCTTCAAAAGAAGAACAGAATAGCATTCAAGGGCACTATAAGCCTTCTCAAACATTTGCATGCTGGTGTAATTCATTGTTCATATACTTCACAGAGAAGTTACATCTTACTTTGAAGAAAACCATCTCACCCTGGAAGCAGAAAATTGACAGAAATGGAAGGAAAGGAAACAAGACTGAGAAATCCATGGTCCAACCCTCCTTTTAAATACAACCTGTGCCATTTGCCAGAGAGTCTGCAGCTCTAGGTTTGGCCTTCTTAGCCATCAATGGACTCATCTACAAGGCTTTACTTGATCCCTGGGAGTGATTGTCTTTGACCATGAGGGATTGCTGACAACTTCACAGTTCAGAAAAGCATCCCCATTTAAGGCTGAATTTGAATCAGAGCCTTATGCAGATTATTTTATTTTCTTAGTAATAACCATCTCTATGACTGGGATTTATATTGTAAGCATATGACCACTTCCAGTCAGAAAATAAACCAACAGTAACCCTATTTTTGCTAGTTCTTAAGTCCTTTCATTTGGGACCTGTCCTTTGGCTTTAATGAACTGTATAAAATATATGCTCAGTTTGACATTTTGAGAAAAAATGAGAAAAGGTATTCAGTTGGAATTTTTCGTGTATTACTTTTTATGGGCAAGGAAATTGATCTTTCACATTTCTTGCATAATAAAGCCCTAAACTTGCCAGATGTTGAGTTTTTCCATTGCTGCTGAATACCCTTGCCTCATCTGGGAGTTAGGTTAGGAGTCAAGAGCTTGATGCTTTGCAAGATTAGGCCCTAAATCAATACGTGTATACTTTTCCCGATGCTTATTTCAGAATTTAATGACCAAAAAAAGAGCATTTAAATTCAAATTAAAAAAACATATCAAGGCACTGTACTGCATAGGTATTTTAAGACACTTTATAAATACAGGTGAATTGGCTAAAATAGATAGCATGCATTTTAAATAGGCACTACAGCAATGTGTCAAATATTTCCCTATTTGCATATACTGTATTTTAAAACATGCCAGGGCTGCCTCATATATTCAGAGCTTGGGAAGCTGGAGTCAGAGAGGTCACCTGTACAGCTGGTGCAGGTAATGGAATTCCCATCAGGCAAATTCAGAAACTCTAAAGTAATGTGCTAAACACAACACTCCATCTGTTGATTGCCTATTGAGATAAACTTTAAATCTGCATGCAGTTTAAAAAAGGGTATTGTATCTTTAGAGTGACAATTTGTAGTGTCTCCTTAATTACATTTATGCACTATGTAATTATGCAGTAAATAGGTACTGGTTGTATATGCTAGTGTATTATTTAATTGGTAGTTATTTCTTCCAGTTTGTAGGCCCAGTTATGCTTCTACTAAACTGTGTAGCAAAGCCTCCCATGACTTGAGTGATTCTGAGAAGCAGTCTCGAGCCTGAGGGTCATAGGCAACATATTCCCTGGGAGAACCTCTGATGTTGCTTGTGGCCTGCAGAAATTTTGCTTTCCACAGCTTTGTGCTTCTCCAGATTGTTATGAAGTGCAGAGTGTGATGGTGCCTACAGTGTATTACCTAGTATAGTTAGTTACATGGGTCGGGAAAATTGGGAATAAAAATAAACATCTGAGAAATATATTATGACCATAGATGTTCTGCTGTAAGATATCATGGTTATCATGAGGTAAAATTATAAAATTAAGTTGAAAGGGTGAAACATTCCCATGGAAGTCATAAACAATACCTTGGGTGACAATGAGAGATTATACACAAAATTCTTCACTTAGGGCATGTCTTCACTAAGTCTATTCCACACTTGGGAGGTACTCTATGAATCTGATTCCACTTAACTTGCTTCCAAGCTATATGCATGGAATGAGCCAATATAGCCATCTGAGCAGCTGTCAGCACATGCTCAGAAACACTTCTAGGTTCCTAGCACATTACACTTATGCCTTGATTAAAGTGTTAATTGCACCATAAATGGTGAATGTGCTGCATGTGCAACCAATTTAAGACACCAAAAAATATCAAGCTAGCCGTAAAAATGTTACAGATATAATGTAGAACATTTTTTATGGCTGGTTTGTATGGTCCCTTAAATTAAATGTGTGGCATGTCCACACACCAGAGCTGTTGGGGGTAGATGCTTGACAATCAGCTGATTGTTAGAAACAGTCCTGGGTCTCCAATTGGTGGTGCTGATGTAGGCTGACCATAAGGAAAGCCAGGACATATAGGATACTGCCCCCTTCCTTCCTACGCCCCGCCCACATACTCTCACAAGTCAGTGGGGGCAGGGTGGCATGCCAGGCATGCAGTGGTGGTGGCAGGCCTGCCTGCAAGGTGCTCCATCATGTTACAGCTCCTGGCCAGATTGAGCCTTGCATTTCTGGGACTTCCATTATAATTATCAAGAGCCACCCAGGACCAGCCTCTGAAATCTGGGACTGTATTGGCTAAACTGGGACATATGGTCACCCTACACTGAGAAGATTGTCAGCACTGGCCTATCTTCAGCTGGCCCAGGGCAGCCTCAGGCACCAGCCCCCAGACAGCCTCCATTCTCTGACTGGCCGTAGGTCTGACCTGCGGGCTTCTAGCTGGGGGAGTCAAGGGTGTGGTTGCGGACAACCGGACTGGGCACGGTGGGCCAAGGGTATACGAACAGGTGAGATTAGTGGCGGTTGAGTCTGAGTGGCACACAGGCTTATAGTTCCAACCAAAGGAGTTTATTTAACTTATGCTTTGATGGTGTAGGCAGTTTCTTCAGTTACAGTATAAACAACAAAGGGGTCCATTGGCCCACGGGATTCTTAGGTGAGCCCTTGCTTTTTAACCCCGGAGGGCTAGGGGCAGCTGCTCAACCTAATAGTCCCAGGGCTGGTCAACGGCTCATAAATGGGACAGACAAACAATGGAACTGTAACGAAACGAAAGTCCAGCGTGGACGAAAGTGGGCTGTAAATGATGCCAAAGTCAATGGAAAACAGTGCCGAGGTCAATGCCAGAACGATGGGACGGACGGATGGTCGAGGATGAAGGCCGAGGTCAGAAGCCGTGGAATCAGGGTAAGTTCGGTTTGAGAGTCCATTAATCAGTATCAGAGTCGTAGTTGTAGCCAGTGCCAGGTAGATCGAAAGCCAGACAATCAATGGGAACGAATCAGAAAATTGCAATAGGAGGAGACCGATAGGCCGCAGAGCCTAACTGAGGGACGGTCCCTGAGAGCCAGCCTCTGTCCTCAGTTCAGCGGGTCTCTCCCTGAGGGAGGGGCTACTTAACCTTTTATAAGAATTTTGTGGCCAATTAGAACGCTCCCCTCACAGAATTTTCTGGTCTGATTACGTCAGGCAGTCAGAGAACTGAGCATGCGTCTGACTAGGCTTTGTATCTAACTGAGCATGCTCATGGTGGAAAAGTAGGTCACGCTTGATTGACAGGCCTTCGGGTCACCCAGGGGGCACGTGCTGTGTGAGCCTTGGAATTTTCCACTCTTATATTAAAGTGTGCATGCTAGCTTTGACTCTTCTGTGTTGTCAGCACCCATAACTTAAGATTTTTCCATGACGTGCCCCCTTGCTGTCAACACAGAAGCTAAAGTTCCAAATCAGGATCATATTTCTGAATTCAGCCTCTCTCTCTCTTCTTCCATTTCGTTCCTATTTTTTTAAGTCTAAATAGCCGGGTATAGCAGAATATATACAAACAGATAGATTTGCAACTTTTCGTGAGATAACCCGAAATATACAACTAGTTATGATTACCATTACAACGAATACAATCAGGAATGACAACAAGGGTGTCAACAAGTTTACTAACCAGGATGAGGCATTTAACCCTAGCCAATTAAAGAGCTTCGAAAGCCAACCTTGCCCTATACCTGCGATAGAATTAACGTCGTCGGCAATTTGTCTGAACTTAACGACTTGGCGTTGTAATGGGATGCTGACATTAGGGATTGCTATGCAGCACATGTCATGGCTCAGATTCAAATACTGGCATGGACCTCCTTGTTGTATCAAAAGCGCATCCAATGCCAGCCAATTTTGCATGGCCATACGAGATGTTTCTTGGAGCTGTTGGTCTATTAATTCAAACCTTGTGGCGGTATGGTTTGCCAACAGCTTGACCTGCTCTGATAATTTGGCTAAGGCTATTCAAGCCTTGCCAATCACAAGGCCCCACAAGAAGAGGCCCTCAAAGCTCCAAGTGAGCCTTTGGGCGATTTTCTCCCCTCTTGTGAGAGTACTCCACACTGGTGTTGTTGATCAGGTGTGGCAGTACAACACAGCTGGACTAGGAGGGTGAGCCGTGTTCGCAAGCAGCGGCGGACAAAGTAACACCGAGCTCAAAAAGCATTGTACCTTGGACAGGGTGGCCGGCAGCTTTAGACAGGGTCGACCGTCATTACAAGCCCACACTAGTCCTAATGGGGCAGGAGTGTACAATTGAGAACACCTTCCCCCAAATTGGAAGAGAGTCTCCAGATAGTGGGAATCTTCATCTTGGACGGGACTGCTTATTCCGTGGCAAGCTGCACTAAGCACCTTCGCTCGAAGGACAGGATAATAAAACTTTAAATATGAGTCGGTGCTTGAAATTTTCCACCGAGTTACAGTGAGAGGAGTTTTTAACCCTGCCTGAGTGACTCCTGCTATATGTCCCGGCCCTGGGACAGGAGGAAGTGTTACCACCCAGGGAGGGGTAACAGATCGCAAGTCCCAGGGAAGCGAGTCATCAATAAAAGTCTCGCTGTCACGCTCCGAAGTAGATCCCCAGGGGATCTTGGCACAGGGTATCTCCGTAGGTTTTAGAGTATACGGAGGTTCTCCTAAGGTTGTTTGTACACATCTCTTTTCTTTTATGTTGTTAAGGTCGAAAAGAGAGAGATTCTGCTTCCAAATATATTGCACCTGATGTAAGCTACCGCCGTCTAACGTACCGTATGTTATAGTCATGGATGGTAATTGACTTTGTGAGACTTGGCCGAACCATTCGGTAATGTTGAGCGGTATCAAATAGGGTGTTAAGATTGGGTCATCAGCCTCCATTGGTACCTTAAGGCAGGCGGTGAGACTGTCACTAGTCTCATCATCTCCCGTAATGTTGGCCCAAACTGATAATAACTGTAATCCCGAATTCGATGGATTATTGAACTTAGAGGTCAGTTCATCAGATGTTACAACATATATACAGCATATACAATATACAAGAGTCACTAGAGAGTCCTTTGGTCCCGGTGCCATAATGTCCTGGGGGATCCTGTGCTGCGTTGATCGGAATCGGATGGCTGTGATGTGTTCAGTGGCTCGAAGAAAGTTGCTCATCAAATCTGAAACAAGAAAAATAGGAACAGAACAAACTCCAAACTAAAATTGTTTTTTACTATAGTGCTAGGGACTATTTCTTCTATGTTTCCAACACCAATCGGGAGTCCAGCTTAATATGCCCCCTTGCTGGGAACATAGGCGATATAAAGTCGAGTCAGGGCTCAACAGCGTCTTCAAACATGTTGCAGTGTTTAAACCCTGGACCATCATGATCTTACTCGTCCGCTGGTTTGGGATTGATGGTTTTACGACATTCACTTGTGCTCCCGTATCCAGTAAGAATTTAGCAGTCATGAAATCAAGTGAATTCTCAGAGTTTTGTATGTCTAGTGAGGCGTAGGGTCGTGGGTTGTCCTCGAATATCCTCATGTGGTTGGTAGCCACAACAGCTCACTTGTTATCGTTTTGAGTTCCTCGTTGGTAGGTTCCTTCTCCAATTGTCCCTGGAAATCTTTGATCCATGAAAGTTACCGTTTTCTTCCTCTTTATTCCTGTTTCGGTTCGTCGTGGTGTCGATTCGGTTTCATGCAATTCCATTCGTTCACGTTTGCTTCTGTTTTGTTCGACTTGTGATTTTCCATCGTTCATGAATTCGTTTCGTGTCAATCTGTCGTGGTTCCATTCGATTCGCTTTAATTCGTTATGGGGAGGATCGATTCGGTTGGGTTCACATAGTCATTTGGCTTGTTTCTGTTCGCTTGGTTTCAATTCGCTTTGGTACATTTTGTTTCGACTCGATTCATTTCGTTTTGGGTTACGTCGTTTCAGTTCGGTTCGTTCGCTTAGTTTTGTTTCATTACGTTTAAGTTCACTTCGTTTTGGTTTGTTCATCGTTACTTCGCTTAGTGTTGCATCGTTACATTTCGGTTCGGGTTCATTTCGCTTGAGTTTTGTTCGTGTTCGTTCGGTTTCGAAGTCCGTTTCTCGTTTATCATTCTGTTCACTGGGATTGCCTATAGCTGTCGGTCGCTGGACTCACGCCGACGGCGGTTACTCATTTTTTTGCTTGTCATGGAAGTCGTTAAAACCTATCGCTTTGGCCAGATCTTTTTGTCCATCATCACCAAGCAGTTGTAATTTCTCCTTGGACAGTCCAGATTTTGCTAGGAGAAATCCAAACATGGCTCTCTCCCATGAAGATCGTTGTGGGGGTGAGTAATTTGCTCGAAACGAGTGTTTTCTGGATTGGTACGGCGATTCATGAGATTGAAATCTCATCTGTGGCATTCTGGCCTGTTGGAACCCTTTCACTTGATTTTGTTTGGGTCCCTTTTCTGAAAATAAGCAGATGACTTCTCAATTGGATAGGCTGTGGTGGAGTCATGAGTTTCATCGGTGACAGGGTACGCATCGTGCTGAGATCCTGTCTTCATTGCTCCCTGCAATTGATCTAGGAGCCCTAGTGTGTGCACGGCTGGACTGTTTATAGAGGAATTTAGCAAGAGTCTCGCAGTTATGCTATGATTCCCTCCATAAATTTCTGTCGCA
>NW_017729022.1:16762901-16768436 GCF_001723915.1 Gavialis gangeticus
GTGGCTGTGGTATTCCTAACTGTGGCTCCCTCGTGCCAGCAATGAATTTTGTGTTGCAGCGCTTCTGCCACTAAAGATGGAAGTGGTATAGGCCAGTATTGATTTGTTAGTATTGGGACTGGGTCCACAACTTTTGCTCGGCTCCAGTCTGTGCTTTGAACCAGTTGCATGGCTTCGTCACAATCTAGAGTTTCACTGCCTGCTTCAGCTACTAATCTGCCAAGCCAGGCAATGGGTGTCTCCTGATTTCTAATGCTGGTTTCTTTCTTTAATTCATTCATTTGAAGATGATTTCTGGATCTCGTTGTCACGGTTACTTGGTTCTGACCTTGTGGTCCAGCTGAAACTTTTCAGACGGTGACAGGATAAGCAGTAGTAATTTCTAGGTCGTCAGTTTGTCTTGCTTCGATGTCTTGTGCAGTATTGGATCATGGATTCATAGTGGTTTGCATATCAGTGTTCCTTATGCAAGTGGTTTCATCATCTTTTCTTTCCTCTGTTGCAGTCATATGGTTGCTGGTACTGATTCTCTGTACTTCCTCGTGATGGTGCTGATTAATGTACGGCAGTGGCGCTGATTCAGTAGATGTTGCTGTTGTGGGAGGCCGATAATGACGTGGAGGTGGCTGGGGGGCAGGGACGGGTGACGGAGGAGGCGGAGGTGGATCCCAGGCAAGTGGAGGTGGGACCATAGGCGTGGCTGTGGCGGGAGGCAGGCTGGAGGGCGGAGCCTGACACTGTGACGTCAGTGGAGCTTTTGGCATGCTCCCTTTTTTGTCGGTGCCATCTTGTAATGGCTGCTCGGCCGATTTTTTGTTCAGAGCTTGGGTAGCGGTCTTGAGCTGCTTCCCTTGTTCTATAAACTCCCCCAATAATGTGAGATACTCTCGAAATAATACGTTTATTATACAACCCTTTTTCCATTTCTTCAGGCCGATCCACTTGGCCTTTTTTCCGTCCTTCTCCAGGGTCTCTCAGAGCTGCTTGAGAAGCTCATGGCCCCGTGATCCGGCTGTGATAGTCGGGCACATAAACCGCTCTGGAGGGGTCTCTTTTCCTCCCTCACTCACACACCTCACACATCGGCCAAACTCCTGGGCCGGGCTGAGGCTTGTCGCAGCCGGAGGTTTTGCACTGGCCAGAGAAGCGGTCCCGCTCTCTTCCTCGGGGCGATAAACGTCCTGAGGATTTTGCATAAGGTAGCGATATGCCCCGGAGTTGAGCCGAATGGCCCATTCTCTCTCATGGGTCCCAGTGAGGGACAGGTACCCACTTATCATTGGTTCGAACGAGTCTGCAGTCCGATGGTATATGTTGTGGGCCTTCAGATCGTCCAGGCCATTAATTTGGCGGATGCCGCTGCACCGTGGGCAGCTCTTAATCACTGCAGACTCTTCGCCTCCCATGGATCCTGTTCGTGATGCCATGTGGTCGAGGACAACCGGACCGGGCACGGTGGGCCGAGGGTATACGAACAGGTGAGATTAGTGGCGGTTGAGTCTGAGTGGCACACAGGCTTATGGTTCTAACCAAAGGAGTTTATTTAACTTATGCTTTGATGGTGTAGGCAGTTTCTTCAGTTACAGTATAAACAACAAAGGGGTCCGTTGGCCCACGGGATTCTTAGGTGAGCCCTTGCTTTTTAACCCCGGAGGGCTAGGGGCAGCTGCTCAACCTAATAGTCCCAGGGCTGGTCAACGGCTCATAAATGGGACAGACAAACAATGGAACTGTAACGAAACGGAAGTCCAGCATGGACAAAAGTGGGCTGTAAATGATGCCAAAGTCAATGGAAAACAGTGCCGAGGTCGATGCCGGAATGATGGGACGGACGGATGGTCGAGGATGAAGGCCGAGGTCAGAAGCCGTGGAATCAGGGTAAGTTCGATTTGAGAGTCCATTAATCAGTATCAGAGTTGTAGTCGTAGCCGGTGCCAGGTAGATCGAAAGCCAGACAATCAATGGGAACGAATCAGAAAATTGCAATAGGAGGAGACCGATAGGCCGCAGAGCCTAACTGAGGGACGGTCCCTGAGAGCCAGCCTCTGTCCTCAGTTCAGCGGGTCTCCCCCCCGAGGGAGGGGCTCCTTAAACTTTTATAAGAATTTTGTGGCCAATTAGAACGCTCCCCTCACAGAATTTTCTGGTCTGATTACGTCAGGCAGTCAGGGAACTGAGCATGCGTCTGACTAGGCTTTGTATCTAACTGAGCATGCTCATGGTGGAAAAGTAGGTCACGCTTGATTGACAGGCCTTCGGGTCACCCAGGGGGCACATGCTGGGAGAGCCTTGGAATTTTCCACTCTTATATTAAAGTGTGCATGCTAGCTTTGACTCTTCTGTGTTGTCAGCACCCATAACTTAAGATTTTTCCATGACAAAGGGGATTCCCATCACAAGGAGTTTAAACCCTGCACCCACTGGGGCTGCCTGGCATAGAGGATGAGGCTCCTGATGGGCAAAGCTGAAGGACTTCATCTCCTGGGGACTTTAAACACTGCCAGAGCTACTGGACACAGATTTAAAATCCCTGGAGCTGGGAGCCCTTATACTACACCCAGGGGTTTGGGGTGACAGTCAGCTGTGTGTTGGCCCAGGCCCTGGATGGACAGCTGTGGATCTTGACCTGGCTTGGGGCTGTCCTGGGGGCAGTGCTTACAATCATCTGATTGTTAACACTAGGCCCAGGCCTGAAATTGGATCCAGGGCTGTCCAGGGCAGGGCTGACCATCAGCTAATTGTCAGCACTGATACCAAACAGCCCGAGGTCCCCGGGTTCAGGCTGACGGCAGCCCTGGGTCCAGGATAAAGACACCTGCTGTCCATTCTGCAGAACAGTGCTGGGGCAGCTCTGCAATGTCATGATTGGGACTGGAGGAATTTTATGTCCCACCCCAAACATCATGCCTCTTGCCATGCACATCTGGCATGACAAGAGGCGAGATGTTTGGCATGGGGCATAAAATGACTTCAATCCCAATTGTGTTATTGCCTTAATATCTGGCGGGGTCTTAGGTGTTCCCTCTTCAGTGTGGCATAGATGTAGTGTAGATTTAGCTTAAAACATCTGTGATTGACTCCAATTGCAGCCAGGGGGAATTGTGCCTAAGTATCTTACAGTGGAATTTATCTCATCATTTGTTGTGCCTGTTTAATTTTGAAGTACTGTTTTACTGTGATAGAGCCTGAGACAGTATAATAGCTTGAGACAGTAAATGAATATAAGATTTTGTTTCAAATCATATTGTTCAATAAATGCTAGCCTGTAATTTTACAATGTGCCCTAAATAAGGGCTTATGTCTTTTTTAGCTGTATCACCTCAGCAGCAGTCTGGGGAGTACATTGCGACAGAACAGAATCACCATTTCTCCTCAGAAGTTATTGTAAATTTCTCCATTCACTACACCACTGACTTGGTCTTCAATGCTGGGCAAGCTAGATAGCTTCTCCATAACTCTGCTCCTCACCTAAAAAACTGATTAATACATAAAACTTAAGTATCTGTAGTACTTACCCACATAGATAAAATACTTTTTCACCTGTAGATGAAGAACACTATATAAGTAGGGACCTACCTAAATTGCAGCAAGACAAAGGGAGCTTTGTGGGTCACTCAAGGTGTATGGAGCCAATGTTGTGGGTTTTTTTGTGGTGAGCCCTCACTTCTTACTGCTGATTGGCTAAGGGACCCCAGCAGCTCTGCACCTTGCTGCTGATTGACCAAGAGACAAAAACCATGGCATAATTAAATAGCAAAGTCCATGGAAATATGAAATAAATTACCTTATAATTATAAATTATGAGGTATTTAAGTACTACATTTAAATCTAAGTATTAAATTTAAATCTAAATTGAAATATATTATGAATATAAATGTATACGCTGTCCTGGGGATAGCGAGAGGAGGGGCCAGGAAGCCCTGCTTGCAGGACTCAATGCAGGGAGAAATGGTGAAATAAAGAAAGAAAAATAAAACAGTTACTTACCTACAGGAGGATCGGCGCTAGCAGATCTAAAAGAAAAGCCCATGTGATTTACAAGCCACGTGTTTATGCAATTAAAGCCAGCAGGTGATGTCACAAGGATGTACCTGCTGACAGGAATAAAAATGGCTGCTGGCAGAAGGGAAGAGAGAGCCAATGAGGAGACAGAGGCTCTCCGTGCCGGTAGTAGGTGAGACTGGCACGAATTTGAAATGCCCGAGTGACGGGCAGCTGGAGGAACACCGAGAGCTTCTCACACCGGGGACACTAAGATCGAGCCCCAGGAGGGGTGGAGTGCTGGGAGGGACTTCCCCCTAGTGCTGCTGAGGAGGTGCATCGAGGGAAGTGCCGAGCAGCAGCGCAACCAGAACAACAAGCTCAAGGGAGAGGCTGAAGCCAATCTTGGGGAAGCAAAGGTGTCCCAACTTGACTGCTCCCAGGTACCAGGTCAGGGAGCTGGGCTAGAGACAGAGAAGAGAGGGAAGCCCTGTGGGACCAGCGTCGGGGGAGCACTGCCAAATTCAGGCAGGAAGGCTGAGAAAGTTGACCGGTAAGATAGGGAGACCTTTCAGGTGCCTTCTTTTGGTTTCTTTTTTTGTTTTATTCCTTTACCTCTGCTTGACAGGGGCCCCCTTGGACCCCAAGAGGAGAGCTGACTGGCTCAAGGGGATCACAGGCCCAGAGCCCAGGTCAGCTAATTATCCTTCCCCAAGGATAGAAGAGGCTATGATTTGGCATGAGGAATATCTGCACTGGAGAGGCTGCTGTGTCAAGAGCTGGCACCCCACCAGAGGTTGGCATAAGGTTGGGGTGTAGGGAAGGCGGAGCCCCATGAACATCCTGCAAGTGGCGTGGTCATCCCTGAGGGGAACTTTGAGGCCGAACCCCACAGTGATATAACATTCAAAGACATGACAGGCGAGTTTGGGGAAGGCCAGAAGAACCAATGCCCACCTTGGGGAACCCACGACTCTAGAGAGCAAAAACCCTCTACCACCCAGACCAAAGTGGCACGCGAGCGGGCATTGGAAGCCAGTCAGATGCATACATAATAAGCATTGTAACTATATGATAATAATTTATTATTAATGTTCTACAAAAAGTTTAGTAATGCTAAATAATACTAACCTTGATAGAAACAATCCCTGTTAGTTGTTCAGTGCAGCTTTCACCAGTAGTTGCAGCTTGGCTCTGTGGTGTGCACACTGGTCCATACACTGAGATTGCACATTCTGTGTCCAAAGAATTGGTTGAATGGTAAGGCAGTGTTTTTCCAAGTTGTATAGATGTAGAAACTGATCAGACAGATTCTAAAAACAGTCACAGTCAAATGCATCTGGCAATCTTTGACAAAGTTCATGTAAGCAGCATGTTCCTTGTCATGCTTTTTCTGCCATCAAGGGATTGCTTTCAGTAGCTGAGAGTCAAAACTCATATAAGGTACCTGATTTGGGTCAAAATGTGAACTAAGAAAGGAGGCAGCCACTTGTTGGTAGTGACTGATTATACTTGTAGTACTGATTCAACTTTGCAGCTATTGCCTGGAACAGT
>NW_017729022.1:16769406-16769692 GCF_001723915.1 Gavialis gangeticus
CCCCTGCCTATCCCCAGCACCACTCTCAGGAAATGCACATGGGTGAAACCAAAAAAATGTATTGCCCTCACAACCCCCACCTCCCTCCCCCCCAAACAAACCAAGTCCTTCCACCACCCTCCCCACCATCCAACAATAAAAAATCTGCTTCCTCGATGCTCAAACTATATACTCAGCCTGTTATTGCCCCAGAAAGGGGGGCTATGGGCTGGTAGCATCTAGGAGGAAGAGGGCAGGTGGCCACCACCCAAGCCTTGGGCCATTGCCCCTTGTGTCTGGGGGCCAG
>NW_017729022.1:16774692-16777475 GCF_001723915.1 Gavialis gangeticus
CTAAGGGACCCCAGCAGCTCTGCACCTTGCTGCTGATTGACCAAGAGACAAAAACCATGGCATAATTAAATAGCAAAGTCCATGGAAATATGAAATAAATTACCTTATAATTATAAATTATGAGGTATTTAAGTACTACATTTAAATCTAAGTATTAAATTTAAATCTAAATTGAAATATATTATGAATATAAATGTATACGCTGTCCTGGGGATAGCGAGAGGAGGGGCCAGGAAGCCCTGCTTGCAGGACTCAATGCAGGGAGAAATGGTGAAATAAAGAAAGAAAAATAAAACAGTTACTTACCTACAGGAGGATCGGCGCTAGCAGATCTAAAAGAAAAGCCCATGTGATTTACAAGCCACGTGTTTATGCAATTAAAGCCAGCAGGTGATGTCACAAGGATGTACCTGCTGACAGGAATAAAAATGGCTGCTGGCAGAAGGGAAGAGAGAGCCAATGAGGAGACAGAGGCTCTCCGTGCCGGTAGTAGGTGAGACTGGCACGAATTTGAAATGCCCGAGTGACGGGCAGCTGGAGGAACACCGAGAGCTTCTCACACCGGGGACACTAAGATCGAGCCCCAGGAGGGGTGGAGTGCTGGGAGGGACTTCCCCCTAGTGCTGCTGAGGAGGTGCATCGAGGGAAGTGCCGAGCAGCAGCGCAACCAGAACAACAAGCTCAAGGGAGAGGCTGAAGCCAATCTTGGGGAAGCAAAGGTGTCCCAACTTGACTGCTCCCAGGTACCAGGTCAGGGAGCTGGGCTAGAGACAGAGAAGAGAGGGAAGCCCTGTGGGACCAGCGTCGGGGGAGCACTGCCAAATTCAGGCAGGAAGGCTGAGAAAGTTGACCGGTAAGATAGGGAGACCTTTCAGGTGCCTTCTTTTGGTTTCTTTTTTTGTTTTATTCCTTTACCTCTGCTTGACAGGGGCCCCCTTGGACCCCAAGAGGAGAGCTGACTGGCTCAAGGGGATCACAGGCCCAGAGCCCAGGTCAGCTAATTATCCTTCCCCAAGGATAGAAGAGGCTATGATTTGGCATGAGGAATATCTGCACTGGAGAGGCTGCTGTGTCAAGAGCTGGCACCCCACCAGAGGTTGGCATAAGGTTGGGGTGTAGGGAAGGCGGAGCCCCATGAACATCCTGCAAGTGGCGTGGTCATCCCTGAGGGGAACTTTGAGGCCGAACCCCACAGTGATATAACATTCAAAGACATGACAGGCGAGTTTGGGGAAGGCCAGAAGAACCAATGCCCACCTTGGGGAACCCACGACTCTAGAGAGCAAAAACCCTCTACCACCCAGACCAAAGTGGCACGCGAGCGGGCATTGGAAGCCAGTCAGATGCATACATAATAAGCATTGTAACTATATGATAATAATTTATTATTAATGTTCTACAAAAAGTTTAGTAATGCTAAATAATACTAACCTTGATAGAAACAATCCCTGTTAGTTGTTCAGTGCAGCTTTCACCAGTAGTTGCAGCTTGGCTCTGTGGTGTGCACACTGGTCCATACACTGAGATTGCACATTCTGTGTCCAAAGAATTGGTTGAATGGTAAGGCAGTGTTTTTCCAAGTTGTATAGATGTAGAAACTGATCAGACAGATTCTAAAAACAGTCACAGTCAAATGCATCTGGCAATCTTTGACAAAGTTCATGTAAGCAGCATGTTCCTTGTCATGCTTTTTCTGCCATCAAGGGATTGCTTTCAGTAGCTGAGAGTCAAAACTCATATAAGGTACCTGATTTGGGTCAAAATGTGAACTAAGAAAGGAGGCAGCCACTTGTTGGTAGTGACTGATTATACTTGTAGTACTGATTCAACTTTGCAGCTATTGCCTGGAACAGTTCTTGTCTGCTGGTTTTCACACTGACAATTTGAAAGTTGTTGTAATGTCATGTCTTTGGCCCAGCTTATCAAATCCACCAGCTTGTTGCATGCTTGGTGGGTCAAAACGTGCTGACTTTCAAACCACATTAGAAGCTCCATGAACTGGATAATATTTTTAGCCACAAATTTACCTTGATCTTCAATATTGCCTTGTGTTAGTTAAGAGATTATGTAGTTTAATCATATGCTGTGTGCCTGGTATGGTTTCAAGCTCCTTGCACACAAACTGCTGACAGTACTTCATACTCTTCGGGGGCATCTACATGTGTATTAAAGCATAACTAAATTTACTGTGCATTAAGTGAGTTTTGGCAGGTGTCTATATTTGTATGAACTTGGATCTGAAGTTAGCACACTTGGCACTGAAGTTAGTCCCAAGTCCCTTCAGCCCTGCCATGTGCCCTTGTGGACAATTGGAGGAGCTTCAGCCTCCAGCCATGTGGCTGCCAACACTTGGCAGCCATGTTGAAGCAAGAGCCAGCTGCCAGCACTTAGCATCTTGGAAGCTCTGATCTCTAGCCAGCCCCTTCCCTGACCAGGAGCCATGTGCACAATGCAGGGGCAACGTGCGCCAGCTCCCTTCCTACCCATTTTACCTCCCTGTGCTATGGCTGCCCCTAGCCCTGCCCCTGCCAGTGGTGCCCAGCACCCCTGCTGCTCCAGCCAGGCCCTTGCCAGAGACAGCCAGCGCCCTGACCATGGTGGTGGCCCTGCTGGCCCCAGCATGCTCCCCCCACCTCCTGCCCAGCCCCCAGGACAGCTGTGTACCCACCAGTGGGAGCCAAGGCACTGGGTGCAGGAGGCCCTGCCCAACCCTCTCCTCCTGAACTCTCTACTCCAGCCCACCTGCCCCACCACCCCACACCCCCTACCCCTGCCTATCCCCA
>NW_017729022.1:16777826-16783121 GCF_001723915.1 Gavialis gangeticus
CCCCTGCCTATCCCCAGCACCACTCTCAGGAAATGCACATGGGTGAAACCAAAAAAATGTATTGCCCTCACAACCCCCACCTCCCTCCCCCCCAAACAAACCAAGTCCTTCCACCACCCTCCCCACCATCCAACAATAAAAAATCTGCTTCCTCGATGCTCAAACTATATACTCAGCCTGTTATTGCCCCAGAAAGGGGGGCTATGGGCTGGTAGCATCTAGGAGGAAGAGGGCAGGTGGCCACCACCCAAGCTTTGGGCCATTGCCCCTTGTGTCTGGGGGCCAGAAAGGATGTGTGCATTGCAGGTGACATGAATTGCATTGGGCATCATTCTATCAGCACATTAGAGAAAGCTTTGCAGATATACATTGCGTTATCAGTCAGAAATGGTGAGATCTTGCTAAATTCTAAGACACAGTTTACAACAGCCTTCACTACAGCTCATGCCATGGTAGAAAAATTGACAGATGTGAAGTGAACCGACTCTGTTTGAAAAACAGCCAGGTTGCAGTCTGTCCAGCTCCCAGGTACAAATAAAATGTGCAGGACACAGTTATCTTGGGCATCTGTTGCTTTGTCTGCTACAATCGAGATTGATTCATATTCTGCCACTGGAGGTGTTGCAGCCTTAACATGTGAAGAAATTAGTCCTGGTAGGTATCTTGGCAAAGATTGTTTGCACATAGGAAACTACCAGCATTTGGTATGTGATTATTCAAGGAGTCTCTTAATTTAGAGTTAGCCATTTTCTCCAGAGGAATGTTGGTGGCCATGAATGCCTTCTCTAGTGCAAATGTAGCCTCTCTTCTTGTCAGACTGCTTTCAGTGGGTCTTTTCAAGATTGAGGACATAGTTACTTGTTTCTTGCTCTGACCTTCAGCCTCTGCAGTAGCCTTTCACTCTAAATGCCAATTAATGTTGGGCAGGCAAGGTTCTTTGAGTAGATGTGATATCTTAGGCCTAATAAAAGATATCACATCTACTCAAAGAGCCTTGCTTGCTTATGTCCTTAGACCAACACGGCTACAACCAAAACCCCAGCAATTAATGCTGGGGTTGTTTTTTGACATATCCAAAACCATGCTGTATGGTTCCTACAGCTGCCATATGTGATCCTGAGCTAAAATGGAGTTAGTTTTCTTGGATTTCTTTTACTTCATCTTCAGACTGTGGCATTCCTGCAGTATTGCTTCTGGCTTAAGAGATGGCACTGAAACCTTTTCACTTTCCTGACTAGTGCCTTCACTGAGTCTACCTCACTAGTTCAGTCTCTCAGTAGCTCTCTCTCAAAACACAAACTGTATGGCTGCAGGGATTGCCACTCCTTCTTTATATTCTGGTAAGCTTTAATTTTTTGGGGGGTGATTCCATGCAAAGTTGCAGGAAACACCATTTTTCCAGTGATTATGGAACCCACCACAAAAATCACAAAACCACAATTCAAGTAGGTCCTATATATACTTAGTAATTTTTTATTTTTATATGTATATTAATAAATTAAATAAGTCCATTAATAGTAAAAATATATTACCTTTAAAAGATGTTCCTTCCCACTGCTACAAGGCATTCAGTAACCATAGGAGAAAAACATATCAGCAGAATGTTCTTCTACCTTACTACTTGACAGATTGTTATACAATTGCATTCATATTAATTTACTAGGACAATGTACATTTTCTATAAAATCTTGGCAGGACTGATGTAACAAGATGTAACATGACAAAAATGGGCATTTTTACATGTGCTTCGAGGGTGGAGGGTATGGCGCTTTAATTAAAGCCCCGAGAGTCTCTATAATTAAAGCACCCTTGCATTTCCTGTATCAGCATCCCTGCACTTAAAAATGATGGTGGGGGCACTTGACCTAAAGCTCATTTGATGAGCTGTATGTCAAATGGCCCCACTGCCATTTTTAAGTGCAGGGATGCTGATACATGATATGTGGGAGACTGCTGGAGTGCAGCAATTGCCACCCTCCAGCAGACTCAATTAATCGAGTTTGTTCCAATGTGCTGGAATTTCAGAGCAGCTTCCACACTTGTGTATAGGTGCCCAATGATTCTAATATTCAGTTAATAGATGCACACAACCAAATTCACCCAGATTGCTTCTGGGAAAAAATCTCTTGCCATATTTTTTAAAACAGTCCCAAAACATTTTAAAAACTCCACTGCTTACATAAAGAATGCAATCAATTGTGTTTTTGTTAAGCACTGTGTAATAATTAGATAAGCGTACATGTAGAGAATAAATGTTTTAGCACAGAAGAATACATTTTTATACAGTGTATCTTAAGCATAGCTTTCATAAAAACTGCTGCATAATTAGAAAGAATTGGGTGTAACATTTTTATTATTCAATATCACAGTATCATAAAAAGATACAAGTAATACATTTCATGAAGATGCAACGGTCCTTTTTATTTTATTTCATAGCAACTGTTGTCCTGCTGATGTTACATAAGTTGCAATGTATTCAAAGAACAAGCTTAACAACCTATGAGAAAATAAGTGCCAACATGGTTCTATTTCTATTACAGTCCAAGAAAGAGGTGGGCTATATTTAGTGGGTATTAAAACCTTCATTATTTAAATGCTTACTAAAGCTCAGTAAAGGTTTATTAGATTAGTGTACTCATCTGGCATACAGGCCCCTAGGAACTGATAGTTTCACACAGGGTAAAATTAAAATTTTCAATAGTGATATAGCTACAAAGTGCTTAAGGTGGAAATCTCTCTGGGATTAAGATTCAAATGTGAAGCATACACATTCAACAAGTTATTTTTAGTGCTGCATATTACAGTGGGTATAAGCAAGGGATAATTTAAGATGAAATCCTGGACTACACATACCACTTAATGTTGTGACAGTGAATGAGTAATTTATTCACATCTTATTCCATCTTGGGGCAAAGACCTACTTTTTCATCCCATGGAATTCCCTGAGACTATAGAAAGTTACTCATGTGGGTAAGTGTATGCAGTTTAAGGAACTTGAAATATTTAAAGTGGAAGTGGGAAGACAAGGACAAAATTATATGGAGAAACATTACATTAGCATATACAGTGACTGAAAAAAGTGGTATCTGTGGGCACACCTACATGAGATATTTACTGAGCTGACTAATTAGCTCTGTGGTAAAGTATCAGGATTTCCATGTGTGGTGCTATAAGGCCACAGTATACTAATTAACTCAACTGTAGGATAGTACTGCCCAACACAAGTACTATCTTGTGGTGAAGTTATTTAATCTGCTGCAATGCATATGTAGACACTGACTGGGGCCTGCTGGCTAGCCCCACACTAGAGCCCAGCTAGGCCTCATGCCCCAGAAAGCCCCTCTGCAGCATGTTGAGCCCAGGTCAGAGCAGTCCTGGGCTGGCAGGCTGACCCCCGGGGCCTTCTGGCAACCAGGGCTGCTCCACCCCAGCTCAACGTGCCACAATTCCAGGTGCACATGTAAATGCTGAACCCAGGAGCAATAAATTCTAGCATGAACTGCACTGAAGTTTATTGTGTTGAATTAGATTTCATGTGTAGACATGCCCACTGATAATTTTTCAAACCAGTAGTATATTAATTGCAAAGGTGATTTTCTGACCCCAAGTAAGAGTAATGGCAACAGTTCCAAGGACTTTAATAGTGCCATGAGTCTGAGTACCCAGTTATTCAGTAATAATAATTTTATTTATATTATCAGTTTTAAGGTTAACAAAACACTGCTATTGTTGGATATAAAGATGCAAATCTTATATTTTCAAGTAATACTGAAGACAGTTAAAAGGCATAATTTAAGGACATGCATTCTACAATGCTTATACTTTCTCACCAAATAGACTTTATACATATTATAAATTCATACCTTAATCTGAAGATAATTAATATCTTTAATAGCCTTTCAGACTCACTGTAAAAATCTGTCAAAAACTCATTGCAAAAATATGTTCCCACTAATTCCATCCCAGTATTTCTTTTTCTTGAGTGCAAAATTTAAACAATTATCTTAGGGAATATAACTCAAATTTAAATGAGACTTCTTGATATGAGATTTTTTTTAAATCAGATCTTATTTTTTGATCTATGCTCATTTTGTGTTTCTATCAAGCCATGCTCTACCACAGATTTTTAAGGAGTACTTCAGACTTTGAAATCAGTTGCACTATATGATGCATTTAAAATTGTCCTTTAGTGTGGATATATGGATTATTCACATGTAATGTGTGTACAAATATTAAAATATAACACAGTCATATCAAATTAAAATATTTATTATATATGGAATATTTTAAGAACTAATAGATACATTACTTAAATTCTTAATAAAATACTGGAATAATGGACCCTCCCTAACATGATAGCTTATAAAAGCAATAATCCAGCTTTTGGAGCAAATTTTACAGAGTAAATTTAACAGGCATCTGTCCAATATACTGTTAGCAATGGATCATGTACACAAATGCTAGAAGAGTATCTTCCCATTTTGTCCCTGTTAGCCATGGCCAAGTGGTGTGGCAGGATTGGGGAGTACAGGCCCCTGCCATGAAGGCCCCTCCAGGTGTGTTGGCTCAGATCTGGGGGGACTGGGGCTGGGACCATGTGGCAGGGGCCTCTGCTTCCTCATCCATCCCTCACTGCCCAACCACCACTGACAGCGGGAGCAGAGGGAGCAGGGTACATGTGTGCCACTCACACAAGTATCCCCTTACATTGGCGGTGGAGGTAGCAGCAGCAGCAGAGGAGACAGTGGTGGGGGCAGCAACGGCTGATTCCCCCTAAGGTAAGCGGGGCAGAGGGTGCGGCACAGCTAAGGCAGATCTGGAGGGGAAGCCCTTCTGTGCTGCCTTAGCTCGCCCGACAGGGAGCCGCGCCCCCGAGTCGCGTGCGGGCAGCGCACGCGAACAGTGCGCGCTCTGTAAGGGTGTGCCAGCGTTTGCACTGGCATTTGCGTAAGGCAGGCACGAGGTAGCTGCACAGAGTGGCACCTCCAGGGAGCAAAGCAGCTGGTGCACCTCTGCAAGCATGGTGATGCAGACGTGGAGCGCAGCTGCCAGCGGCCCCGCCCTGGTGCTGCTGCCTACTGTGGGCTCTTCTGAGGCCTCCACCCAGACGGAGCTCATGGTGGGGCTGGTGGCCCCTTGCCCCCCTGTCTGTGGTGGGGGCTTAGTGGAGTCCTGGGGGAGGCGGGGCCTGGAGGTCTCCTTACCTGTCCCTCCTGGGCACGACTTAGGGCCCTGGAGGAGCAGGTAAGTGAGCTCCAGGCTGCGGTGAGCAGGTTGAGGGGGATCAGGGATGCA
>NW_017729022.1:16783132-16783987 GCF_001723915.1 Gavialis gangeticus
CTACAAGGTCCCTTCCGACCTTACTTCTATGATTCTATGAGAGAAGCAGGCAGGAGCTGGGGTTGTCAGCCAGGCTGAGCAGAGGCCCCCACTGCGTGGCTCCCCCCACCAGACCTGAGATTCACATATCCTTTCAGTAGATATTACTGATGTCTTGTATATGGTGGAGGTAGTCCAGATTTGTCAACTCCCTATTTAGAACAGTTTTGCTTACTGATTATTTTTAGTAGTCGTTTACTATCTTTCCAACATTCCACTTAGTTCAAACACACCTGCTTGGATCAGAGTCAAACACCCAAATAAAATACTCCACTCCTTCATTACCCACTACCACTGCCTGGCTCAGCTGACAGCTGTGCAGCTCCTGGCTTCTGCCTGCCCCTATCAGTCAGGATAGGCAGGGGAGGAGCAAAGGCCACTGCCACATGGGCCCAGCCATGGTCTCCCCACACCTGAACCAGCACATTTTGTGGGGAACGCCTTTTACCCAGCTGGCCACTGGTGGGGGCAGGGCAGGGCTGGGGAGAGGGGCCACATTGGCCAATTAGGGGTGGCCTGGCTGCTTGGCTGTTCAGCTGGACTTGGCATTCATTGGCAGCCTCCTGGGAGGCATGTGAGGGTACCCCCAATCTGCTAGCCTTGGCCAGTGAATATACCCTATGTCCCACCCCCCTGGGCAAACTTATGTTTTGTTCACTCCTGACCTAACCTAGGGTGCTTAGAGTAAAGTGCAAAACTTATAGTTTCATTGTTGGTAGGGTCAGAAGGGACCTGAGCAGCTCATCAAGCCATGGCAGGAAAGAGTACTCGGGTCAAATGAGCTTGACAGGGTGTTCATCTAGCCTCCTCTTACAG
>NW_017729022.1:16788987-16805674 GCF_001723915.1 Gavialis gangeticus
TTGAATACGTCCAGCCCCTCCAGAAGCTCCCTTACTAAGTCCTTGCTAACCCTTGGCCCAGGTGTGCCTCCCCCGGGGCCCGAAGGGGGCCCAGCTGGGAGGTTGCTGTTCTGGTCCCTACTTGGGAAGACGGAGGCAAAAAAATTGTTAAACATGTTAGCTTTGTCATCTGGTGTGACGACCAAATTTCCCAATGCGTCCTGCAAGGGCCCCACATTACCTGGGACCTTCTTTTTACCCCCTATGTATTTAAAAAAAGACTTCTTATTGTCCTTAATCTGGAAAGCTAGTCCCAGTTCCATCTCTGCCTTGGCCTTCCTAACTACCCCCCTACATCCCCGAGCAACTGCAGAATAGCCCTCCTTGGTGGGCTCTCAATCAACTTGTGGCTGTTATTCCTAGTTACTCCTGATAGTGCTCAGGGAAACAGGGACTCTCCCATTCCCCCCGGTAAGTTTTATAGATGGCCACCAGATCCCTTCTCAGCCTTCTCTTGTGGAGGCTGAACAGGTTCAGGTCCTGTAGCCTCTCTTCGTAGGGCCTGCCCTGCTGCCCACTTACCATACTCCTCTGGACCCTCTCAATGTTGTCCACATCCCTCCTGAAGTGCGGCGCCCAGAACTGGATGCAGTACTCCAACTGCGGCCTGACCAGTGTTGGATAGAGGGGGAGGATCACCTCCTTGGACCTGCTCATGATGCATCTGTGGATGCATGACAAGGTGCAGATAGCCATACTGACCGTGTCGTCACATTGGCGGCCCATGTTCATCTTGGAAACAATAATGACTCCAAGATCCTTTTCTGCATCTGTTCTGATAAGAAGGGAGTTCCACAGCCTATAGGTATGCTGCTGGTTCTTTCTTCCTAGGTGCAGTGCCTCGCACTTGTCAGTATTGAATCCCATCCTATTCTTATCTATCTGTCAAGAAAGATACCTGACAGGTGCTGGTATGTCATATCAGTGCACCCCGGTTGGGGCTGAGTTCTGGGTGTACTAGCTGGGAGCAAATAGAAATTCTACAGAGCACATAGAAACGACATCTGTTTTTGGAGTCAAAATTTTAAATTCTACACCTTGTATCACAGATTTGTGGTAGATATTGGACATAAGCAAAGCCTTTAATTTATTTTCCTTTAATCCAAAATCCTTCTTCCTGATCTTATGAAATTGAATCTCAGATCTGAACTCTAGCCCTACCTATTCAAATGCTACTTGGTAGATTGTACTCCAGCATGCTATTTATCTAATTACTATACTAGATATATATACTTTAATTCATATTTGTTTCAATAGTTCCTGTCCAAGGCCATAAGGGACCATTATCAAACTGCTTGTGGGAGTGCAAAAATCAAACAGCTATGGTGACATCACTACCTAGTGCCCTTAAGGTGTATCAAGGTCAGGATAAAGTCATGAATATGGGACAAATTAATACATATTACATTATGCACTGTCATTGGGCGAGTTAGATCTCTTCCATGACACAGGACTGCACCTTTTTTCCTTCTACCTCTTCATGAGAAGTAATGTTTTGTTTTTTTAAATGAAGTTTTGGCTCCCATCAAACAAAGTATAGTATTAACTTCACAATATGGTGTTTTTATTTCTCATTGTAAAGAATGGAAACCAAGAATGTCAGGATATCCTTATATATGTGTGTCAACAAATGCATAATTTTGCTTAGTAGTTTTATATAGTGTTTGCTTACAGGAACTGTTATTCACTACACTAAAAGGGAGCAAATCTTCTTAGCCTTACCCTGGGATTTTAATTAAACTTAGTAGTTCAAGCATAAGACAGATGAGCAGTATTTGGCCCCATGTCTGCTGTGAAAGATGGCAATTCTAAAGGATAACTGTAATTAAGGAAGTGAGAAACTAACATATTATTAACACTTATTAAGACACTTCTTTTCAACAGCTCTTTTATTTGTGATGCAGATTTTTAGACACCTGCTTCCTAAGTGAAAATACCTTGACAATTTTGACCAGACAAATTTAAAACTAGTGTTATTTTTATGATCCTTTCTGTCTGCCTAATTAATTATTTGCAAAGTGGCAACTTAATTGTTGGGCAGTCCTATCAATACTGGCTCCAATGAAAGCAGAAACAAGCCCATGCTTTCTGTGGGTCAGTTACTCTTTTACAGTGTGCCCAGTACAAAGGTGGGTAGAAAACAGGACCTAGTAGAAACTGGCACAGAGAATAAGGGAAACATAAGTGAGTTCTTTATAGCCTTTCATAATTGGTATTCTGCACTTAATAGAGCTTGGTTCAGGAGGAAGTCTAGGCCTGTAAGACCTAGAGAGAGAAACACTTAATTCTATATTCATCTATACAGCAGCTGATAGCCAATTCCTGATTACTCTTCTAGTTAATTCAAGAGTGCTTGCATTTTTTTTTTTGCCTTTGGTAAACAAACTGTCCACAGTTTATGATGTTTTGACAGTTTCATTTTCTGACATAATTTGCAGTTCTGCACTTAACCTTCTAATGGATATAGCTATGTTACACTGCATGATAATACCAAGGCTATCTACCTAAAGTGATTGATGTTTCAAAATCTGAACGTCTGTAAAACGAAGAAAAGGTTGCTATTAATCACACTTATGTATTACTTTCTGTCTTGACTGAAGTTTGTTGCATTTACTATTGTAAAGTCTTTCCAAAACACATTAGTTAAATGGGGCTGAAAATCATTCATGCATATTTTATGGAAAAAAATTACACATAGATCTCCAGTTTAAGCTATACACTATGACTTTTCTTAGACTATTAAAATATTCTGCCCCATTTAAAATGAGCTACATAATAAAAGTGATGTGCAGTAATAACTTTACAATGCTTAATAATATAAAACATTTTATCGCAAAACACATTTTAAGAAGATTTATGCATAATTCAAATACTTTTGTTCAATTTTGCACAGAAAATACAGTAGGTAAATGATATGCAGGTACAATCTAAAACTGAAAAGAATTTAAAGAAAATTAATTGGTTTTTTTTTAACAACTTTGAAACTTTCTGTTGTGCACAGCTAGAATTTAAGAGTAGTGATGTGTTAAACATTCATTTTGCAAGGAATCAGGACAAAATAACACAATGAGAAATGCTATGCCCCGAAACTGGCTAGTACAGATTTTGAAACTCATTTTCAAAAGAGAATAAAGGATTATTTAAGTGTATTTAATATATCTCTCATTGCCTATTCATGTCACTGAGAAGTGTTTGCCCTTCCTGACTCTGGAAAGGAGGTTTCTGATCTTCAACCAGCCACCTGCCAGCAGTGCCCTTTACCATGCAAACTAGCCAAGAGACTTTGTATGCCTCATCATCACCATCAAAGCACAAGGACCTGAAGATAGATTACACACATTCTGACTGTGTTGCCCCTAAGCTATTACTAATGAGGAGGATAGAAAGCCAACTTGGAAATTTATAATATGTTTATTAATGAAGGGTGAATTATGACTTAGTGTTTTGGAGTATTAAAGCTAGGGTCTCCTTTTAAAACCTTATCACAAGTTGGAAACATCATTAAGAGCTTGGAAAATCAACTCCAGGTAAAAACAAGGTAATTATCAACCTAAAGCATGGACCAGCAATGTATAGGATGAATAAAATATGTGTTCATATTGCTAGACTGCAAGAATTTGAAATTAACCTATTAACCACTAGCTTAAAATTCCTGCCAATGCTGAAAAGAGCTTGTTTCAAGGGAAAGCCACTCTCTCTCATTTGGATCTCTTATTTTAATGGTTTTAATTGTGTTATTAACTTTAATAATATTTTCTACTTTGTTTAAACAGAGTAGATGCTTTGTTCAGCATACTAAGAGAAATGATTAGCCTGGTGTTGAAAGCATTGGACAATATGGGGAAAATTTGTTTCTTAGACTTTGATCCTGTGAAGACTTCTGTGTGGGTGGGGCTAACATACAGTCATTGTGTTGGGGGAGATGTCTGTAGGGCAAGAGCTTTTAGAACCATTCCTGTTTTAGTTTGTACATGCTGAGTTCCATTGATTACATCACTGGAGAAGGGGGTCTGAGTGGGTTTTTCCCCAAAAGAAGGAAATGTTTGTGGAAACTTCACATTATGCTGCTGCTTTGAAGCAACCCCCCCCCCCGCCCCAAATATAGGATCCAATCTTATACTTTTTGTACACCCAAAAGTCCTTTGATCTGACTGAACTGATTTGGCCTTCAATTGTATTATTGTAAGTCCAGAGTAGCTACCATGGGTCATGGTTTTCTCTGATAACCCCCCCCCCCCAACGTTCTCTGATTTTAAGCTCCCTCTCCCCAAAATCCACAGTTTTCCATGATTAAAACAAAACACCACTATATATTATTTGGATTCATATGGCATTTTGTTTTAATCACAGAAAAATGTGGGGTTTTGTTTTTTTTTAATCAGAGAAAACCAGAATCCTTGGTAGTCCCTATGGGCACAGACAGAAGTTACATTTGTCACTTGAGCAGTTCCCTGAAAGTGCTCTACAGCTGTGCCATGACACATGTGCATGTCTGTAGAGCACTTTTAAAGTGACCATTGCACAAGATATTAATTCTCATCAAATTAGGGATCAGATGCAGGTGCTCCACTTTGGAGCACCTTAGAGAACTCTGTTCCCTAGAGTGAATCCGTTGTGTGATTGGGGCTGGACTGCAGCAGCCCAGCCCTGCCCTTGGTGCTGCCTGCAGGAAGGGAGGGAAGAGAAGGTTGGGGGAGCGAGCTGTAGGTTGGGGTTTGCCCAGTTTGAGCTGCGCAGGGGGAGGGATGGATTGGAGCTGCCCATCTCAAGGCACCCCCCTCCCTACTCCCACAGCAGCTCAGGCTGGGTAAACCCCACCCCACAGCTGACTCTTCCCCTCTCCCTCTTCTTTTCCTGTATGCAGCCACAGAGTTGGGAGTGGGGGTGGGGTGGAGGGCAGGGCTAAGGGAGAGAGTTTGCTAGCAGGCTCCTCAGCTTGATTGGGTCCAAAGTGGAGCTCAATTTCCCACTCCTCCTCCCCCTGACCCAACAGGTGAATATCTGTTGGGCCAGCTCATGCAGCTCTATGTGAAGCACCATGAGTTAGAGTGGGAGCCTGCATGTCTGTCAGCACCCTTTGATACATATTAATGATTGTTGCAATAAATGTTGTTAGTGTCAAGGTTCCACTTTAAACAAAGCAGGAAGGTCTCCTCTCTCAAATATTCCCATATGCATAGAAAGAAAAACTAACTTTTTGCTGAGTTTTGTGACTGACTTAATAATGGGTCTTTTAATGGAGATCTGGTAAGGGCAAAATAGGGCTGAGGTGCTAATAGGTGATATTTATCTGTTTTTTAAAAATTGTGTGCCTAATGAAATATTATCTACTCATGCATATATCTAGTGGGCCTGTACAAGTAGGCACCTATTCAATCCAGCTTTGGATCCAGTCACCTCAGATGAAATCAATGAAATAGCTATAACTTTTTTTGGGGTCTTATTTAGATGAAACTTGCAGGGGTGGTAACCTCTGTTGAGAACATGAAGCCTGGCAAGTTTCAAGAAGATCAGTGCAGGGGTTCAGGAGGAACTGCACCCCAAGTTCTTGAAAGCAAAACTCATGTCATGCGTATGTGTTAAGCCAAGTGGGATGAAAACTGCAGGGGTGTTGGCCCCTGGTGAGACCACAAAGCCTGCCAAGTTTCAAGAAGACAGGTGCAGGGGTTTGGGGGGAACTGCACCTCAAGCTGCTGACAGGCAAAACTTGTGACATAGAAGACCCTGTGTGTGTTAAGGCGCAGTGGGCTGAAAACTGCAGGGGTGGTGGCCCCTGCTCAGGCCACAAAACCTGCTAAGTTTCAAGGAGATAAGTGTAGAGGTTTGGGGGGAACTGCACTGCAAGCTGCAGAAAAGCAAAACTTGTGACATGGATGCTTGTGCAGCTGTGTCTGTCTTGGGGCAGTTGATTGTCTGTATTAATTATTTCCTCTCCTTAGACTGTGGTTTTGTAGGTATAATGAGTTAATGAGCAATGATTAACATCTACAAAACCACAAACTAAGGAGAGGAAATAATCAATACAGAAATCAATGGCCCCAAGACAGAGACGGGCAGTTTCACAAGCACCCATGTCACAAGTTTTGCCTGTCAGCAGGTTGAGGTGCAGGACCTCAGAACCCAGAAGCCCTGCACATATCTCCTTGACAGCTGGCAGGCTTTGTGGCTGCAGCAGGGGCTACCATCCCTGCAGCTTTCACCCTGCTGTGCCTTAAAACACACAGTGTCACCCCCGTCACAAGTTTTCTTTGTCTGCAACTTGCGGTGCAGTTCCGCCCAAACCCCTACACTTATCTCCTTGAAACTTGGCAGGCTTTGTGGCCTGAGCAGGGGCTACCCCCCCTGTAGTTTTCACCCCTCTCCCCATGGTGTAACACTGTGAGGAGAGAGAAGAGCCCCAGAGAAGTAAAATGGCCCCACCTGTATTGCAAAGAACGCCGCAGGGCTCCTTCTTCACCTGGTGTTTCAGGAGAGGAGGAGGAGTCATCCAGAACTCCAGGATAAAAGGAGACATGAGGCAGGCAAAAGAGGGATACAGGAAACTGGAAGAGACTGACTCAGGCAGCAAGATGGCAGGGAGAGCTGGAGGAGCTGAGGAAGCAAGGGAGACAGGGCTTAAGGGAAGCAACTCTGTGGAGAGAGCTGCTGGGGAAGAGCACCCTGAAGGAAACACCCAGAGAGAAACAGAAACTGTTGGGAGGCAGTTAGAAGGTACCGTAAAGACCCTAATAGCAGGGCTGAATAAAAAGGGTACTACAAAGTTGGGACTATAAGGGCAGAAGAAGTGCCAGTTTGTTTTTTTGTTCTCCGTTTCATTAGAGTGAGAGGAAAGTCACCCCAGATAGTGTGTTTACAGCTTTCAGGACAATAAGCCAGGAAAAAGACTGGCTAGGATTACTGGCAGGTCTGTGCCAGGTTGCAGCCAGGTGAGGTACAACTGGGCCCATTGGGGATACTGATTGACCACACCTAGAGACCCAAGGAGCGGGTTTTTTTTACTGCTCAAAGGCAGATTGCGGAGACAACTGAATTACCACCCGGTGGAACAAGCGAAGTAGTAGGGGTTGGAGGAGCCCTCCTTACACTAAGACAAATTGCAAGAGCCAAGTGTCAATACTCACACACCCCTGCATCCTATTTTCTCCCATAACAAAAAGTCATGGCAGGAGAGATCGTGGGTGCGTGGGAGGGGCCAGCAAGACGTCATGGTGGACTTCAGTTTGTTAGCTGAGGTGCTAAAGTTGTCTGGTGTAGAAGATCAAGGAAAAAAAAAGCTACTCAGATGAATGATGAACTCCAAGGATTGATGACACCTAGATTGATAGAGACAAGCCTCTACCACAGATAGCGGCGGGACTTTTGGGGTGAAAGCCCACTATTGGACAAACGCATACACGTGACTTGAGTTTTGCTTTCAAGAATTTGGGGTGCAGTTTCCCCTGAACCCCTACACTGATCTTCTTGAAACTTGGCATGCTTTATGCTCTTAACAGAGGCTAACACTGCTACAAGTTTCATCCAAATCAGACAAACAATAACAAAGTTATAGATATTTCATTGATTCCCCATTATACCCTATGGCTGGATCTCCGAGGTGGCTCCAAGGCTTTTCCGAAGCAGTTCAGAAGCTGTGAACCACTTTGGAAAGCCTAAAGAAGTCAGCACTTCAGTCCGGACATAATACTTCGGATGCCGAAGCATCTGAAACTTTTCTGGTTCCGAAGCATAGTCCGAAGCCTCGCACAGCCCTAATATCTAGGCCTATAAGGAGTCCCTTGGTATCAGGTAAGCTGTAGAGTAGGAGATGAAACATAAGCAATCTGTGGTGGAATCCTGTCTCTGTTAAATCAATAGGAGTTTAGTGGTGGACTTGAATGGAGTTAAGACTTTCTCTGTGCTTTTCCCTAATGAATCCACGCAGCAATCACCATTTAGAACATGATGTTTTTGGGGTATTCTGCTTCATTTTCACCGTGTGTCCAGGCCTGCTGTTTTAGTATTAAAATATTGTACAGTATTAGGAAACCATCTGTGAAAGCAAGGGATAGGAGGAAGTATTTTTTTATTTTAGCCCTGTTAGCCTGAACTTTGGCTTCTTTCCCAGACATTCAAGTTAATGTGAATTAAAAAATTACTATGACATGGTATTTTTATAGCCAGTAGTAAAAATGACTATTGAAATCCTGGAAATCATATGGTTTAATAGGCCTGTACTAGCACACAAAGGCCTAATTAATTAGATTGCTTATAAAATAATGTCTAGTGATTAGAAACTACATGAAAAAGGAAAAATATGTGGATTAAAATTTGCTTTGAGTCAGTGTGTAATGACTTCCTGGTGGGACAAGTAAAGTTTCAAGGGAGATATGCAAGCCAGTGAGCAAACTCAGTTTCCAGGGAAGGTTGAATACATCTCTCCATCACCATACAGGCAAGGCCTTTGACTGAGAACTAGTTTTATTTTTTGAACAAGAGTTCCAAAACAGGAGAAAAGAAACTGAGAATACTGCGAACTACCTGTTAAGAGTTGTTATAGATTTTCTTATCCTGTATATTCATGACGTAGTGGACCTTTATAAATTCACACAGATACATCCAAATCTTTTATAGCTTGTGTCCAATTTCAGGGGAGGAGGGGGAAGACAGGGGTTGCAATAGACCTTCCAGGCTGTGAAAAAGATACCCACCATAGAGATTCCCAGACCCTTTCTGCTGTCCTGACCTACAAGGCAGGAAGTTGCGTATCTGGCTTCCTGTAGGTTAGATCATTTACCATCCTAGTCGCATGCTCCCCTTCTACTCCCCTCCACTACCACTTAAGACACACATCCAATTTTGGGAAAAAGCCACATGTGGGTGGCATGCAAGTAAATGTTGTATATAGGGTTAATGTGATCCTGAAGAAAGGAGGGCTGAGTATAGCTAGTTGTAGAGAAGACAGCATGCATAATTATATAAGAGGTGCAGCATTTACTGTTCGTTCCCTGAATACCCAAGCACTGTCAAAAGCATTATGGCTACAAGAGCTCTCACTGGAGTAGACTCCAGACTGCAGCCAATGACTTAAAGGCCCGAGACATCCCTATATTTTAAAGGATGCCTTCACTGTATGGGTTTGCTCAGTAGTATTTATGAACAGGACACAACAAACATGCAGAAGAAAGAGTTGCTTGGATGTTGCTTGGATCACAGTGGGTGAGAGGTTCACTCAGCACCAGTATTTGAAGGAGGAAGTCCTGGCTCTAAGCTTTTGCACATGAGTTCATACTGGCAGTGCATGGTAGAGAGAAGAGTACAATACTCTTTACACAGACACATACTCTTTACACAGTACTCTTTACACAGACACATGGAGCATTGCAGCTGCTCATCCCATTTCCCTAAGGAGGCCCTATGCCTTGAGACCCCCCTACCCCCAGCACCACTTTGGTTTATTGTCAGCTCTTTCATCATCTGTATAGCACTTTACTGACTCTGAGGGCTATAATTTGGTGTTTCCTTTGTTTAGAAAGACATTCCAAATGTGGGGGGTACTACCTCCTTAATATCAAGAGTCCTTAGTGCTTATCAAGCATTTTTTAGAAAGTCTAATATAATGTAAACATTTGTATAAAACATACCAATACATTAAGCTTGATTGGGATACAGGAACTAACAAGGCAAGGTTAATTTACAATGATGGCTTGTTTCCTGAGGGTGTTACTTCTTAATTATCTGAAAAGGAAAAGATTTTTCTCTTATTTCTGTGTCTCCAGATCCATAGGTTTCTGAGATACTGTATAAGGTAGAGGACTGGAAATGACCAAAGATATTTGCCTGAGCCACAACTATGATTCTAGGAGAAGAGCTAGTATTTAGAGGCAGAATTTCCCTTAGGGGTGGGTGTTTTGTGGCTGCCCAGGGCACTGTGGGCAGGGGGACACCACATGCACAGACACATGCACACACGTGTGAGCAGCCTGTGCTCACAGCAGTGCTCTCTCTCTGCCGTGTCCCAAGCTGGCAATCCCCATCCCAGGCAGGATGAGCAGTGCCCAGCCCAGCCTACCTCCTGCCTCCAGTCGCTACTCAGGAGGAACTGGGTCATGCAGTGGCAACAACATTTCCTGCCTGCCTGCCTGGTGTGCCTTGTCATTCTGCCTCCCTGCCAGACTGCGCTCTGTGTCCCTGTCTGCCTGCTTCTGCCTGCAGCAACACCAATGACTGGCATGGGACACCAGAAGTGCACCGGGGAGGCCCCAAAATATAAGTTCACACAGGGTGACATTTTTCCTAAGGTTGGCTGTGTTTAAAGCAGTGGTTTTCAACCTTCTTTCATTTGTGGACCCCTAAAAATTTTGAATGGGTGTGCAGACCCCTTTGGAAATTTTGAATGGATCCCTTTGAATTGTAAGGATGGGTATTCACATACTTTTGATTAATCATAGTAATCTTTTGCAGACTTCTTAGACATAGTCTGTAAACCCCACAGGGGTCTGAGGACCACAAGGTGAAAACCACTAGTTTCAAGGGTAACTTGAAAGGTGGCAAAGGGTAAACTGTCATACCCTGTACTTATAAGCTTTACTTTACAATTTTGGCCTCCAAGTAAAGTATTAAAATACCACTAAAGAAGCAATTTGCTTTCCACAGATACTTGGTATAGCCAAACCTTAGTTTCCCTTTTGTCCCTCTTAAACATATCTCACTGGTGACCAGTTTTAATACCTTCTTCCTCTCTGAGCAGAATGGCACAGTCCTATCAGATTCAGGCTGGATCACTACATTGTAGCTCTGCTGTTTACCATCTGTATTAATCCAATAGGTTCAAATGTGTCTAGTGTCCTTTTGCTTCAGCAGGGCAGTGGCTGAGGTAGTTCACTATGTTCCAAAGATGGAGGCCACCCAGTGGACCTAGCTGAAATGGATACTGTGTTATTCTCAGAAGAACAAGGAGTTAACTATAATAGGTTAACTCTTGTTTATTTACAGACCCTTCTTAATCTACTGATCTGCTGTTCCTCCTCTAATCCCGGGGCAAATGTAACAACTTATATATAACACTTTTAAAGGTATCCACACAGGTACCTGGCTGTTCAGGCTTTGGCCAGGTATGATACTAATTGTACCACTTGCTGGTATACTATGGATTGCATAAACTGGTGTACATTAACTGTACTAGCCTGATGAGACCCTGATGTTTGCAATGGAACTATGGCCTTTTTTGACTTTTTGTTCCAGGGATGTATAACAGTAGCTGACTAAAGTGATTCAAAGCAGCTTCATCAAAATAGCATTTATTTGCCAAAATGGAATACAGCATCTAGGAAAATGGATTAAAACAACAGTCTTACCCATATTTATTTTCTTCCTCTGCCTTCCCTCCCTCACACCCTCCAGAAAACTGAAAAAAAACAACTCAATAGGTTCATCTTATGTGCATCTCTCAATAGGTAGGGACATGCTTTCTTGTTGCAGCCAGACAAAGAGTTATTGATTGTTGGTAGACTAGTCCCTGCTCTTTCTTCTCTTAGACCAGTATCTTTTAGGATTTAAGGTATTCCAATATTTGGGAAGTGTAAATTTTGCCATATTATTTGTTACCAAATTAGTAGCTCCTCTATGGCTACTTATCTGGCTATTGCATCTGAGCACTTGCAGGGATTTTTTATATTCAGGTCACTGTTTTGATGTTCTGTTTCCCCTTGAGAAGGATAATATCACTGTTAAACAGAAGTGTATATTATATTTTTCAGTCATAACTCCTCATTCTCAGTGATGTCACACTGAGCTCTATTTATAGATTAGCTCATCTGCATGTTTGTCTGCTGCTTATTTACAAACTGATTATTATACTAAAAACCCCACTTGATTTCAAAGGACCAATGCAGTAATTATTATTACTCCTTGTTCTGTCTTGTTAATATCTTTTACCTAGATATTTAGTGCTGGTGTCATGTGAAAAGCCCTAGAGATAAAAGCCATCTACAGATATCCACTCTGCCAAACCAAAGTTCTTGATCTCAACTTGGACAGTTCTTGATCCCAACATGTGCTTTTTTTCTGTCCTCTTAATTTAAAAGATGCATTGCCAGTTTGCTAACACGTTTGCCAGTCAACATCAGGTCATAATGACATTCTTTTATTGGTAATGCTTGTTTTCTGGGAACTTGACTGAAACCAAACACATTCCATATAGGCAACTCAGAGCTACCCACTGATAAAAAGCTTGCAGGAATGCTGAATGTTCACTGAATTAAGCCTCAATATTTTCTCTTAGATCTATTGCTGAATTTATCACTCCCATGTGACAGTCAATTCTGTCACAGGTTAGGGCTTTTCTTAATCAAGTCCTAAAAATTGCCTGTTTACTGCCACATTTTCATCATCTGCCATAATTACTGGTTTTATTTTATTTATTTATTTTGCAAGAATATGCTCATCTGAAGCACTGTATAAACTGCAATGGAATACATGGGTGATTGATGAGGATCTTTACAAACAACTAATTCTTGAATTACAGTTGAAATAAAAGCAGGGGTTGCAGATGGAAATGGTAAATTCACAACACAAGTTTATTTGACAGGGAAAGGACCACATTTATTTGAGGTAGCATCAGGTGGGATGCCTGCAGGCTTTTGAACTACTTTGGCAATTTCCAATCTGCATAAATTACTCGAACTGACTGTAAACTAGTTAAATGGTTGGCTGGTGACAGAGCATTGGGAAGAGTAATGAATGCACATCAAGTGGCAAGAAAGATTTAGAGGGATTTGTATCAGCTTTGTAACTGGGATGACTTGAGGGAAATAAAATTTATTGTTGATAAACATTCAACATTACTCACAGGGACAAAAAATAATGAAAACAAGTAAAAACAAATAGAATAAAACTAACTAGAAGAATCAGACTTTCCAAAGAGGACCCTGGAAAATGTAACAGTGGCTTTCTCTGTAAGCAATACCTTGATAATCTAGAAAAGTAGTTCACTGATATAATAATAAATTGTACCTGCCCTTATGTTTGATCTCCTGTGTTTAGGCTGGCCTGATTTAAATTATTCTCCAATTCCAGATTTTACACAATATCATTAACTGAACTTCTATCTTGTAAGAATAATATTTAAAAAATGTATACACTATATTCTGCATAGGGGAGCTAATTATATTGTAATTTATAGGTGGGCACTCTTCAAGGAATACCAGGTTGGGTCTTTTCTCCAAAGATATACATTTGCACCCAAGCTAGCTGAAAAGTATGTATGCATAGCCAAGAATTGGGTATGTGCACAGACATGCATACCTGTGTGCACACACGCACGTGCGCACACACACACACTTTTAAAAACATTTTTGTTGTATCATTTAGTTACACTACCTTGCTATTCCAGACAGGCCACAGTTGCACATCCTTTTGAGCTCTTATAAAAATTAGCAAATGGGGTCTTGGAAGCCCCCATCTGGAAATAGTAGGAGAAACAAAAGGGATGTCAAAGAAAGCTTCAAGTGTGTGGTAGTCAAATATTTTGTTGATACACACTGCTCATGGCCCATAGTGAACATATGTAGAATGATTTGCTCAAGTTGCATTTAAACACTGATCCTTAAATTTGATAAGGACAGGTGCCTGAGCACAGAAAAATGTATTCATCAGTAATCTTGCAGAATCATGGGGTAAAATCCCAGTTTCACTGAAATGTCCATTAATGTCATTGACTCTTGTGAAAACCCATCCCCCTTAGGAAGATGATGAGACAACAAATGTGTGATAAATGTCATGTTGTTTAATCCATATAAATAAACATACAGCCATGTCTGTTTCCATGGCTTAATCTCAGAGGTGCTCAGATATTAGTGTGATCAGTTTGGTTTAAGAACTGGAGGGTGCATCTACACCTTGCCCTATGGTGATGGTGTTACTACGCCATGATTTAGTACTCCCTTTTGGAAGTACTGAAGCATAACACAGTAATTGCCCGTACTGTGCGGTATGCATGGCACACATTTAGTTTTAGCTGCTACTTTGCTGTAGTGGCATGCTAAAACGAGAGAGAGTGCTGCTATGGTAAAGTAGCTGCCAGTGACATGTAGACACACATGATTGCTATGTCACTGTAGCACATCGCAACAGCGATGTAGGGTGACATGTAGATGCATCCAAATGGAATGGAGTAGAATAGAGTTGGAGAAAAGAAAAAATTCCTCTGTAATATTGAAAGGATTGAGCAATACCTATTAAAAAGATCGTACATCTAAGCGAATTGGACCAACCTCTTCAGTATCTTAACATGAAAAGATCAAGTGGCTAAGATCTGGAACCAACTTCCAACGGAAGTGGTGCTTGCTTCTACCCGGGGGGGTGTTCAAAAGGAGGCTAGATATTCACCTCGCTGGGGTCATTTGACCCCAGCATTCTTTCCTGCACATGGCAGGGGGTCGGCCTTGATGATCTGGTCAGGTTCCTTCTGACCCTACCTACTATGAAACTATGAAGATATTAAGAGAGATACATAAAACATAGACTTATAATTTTTCCTCTTCTGTTTACAAGAACTATGATATTTAATAGGGGAATAATGTAAAGGCTTCTAAACTGGAACAGATCACTTGACGTTGTTCTGGATGGTGGCCAGTATTGATTGCTCCAAAAAGAATAAAAATATCTCCCTTTCATCATGCACTTAATTGTACTATGCATAAGTCAGGAGGGAAGGGGGTTGGTATTCTTCTGACCCCAGCTGAGTTTATACCTGATGCAGGGGACTAGTTTCACATTAGCTGTATAAAATAGCAGATATGATTCTTAGCCAGAGAGATCAATGCTTTAGAACTTTATTAAAGTATTTGCTTCTGTAACAATCTGTGACAGCAAATTCCATGGGCTTTTGTACCTTTGATTAGAAAGGATTTTTTGTGTGTTTCAAATTTGCAGTCAAAAAGTGTTTTTACTCTTTAAAGCAAACACGGTTTTTTAAGGGAAGAAACATTTGAGTGCTTGCATTTGGTTATCTAGATCAGTACACAGACTAGAGATGTGGTAAGGATACTTTTACAACCCCACCTTTGCTTCTACATTGTGGTATACTCTGATAGGTCTGAATCCCACTCTGACATTGGCAGGCATCTTTTAGATAGGAGATAGAATAGATTAATGCCTAAATGTATACTGCCCAGGAACTGCCAGGCAGAGCTTCAAGAAAATCTCTACAGCTTTTGAAATAATAAATTCTGCTTCTTCACTAATTTCCAAAGAGGGCAGAAAGCCAAGACCATTAGTGTCTTAGGAAGCAGACTGTAGGTAGTATTAAATATTCTTTTAAGGAGTGAGAAGCACAGAAAAAGAAGGGGTGGGCATTGGGAAAGGAAATGAGAAGAAAGTGGAACCTCATCTGATGGGATTCAATATCCCTAGGACTCAATGATACTTGAGTAGTGGCTACAAGATGCAATTACATGCAGGTGGTCACAAGGTTGGATGAAATAGGTACACAGCTTGTTCATGGGACGTCAAGGAAGGCAAAGCCCCAGCATCCATGTAGCCCTTTCTATGTTCCTTGCTGCTGTTTTTTCCAAAAAGTAAAAACAACTTACTCCTTTGGACAAGCTTAGTCTTAGAACAGCTCCAAATCATTACATAAAACCTCTTTCTAAAAGAATGTTACTTTATTTTGGAATAAAAATAGACATTTGGAAATTTCCTGCAGAAGGTAAAACAACAGAATATAGTTACAAACAATCCAAATGTTTTATTTTTAAAATTTCCAAATGAAACCAAGCCTAGGAACCCTAGCTCTGAGGCTGCCAGCTCTGCCCACACCACCTATGGTTCTCTGCAGCGGCGATGCATAGGGGGTGCACGTGCACCCCCTGAGAGTGCTGGTGCACCCCCTGACCAGTTGCACTCACTGATTAGGTGATGGATACGGGAGACAGGCAGGAGTGCTGGTGTCCCCTCTGTAAGCACCAGCCGGGGAGTGGGAGCATTGCGGCACTCCCGGAAGCAGCTGCAGTGATCGACTGCCTTGCAACTGGTGAGGTTGACCATGGGGACCTTTCCCCCAGTCAATGAGATTGGCCATGGTGAGACTCCCTCCCAACCCCCCAGGCACTGACTGATCTGGCCGTGGGGGACCCCCCCCCCCCAGTTGCTGACTAAAGTGGCACCAGTTGCCCATGGTTCTCTGTTGCTTCTTTAGACAGGATTTTCAGGGCTTCTGTTCTTCTTGTTGCAGATCCAGGGCCACTAGGTTTTCTAAGCCCCCAGATTTGAGGAAGAGACTGAAGGGCCTGAAAACGCCAGATCAAACCAGACAAGATTTCCACCCCAGAGTGCTGAGGGAATTAGCAGAGGTCATTGCGGGACCCTTGGCAAGGCTTTATGAGCATTCATGGTACTCTGGTCAGGTGCCAGAGGACTGGAAAAGGGCCAATGTGGTTCTCATTTTCAAAAAAAGGAGGAAGGAGGACCCAGGAAACTATAGGCTAGTCTTACCTTGGTCCTAAGTAAGCTTTTTGAGAGAGTTATCCTCGCACATGTCCACAAGGGGTCAGCAGGGGAGATTATGCTTAGGGGCCACCAACACGGGTTCATTAGAGGCAGGTCCTGTCAGACCAACCTGGTGGCCTTCTATGACCAGGTCACAAAATCCTTAGACACAGATGTAGCAGTG
>NW_017729022.1:16806422-16815384 GCF_001723915.1 Gavialis gangeticus
GGGGGTCTTTAGAAGGAGGCTGGATGAATACCTTGTCTGGGTCATTTGACCCCAGTACTCTTTCCTGCCATGGCAAGGGGTCGGACTTGATGATCTGCTCAGGTCCCTTCCGACCCTAGAAAGTATGAAACTATGAAAGATACCACTGAAAAAATCAGTGAAAGCAGTAGCATAACTAGAACAGGGTGACTGAGGCAGGTGCCCCAAGGAGAGTTGTAAAAAGCCACTGCCACTGCAACTGCATGATCATGCTGGTTACATGGTATCAGTTGGAAGTCTCCACTGCCTCTGTGTGTTGTGGCTGTGCCAGGCACCCAACCATGTTGTATACCTCTAAGCAAAAACAATAGATTTGCCAAAAACATTCTGGTTTCAATTAATCCATATTTTCTGGAAAAAATTATTTTGTCCCAAAGTTTTCAGCCAGCTATATCTATTAGATGCCGACAAAAATATAAAACTTGCTTTACAGTTTATTTTTTGTACTTCTCTTGCAGTGTTCTTTGTCATGGCCTCTCTCCATTCTGACATTTAAAGAGTGTCTGTTTCTACGGCTTATTTTAAAGTTGAATTCAGAGTCTTCTACTTGTGGCATCACTGCACATGTAGAGCTGTTTCTGCATTTATTTTTCTTGTGTTATCAGGTATTATTTACATACACATTCATGGAATAAGTCCTCAGACACAGAATTAGTTACCCTGCTTATGTGCTTTGCTAAATTACAGGCAAATCTGACACAGCCTTGCATTCACAATACATGCCAGACTCTGAAAACATCTTCACTGCTACAGGAATCAACATCTCTTGAAAAATGAACCCATATGTGTTACTATTAGGATTACTTTTGCCAGAGACCCCTAAGGATTAACACAGCCCCTTGTCCGATTTGGTATCAAGTGAACATTAATACTAATCCCTATGCTTTATTACAAGTTTCCTCCCTGTAATATGACCTGGCAAGCGGTTCCTTTAGACCTCTGGCATGCATGCCGAGCATGGCACACAAGACCATTTTGCTCGGCATGCCACCACCTGCCAAGACTCTAAGCAGCTGCTGCCAGCCACGGAGCCCAGGCTGCTCCCAGCAGGCAGCTGGGAGGCTGCAAGCCCTGCTACAAGCAGACTGGGATCCTTGGGCCAGCTACAGCTGGGAGGCTGCAAACAGCTGCTCTTGGCTCCAGTATGTCGGCACTCCGGTACCTTCCAAAGTAGACATTGTGTTTTTTTCAGCATTCTGGCCAAAAAACATTGCCTACCCCTGCTTTAGACATTACAGCAGCAACCTTCAGTGGTACCAGCCTCAGATCCTCTGCTGGGTGTGCGGGATGTTAGTTTCTGGATTCCTTGTTGTTCAAACAAGAAGTCCAAGGTTATTCCAGTCTCGCCATGGTGGCAACACAAAACACATGTGTTCCTTTGTTTGTCCATCATTTTTATAATTTTTCTCATCCCAAATTGTCCAATCCTCTGGCTCTGTGCCAAGCATTCCTTATGTGGTGCACCAATCCCCTGGCATTGTGCCAGCCACATTCCTTATAGGGAAACTGCTGTGCCTTGGTTGTCCGGTGCCCAGTCACAACATTCACATCTCCCAGTGCCACAGAAGGCGCTCTGTTCACTTTTGTTGCTTAGCTCTGGGAAGGCCTGGACTATGGCTAAAAAGCCTTAGCATAACTTAGTTTGCCTGCTACAAGAAGAATCCAGGGATCCTATACATACCTATCCCAAAATGTGGTTTATCTCATCCAGTGCACCAAATGCCCTCCTGGAAACTATGTGAGTGCCTCTAGAATAAAACTACACACCAGAATAAACGGTCACAGGAAAAAGATTAAGGACACACAGTGTGCCTGTAGATGTGCCAGCAGATTAATCTAGTCTGCTGAAGTGTGCTAATTAGCATGTTCCAGTCAGCCTCTGCATCTCATATATCAAGTCCCTGCACTTCAAAATGGCAGCTGAAGAGCTTTAACTAAATGACTTTAGTTAAAGTACTCCCATCACCATTTTGAAGCATGGGGGTGCTGATATATGAGCCACTGTGGGTGCTTCAATTAGAAAGGCTCTTGGAGCTGCTCTAAATAAAGCACCCCCCTCACTCCCAGAGCACATATAACATCCACAGACACTAACACTTGTAGGAGAGCATTTTTCTCAAAAAAAACAATCACTTTCTGATCTTGTTATCCTCATGCTCAAGGAAAATTGACAAAACACCTTAAAAAATTGAGCCTGGGAACAAAAATTCATGAGCTAGTTGGACACTAAGAACCAAGGACCAAACACCAATATTGACTTCATGCATTCTATAACTGACTCCTGATAATATTTCTTTATTCTGCAAGTAATATTGACCCTGCTCCCTTTTGATAGGTCTTAATCTCCCACTAAACAAGCTATCTTTGTGATTTGCTTGCTTCCTACCCCTGGGAATTTCTCTATTTTTCTTTTTTCCAATTTCACAGCTTTGCAGACTGTTTTTAATCTATGCTTTGCCTGCTTTTTTTCCTTAGGCCTAAAGAAGAATGGATTGCATTCAAGAGCTTGTCTTGTCAATCCTAAACATGTGGTTGGTCAAATGAAAGGTATCACCCACAAGAATCATTGCCTTTTGCTGAATAACAACATTTAAAGCTTTTCTGGGTGAGGACCTAATTCAGTATGTCCAGTATTATGACTCAATCCATTGCAATGAGAATAGTTCTGGATGTAGAAAAATGGCACTTGTTACAGCTTTCAAACTGTGCTCAATTAACCTGTACCTATCTGCTGAGTTTTAAAAAATAATTACAACATAAAAATACTGTTACTTATTATTATTTTGTGATTCTGTTCTAGTTCATTTTCTTGCTGCAAGTCCCTTGCATTCATTTTCAATCTCTTTTTGAAATTGCTGTTCTGGGATCCACTGGCACAGGGAATTCAGATATATTTTTTCTTATTTGCTGTGCTTTATTGGTAGTCCCTCTGCATCCCATCCTGCAGCTGTCAGGGCTCACCATCCTTCTTTTTCAATCACTCCCCTCCTTTACTGTGATCATCTCTTTTTCTTTCTAACTTTATCCAAGTGGTCTGCCACAAGAAAGGTATATTTCTGTACTAGAATAAAGATAAGCTAAGTGAAGTGCCTCTAGAACAAACGATTACCCCACATATAATTCTTTCTGAAGTCCATGATGATGCTAACCAACCTGGGCATTAGAATCTGGCCCAACATTAAAAAATGGAAGTAGGAAGATTTGTATCAATGATCATTGGGTATCTATACATGTCCTCCAGGGTGGAGGGGCACTTTAATTAGTGCACCCACAGGATCATGTAATTCAGCATCTTGAACTTCAAAATGGCGGTGGGGGCACTTTAATTAAAGCTTGTTCAACGAGCTTTAGTTAAAGCACCCCCACTGCCATTTTGAAACACAGGGATGCTGAATACATATGATGCGGAGGCTGCTGGAGTGTGCCAATTAGCATGTTCCAGCAAAATTGATTAATTGAGTCTGCTCCAATATGTCCTAATGAACACGCATTAGAGTAGAGCTCCATCATGTGTATAGGTGCTAGGGCTGTGCGAAGCTTCGGTCCCTGATTCGATTTGGCAGAGATTTGGCCCAATTTGGTGGCCAAATCTCCAAATTTGAATGGAATCTGAGGACCCTTTAATCTCTCTGAATTGGATTGGATCCATGAGTAAAGTTTTAGGAGGAAGGAGAAGTTGGGTCATTAAGATTCTGAACTTCAACAAGCTGGACAATTGACACAGGAATTTTGATACTATACCCCCAACACCATAAAAAGAGAAAAATCAAAGTATCCCCATATTAACTGTATATAGTAGTTATCATTTTACTTTGGTTTGTCTTTTCCTTACTTGGGGAAATGTGTTTGCAGTTTTGTGGGGGGATTACACAATACTTACCAGTGAAGAAACATCATCTGGCAAAGGTGACCAAGAAAGTTGTGTTTACTTTTTTACTTTCTTACTGTGTGTGTTTACTTTGGAGAGCATGAGGAACAACTGAGAGGCAGGAGCAATATTTCTATTTGGTTTCATGAGGGTTTGAGTAGAAATAGTGGTTCTTTACTTCTAAGTATTGCTCAGTATTCAATGAGCATTTAGGAATAATATTCCTAAGGACTTACGGAGGAGTGCGCCCTCTATATCATTTACAAATTTTGTAAATAAAAAAAGAAAAAGAGAATTGGCACCTATTTTTATTTAAATGTTTGAGCTTTCTGTGGATTTTCTCAGAACTAAGTGTATTTGTACTGAAAAATGTTAACACCATATGGCAAAGGTGACCAAGGAAGTTATGTTTACTGTCTTACTGCAAACAGAAACTTACAATAGACACTGAGAATGGAAAATTACAATGAAAATACAATTTCACCTATAGCCATAATCAAAAATCTAGTAGATGATTGCATCCTGGCAAAAATAAATACAAATACTGAAGTTTGAAGTGGCTAGTGCAGTATTCAGACATATTTAAGGTATTAATTATAGGAAAGATTTTCCTTAATGCACGACTAACCCATTTCTACAAGAAATTGAACAAAGCATCTTTTGCATCTGAAAACAGTTTTGTCTCAAGTCATTAGCCTGTCGCACAAAAAATGAAGTACATATATTATTGTGATTCTATTGCCACTGGCTGAATCTCCTACTTTAGTGAATTTATTTCAGTATTCTTATACTCATGAAAGATTACACATTCAAAATAACACAGAGGCCTGATTCTGCCACCATATATATTTATATAAAACTCTTACATAAGCTAATTGGTATTGCATATGTGCGAAAGCCTCATTTATTCTGGGGGTAGATAGAGTCTAGTAGATCAAGTGGAAGGCAACACATCAGTAGAGTTACTTCTATTTATTATATCATAGCAAATAGCAGTAGTGACTAACTATGCCTGGCCAGGATATTGTTTTCATTTATTTTGAATATGGGTATTTTGGTAGCATCCATGCATCAAGTGTAGGAAGCTGTATGAGGAATAAATCCATAATCAATCTGACAATGAACACCATGACAGTCCAATTAGTAGATGATATCTCTAATTGGAAGCACCAACTAGAGAACTAACTGCCTCTTGGATTCTGATTAAAATTTAATGCACTGAATTTGCATTAATAATCCATAAGTGCTGGTCTACACTGCCTCCAGCAGAAGCCCAGGAGCAGCGATGATAAGCATGCCCTGCCCACTTGCTCCTGTTCATTACATTCCAAAGCAGATAATGAAATTAGGCAGTGAAGCTGAAGTAAGCATATGCCCCAATGCCACTCTTAGATACACTGTCTTAGCTGGGCTCTGTGACATACTTTCAGGGCTACTAAACTGGCTAATTTCTAGTCTTCTTTGTGCTAAAGGAGATCAAGTAGGTGGGGCATGTTTGTTGGCAGTGTTCTTAGCCATGTCATGGCGAGAGACAGCCAGATGATAGCCTAAGTGGCCAGAAACATGTTCCATCACAAGATACCACCTTTATCTTTGATTGATATAGCCACATCCTTGGATTTAAAAGACATGGAGGTTGTAAGAAGAGAGCCTTCAGTGGGGGGAGCCCTAACTGGGAACTTATTGCTTACTGTCCTTAACTCCAGAGATCACATTTTTTGATGTTTAATGTATTCTGTGTAACCTGATTTTCAGGGTAGAAGCTCAGTTCAGGCTGTCCTTGCCCTGTTCGGCAGACATGTGAAAGACCCTAGTGTCCAGAGTTTATTGTCCAATAGCTTCCAGGAGCATACACCATTCAGAACAGTAATTTCTCATATCCTTACTAATTTACATAGTCAGCATTTACTTCAATTGGATTATGTATATGACTGAAGCAAACAACAGTTTTTTCAATATGATTCAGTTTGATTAATATGATTTAATATGACAGCCAATCAGAGTGTGAAGAAGCATTCGGACAGGAGACGGTGGAGCGCTGCCATGATGGTGGGGACACAGAGGATGGAGCGGGGGATGGAGCGGAGCTGGCTCCTTCCCCACCCCAGCCCTGTTCCCTGAAGGTGGCAAAAATGGAGCAGATAGAATGGGGGGAGGGGAGATGAGACCAGCAACACTGCTGTGCCCTGCTCTGTGCAGGTGGTGACAATGGAGTGGGGGGCAGGGAGGGGGGTTGTGAGGCTACCAGACCTGGCCTCACTCCCCCACCTTGCTCCTTGGAGGTGATGGTGGTGGCAGGGACATGGGGGAGGGAGTGGCTTTGGGACACCGCAGGGGGGCGAGGACACCAGTGCTGACCTCAACCCATCCCTCCTGCCTTCTGTTGTCATCACCTGCAGGGCTGATGTGGGCTGACGTGGTGGCGGCGGAGGGAGGAGCAGGTGCGCTGTGGCAGCAGTGGGGGGAGGGCATGAGTGGGTCTGGGCCCAATACCAGAGTGTGGGGGAGGAAAAGCAAGCCTGAGACAGGGGAGAAGCTGGCCTGCCATGGTGGTGGTGGGGGAAGCAGCGGGCCTGGCCTGGCCTGGCTCAATGCTGCAGGGGCGGAGAGAGAGGAGTGGACCTCCCTCCTCCCTTCTGCCCAGGCCCACTCCTCCCCCACCCCCACCCCCACTCCTCCATGTCAGCCCTGAGCCTGCTTCTCCCATCTCCCCCCACTGTCGGGTTGGCCCAGGCCCACTGCTCCCCTTGCCTCTGCCATGGGGGCCCAGCTTCTCCCCACCCTTGAGCCCATTCCCCCCACTGCATTGGGCCTGGGCTCACCCCTCCCCCTACTGCCACTGCAGTGGGGAGGAGGGGAGTGGGCCCAGACCCCAAGCAGCAGGAAGGAAGAGGGAACAGGTCCAGATGTGGCGGCACAGGATTCCATCCCCACCCTCTCCGCCCACCCCATCATTCTTGATGGGCAATTGGCTAGTAAAACATAAGAACATTGTTAAACCTTACCATACCTAACATAGTCAGAGCTCCTTAGAAGATGACATTACGTATGCCTAAGAAAAAAAATCTGAAGGAGATTAATGAAGAGATTAAACTAGAATGGCACTACCTGTAAAATGGTACTTGCTAGCATTTTCTACACCAAGCAGAACCAGCTGTTCTAACTGCAACCTTGATTTGAGCAGTAAGGGTACAGGCAAAAGTGCAGCTCCCCACTAGGGTTGTATAAAGTGGGCTCTATTCAATTTAGATTTGGATTCAACCCAAATCAGAGACAGTGATTCGATTAGTTGATTCAGATCACTGTCCCTCATTTAATTTGGCCAAATCCAAATCTGAAGATTCGATTCTGATTTGGAGGCAGTGATTTGGATGTAGACACAGCTTTAAATGTTTTTCTATATACCTTGAGGCACTAGCCAGACTTGTGAACATTGTGAAGCTGCGGTGGATGGAGCATCCCATAAGGAATGTGAGGGGACCCTCCATGTGCTTGGCAGCGAACCCAGAAGTGGACTGGAAATGCTTCTGGTCCACTTCTGGGTCCACCGAGGAGCGCTCGGGGGGGCCTCCCACTCTGCAATTGGCCATGGGGGGACCCTGGGTGCACCCCCTCCAGACCCAGGAGACACCACTTGCCAAGTCAGGGTAAAATGGGGGGGGGGCATGTGCTCCCTGGCAAACCCGGAAGTGGATCAGAAGTGCTTCTGGTCCACTTCTAGGTCAGCACACTAAGCATCAGGGAAGCCCCCTATGCTTCTGTGGGACACTCCATGTGCCCCACCATTGCAGCATTCATAAGCTACCTGCTAGCTAGAGTTATGTAGAAAAAAACATTTAAAGCTGTGTCTATGTCCAAATTGCTGAACTTTTCTGAATCTCTCTGAATTGATTCAGAGGGTCTCAATTTTATTCAGAGAGATTAAAGGGTCCTTTGATTCAATTCAGATTTGGAGATTTGGGCAATGAATCAGGGTGAATCTCTGCCAAATTGAATCAGGGACCAAAGCTTTGCATGGCCCTACTCCCCACTCTAATTGAGAATGCTTTGCAGGAAGTGTTTGAGCTACATCAATCCCCTGGACCAAACAGAAGTTCACTATTGGTTCCAGGGAAGAAGGGAAATTAGCTGCTGGTTGTGAGCCTGCAACCCATTACCCTTGCAGTGGCTTCTCCTCCCTGTGAGGCTGCATTGTTTTCAGAATGGAGGGGGGAAAGGGAGAAGAGGGAATTTGGTCTGGGGGTTTTTCAACCCCTCCTGGAAGGTGGAGTGGGTGATTTGGAGCATCCCCACCTCAGGCATGGGGTCTTCCAATACACCTGCCCTACCTGCCAGCAGGGGCTAAGAAAACCCCGGATCTAACTCCTTCTGCTCCCTTTCCCTCCTCCCATTCTGAAAACAATGACAGGCTGGCAGGCAGCACAGGTACAAGCTACAGAAAACACTCTGGTTTGAAACATCTTCATCTGATCCCTCATGCAATGGGGGGGTTCAGATTTTCTCCCAATCAGCCATTTTTGAAGCAGTCTGCAGCTGTGCACTTGTGTTTAGTTATGACCATAGAACACTTGGTGGCCACATTGGGTGAAAATTTTCAGTTCTGTCTGTGCCACAAATCTATTTCAGACTGAATTTCCTTTAAGACTCAAATTCAGGATAAAAGTAAAAGTGAATTTATAATTCTTCTAATCTCAGTTTTGGCCTTTTTGAAAAGAATTCAAACACAAAAACGCATCTTTTGGCAAAGACAGGAAAGCATGTTAAGATGACAGTGAGGGACTTCAGGTAAACATGTTTCTTCCCAAGATGCAGGAAGGATGAATGCAGATAGCATGCTGGATGAACCCTGCAGACTAAAACGACACACACGTATTCTGTTTGAGAGTCCCTTAATCCAAGTTTTATTGAAATAAAGCCAATCAAGTCTGCAAACATGCATATAAGGAAATCAGAACAAAAAGAAAAGTGTCTCATGGGTAAACTGGCAACGAGAAGGACATTTCAATAACATAACTGTTCTGGAGCCAAGTTGTTATAAATATAAGAAAGTCCATC
>NW_017729022.1:16820384-16822905 GCF_001723915.1 Gavialis gangeticus
CTAAAACGACACACACGTATTCTGTTTGAGAGTCCCTTAATCCAAGTTTTATTGAAATAAAGCCAATCAAGTCTGCAAACATGCATATAAGGAAATCAGAACAAAAAGAAAAGTGTCTCATGGGTAAACTGGCAAAGAGAAGGACGTTTCAATAACATAACTGTTCTGGAGCCAAGTTGTTATAAATATGAGAAAGTCCACCTGTTGGTGTAAATTTAAATTTTTTGTTTTCAAGGAGCCAAATTCAGATACCACTGAACTCAGTGGCTAAGTTATTGACTATCTACTTCAATGGAAGGGAGATTTGGCTGTACATGATATTAGCCTTTGTGAAAGGGGTGACTGACAGTACTGTAGAATGAATCATTATTATTATGCTTTTGTTCCTAGTATTATATATATATACTGTGATGTATTTAGAGAAAAAGTGACAGTTCTTGAATTGTTCCTTTAGTTCTCAACATGTCACTCAGACTAAAGTAAATCTGAACACCTGCAGAAGCAGAATTCTGGGTACTTGAGGAACTTTACAGTTAAACAGGGAGGTGTTGAATGAGTCTAGGTATTTCCAGCCTAAGAAAGCAGCCAAGCAGATTTTTTTGTAGATAGTTCTTTTGGGCTACAAACAGTTGTTGTATTTGTTCTAGGACTATTTGTGCCTGTAATTTCTGTGGAATAGAAAAGTTGCAGGACTGGAGTATACACCTTCCAACTGGGGCTTACTTAGTAAGCAACTTAGTGTACTTCTACTTTTCTGCCATTGATCCAATGGTACAGTCCCAAGCCATTCATTCAGACTTACTTTACAGTGCTCTGGGATAAATTGTTAGCAGTTCTTATCCGACAAACCTTTATGGGACAATAGAAATAGACAACTGAACAATCACAATTTTTCCTGGGAGAAAATGGATTTTTCTGGGACAAATGCAACTTCTGTTCAAAGTCAGTTCTGCTTAATTTTTCCTAAGTCTTCCTTTAGATGCTTTATTTAGTCCTTTTGTAGCTCTTGTTTATAGGGTCATTTCCAGTAAATCATATTCTCCCTTGTTAGCTGATTGTACAGGAAAACATCATCTGTCAAAATTAATTACTACTTATAACTAACAGTAAATACATTTGCAAAACATGATTTTCAAGGTTATGATGTCCAAGGAAATACAATTCTTCTTTCCTCCCCAGTACAATTTACCTATTGTCTGTTACTGAAGAAATACACTAAATTTAGTGCATCAAACTCATGCTATGCAGTAGTTGTATGAGGATGGATGATTGTCCATTAGCTGCTACAAATTCACTTCTTAGGTCACCCAACAGCTGTGACATCATCAGAACTTTTATGAGGCACCTTTTCAGAACAATCAAGGATCCTTTATATTCCTTTGAGCCACCCAACTCTCCTGAGAACCTTATTTTTAATGAAAGTCTCAAAATTCTGGATGAAAAATGTCATACTATTTTTGTCTGAAGTTGAAAGGGAACCTCGTAGCCCCTAGGGACATTACAATTTAACTGCAAACTATAGTTTGAAATATATAGTTGATACATATGTTTCAGACCACAGGGCTAACACCAAATCTCTCAAATGTCCCTCATTACATGTAGTATATTTCTTCTGATTCAATGTTTTAATAATCCCCTAAAATTTGAAGAGTGGATGTTGATATTAAACTTTTGAAACTTAACTTGTTTGTAAATATGTTTTATCAGTTGAAGTTTTCATCACAGTTATTGTGCACTATCTTTTACTTTGTTCCCAGAATGTATTTCTCCAAGACTCCTACTTGAGCTTTAATAAGTGGATAGTAGTAATTGGATTGTGTAAAAAAATGTAAAGTATATTCAATTGTCTTTTGAGATTTTTTTTAAAGCACTTTAAACTCCTCATGGTTTAAAAATGAAATATAGCAGGTTTAATTATTTTCCTCTTTTACCTTGCATTTCTCACTTCAGAATGCATTAGTTTTGTAATTAAAATGTTGTCTTATATACATAACCAAATCTTAACTTTTACAATTATTATATATATTAATACACACATAAATGGCAGGAGCTAACATTTTGAAACACATACACAACCTTTCCCATTATGAAACTAAATTGCAAGGAGTGCTTTAATAAACTAAGTCTCCAATGGGCAATATGTACAGCTATCAATTAACTGGTCTGTCTGGAACAATATTTAAGACCTTGAAGCAAAGACATTTTTTCTTCTACTTCTGGGGGGCAGGAATTGTGTTTTGGCTTGTGTTCTCATTAAGCCCCTCCAATAGATGGCAGCCTACAATTATACTTTAGGTTTATTTCTGTTTTCCTGAGAGCACAACAAGATGATGGATTCAACATAAAGCTGAAGCTCACAGTATAAGTAAGTAGGCCCACTGCTGTGCACATCAGGATAACTCTCATGATACATGGAGGTAACACAATGGAAATCACAGTTTAGAAATTCAATTTATCTTGCTGTGAATAGAATTGCATCCAGTACAGACAGCAATTAGTTTTGTTCCATAACACCATTATA
>NW_017729022.1:16827905-16832357 GCF_001723915.1 Gavialis gangeticus
ATAACTCTCATGATACATGGAGGTAACACAATGGAAATCACAGTTTAGAAATTCAATTTATCTTGCTGTGAATAGAATTACATCCAGTACAGACAGCAATTAGTTTTGTTCCATAACAACATTATAGAAATGTGACATTGAAAAACTATTTGCAAACTACTAAGCGTTCACATAGCTTGAGTTCATGGAGTTTAGAAAAATGTTAATTCCAGTTATGTAAAAATATAAAGGATTTTTTTTCTTATAGAGAGCAGCCTCAAGGTCAGAACACAACTGCTGAAGCAAAAGATTTCTTCAATTTTCATTGCTTATACATTTTATTAAAGATGCCAAAATCTGTGGATATTTGTCTCAAAACAACTGAGACTCAGCCAGTCAAACAATGGACTGGTCATACTTTCCCTTTTATCATAATCCTAATTTTTATAGCATGTGCTTATATTAGCAACTGTATGCGCAGTATTATGGTGAAATTACATATTACACTTGGACCATGCTAATGGCACTTACAATGTGGATGGCAACACATCAAAGATAATTAATGTGTGTTAAGTACCCTCTGAGCATCTCATGTAACAGTTCTCCAGGAAAGGGGTATTCCTGGGCTGTGTTACCTAGTTCGTGCTTCCTAGCTGATCCATAGAGATATACCAAGTAATTTGTAGTCCTTCAACATCCCGTTGAGGGAGGAAGGGAGGGAGTTGGGAAGGTGGGTGTGTTGCTGCCCAGCTGGGATGTGTGAGGGGCTTGGGGCCCAGGGCTGGACTGCACGGCTGCAGGGCCCAGGTGGGGAGCATGATGGAACCGCAGGTGGTGCATCTGGGTGTGGCAGGGGGTCTGGCTCTCCACTACTATGCACACCGTCAGAGGGTGCATGGGGGAATGCGTCCCCCAGATGTGTACACAGGGCTGAGGCTGATGCGAACTTTGGGCTCCCAGCCCTGCTGCCCTGTCCCCAGGGACGCCATGGCTCAGTGGGTGGGACCTAGCATGATAGAGCAGAGCAGGGAGGGAAGGCTTGGTGCTGCCACCACAAAGCCCACACCAACATGGTGAGGTACTCCCTGCCCACCTGGCAACAGCAGGGGGTACAGTCCCATGCTGCCATCCCCACTGCTTCTGGGTGGGCAGCGGGCACCTTGCCATGGCAGTGTGGGGCTCCTGGCAGTGGCACCAAGCCTCCCTTTCCTGCTGTGCTCTGCTGCTCCTGGTCCTGCCCACTGGGCCATAGAGGCTCCAGGGGGAGAGCACTAGGATGGTAAGCCCCAAGTCTGCAGCTGCCAGCCTACATCCACCCCTGCCTTATGCAGAAATCTGGGAGGCACGTGCCCCCCGGGGAGGAGTGCACACAGTGGCCCCCACCCTACACTATCCCCTGGATGAGCCGCCTGCAGCTCCATCCCATTCCCCGCCCAGGCCCTGCAGCCATGCATTCCAGCTCCTGGCCCTAAGCCCCCTGCTACAGCCGTACCACCTGTGGGGAGAGGGAGCTGGGCTCTGCTGCAGTAGCTGCCACCTCCCATAGGTTGCAGCCAGCCCTGGTGCTGCTGCAGGGGGTGGGAGGCTGTGTACTTGGGTCTCTTGGCCCCATATCCCTGGCAGCTAGGGGCCCCATCAGGCAGGATTGGGCAGGGCAGGGCTATCCAGGGGGCTGTGGGTGGAGAGTGAGGGGCCCCATCAGGGCTGGAGTTCAGGAGTGAGGGGCACTGGCAGGGCCAGAAGGCTGTGGGTGGGCAGTGAGTGGTACCAATAGGACCCAGGGGGATGTGGGTGGGGAGCGAGGGGCAGTGGAATGGGCAGGGCATATCAGGGCTGCTCAGTGCCACAAAGCAGTTGGGGGGATGGGGTAGGGAGGGTGAAATGGAGGCAGCTGCCACTGGACTGGCATCCTGGCAAGCAAACTTCTTACACATTTTAGGTATAGTAAATGCAGATCTTTATATTGCAGGTGGTTGAGTATTTGCTTAGTATTCTGTGGGCATGTCTACATAAGATGTTTACTGTGGAGCTGCTACTTAGGCAGCTCCACAGTAAACATCTCTGTGTCTAGACATGAAGGGCTATTAGGCCACAGAAAACTAATAAACTCCACAGTAGGGTAGTACTACCTTGCTGCAGAGTTTTTTTACTCTGCAGCGCCACACATGTAGATGCTGACATGGCTGGCTGGGGCATGAGGGTGCTTCAGCTAGACCTATACTACCTGCCAGCTAGCCCCATATTGGAGCACCCTCATGCCCCAGCTACAGCATACTGAGCTGGGTTGGAGCAGCCCCGGGCTAGCAGATTGACCCCTACGCCAAATGACTAAAATAGCCATTGGTGAATATACTGTTCTGGATCTACTATGTACATGGACACTTATTATGCAACTACTTTATTATGGAATAGAAGATTTCACATGGGAACAGAATAATTCACATAAATCAGTTTCCATATGTAGATAAACCCTAACATCAGTTTTACTAGACTGTGCCATATAAAGCAATACTTCCACTGCTATCGCACTCTTATATAGCTCTTTTCATCTATGCATCTCAAAGGAGAATTATACCATTCCCACTTACAGATGGAGATGTGACTATGTGATATATACCTGGCTACCAGAAAAGCCGTGGCAGGGCCAGAAATTAAACTGGGGTTTACCTAGAACTCTGTTCAGGTCTCTGGAGTGTCTGCTGTCACTCATTTGAGCCAAAGTGGCTCTGCATATTAGATGCTGAGCAAGTTTACCTTGGCTACAAAGAGCTTATAACCTTTTCTTCCCATTGTCAAATGCAGTTCTGTAAAACAAAATTCTAGCTCAATATTTAGATAAATCAGACATCACCAACCTCAGCCTAGAAACAATAAGAGATCTCTCATACAACTTATATTTAGAATGTGCTCAAGAACCAACCTGTGCTAGATTCATAACTATAGTTGCATTTATTCAGTGATGCAAAATAGTCAATAAACTGAACTTAGCCAGCTGGTTAAATTGTTTTTGTGACTTCTGCATTATTGGCTTAGAAATGGTATTTAAAGGTTTGTTTTTTGGGAATTGGCTTATAGGTATAGATATATGCAGTGAAAGGGTTCAAGATGGACAGCAGGGATTAATTGATTTCTAAAAAGCCTGGGTCTTACACACAAAGTTTCTCACAGGCCTGGAAGCAAACAAACAAAACAAACAAACAAGGACACATAGCCTGAGAACTGAGGAAGTAACAAAGGGTCTCTTGCTGTCCCTCCCTCCCTTTGTCCCATCCCTCCTCATCCCGGTCCCCTGGGGAGGGTCCCCAAGACCACTGGACAGAGCGCATACCACCAGCCCACTGTGGGGGAGGCATGGGCCTCTGCATTCCACCTCCAGACTGCTGACACCTAAGAAAGAGCCTCTGAGTGGAGACTGCATCCTGGCCATGTACCTTGACTCTGATGACAGCACTAGGATTTGGTAGATATACATAATTGCTTGCTTGTTTGTCTTATTTCTTTTCTGTTATCACTGTGTAAATTTGCCTAATATAGAATGGAAAGGTCATGGTTGGTCTGAGAGTGGGTTTCATGTCTTGTATCTTGCAACCCTCAGACCAACCACCCCCTCCCCGGAATAAGGTATCTGGATCCTAAATCCAGAGCCAGCATGCACAAGCAGAGTACTGCAAAGCAGTTGGAGTTTACTTATAAATCTAGTTCATGGTCTTACCTAAACTGATAGGCATGGGCCCTATAGTGTGTTACAACTAACTCTAATGACAGTAACAGGCTTTAGGGTAGGTGGAGCAAATGTGTTTAACCGCTGTCATTTTAGTTTTGTTTGCAGATTTAGGTGACAGGTCAGTAATAAACCTATGCTTGAATAAGTCCTGTCTAGAGCAGGGTTTCAAACATAGGGCCCATGGGCTGGATTCGGCCTGTGCAACCTTGTTGTGTGGCCCATGGGGTGGTAGAGTGGCCATGAATCAGGGGCATCTAGATCCAGCCTGTCAGGAGTCTTGAAGTCTGGATCCAGCCCAGAGGGCAGTGGAAGTTTGACACCCCTGGTCTAGAACACAATTTCAACTGCACTAACATTGTCAACACTGGTAAATTGGTGCCACAGTCTAAAATGTTCAGAATAATATTATCTCTGATTTACTTACTGACAAACTAACCTACCCCTTCAGGACTCAAAAGTCCAGTACAAGAACTCATAAATGTGGTTTTTCAAACTACAGTCCATCTAATCTATTCTTTACCTCACAGATTATCTGCAATGAAAACAGAGTAGAGTAACTAGAGTAGAGTAACTGGGGAACTCCCTTCTTGTCAGCGCAGAGGCAGAAAAGGATCTTGGAGTCATCATTGACTCCAAGATGAACATAGGCCGGCAGTGTGGGGATGCAGTCAGGAAGGCCAACCACACCTTGTTAGGCATCCACAGATGCATCTCAAGCAGATCCAAGGAGGTGATCCTCCCCCTTTATG
>NW_017729022.1:16833159-16844774 GCF_001723915.1 Gavialis gangeticus
GCAGTGTGGGGAAGCAGTCAGGAAGGCCAACCACACTTTGTCATGCATCTACAGCAGCATCTCAAGCAGATCCAAGGAGGTGATCCTCCCCCTTTATGCGACACTGGTCAGGCCGCAGCTGGAGTACTGCGTCCAGTTCTGGGTGCTGCACTTCAAGAGAGATGTGGACAACATGGAGAGGGTCCAGAGGAGGGCCACTCACATGATCAGGGGGCAGCAGGGCAGGCCCTACAAGGAAAGGCTACGGGACCCGAACCTGTTCAGCCTCCACAAGAGAAGGCTGAGGGGGGATCTAGTGGCCTGTTACAAACTAGTCAGAGGGGACCAGCAGGCATTGGAGGAGTCCCTGTTCCCCTGAGTACTACCAGGAGTGACTAGAAATAATGGTCACAAATTGGCAGAGGTTAGATTCAGACTAGATATCAGGAGGCGCTACTTCACGGTCAGGGTGGCTAGGATCTGGAACCAACTTCCAAGAGAAGTGGTGCTGGCTCCTACCCTGGGGGTCTTTAAGAGGAGGCTAGATGTACACCTTGCCGGGGGCGTTTAACCCCAGTACTTTTTCCTGCCATGGCAGGGGGTCGGATTGATGATCTGCTCAGGTCCCTTCTGACCCTACCAACTATGAAACTATAACCAATGCACTTGAGTAACTCCTGTCATTTTGGACACAATTTAAATGTTATATGCTTCATTTGAATTTTAATATTGATTTTATGCTCATGTACGTTATAATACTGATTTGATGCTCATGCACTGATATACAGGCCTGATTTAGGTAGTAGAGGCCAAGAACTCGAACAGAAGGAGCAAGTAAATGTAATAAAAAACTCCAGGGACAGGTATAGACATTACACTTTTACCAGTATAAGTGATCAGAAACCGGTCCATACCCTTAACAGAAGTTTGGGACTGTCACAAGGCTGGGGTCCCAGGGGTGGCTGTGATGCCCCCTGGTGGCTCCACAAGCATGTCCACTCTGCCCCTAGGGTGTCTTCATGTCTTTCCTGCTACACCTTGATGAAAATATAATGATAAACTGAGAGGCTGCTCTGGTCTTACTATAATGACCACCTGGATTGTGGTTATGGACTTGTGGGGAAGGGAAAGGGGGAAGGGAAGGGCCTGACACTTGCACTTACCGGATGCTGCTTCAGGCTCACTCTTGCTGGAGGTAAGGCTGGGGGGGGAAGCTGGCTAGAGGCTTAGGGAGTGAGGAGATTTGTAGCTGGCCAGGCACTCCAGCCAGGAGGGGGCTTGCAGCCTCCCTGCTCCCCGCCGGAGTGCTTGGCTGGCTGCAAACCCCTGCCACTCTCAGCCAGCTGCAAACCCCTTCTCCTGGCTGAAGTGCCTGGCCAGGGAGTGCCCAAGCCAGCTGGGGGCTGAGGGAGCGAAGAGGTTTACAGCTGGCCGGGCACTCCAGCTGGGAGGCGGGGGAGGTTTGCAGCCTCCCCCACTCCCTCAGCCCCCAGCCGGCTTGGGTACTCTCTGGCCAGGAGCAGGGATTTTCAGCTGGCTAGGCACTCTGGCCAGGAGCAGGGAGACCAAAACCCCCTCCTCTCCCGGCCAGAGTGCCTGGGCAGCTGCAAACCCTGGGTTGTAAACGCTGCGTTCTCTGCTTTGCTGCCCTTCCCCAGGCCCTCCAGAGCACAGTGTGTATGACTGGCATGGCAATGCATGAAACCTGCCTGCTACTACAATCTCTGTGCTGCCCTGGCCAAGCTTCCTGTGTGCACAGGGGCAGTGAAGGGTTGCACCCCTCACTGCTGCCCCTGCCTGCAGAGGAAGCGTGGCCAGGGCAGTGCAGAGCTTGCAGCAGCAGGCAGCTTTCGTGAGCATCCCCCCCTATGCGCTGCCACACCAGGTTGCACAGGCTGTACTCCGGAGCACCTGGGGGACGAATTCAGGGTGGGGAGCATGAGCCCACAGTGCACACCCATCTTTCCCCCCCGCCAGATCTGTGGGGTGCGGGTCCTCCCTGTCCCCTGGGAGTGCATGCTGTTACTGGGAGCTGGCCCTGCCTGAACCTGCAGCAGGCAGACAGCAATGGGGGAGCTGGCTCCTACTCCTGCTGTAGCAGTTGCTGCCTTCCATTGCAGGCAGGGGGCTGCAGACCTTAGTCCCTGGCCCCACAGCCCTGGCATCTGGACTGTGGGTGGGGGGCATGGGGCACAAGCAGGGCTTGAGGTGGGGAGTGAGGGACACCAGCAGGACTGTGGGGGGCATTTAATTTTAACCATGTATTTTGGGATTTTTATCAGAGAATTTGTAATTATTTATCAGAGAATTTGTGATTTATTTATCATGGAAAACTAGGATCCCTGATAAACACTTAAAGTGGCAGGCAAATCAAGTGCCCTACCACAGGTACATATAGACTGATTTTAAAATGGTGGAACTTGGTCTAAAATTTGGCCCCCTGATGAAAGGGTGAATGTGTGGTTTGTTTGCTGCCAATCTAAACTACGATCCTTACAGAAAACTATCTTGGGCTTTTTCTACCTAGCCCAGGAGTTCCCCAGCCCACTCCTTAGAGAGGCCATTGTATATATTTTAATTTTTGCTCAGAAGGGCTACTAGATCTCACTAGAGAAACTCTGCAGGAGCTCAGTGCCCTTGGTCTTTTGTTCAATTTGAATACAGAAGAGAAAATGGAACTAAGGCAGTCTACCATTTGGGTACATATGATAATGTGTCATTTGGGGTAACAGGCACTTTACCTCAAGAAACTGAGGATATTGAAAAGTAAATTTCACATTATATAGCTGCTTCCCAATAAGACTCTGTTTGGTCAAAAAATGCCAAATTTTTAGGAAGTCTCAGGTTTGAGAAACTTTCATTGAGTCACAGGAATATTTTTCATAGAAACCAGTCTGATTTCCTATTTAGGATTTTGAGCTATCATGGGTTTTGCCTCTGAAACAGTACTGCTGTGTGTGCTGCCCCCAAATGTAGTACCCTAAGCTCTGGTGCCAGCTGGATCCTCAAGCTGCCCAACTCTCAAGCAGTGGTGAGTCCAACAAGAATGTTAATGTTAGCTAACTCTTACCAGGATCACAAAAATATTATGTTTAAGGAATTTTCCGGAATTTCTGTTCTTAGAAAGTTTTGAAAAAAAGTCTCATACTTTTTTAGAACAAAAATCAAGTGGGGAATCTCAAGTTTCAGCCAGCTCCATGAGATCCTGCCAGCAGAAGCTCCTATATGGAGACACTGAATCAGCTACCCCTGGCTACTCCTCTTCTCCCAATAGTATTACTCACTATTTGGACCATCAACTTTTCTCCAATGGGTTTTCTATCCCCTGGACATCTGTTGCGGCTTACACTGGATTTTTTTTTTTTTTGTGTGACCAACATCACTACCATATCTCATTCACTTCCAGGTGTTTTGTCTTTCCCTTTCTGTTTGTGTGGCACAGGAACCTTCTTAGATAGGACACCTGTCTTTGTGGTCCTTGAAGAGCACTGAGAAGGTGACAGCAGGATCCGTTCAGCATCTTTAAAAAATTGGTATAGAATTCTTTGTTTGCCTCTTTTTTGTGCCTTTGAGGATGTCTGGATAGAGCATCAATTCCTTCCTAAATGTAGAAGTATTAAAATGGGGAAATGAAATGTCTTGTGTAACATTCCCAGCGTGGCTTTTGAAAAGTGTAAATCTAGTTAAGGCATTTTCAGTTCAGTGCTGGACAGACTAAAAGCTGTACCTGCATCTCCTGAAACAATCCCCCCGTTCTAATGCCTCTAATGCATGTGAACTTCTCAAGCAACTGTCCTTAGGCTACTTATCAAGTCACTGCCTCTCTGACAGCTTGCATGCTTGCCTCCCTCAATTCTGCTTTCAATCAAGCTAACACTTGCACCCTGTGCATGTCTAGCTCAAACTTCTCTTTCAATGACCTCCTAGCCTGGTTGTGTCTAGTTTTGATCAAGTCTCTTATTAAAAACTTTTAAAATTTTTGTCTTTTGCCAGAAATGTGATTTAAGGACAGATTTATGTAGTTTGGAAGGTAAGAGGGAAAATCACAAACCCCCTTTGGGTGAGTGGGGCTTCAAACTCATGTCCTACAATTCCTGGGCAAGCACCCTCACTATTATGCTACTGGGCAAATATTGGGTAGATTTATATAGAATTTGATTTTCTACTACAGGACAACATTTTTTTGTTTTTGCTTTTAGTTTTTCATAGCTGAACTCTTACATGTTGCAATTTTGATGGACTCTTTATTTGGATGTATCCTTGCAAATGACTTTTTTTGGTTCTATGCAATTTAGACATTACTGGAATGTACCTCCACCCTCACCCTCTCCCCTCATTCACACTTTTTTTCACCTCATTTTAATGAATGCAGGGATGACATTTTAACTGAAATGATCATTTTTCTTTTCCTTTCTTGCACTTGTCTGCTTTGCCCCAGGCTGCACTTTGTGTACCGATGTCATTGATCCTGAAACTTTCCTCTCAGTTTCTGCAGAAAACAATGTGCTGCTGCAAACCCAGCTACTCTCCGTTTGTTTTTAGAAGGAAGGTTGAGACAGGAAGCTATGGACACACAACACAATTAATATCAAGCAATTTACTTGGAAATGGTCATACAACCAATTCTCTCAAGCTAATTGCCCACAGCAGTCTATATTACAAGAACTAGTTTGCATTGAATAAAGGGCTTCTCTGTAGATGGAACTGAGTAGGGGAGTGGACATGACACTTACTTTTTGGTAAATGACCCTGAGGTAAAGTTACTATAAGATAAAGTTAGAAGGGTCATGTGCCTACACCAGGGTGGATCCAAGATGCACTCTTCCTCAATACCTTTTTTTCTTTCTTCAGCTACAAGTACCCCGATTATAAAACAATTGGATCAGTTTCAACATCACAACAAGCACACAAATGATTTCTCCTACTCTTTACCCCTTAAACCTTAGGGAACCTCCTCGCTAAGTCCAGGTGGTTTAACATCACAAAATCATTTTTTTTGGAAGACTGGTTTTCCATCTTCTTTGATGATTTGCCCATAGATTAGTTTTATGGTAATGGTGGACTAGGTTGCATTATATTATACCATGCATATATCATTAACTTTAATTTACCTCCTAAAACACAGTACCACCACAGGCGCCAACTTTTATTTTTGCTGGGGGGGGAGGGGAGGCAGATGATAGGGGCCTAAGATGATGGACACATGTGGAAAGTTTTATTCATTTCAGATGCCAGCCCTCTTTTTGAGGAAGGCCAGGGCCGTTGGTTCCCATGTACTCAGAGCCCCTGAATAACATCATAACAATGGGAGCAACCTTGACTGTCGATATGTCCTAGTAATTCTGTATTATAGCAACATTGTCACTGTCACTGCAGGTTAAGGTCTGTCACAATTTCTATTATGTTTGAAACCACATTTTCAGGGATTTATAATTCATCCACTATGATAAACACTAGCTAAATCTTTGCATGCAACTTATAAGATAAAAGAGATGAAAACAAAGTAGTTAGAATATAAGAAGTGTGTGCACTCTAAGAGACGAAATGAAACTTTAGAACAGATGAAAGTGAGGAGGATTCTTCTTGCTATAGGAATGCAGCTTGTTAAAAACCCTTTGAAATGGTCCTTGAATTAAACACAGAAATTTCTATGGCTCTTTCTAGCAGCTCCGGTCTCACAAGAAAGAATTTTGTTATAAGGGTTATTGAGGGGGATATAACATGATATTGTCCTTTTACCACACCTACAGCTTAAAACTGTATATTCTGTATAAACTGTATACTGAAAATCTGCTAAGAAACACTAATTCAAAGAGCTGTCAGTGTAAACTCTATCAAAGTCACCCTGAAGGAGGGTTGTTAGTAGACACATGTAGGACTTCAGAGAAGATTACCATGGATTCCACTAGACTCCGCAAGATACTGGCATAAATCCTAATCTTTCTCTGGACAAGCTCCTTCCTGTTCAGTGAACTTTTATAGGTGAGTAGAATCTCTGCAAAGTGTGTGTGTGTATGTGTGTGTGTGTGTGTGTGTGTGCACGCGTGTGCAACAAAGCCTCGACCCTGCTACTAAAGGAGCAAGGTTGCTTGTGCTTCCCCCTCCCTCCACCCTTCTTCCCTTTCATTCTCTTCCTTGCCCTTCTCTAGGGTCTATTGGGTCCTATCCCAGGGGTGAGCAATTATTTGTACTTAATGAGCTTTTGTGACCTGTCAAGGGCCACACCTCTCTCCCCCATCCCTCCTTCCTGGGGCTGCAGCCAGCATAGAAGCCTGAACTCACCCACAGCTTTAGCATAACCTCCCTCCTATTGTGGCTGGAGTCCACCTGCCTACAGCTTTAGCATCCACCTGCCCCCCACCCTCCCAAGTCCAGACCTGGCAGCTGTTGGCTGAATTCACAGCTGCCCAAATGCAGCCAGCAGCTTCCATGTCAGGGCTCCAGATGCAGGGGGGTGAAGTACGCTGCAGATGTGGGGCGTGACCGGTACAGAAGCCTGAACCCATCCACAGCTGTATCACACCCTTGCCTCCTGCCTTGTCCCCCAGAAGCCCTGACCTGGAACATGCCAGTCACATCTGGGCAACTGTGGATGTGGCTGGCCACCCCTGAATTGGGGCAAGGGGTGGGGGGAGGGCAGGGTGTGTTACAGTTGCAGGGGGGTTCATGTTTCCACTTCCTTGCTGGTGACAGCCCCAGCTCAGGGAGAGAAAGCACTCAGCACCACACCAGAGCTGGAGCCGCCACCTGCCCACAGGCTAGGATCCATTCACTTGGTGGGTGCCTGCCCACAGGCTGGATCCTATCAGTTGGTGGGCTGGATCCAGCTGTATTTTGCTCACTCCTGTCCTATCCCCTTAAGGTGTTACCTTGGCTGCCTTGGTGTATAGTCCTTCCCCCATTTTTACTCTCTTGCTTTCACTCTCTTTCTCCTTATATCCCTCCTGCATTATTTGGTCATTATCACTTACATTTGCTGGGTGCTGTTGCAGCCCACTAGCAGGCTAAGGGTTTTGAAACACAGGTTCAGGTGCAGCCAGTCTCTCATGACTCATGGGTGGAAATAGAAGAGTCAAGTGACCTTCATCACTCTTTATGAACTCACGCCAAGGGCCAGAGAGGCAGCCTGGCTGTAGGAGTCCCAGGGGAAGGAACTCTCTGCAGAATGGTAGAGAAACTGAACTCAGAACTAGAGAGAAGTGACTCCAGACAGCAGCTAGGTGGAGAAGACTTAGTGGTGTTGTGGTGGGAACTAGATAAGTTCCAGAAATTGTTTATTCTTTTGGTTTTGGCTTGTAGCATGGTTCCCCAGGGTGAGGCAAACCTGAAGCAGATCATTCTTGTTCTGAGTCAAGCTGATGCCCAGGATTGTGGGTGATCCTCAACCAGATGGTTTGGGCTCTGGCAGTAGGGAATGGAGACCATGGAAAAGGGGTGCTTGTGAGGTACCCCAAACCTCAGATGTGATTGGGAAGGCAGAGGACGGGGACTGGGAAGTTAGCTCCAGGCCCAGCAGGGAGAAGCTGGCCGGTACTAAAAGGCAGTGGCATGATATATGGAAACTAGCCCTCAAGGCCGTGACATGTCCATTGTGCCTAAAGCTTGTGGCCCTAAATAGTGGGCTCTGAGCTAGTAGGCACAGCTAAAATAAAATTGGGCTGAGGCCAGGAAGGCCCCGGCCCAGACATGGGAGTCTCCTCACACATCAGATGCCTTTCCCCATCTACTGGTTCCATCACATCATGAGCGGTGAGAGTACAGGTGGGGAAGAGCCAGAGGGAATGAGGAGGCTAGCAGGAAGAAGTTCCAAAAAGCAGGTTCACTATTCCGACATCTTAGGCAGTGTACTGTGTGTATGCGTACACACACACACACACACACACATACGCACAGACGTGTGTGTGTATATGTATATATATTTTTACTCTACAAATTATTTTATGCACAAATACACAAACACTCGCATCATATGCCACAAAGATTTTTTTGACAATTCGAGAAGATTAAAAACAAACAGCCTACTTGCCTTAAAATCCTTTTTTGTGTTTTCTTAAGTCTCTCACTGTTCATCTCTGACCAAAGTCCTTTTTCTATTTCAAATTAAGGAAATACATTTCCAAATTAAAGAACAAATCTGCTGTATTTTAGAGTCTGCACAGTCTCACTGATAGCACTAATGCTGTACGGAGTAGAAAGCGAAGGCAGTCTGAGCCAGTCTTCACATTTTCTAAGTTCCTGTAATTCTAGTCAATCTCACCTACAGAATCTTTAAAAATAATATGTCTTATCAGGAATGTCACTTCAATCACCCCAAATCAACATGGAGCGTTGGGTTTTTTTTAAATGATAGGCAAACAGTTGGCAGTTTCAATGCATTCTGGAAAACGGAATGAGCCTGATATTTAACAGAATTTCCTAAATTTATTGGGCAATAGAAAGTGATCTTGGGAATCTCAAAAAGGAGGTTTCTCCCATCATTTTGGTACTTCATCTTTCAGTAAAAGGGAAACCAGGAATATAGAAGAATATGGAAAAGCAACAAAGGGCATAAACATTTCAGAGGCTCAAAATCTCTGGTTTAATACTGAAGAAAGAGTTAGACCATGTAAATGATGGTCTAGGTAAAAGAAAAATAAAGAATAGTAGTAGGAATTATCTTCAGTGATGCAAGTTTGGAAAAACCTCCAGGACATCATTCTAGACTATATGTGCAGAAAATGTTCATTTAAATTTTGTTCTCAATTCTATTCCTTTGTTGATCACATGTCAATAAAATATTATTATTAGTATTGTCATAATCATTACTACTACTGGAGCTACAAGGTCTTCCAGTTCTGGTAAGCTATTTTCTTGATCAGTCACTCTAATTTTCATACTCTCAAGAAAACAATTGGGAGTCAATTTTCTAGCCAATGTAGGCAAGAGAACTTGCAGTAGAATATTGGAACTAAGTGTTTTATTAATCAAATTAAGGAAGAAAATATTCCATGTGAGCTGGGCTCAATCAAAACTTTCTGAATTTTTAAGATGTTCATAAACTATTCACAAATAACCTCCATATTGAGAATCATCAACAGAACTGCTGTATATAAATTTTAGATACAACTATGGGGTTTGCAACCTGCTATACACAATGCATGAACAGAAGGTATGTTCACATGGTATACTGAGATCGGCCTAACTAGCATTAGGTTGATCCAAGTGCTGATTGTTGTAGATGTTTGAGGAGGTTAAATTGGGCAAAAAATGGCTGGCCCATCCTGAATCAGTTCACCCGAGGAGGTAAACTATATTAGATTGGGAATAGGTTAGCCCAATCTATCAAATGTCTGCTCATACTTGGAGTACAGCCCAAGGGCTGCGAAAGTCCAGATCCAGGGCTGTGCTCTTCCTAACCCCGCTACTCCTGACTAAGCTATATTAACACCCTGACCCCCCACAGACCACCACCTCCCCAATCCTGCCAACTAGAGGGAAAAGCAATAAAATGCTAGAGACACGGAGACTGCTAGTGCCTCCCCCCACTCTGGCTTACTTAGATAAGATTCCCAATGTGGACCCCAGAACTGATGAATGTGTGCATAAGCTTCTCCTGATCTACTGTCATGTGTCTTAGAGTAAGCCAAGTAGTCCTAGATTGCATGCAGTGAACATCTGCATGTACCCAGAGAAACAGAAAGACAAAAAATAATTTTATTATGGTCATTAAAAGCTATTCACCCACTTCTAGATGCCATCCAAATTTTAGTGGCAAACACTTAACTTAATTATTAGGAAGAAATAATTCAACAATAAAAGCAAAGACAAAATCCTGTTGTGCTGAAACTCTATGCAATACAGAAGGTATGTAAAACTAATAACCACTGTTGGGACAGCAGAGATGCATCATTCTGGTAAAAAATTGCCATTACAGAAAAAAATTAGCGGAGACAGAGAGCAGACTAACTTCATGGCAACCTTCAGAGGAAAGCAAAGGCACTGGGAATCCAAGGGCTGGCTATAAAAACCTAGCATAATCATATTAATTGCAATAGTTTAATTATAAGGCAGTATCTTAGTCCACATTGTTTTTATTGAGTTGGCAGGAAAGCTCTTCTGGATGTGCTGTACTGTAAAGGAAGTAATTTTTGAACTTGGGCATATTTGTTACAAGGAAAATAAACCCCAGAGGTTATAACTGTGATTTAGAGCAAACAAATATGATCATATTATTTCTTCAAAAGTGATATTGTATCCGTTAATATTTATAAAAGAAATAACATGCCCTGCATTTTTGCTGTACAGAGGGATAGAAAGTTGATGGCTGCAATAAAAGCACTTTAAGGCTAGATTGATCACAATAAAAAAAATGGTGCATAATGCTTTATATATATTTACTAAATGAGATGACAGCTTACTAAAGCATTAAAACTGAATTACTGTTCCTCATTTCCTGAACCATCTTCAATATTAGTTTGGCATCCATGAAGGCTAATGTACAGTCTCTACTCTGTACTCACACTGTCTCATACATTATTTCCAGACAATTTGATATTTTTGTGCCAATTCTATTATAGAGACTTTAATTCAAAGAATTCTAACTTCACTGGAATAGTCCTTTCAAGTGAAATTTGCAAAAATATCTAAATCGGGGGTTCAGGAGTTATAGAATCTCTCTCATTTTTGGGGAGGGTTCACAAAATACTGTGGAAAAGTGCATGTATATATCTAGAAAGGAGCTGGGTGGCATACATTTTTCTTATTAAAAATCCCCAAAACAACCCACATATTCCTTCAACTACCCATAGTATGCAATAATGTGGCATGAAAATAAATGAGGATATACCAAAATGGTGGATAACTTTTGGTGACATTTCATAAGTTTATTTCCTGCTAGCTTTTTGGGCTCCAACTTTCACTTTACACAAAAAAGTTGCTGGAGACACACAGTTTGTTTTACTTGTCTTTTTCTGAAAATCATTTTTGCCTTGATGCATCATAATTTTGCAAATTTGAGGTAACTTTGCATCTTCCTTAGGGAGGCTGGGCCCAATTCTACATTGCAATCTAATCAGGTAAACAGTTGTGCTTATCTGAACTTCAGTCACTACTTTATGCATTCTGACATTAAAGATCACAATGCACCATCAGGGCTTTGTTCTTATGAAGAAAAGAAGACAAAAACACAATGTTACATGCACACATGGGAAACAAAAATGAAAAGAAAAAGGAGCAGGGAAAGGAGTATTCAGGAATATATGAACATATCTGTTCTAGCATCAGAAATCTGGCTTGGGTCCCCTGTTCCCCCAAAACCCTAATGCTGTGGCCTAGCCAGGGTAAGGGCAATGCTGAAGTTATTTGTATCAGAAGGCACACAAAGATTTAACTGTTAATAACAGTAAGTTTTACTAATTTTCATGGGATACTTTTGTTCAGAGACCTCAACACTTACTTATGTAATCAGCAGGGATCCTGGTTTTCCCTGATAAAAAATTGCAAATTCTCTAATAAAACCCCCAAAATCCGTGATAAAAATTAAGGGACCCTTCCCCCCCCGGCCCTGCTAGTGCCTCTCATTCCCCCCCCACAGACTCCCCAGTCCTGTTCATGCCCCTTACTCCCCCCACAATAGCCCCCCGCCCCCCCCAGGCACA
>NW_017729022.1:16846013-16848870 GCF_001723915.1 Gavialis gangeticus
AGACGCAGATAAACACACACACATAGACATACACACACACCCCAGCAGGTAGGTTTGTGTGCGGGGACAGGGGGAAAGGAAGGCTTTGGAGGGGGCAGATCAAGAATGGGGGAGGAGGAGTGCATCTCTCTGCCTGCTCCCAGGGGGTGGGAACAAGGGCAGTGGTGTTCCTCTGAGGGCCTCACATGCACTGCCCAGCCTGGAGAGTGAGGGGGATGCACGCAGCAGCCACCACCACCATAACTGTAATGCTGCCACCATACCTGCAGCTGGCAGCAGGAAAGCTGCACGGGATGCGGTGGTAGCTGCTGTGTGAGAGCCCCTGCTCCTCCCACAGCTGGGTGCGCACCTCAGAAAGGAACTGCTGCCCTCACCCTGCTGGCCCTGCTTCAGGCAAGCAGCACGGGGCACAGTGGCGGCAGTGCAGAGGTGCTGGCATGCGGTGGCCGCTACCACCACCACACTGCTCCTGCCACTGCCGGCCACCACTGCACCACCGCTGGCAAGTACCTCCAAACTACACCTCCGTTCACATGCTGCGGCAACTGCCAGCACCACTGCATTGTTGCTGCTGTGCCCTGTGCCACTTGCCCAGAGCAGGGGTGAGTGCAGCAGTGCCCTTCTTCAGGCCTCACATGCCTGCTTGGCTGTGGGGGGTGGGGCTCACATGCAGCGGTTGCCACCACACCACCATGCTCCATGTCCCATGCAGCTTCCCTGCTACCGGTTGCAGGCAAGTGACACAAGTTGCGTTGCAGCAGTGCAGTGGTGGTGGTGGCTGCTGCGTGTGAGCTTCTCCTCCCCCAAGGCTGGCCAGTGGATGTAGCCCACAGAGGGGCACTGCTGCCCTCAGCCCCCAGCCCTGCTCCTGGGAGATGGCACAGGATGAGTTGAGGTGTGGGGCTGGCAGTGCCCCTTGCCCCTCCACTGCCACATCCCGGGGCATGCTCTGTTTCCCCCCCTCTCCTCAACTGCCCACCAGTCTGCCCAGGTGGAGGGAGGGGACAGTGTTGGGGAAAGCCCCACCAGGAGTGTCTGCCAGCCAGCAGGCACTCCATGTCTTCCCCCAATACATCCTCATTCCCTCAGCCTCCAGCCAGCTTCCCCCTCAGCCCTTCCCTGCAACCCTCAAGGCCCACTTACCTCCAGGAATGAAGAAGATTGCTCCTGAGGCAGCCTTCGGTAAGTGAGAGCATTGGGTCCTGCCCTTTCCCCTCTCCCTCCCCCTCCAGGCAGGGCTGGGGCTTTCCCACCCCTTTTGCAAACAGCTCTTGTAGGCTGGAACTCAGCCAGCCTGCAGAGCTCTTTGCAAAAGGGGAAAATCCATGGGTTTCCCTGCTAAAAGGGAAAATCCATGTTTTCTCCAATTAACCTGGGAAATCCACGGTTTTCTCTGTTTTTCCATGGGAAACGGAAAACTCGGATCCCTGGTAATCAGCAAGAACAAATGAATGCACTTAAAATGAAAAGCCAAATTTGGTCACTGTACAGAAAATATCCAAGTTTGATCAACAAAAACCAAATGGAACCTGGGTATACCAAAAGAACAAATGCAAAACCTGCCAATACAACTCCACTCCAGCCATGATCTCTACACCATCAGCTGTGAAACTACCAGAACCCATGTATCCGCATGTTTAACATGATATGTGATATAACTCATCAAATATGCCAAATGTTCTCATGGGAACCATGTGAATGAAACCAAACAGCCATTACACTCCACAATTAACTCCCACATAAAAAGTGATAATGGACAGATCGCTGTCACCTGTAGGAGAAAACTTATCACAAAACAACCACTCCACCTGATTTTAAAGTCACTAAAACCTACACAATACATTCAGAAAACAGGCCTTGGACCATAAATTTGTATCTTTACTAGACAATAACAATCCTGGTTTTAATAGAGTCTTTATATTATTATTCCTAGATGGCTCATTGTAACTTACATCTTTGTTCTACAGGTGATAATTGCCTGCCTTCATTTCAAAAAGTCCAATTCATGATCGTAATTAGGTTAAGCAGAAGTAATTGTCCTAACTTGAACTTAACTATGATTGCTTATTTTCTAAAAGTATGAAGGGCATTTGAAGCTTGATAACTTCTCTCCTATTTCTGCCAACTATACAAGATTATCCAATGAAAATATTACCTCACCTCATAGATACTGCTTCACTAAGTGTAGGACAGTTTCTTCAGTTCTTGTTTGTTGGGCTGGTGTGACAGCATCACCAATCTTATCTAATTAACTACTTAATCTCAAACTTACTGAAAATGTTTTTAACGTGATGCACACTTTTGTACCAATTCAATACAAAGGTATTTCTTTAGTTAACCCACTGACACTCATCATTGGTTTCTTACCTTCAGTAGCAATTTAAGCCAAATCCTGCAAGAACGGTGTCCTCAGCTCTTCTTAATGTCAATCATTGCCCATGGCACAAGCTGTTTTTTAATTAACCACCCTATTAGAAGGCATGTTCTGCATGTAACGTGAACACTTCTATAAAATGGTAAATGAATATCACTGAAGCTTTAAACTAAGTTGTAAGAACCAGACACATAAAAGACATATTAGAAGTATTCATATATGGAATTAAAAATGTCAGAATCTTCTATAATATAAAACAGAGTTCATATCAACTCTTTCTCGATTGAAGATTAAAAGCTGGGTTTTGTCTTATAGTCAGGGCCCTTTGTTGGGTATAGAGCTCTATACCCTTTGTTGGGTGTAAAGCTATAGAACTACTGACTTCGGGATGGCCAGAATGTCTGCAAGGATGGAAAGAACAGTGCAAGATCTGCTTTGCTTTTGGCTGGTGACAAATGCTTGGGGGGGGGGTGTTGAAACAGG
>NW_017729022.1:16849049-16854080 GCF_001723915.1 Gavialis gangeticus
GGGGGGGGGGTGTTGAAACAGGGAGTGCAATATCATTCCACTGGTGTTCTCCTGTTCTGTGGGGTGGAAAGTGGCCAAGAGGCTTGCAGTCCCACTCAGCTTCTTCCTATCCACAAAGGAGAGAAACTGGGTCTATACCGGGTCACAAGCTTTAATCCTGTGAACCAGTAAATGGATAGTTGCTAATGCCAACCTCATGCAAATCCAAAGAGCTAATGAAATGTAGTGGAGTGACCCTTAATTTAGGAAAACTGGTAGCTTCCCATGGTAGAAATTAAATTGACTAGTTTATCCATAATTTAATGAAGTCCGTGGCAGACACCATGCTTATTCTTGAGGAGAAACTGCATACAAAGATACTTAAGAGTTATCAGTACTAAGAAGCTCAGAATATTTTACTAAAGGAATAGTCCAAGCAAGACTACAAGTGTTTAATAAGTAATTATTGAAACTTACATAAAAGATGAGAACTTGGAAGTGTAACTGAGCCTTCATAGAAATGTTTTATTCATTGAAATGCTAACTGAATTGTCAGACTGTATAAGCCTCTGTGTAAAGTCCAGAACAGGTGCTTCAGAGGCAGCAAAGATTCCCTTCTGTTTCACCACATCAATGGCAAGTATCTTGTCCTTGAAGACTCACCACAACTAGCTTCACCCTTTTTTTTTAAAAACTAGAACCCCATTTTTTTTGGTTTGAGTACTCAGTCCCTTCAAGCCTCTCTTTGTGGTATTACCCACTGCTGCCTTTGCTTAGTCAGCAATATCTATTTTGGGGTCTATTGCTATCTTCTGTTTTAAGTAGCTCCTCAGAATCCACTTCTGACTTGATAGCTGTCAGTAAATGCTTACTAAGCTGACAGGCAGAGATGAATAATCATGTTAGCTTTACTTACGGCATATTGCTATAACACAAGATTGTATCTCTCTCGCACTGCCATTCAGACTTCAGTTGACTTCTTATAAATTCTATGGGAAATCTGGGTGTTCATGTGGTATAAATATTTAATTGCAAGCAAAAATGATGTTAAAAGACTGTTATTAAAGTTGGAAAGTCAAGTATTCAAAAGTTGGGAAATACCTGTGCAATCTTAACCCCCTTCCTCCCCCACCCCTGTAGGTCTAAATTTGAAGGGAGCCTTTTACTATGTGATCACATACTTTTTCACAGGAATCCTACTTTATTCTTTGCACAGGTTGGATTCTTCTCTGGGATGATACAGAGGTGGGTAGTGAAGAACACATTGTCTATATTTGCCCTACCTTAACTGCTGCAGAAGTTGTAAGGTGAGTAGAAAATGGCTGGAGATAGGTCTTATGGTTACAGCTGTTCATGACTGTCCTGGAGAACTGAATTTCATCCTTGCCTCTGCCACAGGGTTTACATACATAGGTGATGACAAACTGTGCATTACTTTTGGATGCCTAACTTGAGATCTGGAGTCTGATTTGAATATGCCCTGTGAACTAACAACTCAGACGTTCATTCAGATTCACTGCCCTTCCCACAACTGTCATATATTCCCATTCCTCACCCCATTCAAGATCTTTTTTTCTTTCCAAAGCCATTCTAGCCTCTCTTCCACCTATCAGCTCCAGTGTTCTTACTCCAAGAGACCTGTTTCCAGTCCTGTCAGTTTCCTTATCTCCACTTCTTCTCTGACAAGTGACAGAAATGTTTTGGCAGAAATGTTCTGGAAAAATAAAAAAAACCCTGAGTTGATCAAATTTCAGCCCAAAGGGTAAAATTTTGGCAATATGATAAGGAACTGAATGTGAAGTATCTTGTTGGCCAATGTCAGTAATAGGTGGTGTCATTACCATTGCCTGTAATATTTATGTTTATTATTACTAATTACTAAAAATTAGTAATAATAAGAGTACTAAAATAATACTTAGAAACAAGTATAATTAAAGCCCAGATACTATTCTTTTGAATCAGGGTGGGTGCAGCTACATATTCATTAAAGTGCTTTAGGTAATGTGCATTAAATATAGACCTCTGGGTGCCTATACAAGAACACTGAGACTGTTCCGAATTCCAGATTTGATTCAAGTCTATGGGAGTATGGCAACTGCCATGCTCCAGCAGCCTTCTGCATCTCATGTATCAACATCTCTGCATTTAAAAATGGTGGTGGGGGCAGTTGAACTAAAGCTCATAGAATGAGCTTCACTTCAAGTACCCGTGCTTCCATTTTTAAGAGCAGGGATGCGGATACACAAGACTTAGCAGTGCTTTAGAGAGAGCCACTCTAATTAAAACGCCACCCCCACCAGCCTCCAGAGCACATGTAAAAGTGCCCTCCATTGAGAAGTACTAGAAAAATGCACATTAGCTTATTTTAATGCAAATTTGCTAAAGAGCATTTTTTGTGACACTTTAATGCACATAAAATAGGTTAATGTGCACTAAAGCATATGTGTAGATGTATTTAGTAAGTTTCTACAGAGGTCAATAAGAGTTTTGTATCCGTGAGCTCAGGAACAATAATCCAATATACACTGTAATGCTGTTAATACAGGAACAACACATTATTTGCCCTTGTGCAGAGTTAAATAGAATCAAAACTGCTTGCAGAAAGTTGAGCAAGGAGACACTGACATGACAAGCTATAAAGTTGGATTACCATATTAAGGAAATGCTGAGAACTCAATTTTTTACACTATTCCACAGGATTGAGGCCAGAGGTGAAGTTCAAATCTGAACTGCCCCAAAGTAGTTCAGATTTGTCTCCATTGTAAAAACAGTTTTACTCATCTGCGGGAAAGATTTGAAAGATGCATCCTCAGAGACTTCAGTCTGCAATGATTAAAAAGCTGAATACCATTTAAACTTTCAAATATTTTAGACTACTGGAAGAAGAACAAGCATGCCTCAAAAGGAAGACCTGAAACTGAGGAAATGTCAGTGCCGTTCTATGTTCATTATTAGTATTAAAAATGGGCCCACCTGAAGGAATAGGAAGGGCTGCCTTATAAAGGGACAGAGTGAGAAGAGACAGAATCTGTCCCAGTAGGGACACCATTTGTCCTACGGGCAAGTGAAGCTGTTTTGGAGGTAGCCCTCTTGGAAGTGGGAGGGGTGATGTAACCCTAGCAGGGCTTGAACAAGAGATGTTAGCAAAAGCCCAAGAAGAGTCCTGGCCTGGGATTGGCTGAGATACTTGGTTAAAGGAGGGGAGCAGTTTTCCCTGGGAGGAAAACAAAGAGGGAGAGAGAGAGAGGGGGGTGAGAGACAGGCTGGAGACTAGGGAAAGGGTCTCCTCATGGTCATCCCTCTGAAAGCCCCTGGCAGAGCCCTGCAGAAGTAGCAGCAGAGGCTGCACGGAGAGCGCTGCACTGTGTCCATTCTCCCTCCCTTCCTCTGGGAGCCCTGCCCGGGCAGGACAAGAGAGGAGCTGCTTGTGAGGAAACTAGGATGCTGGGAAGACCCTTCTGCAAGCCGCTGTGTGGCTGGGTGAGCGTAGCAGGGGAGAGGGACCCAGGGCCGGGGGGAGACTGCTGGAGACTGCTCTGGTTTTTCCCCTGCGAGCCAGAAGGCCCTGGTGAGGGGCAGGCTCAGGTGCTGGAGAGGGAGCCCTGGGCTAGAGGGGCAGGGACTGCTCCAGCCACCAGAAGCCCCGGAGCAGGCAGGGCCCGGGGCGGGGGCTGCATTTGTCAGGTGCTGTGAGGCTGTGCTGGGCAGGGTAAACTGCTACAACCTGCAGCCCAGACATGGCTCCCTGCTGAGCCAGGGAAGGGGTCTGGGCAGGAATCCTCTCTCTTGCAGGGACCGCAGGGGAGGAGCCACCACTGGCTGCACTCAGACCCCTGGAGCTCATGCGAGGGATGCCAGCACCAGGGACCGCCCACAGATCCTGTGCCAGGGACACAGATGCAGTCCTGCTCCCCAAGACACCCAGCCAGGGGCAGTGCACACAGGGTCCTCAGTACACAGTGTACAAGTTATAGACCGTGTAAATAAGTTCTTGATGGTTTATTAGTTGGAGTATCAGTGTATTTATTTATTGGTTTCCTATTTATCATGGGTAATTTGTATGCTTTCCCCTAGTGTAATGCATATCCAAGAAGCATTAACCCTTAAGCCACCATCACCAGGTCATGCGGTGTAACTTTTGTTCTATTGCATTGGTTATATGTTAGCTTGTAAATAATTAAATCCTGTAAATAGTTTTATAACAGTCTGTAAGGTTGTTTGACTGTAAGGAGAGGCTCTCTGCTCAGGGACCCTGCAGGAGCTACCCAGGGAGCTGAGCAGGGCCACTGGCTACTGGGTACCCTAGGATCCCACTATTCAGGTGAGGGCACAGGTAGTGTCATGGGTTACACTAATAATAATTGTGAGGGAAGATGGCACAAGCAGAGGCAGGTTAGTGCACAGGCCCATGGGCACTTGCCAATCAGGAGCCCCTGGGGTGCCAGGGGAAGCATGGCCCAGGCAGGCATCCTGGCTGTGGGCATCCAGGGTGGGCAGTGTGCACCTCCTTCCCTCTGGCTGGGCCAAGAGCAGGGCCAAGAGCTAGGGGTGGGTGTAAGGCTCCTTGCAGGCAGTGGTGGCTTCCCTGAGCTGTCTGCTGCCAGGTGGCCCCATAGGCAGCCCCATTCCCGCTGCCTGCCATCTGCAAGTGGCTGCTGGCACAGGATGGGACATCTCCACCCCACCCGGGCTGGCAGAGGGGTGGGCAGGCAGCTGGAGATGGAGCTCTTACCCTGCCTCCCCAAGTCAGCACAGGCCCAGCCTATTCTGTGGTCTTGGGGGACCACAGCTCCGGCTGCGTAACACCTACTGGGTGGAGGGGCTGGGGCCGCCTTCACCTCAGTGTCGCTTGCGCCCCCAGACTTGCCCTGGATGTGCTGAGGAGGCTGGGAGGGCCTGGCTGCACAGCCCCCTGGCAGGCACAGAGGAAACCTGCCCTCACCTGATGGGGGGCCTCCAATTTTCTCTTTTCCCAGGGCCTCAATAAATCTTAATCTGCCTCTGGGCACAAGACATTAATTTTGATAATAGAAACAAAAGATGCGCGTGGAT
>NW_017729022.1:16859080-16882816 GCF_001723915.1 Gavialis gangeticus
CAATAAATCTTAATCTGCCTCTGGGCACAAGACATTAATTTTGATAATAGAAACAAAAGATGCGCATGGATTATGAAAAATAAAGCCATAACAATAGTGTAGATGATACAAAAGTGTAGATGATTTGTATTTTGCATTGGGTCACAACTCCTCTTCAAGAAAGAGATCAATTACCTTTTCCCCACCTTGTCAATGATAAACAAGAGGTTATTTGGCTATGGCAGTTTGCTTGTCTTAAGCTAAAACCAAGGAGATCAGAGATAAGAGGGTTTTTGTGTGGCTACCTTCAGTGCCCAGAAGGTTGGAAATACCAAAAGACCTATCAAAGATCAGTGTTTATTAAATATAGCTCTCTCTAGAACAGTCAGCAGGAGAATACCAGCAGCAATTTTACTGAATAAAGACTGCTATTCATTACAACAGAACAGAACTGAACAAAAATATCTTCCTATCCTTAAGACACCAGCCAATTATGAACCATCTACAGAACTGGAAAATTTACATCTAATACTGAGAAGTTAAAAAAAAGTTAAATATATGTATATTCTTTTACTCAGGTGATGGCCTGATTAGCCCTCATTACTTCTTTGAAACTACATGCCTCTTTGTAAGAACATAAAATGACCAAGAATTACAGTCACTCAGCTATATAAAGTGCATTTATGCTTAACTAATTTCTTCTCTGGGTACAGAGGAACAATGAGGAATTAATAACGATTACTGATGATAGTGAGATTTTGTGAACACTTGCTGATATAAATGGCTTGAGCAAGAAATTACTTGAAAACTGAAAAAGGGCTTCTGGATCTGACTTTATACAAGAACAGCTCACATCTTTAAAATATATATAAAACATAGAACTCAGTTTGCTTATATAAGCACAGGCATAGTTACAGGCTGGTGTGGAGTGGTCATCCTGCCTTTCACCATTAGAAACATGGAGAATTTGTCAACATGGCTAGCTCGAATACCAGAAGCAGTATAATCTCCATGTTAACACATCTATACTGCTTCCAATAATCGAGCTAGCTGGGGCGTCTCTGTACTGCACTTGATTGTGTCATATAGACATAGCCTATGTGCCTCTTTAGTGGCAGAGTCCAACATTTAGACATCATCAACCTTCCAAAAATGCCTGCTTAACACTGTAGGCTCTTGAAGTCCCTCAGCACTCAAGAGTCTGCTGATATGTTCCTAGCAGGGCTGTGCAAGACTTCGGATCACAATTCGGATTCAGAGATGATTCAGATGCCGCATCTACAAATCTGAATTGAATCACTAGAAGCTTTAGGCTTTCCAAATCACTAGAAGCTTTAGTTTTGTGGCCTCAGCAAAAGCTACCATCCCTGCAATTTTCACCCTACTGTGGCTTAACACTCATGACATAAGTTTTACTTTCAGGACTTTGAGGTACAGTTTTACAGAAAACCCTGCACCTATTGCCTTGAAACTTGGCAGGTTTCATGCCCTCAGCAGCAGCTACTGCCCCTCCAAGTTTCATATGAATCAGCCAAAAAACAACAAAGTTATAGATATTTCATTATTCCCCATTATACCCTATGGCCAGATCTCCAAATTGCCGAATCTTCTCCGAATCTTTCCTGAATCAATTCGGCTGAATCGAATCAGAAAAGTGATCCGGATCTCCAAATTGAATTGGATGAATCTGAATCAGCTGAGTCCTAATCGAATAGTTGCCAATTCGCACAGGCCTATTTCCTAGGCACATCAGTTTCTGTAATGGCACATGACTGACTATACATTTGCTGGGAGGTGTGGTTAATTAAAGTAGTTCCCAGAGAGCTGATCTAATTAAAATCCCACAGCATCACATGCATTTAACTCCCACATGTTTAAAAATGGTTGCAGGATGCTTTAAGTAAATCTCATTCAATGCTCAATGCTCATTTGATACTAAAGCTCATTTGATCCAATGTACACGTTGGGAGAGGTCCTGAATTGCAGGCGAGAGAGGTGCTGCTACAGAGCTCTCCTGCCCTGGGCACATGGGGACAAACCCTGAGCCCAGCGGGGCTTCCCTGGACAGCCCAGGGCTGGCTGGGACCTGTCCCAGTCTGGGGCAGGTCCCAGCCAGCTCTGGGCTGCATGGAGACTGCCCATCCAGTAGCTGCCCCACCAGTAGCTCTCTGGTCCCAGAGGTGCTCAGCTTCCTACTTGTGCAGGGAGCCAGAAGCCCCACAGTACCAGGATGGGGAAGGGGCGGCAGGGGGATGACGCAGAGAGGGAACAGGTCCCTGCGCTGATCAGCTGCTGCTTCCTGGGCACATTCTCACGCATTCTGACTAGGGCGCACGTTCTCACTATCCCTTGACAATGAATATTTAAACATTCAAAATGGAATGGAAGACATAATTATTTTTTTAATAATTATTAATATTACTAATTGATATCCTTAAACATATTTGTTCATGCCTTCTTCTTAGAAAGACTAACATATCAATTACTTTTTCTCTATTTTTGTATACTTGTATCACAGCTTTTTGCCAATCTGAAACAAGAATACACTAAAATGCAGAATAAACCCAACAACTAACTCCCACATTGGGCCAAATTCAACTCCAGTTTTAAATGGGTAAGCAGCATATAGCAGCTAGCTTAATAGTCTAGTGGTTAAGGAAGCTGTCCTAAGATTGGGAGACCCAGATTCTAGACCCATCTAACCGTGAGGGGGTTTAAACCTCCATCAACTGTTTCCTGTTAAAGTTCCCCAACTACCAGGCCATGAGCTAGGAATTAATAAAAGAACCCTATAATCTGCTTGTTGCAGCTGGCCCATTGGGCAGGCAAGTGCAGATGTGTAGGGCCAGAAAGAGGTAAGACAGGTAAAATGCATCTCAGTGATGCACTTTACCTGTCTTACTGCCTTGGAAGAGAGGAGAAGTTGGCTTCTGGCCTATGCTCCTGCTCACAGTAGTGCTTCTGCATTTTTCATTTAATAGCTAGTACATAAAATATATAGACAGTTATTAGTTAAAACAGATAGACAGCGGTGGAATAGTTTCTGCCTCATATGTGATAGATGTAGGTACCCGCTCTCCTTTTCAGGGCAGTGCTCATTTCATCCCATCTGGGTCACTCTTTTGATCTCACATGTCTTCTTCCTGTCTAGGTGACTAACTTCAACAGGAGGGAAAAGTGGAGAGTGCTTTTGTCAGTGATGATTAAAGTAGTTTGCTTTGAAATAGGAGCTACAAATGAGAGAAATAAAACTTCTTTGAGGGCCTAGAATCTGGATTTTTCAATCCCTGGGCAAGTACCCTATTGGGCTAAAACTCCAAACAGTTGTTAATCATGGTTTTTCTGTGATAAACATGTCCAGGACTTCACATAGAGTCTATGCTCTTGGTCAGATGAGAAGATTTTGACAGAGATTAAGTGGCTAGAATGGCTCCTTCTGAATAGGGTTCACAATGCCACTTGCATGGCTGAAGTTAGCTACTTACCTGCCAAGAAGGGGCATGGATTTGTGTGACCTTTTATAGTATAAAGAGTATCAGTTCTAATTTTGTACGAGTGTTGGATGTTTCAGAGAACTCGTAGAAAACTGCCATTATCTGTCACATTTTATAGTAATGTATTGTAAGGGCAAAGTGTGGTGATTGGGAAGACCACATAAGTATTGTTCTTTGGAAAGTATACATTTTATTTTGAAAAAAAAGTTAGAAAGTCTCCTTTAACTGCAAATAAAATGGTAACATTTGCATATATTGACAGTCAACTGCTTCAGGGAAAGATAGTAGAAAGGCACCCTGGGTTCTTTGTGAGATATACTTGGACATGAACCAATGGCACTCAAAGCACCTCATGAGCATCTCCCCCTATTTCTTTTATCACAGTGTCCCCCAGTCCCCGAGCCTTTGTTCTAGCAGCGTAGCTGAGATCTGATCCAAAATCCATTGAAAGTGCAAGGCAACCAGGGAGCAAGTGGGAAAAAAAAATCCATTTTCATTTTTTTTGAAATTAGGATTTTCAGCTATTCTATTGTACAAAAATGTTGAGGTCCTTATTTTTCCACCCTGAACCAGGATACTTTTTTTCCCCCTCCCAAAATTCTGAAGTGTTCCATGGGATGGAGATCTGATTTTCTAGCCAGCTCTATTATGCATGCAACTGCACTGTATATATTGCTCAATTAGTAAACAAAGAAGTTAGTCTACACAGGGAAGTTAATTTGCAGTTAGCTAGCAGTACATTACTTATCACATGAAAACTTCTTGTATGGGCACCCTGGGCCAGATACTATTCTACTCATTAGGCCCATATGTGGACTTAGATGCCTATGTATGATTCTATTCCACCATGCTCAAATCCCTGAAATACAGTTAATGCAAAAGGTGGGTGGATCATCCTTCTCCTCACTGCTTTGCCGTGCTTCTCCTTTCCTTTATTTCATCTTAAGGTTGTTTATTTGATAACGGCTGTTACAAAAGTAGATGCATTCATGGATATATCAGGGGCTTAGGCAGGGTAGAATAGAATTGCACTTAGGTGTCTAGGTCTACTTAGACGGACGATGGAATAGGAGTGACTGTGTGTGGTTCACATAGCACCACACACTAATTTCCTCATTTAGACAAGCCCTTAGACCCTGTTGTGCCTATGTGGTTCCTTTCCTTTACATTTCTTGCACAAAGGACAGAAGACAGCACTTTATGAAGAGGATGAGATGCTCATCTAGGACAGAGGTGGGCAAAGTCTGGCCTGTGGGCCAAATAGGGTCTGTGGTGGACTCCATTTCACAGCAATTCTGCATAGCTGCATAGCTGTGGCTGGTTTCCGTGAGACCCCAGCAGTGGCGGAGCCAAGACAGCCGGGGGCACTAGCCCCAGCAGCACCGGCAGGGAGCTGCTCCAGGGCCAGGGCTAGGATCTTGTGGTGGTGACAGTGTGGTCCAGAGCTGGGGCAGAACTGCAATGCACTGCCTGCATACCCTGGGCTGGCCTGAGGACAAATCATGGAGACAAAGAGACAAACTGGAGAAAAAAGATATTGTGAAGAACAGGGCCAAAAGCACAACAAAGAAATATGAGAGGTTTTCACTTTATCAGCTTGAAGATGACAACACAGAGTCCACTGAGAATGTTTGACCATATTGACAAAAGCTTAATGTACAAGGCAGAAGTGTTATAACTGGATTTCCATACAAGTGAAGAAAATAAGACTCAAAGTGAAGTTTGTATAGGCTCTGCTATTTCTGCTCTTTCACAGGAGGACTATTGGAGGCAACTTTGAGGAAAAATTCCAAAAAGCTTTTAAGAGAGAGAGAGAGAGAGAGAGAGAGAGAGATATTCTTCTGGGTTGGCAAAGCATAAAATATCTGATGGTTTAAAAATACAAAATCCCACAATAAATAATCCGACTTTTTGGACAAGACAAGCTAATGCTTTTCAAGATGGTACTGAATCCATAAAAAAAAGAAATTAAACTAAAAAAGAGTGTCCAAAAAGGAAGAAGAAATTCCTAGATTTTGCAAAGCTCATCCATTACCTTTATGCTGCAGCCAAAAATTGAACAAAACATTAGAACTTTAACACAGGTTAACTGGCAAGAGTAAAGCCTCCCCATAGCATCAGTGATGAAGAACATGGAGCTGTCTATTAACCTGTGGACATGAAATGGCCCCCATATTGGTATTTGGCTACGTGGCATTGATTTGATAATGATACAAAGGTGTTTGAGGCCCTTGTCATATACACTACATAATAGCTATGGACCTACTGAGCTAGAGCACTTGAGGAACTTCCTAAACTACCTGTGAAGCAGTTAGATTATTAGAGAAAATAAGAAAAAATGTAAATTTTTCAAAAATTGATTAGGTATTACGCATTGTGGCCATGCCATTGATAAAGGCCATTTTCATAATACTGTATATATGACAAGAATGAACTTATCTTTAATCCAATGCATATTATGCAATAATTACATTTCTTTCTGGTGATGGTCAAATACTACTAGAGGTTCTGGGCTAACACAGCTGAAATCCTGTAAATGCTATACTGTAACACAATGGAAAGAAGTGGTCGCAGTCCAGCATGTACAAAAAATGGGTTGTATCCCCTTGCATAGTTTGTGAACCATGTAGTTGTACCCATTGTTTTCTATGTTTAGAACTACACTGAAGCCACAGTGTGAATATGTAACTAGAGTTCGTGAGAAAGCATGTTTTTAGTTTGCAGAAAAATTGGCTTCATTGAGGTTGGTTTTGGTCTTAAATCAGAACCAAAATACTTTGTCCCCCCTCTACCCTCCGAACTTCCAACAAACTGGAAATTCCCTGTATCCTGCCCATTTTCTGTAAAGCTAACATTTTTGTCAATTTTACTATTTATGCCAAAAATGAACTTGTAGGAATGGTAATTTCACTGAGAGTTCAGTATAGGGGACTCCCGGGGATCCCCAGTTCCAGGGAAAATGCACTTGATAAAAAACCTGTGTATCTGCCCCGTTCTAATAGCTTGGACTTGTATTTGTTATATAGTTAATAAACTCAGTTTTTTAGCCTTTGCTGTGACCATGTGTTTTCCTGGGATTATGCTGGTTGTGGAAACAGTGAAACATAACAGCTCCCAAGACGCACTTAAATGCAATCTTTTTATTTCAGTGCAGCACCTATGAGTAAAAAGTTTTCTACAAACTTTTAGTCAGCATGCAACCAAGACATTCAGGGCCTGATAGGCTATCACTGTTTTCAAGATCAGACATCCAACAGAGTGTTACATATCATCTATCTTTAAGCTGCAGGTACCAAGACAGATGAAACACACTAATCACTCCCGTCAGTTGTAACAAACAGCAGTTTTTCTATTCTGAACACTCATCTTAAATTCATATCTCTGCTGAGTCTGTAAACACTTCCTGGGAATCCAGCCTAAAGCTTCCCAACTGAAAGAGGAGTCTCCAGTATCAATTAAAATATTTTGGACAATTGAGGCAGGTTGAACTTTTGAGTTATTGTAAAGGAGCTAAAAAGAAGTCCTGTGGGAACTGGAAACATTAATACTAGAATGTTTACTGTGGCTGGGAATTCAACACATTCAACAGTTTAGTCATAGATTTAACAACTACCATATGAGAAAACACTTTGGAGTAAGTCATCCTGTATGCAGAAAGGAAATTCATTTTGCTTTGACACCTCTTCTTTAGCTCAGAAATTATGATCTGTGCCCTAGGCTATCAAACATCAATGCACAAAATTATTCACAAAGGCTTTATGGTTCAAGTGGTAAATCCAGTCATTTGCAAAATGTTGACCCAAGTGAGTCAGCACAGAAAGCTTGATCTTTCAGTTTGATGAAAATGTAATTTTATGGATGTCAAGTTGAAGTTCAAAAGTGACATATAGTGTCATACAGATAAATAGTTTTGCCGACAGCAATGCCATACTTCATAAGTACTTGTCTGGCCAATAGTAACTACCATGCTGATTAAGAAGATGGCTTGCTAGTAAATGCACATTTTATCTCATTTTATATATCATGCACATGTCTAGAATTAAATAATTAAGACAGACCTGCTTAAGAATTGCACTTAACACTTCAAGTGAATATTCTATTTAAATATAATAAAATCTACAGAAATAGATTTTAAAGTTTATTTATTTTTTGCATCTTCAATTTTCATTAGATTTAAGATAAATTACTATCAGATCAGTTTGGGGCCAATGTCAGCCAAGTTGTCTTGGAAACCTTGTTAAACCTTGGCATTACTTACACTGTAGTTAGTTCAGAACTAAACACATCATTGCAGATTTTGTGTTTTTTATTTCAATCTAACTTTTACCATGTGTTTCCTGTGCTTTGGTTAGGAAGACAGCAATTTTATTTACATGCATTTTTTCTTCATTTTTTTGGGATAATTAAAAGAAGTGAAACATGTATGAAAAGTGATATAAGGGACTCAGGAGAAAAATAAGGAGCAGCTTTGATGTAACTGTGCAGTTAGTGTTCTGCTTTTCCAGGGAAGGCTGATTTATAATGAACAAATACTGGTGAGCTTTGATTCCCCATTTCCTTTCAACTTTTTAAGAGCAATAAAATAAAGTTTATCTTCTTCACATTCAAATATCAGTTTTACAGATTCACACATAAAGGGTTTCATTCCACACACCAAAGGTGAGGTGTGTTGTGCATGTAAGTGCAAAGTAAGAAGATCTTTGCAGAATAGAGTATATATTAGAATTCTGTTTTGCATTTACTGGGGAGCTGTTATACTCCACATTAGCTGCATTATAGTATTAGCAAAGTCAATGTAGAGGTGTATATTCAAATACTCCCTTTGTTTAGTAAAGGTTAGATTTCAGTCCACACATCTGTTTTATATCCAACGCCCAGTCTCTTTTGCCGTCTTTTCTAGGGTGTACCAGAGTAGATGTGCAAGTTACTTCATCTTACTTAAACCCACATGTTGCCTCCAGCCAAGCTCCCTAGCACAGAATGTACAGGGGCTTCCTGAAGCAGTCCTCAGAGATCTCCTTTGATGCATGAAATACCTCAGTGGCATTTCAGGATCAAGAATTTCTCAGTTAAAATGTACATATTAGAAAAATATGCAAGGCTGGAGTTTGACTTTATGTACCCACAACTGTCTATTAGGGCATGGAGAAAGAGGCCTGCTACATGGTCAGATGTAGTTGTCTGCAGAAAATTCTGCAGAGCAGTAGGGCAGCATGAGGTCATAGGATCATATGAAAATAGGGCTGGAAGGGACCTCATGAGGCCATCTAGTCCAGTCTCCTGCTCAGGGCAGGATAGCCTCTGACTAAACCATCCCAGCCAAGTTCAACCTGATCTTGAAAATTTCTAAATGGAGATTCCACAACTTCTTTAGGCAGCATGTTCCAATGCTTGACTGCCCTCATAGTAAAAAAGTTACCCCTAATCTCCAACCTAAATTTCTTCTGCTAAAGTTTGAGGCCGTTGCTCTAAGCCCTGTCCCCTACAGCCACAACCCATCACCATCCTCTATATTATCACCCCTCAAGTATTTGAAGACAAGTTATCAAATCCCCGCTACATCTTCTCTTCCAGGCTAAATAATGCTAACTCTTTCAGCCTTTTCTTATAAGTCTTGCTTCCCTGGTCTCTAATAATTTTTGTCAGTCTCTCCTGGACTCTGCAATAGGTCCGTATTCTTTTTTGAAGTGCAGGGTTTGAAACTAGACACAATACTCTAGATAAGGCCTCGCTGGTGCTGAACAGAGTTGAAGAATCACTTTTCTTGATTTGCAAGTGATACAACTCAGGATGCTTGTTGCAAAAAAGTCAACAGATGAGCACAACAGTGTTGCCTTATATTCAGCTTATGGTCCATGGTAACCCCCAGGTCCTTCTCTGCAGTATTGCAGCCTAGCCAATCGTTACCCTGTCTGTATTTTTGCATGGACTTCTTTTTTTCTTCAAGTGTAGGACTTTGCATTTGTTCTTGTTGAATCTCATTTGATTAATTGTGGATTTGGACCATTCTGGATCCTAGTTCTGCCCTCCAGAGTGTCTGCAACTCTACTCAACTTGGTATCATCTGTAAATTTGATAAGCATGAACTCAATCTTACGATTCAAATAATTAATGAAGACATTGAACAGTATTGGAACAAGGACAGACCCTTGTGGAACCCCAGCTGATACTGCCTCCTAACTAAAAATTGAGCAATTGATGACTCTCATTGAGCATGATGAACCTACCAGTTACATATCTAGTACTTCTATCTAGTCTGTATTTCCTTGGCTTGTTAGTGAGAACATTATGGGAGATAGTGTCAAAAACCTTGTTAAAGTCAAGGCGTATCATATCCACTTTTCTCCCCCCTCTCCCCCTCCCCCATAGTCCACAGAGCCTATCACCTTACCGAAGCAAATCAGGTTGGTCAAAACTTGCTCAATGATCTTTCTAGGGATCAATGGCATGCAGACTGGTCTCTAAGTAATCCCTAACCTCTGCTTCTGCTACTTTAGACTGTTTGTCTTCTTTCCTATCTTTTCTGCCAAGTGCACTCATTGACTGAAGTAAAAAAAAGGAATTACATGCTTTAGCTTTCTTTTTGCCATCCATAATTAGATTGCCTTCTACATTCTGTAACGGACCCAATTAGTTTCTTTTGCCTTCCTCTTACTTTTGGCATACTTGTAGAACACCGTTTTATTGTCTTTTGTGTCTCTTCCTAGTTGCAAATTGTACCTTGGCTGCCCTAATTTTCTCCCTGCGTACTCTTACACTCTTCCTTAGTACTATGACCAAATTTACAGTTTTTGCAGGACTCCTTTTTTTTTTTTTTTTTTTTTTTTTTTTTTTTTAAGGAAACTGCTGTCCAGTCAGGCTGGCCTCCTGTTACACTTCCCATTCTTCTGTAGCATTGGAATAGCTTGCATGTGAAAGGGCCTCCTTAAATTACAGCCAAGTCTCCTGGACTCTTTTTCCCCCTCATACTTACTTCCCAAGGGATCTTTGCCACCAGTTCCCTAAGCTTGCTGAAGTCTGCTTTACTGAAGTCCAATGTCCTTATTTTGCTGCTCCCCCCTTCCTTTCTCCTCTTAGGAAGGAAGAGGATAACATACACAGGAGAATAACTACTAAGACTTGAACTGTGCAGTCTGCCCCAGCGTGGCCTTCAAGCACTAAGAAGTGTTTAAGGGGAAGGAACGAGTAGTCCCTTTTTATGAAGCATTTTGGTCTATAACAGTATTCTAACTATCTGTGAATATAAAGGGCAAGGACTGCCATTCTGGATTCTCCCTACATGGGCAGGAGGAAGGCTTACTGTGGGTGTGTTCCCTTATTTAGACTCCCTTTCACTGTAGCCACATCAACCATCAACATCTATTCTGGGTAAAAGTCTCATCAAAATGATTTGTTTTTGCTAAATTGAGGTTTTATGACCAAAAAATAGACAGAGTTGCCTAACACATTGACAGAAAATTCTGGCCATCTCTACTCCCGACTTACCAACTTCATTTTTTGACCAGTAGTGGCTACCCAGTGGCCAAAAATGAACGATGATTATCCAACTCAATGACTGATGTCTGGCAATTTGGCAAAGGTAACCCAAGCTTGTTTATCTTAAAAGTAGCTAAATACTTTTTGTACAATCATGGAAGCAGGCTATGGACTGAGGTGTTGCCCACTACTCTTGTCTTGTCACTAGGGATTCTCAGCAACTTGTAGGATCAAACTAAGACTCAATGTAGAACTGTAATGTCTTCTGAAATTTCCACTTCCCAGAACACTAAAAATGTTCCTATAATGTTTCTGAGTATAAAGCAACAAGTTAGCCCATACTGTGACTATCTACTATTTATCTATCACAGCATCTGATGAAGTGAACTTTGGTTCACAAAAGCTTGTGCTGTCTATGTATAACTTATTTAGCTAATCTATAAAGGTGCATATCTACTCTGCCTTCTGACTATCTGCTGCCACACTCTGCTCTCTAAACTCTATTTTGGATGCAAGGTGCATAACTGTCTTAAGTAACTGCACTGAGCTGTACTAGACAATTATTATGCCATGACCCCGAAATGTCAGTAAAAGACAGGAAGGAGCAGATTGTTTAAGATACTCTTTGGGCCAAGCTGTGCTTATACATTCAAACATATATATAATTTTTCTGTAACTTAAGGTAAAATCTTTATCATTCTCACACTATTACAAGAGAAACAAACTTTAATAAAAGTCTTTAGCCATAGAAGTCTTAACAGATCCAATTTCTGTTTCATACATTCAGCATGCAAATGTATTCAGAACTTAAATCAGGTTCTTTTAAAGATGCAGACATCAGGAACTCTTATTTTTATCACCTTCCAAAGATATTTAAGTGGTAGACTGTCTCCTTAAACTTACTTTTTTCAGCATTAAAATTTGCTAAAAGCAATTTCCTCTTTTTTAGCCTGAATACAATTCCTGCCTCCAGGGAGTTCATTAGCTGGGTCTTCCACAGGCTGTATCTCCCATGCTATCCATGGTGGCATGAAGGAAAAACAGCAAATGGAGTAAATTCGACCTTGTCTTTGTTGTAAATGCATACAGTCTTATTAAAAGCTAAAGGCAGACATGATCAGCGAACTCATATATCACTAAGAAATGATTTACCACTATCACATCAAATATTTACCTTGCCCAGAGCTATAAGTAATTACAAGCTTATTTTGTTAGGGCTCAAGCAAACATGGAGTAATGAATTTCTGTTAATTATTAGGCAGTGATGAAAAATGTGATTTGCCCACTCCCAGAGATACCACATGCATATCATTTCTCTGCACCAGGGAAAACTTCAATTGGTATGAATATATTCAATTGCTGCAAGGAAGCACTTCAGATGCGTCAACTAGAAGTAATTACCAGTATGTCCGGGAAAGTGATTAAAATGGCTTAAAATTAAGATTTCAGTTTGCCAAAGTTATTTCTATGCAAATATGCTACATTTTTCAACTGACATGCATGTCTTAATTAAAAACAGACTAAAGTTTTACAATAACAAGATAATTTTAAAACTCAGACTATAAAAATAATTAGTCTAGCCCAATTGCAAATGAAAGTCATATTTCTCATTGCTTGCAGTACTCTTTTTTAAAAAAAATTAAAAATACGTTGCATTTTGTGCTATTGAATTGCATAATTCCTGAATGAATAGTAAAAAATTTGGTCAGCCTACTTTATGCTCAGTAGATACTATACAACATGTGGCTCAGAGTAGTATACTATACAGGAGACTTACTGTTAAGTCTAGTATGTACTACTGGGAATGTATAAGTTGAGTGGTTCAGTCCAAAGAATATGACATTAAAATTTAGTTTCAATTTGCAGGAGGAAATAGAAATCCTAGGAAACACTTCTGCTGAGTATACCTGCTCTCACATGTTCTATTGTTACAATTTTACCTCTTGTGAAAGACTGATTAAAAACCTTAGAAGTCTCTGATGTTCAAGGTCCATACCACTGCCAAAAAGACCAGGCAATCAAACAGGTCCAAACACTAACAAAGGGTCAGCCTGATTGGAAGGCTTGAATAAGATGCCAACCCGCACAAAAGGACAGGACTACCAATAGTTAGTCACGTATGATGTGATAACATTAGTCAGTGAGGAAGGGAAGATAAAATAATTAGAAGTTGAAAATTTCTCTTTGGAAGCATGACAAAGTCTAGGACACCAGAAGAGCTCAGAAATAAGACACTGACAAGGAGTTTTTAGTCTGGACACAAATTAAGCGTAATGTTATTCAGTAATATATTTTGGTAAACAGCTTAGCAGTTCTGTGCATTTTGGATTATTTACCTTTATAATGTTTCATGTAGATTTTCAAATTCCATCATGGAACCAGAAAGTAAAATGTCACAGAGCCCTTGGCTCGATGAGACATTTGGGTGAGTATTTGTGAGTCAGCTTTAAACTGCTTCTACTCTTTCCTAGCAGGGAGGTCCTAGGTGGAGGTGATGAATGAGTGCTTGTCATTCCCCCAGGAGTCCCCAGGACTCTATCATCTCCCCTCCTGTTCCATGTGTACATGAGGCCATTGGATGAGACTATAAAGAAATGTGGAGTGAGGTATCAACAGTAAGAAAATCACACCCGGTTCTGCCTCTCCTTCTCTTCTAACCCTGGCCCTACAGTGTCAGTTCTTTCCCAGTGCCTGTCTGCAGCTGGGGACTAGAAACAGGTGAATCAATTGAAACTGAATCCAGACAATACAAATGTGATGATAGTGGGCAGTCCACGTGACCTGGGGGGACTGGGACACCTATTATTAATGGGGTTCAGCTTCCCCATGTCACTCAGATTTGCAGCTTTGGGGTGTACTCAGATCATCTGATGCACCTGCATATTCAGGTAGCAGCTGTAGCTATGATCACCTTTTAGCAACTCTATCTGGTGAGACGGCTGAAACTATTTCTTTCAGATTTTGGCCACTATCATCCATGCTTTTGTAACCTCAAGGCTAGACTACTGTAATTCACTTGAAATAGGACTGCCCAGAAGCTGCAGCTGGTGCAGAATGTGGTGGCCTTCCTTCTGATGTGGGTAAGTCACCAGGAGCACATAACTCTACTCCTCCCAGTAGCCAATTCAATTCAAGGTGCTAGTCTTGACCTATAAAGCCTTAAATGGCCAGGAACTTACAAGCCTAAGGGAACGGCTTCTCCATTATACTGCACTCCCTAAGGTCAGTGGAGAGTCCTGCAATCCCTAAGGTCAGCTGAGAGCAACCTCCTGTAAGTACCATTAGTACAGGTAGACTTGGCAAAAATGTGTGGGAGGTCATTCCTGGCAGTTGTTCCTCAATTTTGGAATACTGTCTCTCGAGGGCAGCCAGAGCCTAAGCCTGGACATTTTTCAGAAGTGCTGCAAGACCTTTCTATTTAGGCAGGCATTTAAAAACCAAAAGTAGGCCAAGATGTTGTTTAGTAGGCCTCTGCTTTATTTTGTTTTATTTTATTTAATCTAGTTGGTTTAAGATTCTATTTCTCTTGCTGTAAGTTTCCCTGTGACTTTGCTGGGAAGGGTACCATACAAATTACTAATGTAACATGACTTTGCAAAAGTTCCTGCATATTTATACAAGCATTTCTAGGCAAAACTGATTCAGTCTAACAGGAGTTTCTGAGCCCGGGTTACCTGAAGAAGGGCATTTTGGCTCCAAAGCTTGTCTACCTCCCTCCCTGCCATGGCCTCCCTGCCATGGTCCGCACAGACCAGAGCAAAGAAAGAAAGGGTCTGGGCTTCAGCGGAGGGGCAGTCACCCACAGATCCAGGGGCTTGGAACCTCCAAGACCCACACTGCACGTGGCCCACAGGAACATGCAGGGTGGCTGGGGTGGGACAGAGGTGGCCCAGGATGCACCAGCAGATCCCGCCAGGGGAATGAACCTGCCAGGGAGCTGAGCTACAGAACCCACCACACTGGCATGCCTTTGGGCCCCCAGACCCATGGTTGGGCAACACTAGGCCCCTAGGAGAAGCAAGGGCGTGGGAAGTCACCCCACAGGGCATTATCAGATGTAGTCTGGTGCCAGCTGATCCCGAGCCCAGTGGTCTTGGGGAGACAACCCTGACGCAGGAGTTATGCAACACCTGGACAGTGCACCCCACACACAGGAGAGGAAGAGCCAAAGAAGAGGTGCCCAATGTGGTAAGCATCATTGTCCTGCTCATTCGCACCCCAGGGAGAATTTCAGTTCTTGTATTGTTAAGTTGTTCATTTTAGAATTGGAGGCACTTGGACCACCAGCTGGGTAAGCAGGGTGGAGACAGATGGCCAGGTGGAACAGACAGTGTCTACAGTACATCCAGATCCTGCTGAGACCCAAGCCATAACACCTGAGTGGAAAGGGATGGGGCAAGACAAGGTTAGGAGGCCCACAGAAGAAGCACCGGCTGAGGTGGCCAGGGTTTTGGAAAACACTGAACAGCATCCTCCAGTGGAACCTCAAGTAACATCAAGTCATGACAGGTGAGTAGACCCTGGTACAGCATGCTTCAGTGGGCAAAGCAGGCCAGCAGAGACACAGTGTGTGAGCCTGCCACAATCTGGACCAGCCTTCCACTAAATGAGCCAAGACCTTCTCCCCCAGTAACCTGCTGCTGAAAAGCACTAAAACTGTAACTCATACCTTTTTTTTCCTTTATAATGTATTCTTTTTGGTTTGCACTTAGTTTGGGACATAAACCTAAATTCATCTGCTTGGCAAAATGCACCTATTTGCATTACTGAGTGGTCACTGAAGGACTGCTGATCACTATTGGCAATCTGAAGAAAAAGTCTCTCTCAAAGGATGTGTTAAACATGTATAAAATTTTTGTCAGTGGTACATTCCAGAAGCCTTCTAATGCATTAAGTGTAGAAAAGCCACGTTGAATTAATGTTCTTTCCCCGAATGCAACATTTTGCTGGTAATAGAAAATATTCTCCTTTGACATGTTTATATAAATATTTTAAAACTCAAATTTAAAAACATGCATTAACAAAGGGTTATTCTTTTTCTTACAATGGTCACCAGCCGTTTCCATTCTTTTCTTCAACTTACTCTATGATTCTTAGAGTAATGAGTATATATAGCCAGTCTGCATCACTGAATGAACAGGAGAAGGAAGGGAAAAACTTCCTGCAGGCTTGAATTGTAGTATATTTGAGCTCTTTCAGCTCTAATGTGTACTCAAAAGACAGCCTTAGAATTTTTCCTGAATTATATTTGTCCCTGCTCCTCCACTGTTGATGATATCAAGTCTTTGACACATTTGAATACAACAGCAGGGCCTCCCCCCCCGGTATACTACAAGTGCCATCTTTTTAAAATGTGTTATTTACATATACACTTAGTTCATATTCTCCTTTAGGAGGCATTAACTTGCAACCACATGCATCAAGTTTCACTCATTTACCTTCTACTGCCTGCTTTTTCTTTTAGGGGGGAGTCATTGCTTTAGCAATACATTAGCTTGTGGACTTTTGTTCTAATTGATGTGAATAATTATCCTATTGCTTTCCAGGATGTTAGTCCATTATTTTCTTCTACAGCATTGATTACTACTCCTAGGAAGAATACAATTGTCAACATTTTTGTCCATGAAAGACACAATCTGCTGGCACGTGCCAACGCTTTGTAAGGATAGGGGTATGAGCATTCTTGAGGAATGTGGAGTTAGCCAAGTGCCTGAGCCTGTGAGGAATCCAGATCCATGACTGGGGTTTTGCAGAAGGGTCAGACCCAGACCCAGACCCAGACCCAGACCCAGACCCAGACCCAGACCCAGACCCAGGTAGTCAGAGTCATACATGTAATCTAAAAGTCATTTCTGTGTTCAGAGTCCTAGTCAGGAGCTGGGGAGTCCAGATGCACCACAGTATAGGCCAGGGTAAAGTATCAGGGTCTGGGGCTGGAGCAATGTAGGAGCAGGGCTTGAGGCAAGAGCAGGACTAGGACTGTTCTGTTGCCAGATGGGAGAGGTTGAATGTCTGCAGCCCAAATGAAGGGCCTGGACTTGCACAGAAAAGCCACCTGATTACGTATCCAATCAGTTTGGTGTTCACAGCTGGTGCTGTTCTGGGGCCAGCTGGCCCTGCTTAAAGAGCAGTCTGCCCTCTAACACTGCAATTCTAGCAATCTTTCCAAATATCATGTAATGCCTTGTTCTGTGTCCTTTGCCACATGTTTAATAACATCCTATGGACTCATTCTTTAGATCTCCATGCCTTTCAGCTGCAGGTTACTTTTCTTGCAGTAGTAAATCCTTCCCCATAGCCAGAAATATCCATGTCTAAAGTTTTAACTTGGACTAGGTGCCTTTCTTTGCTTGCACATATTCTCATTGTATTGTCAAGGGCTAGGCTACTGGAAGACACAGCAGTTCCTTTGGATGTGTTCCCTTTCCACCACATCTCAATGAGGTATAGTCTCTTATCAGTTGCTCTAAACTGTAAGATTGGCTCTTGGTTCTTCAACTTCAGATTGGGATAAGTTCTCATGGATTTTCATTATCCTTTTATGCTGTTTAAAAGCATATTACTTATAGGTTTTCATTTTATCTGTGGTACAGTACTCATTACATTTCTGTAATACAGCTGGAGAAGTCAGATAGGGGAGACTAGCTGAAAACTAATTTAAAACATCAAGTGATTCAGAACCAGTTATAGGCAGAAAGAACTGGAACTGTCTGACTGTCTATTTTCTGCAAGTAGAGTAAAAACGCATTCAAACCTTTTCCAATTGTCCTTTAGTTTCCAAAGGACTTGGATTCTTGTAAGGCTTTTAACATCTCCATTCTTCCATTCAAGATACTTACTCCTAGTACCATCTGTTGTTCAGCAATCATTTAGAGCCAAAGAGCCATTCAGTGCCTGAATGCCAGCTGAATGCCACTGTAGAGAATGCAACAGTTCCCCTAAACATCTATGAAGGCCAACAGTATACACCAGGCTCTAACTTGCTACATTATACTGATCACCGAGTGAGATTCAATGTTAGATCTTAGTTACAGCATGGTACTGTCTCTTTCTGTAATTGTGACCACCTGTCTCTTCCTGTAATTGTGAACTTGTAACAGTTCTTTTTCCTGAAGAAAGCAACAACCAAGCACGGAAGTGATTCTTCCATGGAGTGATCATAACAACAATACATTTATCTGAAGCAAGAACATGGAATTCAACTTTGGCAAAACCTTAGAATGATCTTAACTTTCAACAGGTTTGTTACAAGTATCTCTGTGAACAGAGTTGGTAAAGGAGCACACATTGGGCATATCTACAGGTAAAATTAATGCACCTGAATTTTCTTTGCAGAAAATTCAGGTGCGTTAACTTGCATCCCTGTATGTATGTGAACGTGTGCCTATCAGGAGCAGTTCACTCCAGGGCTGTTCCTGCCCTGCTCTGCCCCCAGTTCAGCATCCAGGGGGAGCTCCAGGCTTCCCCAGGTGCCAGCCTTAGGCTGGCAGGGGGCATGGGAGATGGTCCTGATTGCCACATGGCTGGGAGATCTGTCCTAGCAGCTGGGACTGTTGATTTCCATGTGGCTGGGACACAGCAGTCCTAGCTGCTGAGACAGCTCTCCCAGCCATGTGGGGATTGGGTCCAGCCAGCACAGCTCCCCTACCACATTGGGGGTTAGCCAGGCAGCTGTGGGTCCCCTGGTGCCTGGGCTGACCAAGAGTGAATTGCTTATGGTAAGTGTCTACACATGGGCTACTGCACAGTAGCTAATGAACCATTAATCTAGTACCTGTATTTCCTTGTCCTAGCAAATGGTGCATTAGCTTAATTTACTGAGCAGTAAGTCCCTCGTATGCGTAGATGGTGATACTGTACTGCATATCAGATTAGTGTAATGTGCAATAAAGCATCTCATGTAGACATGCCCATTGAGCAGGAGTTTTGTGTTTATCCTTCTCTTCTCTTGAGGTTTTTTTCCCCCCTCAAAAATCAAATTTTCTTGATTGGCCACAAAACTAAGAATGAGCCTTTCTTTAACTTGTTTTGAAGTATACTAGTTGCCTGTACATAAGGCCAAACACGCATAGTTACAACTTGCAAATATTTTTTTTCCCCAAACAGAGCTAAGTACCAGCCAGATTAACTGAGAAGATCCAGAGATTTGGATAAGAAGGCAGAATCTATATTTGACATTTAGAAATTATGATAAATAATATTTAGGACCCAGATATAACCTGTGATTTCTCACCTTTGCTCTCAAAAAGATCAGCTTTCTCATCCTGGAATAGAAGGACACTCAGGGTGCCTGTACATGAGAGCAGAGGGTGCTCTGTCTTACTGTAATTACAGCGTGTCAGAGCAGACTCGATTAATCAAGTCTGCTGCAGTGTGGTAATTACCACTCTCCAGCCAGCCTCCGCATCTCATGTATCAGCATCCCTGTGCTCCAAAATGGCAGCAGGGCACTTTAACTAAAGCTTGTTGAACGAGTTTTAGTTCAAATGCCCCCACCACCATTTTGAAGCACAGGGATGCTGATACACAAGATGCTGTGGTGCTTTAATTAGAGTGACTCTCGGAGCTGCTCCAATTAAAGCCCCCTCACCCCCCCCAAGCACATGTAAAAGTGCCCTCAGAGCTCCTACTTCATATTCATAGTTATCAGCCAATCATAACTGACTGGAAAAGGTGCTAATGGCTACATCGGGGCTGTTCAGCTTCTAAGCAGTCAGGGGCTGCAGGCCATACAGGCAACACCAGGGCAAGCCACGGATCCTCAGGATATGCAGCGCAGGGATGCCCCCTCTGTTGCTGCATCATGTATGACAACAGGCACCCTTCTCCCACTGTTGTGCAGGGCCCTCCCACCACTACTACACTGTGCTTCCCCTATTGCACCACGTGGGCACAACCCCTGCCCCTTCCCCCCTCAGCTCCCCAGGCCAGATGCCACACTGCCCCACACCCTGGGGCAAGAAGTGGCAGCTGGAAGAAGGTGGGGAAGCCCAATTTTAGCCAGGAGGAGCTGGCTGATGAGGGCAGCAGCAGCTCAGTGAGAAACCAGGGACCACAATTTAACCCCTTGTGGGCTGCAAGCTGGACACCCCTGGACTACATAATATGATGAATATTAGCTGAAAATTTAGCTGGCCAAATTCAAATAGACATTCACAAAAATACATTCTTTAATTTACCTATACTTAGTTATTGCTGCCTATCTTCTGTAGTCAGATCAGAGTTTGAGGGTCTATAATTATATAAACATGTTTTTACATGGGAATATGCTGTTTGTAGAAATGTTTATGTTCAGTGCTGCAGAATATAATATCCTCTTCACTAAGAGTGACTTAAATGAAACCATGTCTAGGTTATTAAAAGAACAAAAAGCTACAGAACTTTATTAAAATATTTTTCCACTCACATATAAAACCCAACTTATCAGACAGTATTGACCAATCAAAAATATCTACTTTTGGAAGATGTGGGGCATTTAAGTCAAAACAAAAAAAAAAAAAACAAACCCCTTGAGCTACTGGCATACTGAATAGAGGAATACAGACTGTAATGTCTACCTCCTTGTTATTGAACTACTGTGGTACCATTCTGGCTACACTAAATATAATGTAGAAAAAAGATAAGAGATATTGTTTGTTCATCAGTTTGCATAATATATACAATTAATGTATATACTTGTGGTTACATGCAACAAAACACTTAACTGATTATGTAGCAAAATATTAGCAAACTAAGTTTCCAGTAAATTAAATTGCCTACTTCTATTTGTTATATGAGACTCTCAAAAATATAGTAAAATCTGTCTTAGTAGATGATTTTTAACCTTGTAGTAGCTTGTACTATGTCCTTTATGAACCTGGAATAAATTGGCTGTTGCTGTCTTGCTTGTATATTATGGGACTTTGAGCATTTCTTTTCCAAAATTCAAATTAAAAATTGATCTCCTTCTCTGTGCTAAGAGCTTACTCTTATGATATTCATCTTCACAGCTGCATGAAGCACAATAATTATACAGGAGGCATAATATGCAGTAATCCGTGAGTACAGATTTCATTATCCCATTGAAGTCTATAAAAATATAGTCTTTTAATAAGATAATTTTTTCCCTCAAACAATTCTCTTAGCTTTGTATACATGCACACAAAAACAGGCATGTGTGAAGAGGAAACTCCACCAGCATACCTCAGTATGCTTTTCTATAATTTCAGGACATCACAAAACAGGCTGCTCAATTCCTCGCAACTGAAATTCTCTGTATATTTTACTTTCCATTTAGTTTTATGATCCTTTAATCCCTAGGGCTTTTGAACATGGTTTTGTCTACCTCAAGTTTTTTTTATACTCTTGATTAAATAAATGCAATCCTTGAGAACTGCAACCCTCAGAATCAGAACTGTTGAAAAAAGAAAATAAAATTTTTCTGAGTTAATGTGTCTGGCTAATGTGAATTAAATTAACGAGCTGACACAACCAATTTTTTATTCTACATCTTCTACTAGAGCCATATACCAATTAAGCATAAAAATTACTAAAAAAGGACAAAACAATTCTGACCTATTTCAAACAGATGTGGTGAGGAAGAATCCTCATAACAATAAAATAATTGTAGTTTGCCAAGACAGTATTTATTTTTGCCTTTTCTATGAACACATTTTGCTTTGCTTGCTGTGGAGGTTTACTTTCAATAAAACGCCCCCTGTCCAACACAGAAAATGAAATATTAATGATGTTTTTTCTCTGTTAGAAAACCTCTGGTGCACATTCTGTTGTCAAAAATAATATTGTAATTGGACATGAATAAGTTGTGTATACCCCTATAGATAATTCTTTGCTGAGGGAGGAGTAATACTTACATTGCAGATAGCTACTAATACATTTTTAATACTACAGAAGGCTATGGTAAATGGATCAGACAAAATTTACACAGACATGTATTAAAGAGGATCAGTAGCATTTCAAAAAAAATTATGAACATGATTAAAACATGTCAAGAGTAGAAAAGGAAGATGAAAAGCTTAAGATGAAGGTCATATTTTCTTTATTCATTTAAACTCTCTGCAATCACAACATGACGGTTTTATAAAAGAACAATATCAGAAGAGATGACTGAGATTTATAGTACTGGCAAAAGATGAATCTATTCTTTAGGTCAGGATTTCTACTTTTTGCAGTACTGCTTACTTAGAGGCCTTTTTCACATTTACAGATGGAAGGTTAGTTTTAGTGCTGATAGTGTTTGCCTGTTAATCCTAATAACACCTTCCAAACCACTGCATTGGAGGTTCTCTAGAGAACTCTTCTGCTCCCCATACAGCATTACTACCATGGACAGGGTGAGTCAAGAAGTCAGGGATATTGGCCTGTGAACTATGCAGTGAGGTTTGAAGTTGGGCAGGGAGCTATACCTGTGGGCCTGCAGGAAAGAGAGTCTATTCAGACTTAAATTTAAAATTACACAGTCACTATTCAGAATCATACATGGATTATATAGCACACCAGTTACTATGGGAAGTCTTTTCTGTTGACTTAGTATTCATCTTTAATATAGAAGTAATTAACAGATAATGGCCCATAATTCACAAGTGAGCCATTTTGTTACATCAATTCAAGCACATCATATCAAGCCTTTACTATGCATAGTCAAATGAGATAGCAGAAAAGTCTCCACAACTGGTAAACCATCTGATTATAGAAACTCAAAGCAAGTTCAAGGACCCATGATTTGAATTACTACAATGCCCCATTACACCTCCCAATGCTCGATTTCGCTCATCATTTCACAGACGTATGGACAAAAACCTGTGTGTCAACATTTAACAAGTTTCTCGAACCAAAGACAATTAGCCTTGAATTAACTACAAAGGAACTATTAGTTGGGAAACTAGAGCAGAAGAAATACTGTGACAAGAATGTCAAACAGCTGACTTTATTGCCAGTGGCTTGAATGCTAGATTTCAAACAAAAAATGGTCTGAAACCTCAAGGTAACTACTGTATCATGCACAAGGTCAGAGGTAATAAAAAACCTCAGATTGTCAGTCTGAGGCATACAAATAGTTAAATAAGACCAAAATAGGACACTGTCTCAATTTTAGGACAAGCAGGATGCCTTCAACAGTGCTTCTATGCTGACTTAGGTAACACACCAGTCACTGACAATAAGAAGACACCATGAACTGCAAATGCAGCTCCCAGGTGACAGATTCACTTTAGCTATTTCTCAGAGGACTACCCAAAACACTGATTGGAGAACAAATAACCTCATGATCAAAAAGGAATGAGATTTAGAAATTATTACAAGTAATTTTCCAGTAAGAGCCAGTACTTATCTAAAGGTTTGGGTCATCAATCCTAGCCTCTATCCTCAGCACCTTCATCTGTGTGTATATTTCACTATTTGTGTGTGTGTAAGATACCAATGGAAACAGATAATGATCCCTCTTACATGGCAGGGATATTAACCTGCTGAAACGCTGATCTATATCAGGTGACTGAGGCCAGGACATAAAATTCAAGTCAGAACTCTATCCTCCAACATCCCAGCTTCCTTTATGGTCCCTGCTACTCTTGCCTTGCAGGGAGGCGAGCTAGCACTTGGCCAACCCTTGGCTGCTCTGGCCAAATGCTCAGTGGGCCCTCACTCCCAAGCTCTTCTAGAAGGAAGCAAAACCTCTCCCCAGCCTAGCCTCCTGCTTTCAGCCATCTGTTGGCTACAGGGAGGCAGCAGGAGGGTGGGGAGAGGGAAACATCTGCCCCCTCTCCATGAGTCTTGGCCCCCATGTCCACAT
>NW_017729022.1:16887816-16890129 GCF_001723915.1 Gavialis gangeticus
ACCTCAGTGTCTATACATGTGGTGTTTTAGGATGAAGTTAGCTACTCAACTCCACCGTAGGACAGTACTGCCGGATACAAGCACTATCCTACAGTGGAGTTATTTATTCTGCTGCAACGCATGTGTAGATGCGGATGGGGCTGGCTGGGGCACAAGGGTGCTTCAGTGCGGGGGTAGCCTGGTGACTAGCCCTGCACTGCAGCACCCTTGTGCCCAGGCACAGCCCCACAAACCCCAACCCTGGGTCCCACACACTGAGCCAGGAGGATCCCAATGCCCCCATGCTCAGACACTGCCCATGGACCCTGACTTTAGCTTCCACATACCACATTTCAGAGACAGACACCCTGTCACCCAGACCCTACCTCCTGAGCTGGAGCCGGTGTGGGCACCTCACCCGTGGTGGGTCAAGGTGACAGGGGGCAGAACATTGGGACTGGGCATGCATGGAGACAACCCCATGACCTGCAGCTTGGTCATTGCTGGCAGGTACCTGGACCACATGCACCTAGGGTGCTGCAAGGCTTTTTTTGGGCCACAGCTACAAGGTTCCAGAGTGTTAAGGTGGGGAGGGAGGGGACACTAAACATCTAAGCTGGGAAAAACAAGTAGATGTTCCTCTAAACTTCAGGGGTAAGTAGGGCATAGTAGTAGTAGATCAGGTAGAGGAAACTGGAAATTTCCAGGCTGGGGAGTAGGGTATTGCCAGAATCATGGGATGTCTGCTGGGAGCCCCTGAAAAGTTTGATGATGTGGTGGGTGGCTTGACTAGTGGAACCATGGTTATTCTGGAACAGAGGCCACACCCAGCTGCAGAGAGAGGGAAAGCCATGCATTGGGACCTGCAACTACACTCATCTATCACTCCTTCCATCCATCTACCCCCTCACATCCAGAACCTCACCCATCCACAGATTCTAAGACCCCATGGACACTACCACAGGCCATGAATGAACCCATCCCATCCTCCTCTACTACCCAACCTTGGTCATGCAATGGGGATTACAGGGAGATGAGGCATCTCATTGTTATCTGGGGAGAGGACAAAATCCAGCAGCAGCTCCACAAGCACATTGCTCAACAGATGCAGTAACAGGGGCACAACAGGGACTAGGTGCAGTGCTGTGTCAAGATTAAATGGAGAAAGATCCAGTTTAAGCACATGCATGATGCCAACAAAAAGTCCAGGGCATGGAGGTAGACCGCACCTTTCTATGAGGAACTGTCCTGCTTCCTTGCCAAGGACAGGGGCATTGAGACCCTGTACACCTATGGCACCACTGGGGGACTGGAGTATCTTCAGCAAGGACCCCACTGGAGGAGAAGGCACAGGGAGGTCCCAGAATGTTGAGATGGCTGGGTTCCCAGAAGCAGGTCCGCAGGGGCCACAAAACAAGAGGTCAGCTGCTGGGGTTGGCTCAGGAAAAGTCTACCCCCTTGGTGCTAGTCCCTGCATCATCACAGGATGAGAGAGCCCAGTTGCACCTGCAGCTGGACCTGAGCTCCCTTGGGTATGGTTTAGAGCAGGGAGCCCAGGCAGGGTAAGGGGAAGTTCCAATTCCATAGAAATTGAGACCAAGGAACCTGGAGTGCAAGCCTCACAGCCTGGTCCTCACCCCACCAAACCATGACTGAACAAGTGGGTCCCATGATTATTCCCCAATACAACTGTCACAGGCATTCCATTCTCACTCCTCTGACATCCCACTCCCCTTCTGGATGTACAGAACACCTCCCAGCCCTCTACCCAGTGCTGCAGCACAATCCACAGGACCCATGGCCAGCCCTCCCCCAACTTATGCTGATGAGTCAGGAACTGATCAAGGACATCCTGCATCCTGGGATGGTTCATTCCCATTCCATGTGGCTGTGATGGGGACCAAGGCACTGGGGAAAACAGAAAGCACCTGGGATAGAGAAGGGGGTGAAACAAGGGTGAGTAGGGGAACCCTCAGCTGCTACAAGCCATCCCTGTGGTCACAGCCTTCTTTCAGACCATTGTGGCTGAGAAGCCTAGAAGGGGAGGGGGGGTTGCAGGGATGGAGGGGTATGGGGGGCAAGGAAGGAGGGTGAAATTGCTCCATCCTGGCCACTCAAAGCACAGGGACCCAGGCCACTAAATGGTCAAGAGGTTTCTCTCTTTCAGCACTGGGCAGACCAATCATTCCCTCTCCTCCCCTCCTCCCTGTCTTGGACTGCAGCTGAGGCACCAAGTGCCTCACCTCCAGCCTTGGGCAGTTAGCAGCCTATCTCCCATTCTATGGGAGCATAAATACACCTTATTCACATCTCCCTGTCCTCTCTTTCAAGGCC
>NW_017729022.1:16895129-16903447 GCF_001723915.1 Gavialis gangeticus
CAGCTGAGGCACCAAGTGCCTCACCTCCAGCCTTGGGCAGTTAGCAGCCTATCTCCCATTCTATGGGAGCATAAATACACCTTATTCACATCTCCCTGTCCTCTCTTTCAAGGCCATGCTCAAGTACTGGAGAAAGCTGAGTCTCTTCCTAGCCGCTCAGTTGGCAGCATCACAGGCCTGGGTGGCAGAGAGGACACCCAGGTTGGGGACAGGAAGTAACATGCATAACCACTAAAGTTGCAGTACAGCAGGAATGAGGAAAAATCCCTCTTGCCAAACAACCCCTCTCCCTCCCTCCTAGATCAAGAAAGGCACAGTTCTGATGACAAGAGTCCATTATCTCAGACAATACATTTCCTGCTGCCAGAGTGACTCCTGAGTTGTGTGCCTGGAGAGGCTTGCAAGTAGCACTCCAGAACTCCCTCTCCCTCCCGCCACACTTTATGATCCAACCCTTGAGGAAGGTCCATGCGTGCCAGGTGACTTTGAGTTGCATGGTCACTGTATTGACCTCTCAAGGCAACACCAACCCCCTCCTGTAATCATGGCCCTATCCCAGTCCCAGCACCTGAAATCAAAGCACCTCTCACCCACACCCCCTTCCTAGTATATTCAAAGTGGAAGAACAGTGCTGGAATGCTAAGGGTTTTGCACTTCAGGACTCTTCTTAGGCAGGTGGGGTCTGGGGAACTTCCTCTGGGGCCAGGTCACGGATTCTACATTGTGTCAATAGTAGTGGTGATTTTGAATCCATCCACTGGTGTCAACTCATCATAGCAGAGCCACAGATAGCACGCGAGGTGGATTCTCACAGTGAGTGGCAACCTGGGCTTCCCTGGTGCACAAAAGCAGATGGCTACCCTCCAGGTGTTGAATACCTTCCACGGGACCATCTCCTGCATCAGAAGCAGGGCATATTGGCTAGTGTTCCCCTGGGAGTAGTAGTAAAGCTCATCCATCCAGACCTAGACAACTCACCATGGAACATGTGAGGAGCAAAGTACTGCTCTTGCTTGGGCACAGTGCCAAAACCTCTTCTATAAGGGAAGAGGGGAGATGGCAGTGTAAGAGCTGTTGGCATTCCCCCAAAGGGTCAGTCCCTTCCTCCTCCACGGATGGTCTGAGTCTCTGTGGGACCCTGGGTCCCTGACTCCTCTGATGGAGTAGAGCTGGTGCCCACCACAGTGCCCCTCCTACCCTGACAACCCTGGTGGTTGACAACACCCTACAGGATGAGAGATAAATAGCCCTTGTGGCTGATGAATGCCTGGGCACCCCTGGGTGGGCAGAGGGTGTGGATGGGCAGATGCAGAGGATGGACAGGACAGAGGATGTAGGTGCCATCCATGGCCTTGACACAATTGGGGAAGCCCATGTAGTGGAAGCTGGTTACCACCTCCTGAAGGTTGACAAGGCAGATGAAGTGGTTGGCCAGGATGTTCTGGATAACCAGGCACACCTCCTGGATGGCCACTCCAGTTGTGGACTTGCCCATACCAAACTGGTTGGTGATGTAATGAAGACCGCTGGAGGTGGTCAGCTTCATGATGGCAATGGCCACCCACTTCTCCGGAGTCAGGGGTAGTCATATGCTGACATCCTAGCCAGTGATGTGGGTGGGTCAGCTGAGCAATGATGTCCATGAAGGTGGCCTAGTACATATAGAAGGTCTGGACCTACTGTTCATTGTTTCAGGTGTCCAGGACAATCCACTTCCATCAGTTACTGCTGGTGGTATGGGTCCAGAACCAGTGCTTAATGGACTGGAGGCTATGCCAGAGCACCCTGGCATCCATAGTTTCCTGGGTGGCATCATCATCAGCCTCATGAAAGTAGGCCCAGTCCAGGATGCTTGGCAGGCATAGGGTGTGGTAGGTGGCCCAACACAGGACATCTGGTTTCTTTATTAGGGGCATGAGGCTGTGTCCCATGGTGACCAGCTGCCCCATGATGTCCATGTGGGTTTATATCATGTCTTGCAGCAGGAAAGTCTAGTGAAAGTCACACAGGGCAACAAGCAGGACACACTGCATCTCCTGGGCTCCTGTGCTTGGGCAGCAGGATGCCACAGAGTGCAGGCAAACCAGGACAGAGTCACATGCAACTCATGACAGAGTGTGATCATGCTGGGGCTTTTCTGGAAGCCTAGGTGTGGATATGTGGGGTGGAGGGTCCACAGTACACAGTAATGTGGCAGAGGATTGTGGGCATGCTTGCCCATGCCCAGCAGCCAATCAGGGGTGGCTTGGGCACTCAGCTGTTCTTAGCAGTCTCCAGCAGCCTGGGGGACCCTGCAGGACATGCAGGGAAGCATGCAGGAGTGCCTCCTATCTGCAGACCTTAGATGGTGCAGGCAACCTGCATGCCAAAGGGTGAATGTGTTTATTTTTTGCTATTGATCTAAATCAGGCCACTTACTGCATAACTTAGACTGATTCCTCCTTGGGCTTTTTGAATGTCTGTACACAGCCTAAGCCCCACTTTTATTAAAGAATGCATTTAAGTAAGAGAACAGAAATGTATTCATAATATGAAAATTGTCTGAGAGAGCCAGATTGCGTAGCCTACATGAAATTCTTGTCCCTTCACAACTGTAACATTTGGTATGCTTTCCATTTATTTGTACAAGGACCATGTCCTGACAGAAAACTTCTAACAGTTGAAGGATATGTCAGTGGAAATAAATAATCAGAAGTTCATAATCTATATATATATATTTTAAAAAGACAAAAATTCTCTTAAGCATGAATACATTTCCTTGAGTCACAATTTTTGTCTGGGAGTTTTGTTCTGAAAGCAAAATAAGACTGCCAAACAATATTTTAGTAGCAGTACAAGAGAATAAAAAGCATTAGCGATGAATTTGGGTTTGGAGTTATGCTCACCTTTAAATCAAATTTCCTAGTCAAAATAAGGACGGGGGTGGGAGGGAATCTAAATGTTATTATTTCTTGCTTAAACTTAAAATCTTTACTTCACATTCTACAACAAATTTAAGCCTAATAAAATGAGTTCTAACAGTTACAATATTATTATCACCATGCTTGAGATTAAAGGCTTTATCGGGTCCTGAGCACAAAATTCATTAATGGTTGCAATGATGAAAGCTCTGAAGGCTTTCAGAAAAATATTTTTTCTGTACACCAGCGGGAGTAAGAAATAAACCTCATAAGGAGTCATGGACTCTTCAACTTTGCGATACGCTAGTTACACAATATACAAGCTAATTGTTATAAATCATCAAGCCCCAAAGGGCCTTAAGGTAGTTATGTGTAACATCCCAAAATATATTTACTAGTGAAAAAAATTATAGTGGAAGGTTTAGAGATTAGGTTTTAATACTTACCTAAACTTGTTGATTCTACCAAATCACATTGGCAATCTCAAAGTAACAGGGTTTCTTACATTAGTTTAGTATTTCCAGTTGTAGTTTTTACTGGAACTCTAATGTGCAACAATAGAAGGTAATTGTGTAGCACTGGGGGGGATTTTGTGCAGTGCCTATTTCAGTTGAAGAAGTTTATGCATGAAGAAGTTTATGTCTCTAAAGGCAACTGAAAAAAATGAGGTAAAATTACTCAATTTCTGTCTCAATTAATAAACCTCAAGCTTTTCTTAATATTAGATCTCTCCTTCAGAAGATGGGGATATTTTAAACCACTAAGAAGGTACTGGATTTTAGTTTTCTGAATGGGTAAATGAGGCCAATTGACCACAGGGTGACCACCTGTCCTTAATTGGGTGGGACAGTCCTGGAATGGGAACATGAAGTCCTGGTCCCAGGCTGCATGCCTCCAGGATAGCATTTATCCCAGATTTACAGTATCCTTCAGGGATCTGGGTTTGGAAGGTGTCTGGTCTCCCTTTGCAGGCTGGTTTCCCCTTGCAGGCTGCAGGAGCAGGATGTAAGGGGTGCCACGTGCATGTGCATGCCCACACACATACATGTGGCCAGGAGTACAGCCAGGCAACACGGAGATCATTTCTCTACAGGTAAGTTTATTGGGGGGGGGTGGCAGATTGAGGCCCCCACAGTGAAGGTGGGAGTGCAGCAGGGGCTGGGGGTGCTGCCAAGCCAGGGCGGTGCATGGGGTCTGGGGCAGGGAATGGGTTGGAGCCACAGGTGGCTTGTCCAAGGGGTGAGGGATGGCTCCATGCCACTATGTGCACTCCTGGGGGGGCACACACTCTCCAGATTTGTGTGCAGGACAGAGGCAGAGGCAGGGTGCCTACTGTGGCCTTGGGGCTTCTTACCCTGCTGCCCTCCCCTGGGAGCGCTGTGCTGACCACATCAACATGGCAAGGTGCATGCTGCCCACTTGGCAGCAGCAGGGGTGGCGGTAGTGAAGAGGCTGCCAGGTGGGTAGGCAGCCAGCATGGGGCACCCAGAGGAAAGGAAGCAGGGCAGGAAGCCCTGTGCGTACAACCCACATCTGCTTGGCTTGGCTTGGCTCTGCTCTGGATGTGCCCCTGGCAATGCATGTCCCACCTTTCAATTTTGAAAAGCTGGTCATCCTAATTTGCCACCTGAATTCCTCTGTGGACTCACTGAAACAGAGATCTTATTAAAGAAAAAAAAGTATAAACAATGAACATACTCCCTATACATTTAAATGCTTTTCATACTCCTAGGGTAAATGGATATGGCACTGTAAAACATTCTTCAGCTAAACGATACAATAGCAGAATACAAATTGCAAAATTTTGGGCACATTTTTGTCTAAAACTCCAATGTCCTAACTTGGTAAATTTGTTCTTTATGCTACCAGTGTAAGGCTTTAAATAGATTAAATCAGTCCTCCTGCTGTGTATTCTGCCTCCCGGGCTCACTGGGAGCAGACAGCTTTCACAGGGCCTTGAGCCTGCATCCAATACTTATTACTGCCTTCTATTATCATCCTTTTAAGTAAAAAAAAAAAAAACTATTAAAATTAAGGGTTAGAAAATAATTTTTGTTTTTAAAATAATATTTCAGAAAATCTTGTGTACTTCCTCTTCTATGACTATACAAATGGAGTAATTACATTTCCCCAGTATAGTTGCCTCCTTGGCTTCAAAAGTGGAGTATTGTTTGCAGAATTTTAACCAATAAGTTATTGGCATAACAAGATACCACATGAGATAGACATTGTTGAACTCTGTTACTGTATGTAAATCACAGTCTTATACTTGTCATTCATGTAGCTCCACTTCTCATGGTTTTTACTCTGATTTTAATTATACTTGTAAACCTGGCAACGTCTTCTGTCTGATTTTAAATTTAGCTTGGCCATTCAGCAGCTATTAGTTTTACCAGCTCTGCTTATTACCATTAAAGGTTTCATGTTGGTTTGAGACAAATAATGCAAGATAAATCATTTCGTGCAGCACAAGTACTCAATTCCATTTGAAAAATGAGATATTTTCTGTGTGTCTAGCTATATATATAATTTCATAAAATCTATTCCTTATCTTTGCATCTTATGCAAAAAGAACCTTGTTAAAGAACCTTGCAAGCTTAAATATAAACTGAAGCATTGTGTCCCTAACCAGCAACAGATGCATCTGATTGACACCTTCACAAATTTACCTCTAGATTTACCCTTTCATTTTGTGGTTTCGCATTTATTCTGTGCATCAAAAGAAAAACATGACTAATGCAGCAAACAGAATAGTTTGACTATATAGGCTAACTTCCCCAAAATTTCAAGGCACTAGCAATCTAGAGGCATTTACACACATGCTCTGGGGTGATGCGGTGTGCTTTAATTAGAATGGTTCTGAGAACTGTTCTAACTGAAATGCCTGAAGCGTCTCATGTATCAGCGTCTCTGCACTGAAAAATGTTGGTGGGGGTACTTTAACTAAATCTCATCAAACTTTAGTTAAAGTGCTCCCACTGCCATTTTTCAGCATGGGGACACTGATACATCAGACATTCAAGTCTGTTGGAGCTCAGTAATTACAGTGTGCCAGAGTAGCCTCACTGCACGTGTATAGGCACCCTAAGGTTTTATTGTATGGTCATCTCTACCTGGAATTTGCATATGAAAGAGGTGAAAATATCTCCAGCTTTAGCTTTAAAAACCTAGTACTACCTTTGTACCTTATGCCATCTTAAAAAAATGAAGAAAAAGAATTAAAGATTTAAGCAGAATATATTGGTAATTATAATTTGTTATGGTAATTCTTCATCTCCTTCTGTCAGTGATGACCTTTTAAAATAAGAAATTCCATTAATTCTACATGTTTATTAAACATTTATACCAAAAAATACTTCTTTATGTTCCTTAATGATATTATACCTATGATTTAATTGGCTCTATTTGTGAGAGAAAGGAAAAGAGAAATGTTTTATCATTTCATTAGAACTGCTACCTTCTGGCTGAAGAGGACTAGACAGTATCTGTTTAGATTCTACCTCTTTCCGTTAATCAGCTAGAAAGATCACTCTTTGTAGAGAGGTCAGTTTGAAGTTAACCTGAAAGCTCAAAGTAGGACACCAGGAACTTATAAAAGTATTTCCTTCTGCACGATTGATAGAAAATAGGATAACTAGCTTTTCTTTTAACATCTGGACTGTAACAATTTCAGTGGCAGAACCAGGAATGAAAAAATAGTCATTTCTTATTAAAATCAGCTTTGAAATTTGATATTAGATACAAGAGAACAAGTTCACTATTGGTGGGTGTGAATGTACTTTTAGAAATAAAGATGTGAGCAGGTAAAGCATGATTAACTCACATCAGTCCACTGCCAATTTACTTATTTTCATTGATCAGCCTCTACAGGGGGAGTAAATGAAAGGCAAATTGTGGCCAACTTACACATAGACATGCTAAGATGCACCTCAGCTTTGTTAATAAATATAGAGGAGTATATAAAAGGTAAGGATTGTATCTTTATTGTCTCATGAATGAACTCATTAAAAACAGGTTCAGCTCATAATGTAAAAGATGGCATCCTGAAAAGCTGGTCTATTTTAGGCTAGCCATCTATATGTCTAAGATCCATTTGTCAGCTGGTAAATCGAGATATCACAATTATGGCTTTATAGTACAAGTATAAAGCTATTCTGGTTGCTATGATTAGTATATACTGGCCAAAGGTTACTATGTAGGAGGAATAGCAGAGGCCTGATCTGCTGTAAGCCTAAAGAATCAGACAACGCTACGGGCAAAATAAAGGAGAGATATTTATGTTCCAGGGGTATAATATTACTATCATTCTAAATTTAGCATTTTACATGCACTTTGTGCCACTGCAAGCAGCCACAAATGGTGCAAGATGAATTAAATCAACTTGAATTATAACTGTAGGATGTTTATACAAAACATTAGAAATTAAAAATCTATGGAGACCCCAAATGAACCTTGGTTAACTGGACACAACTCCACTGAAATTCATAGGAGCTAAAGTTGCTCTGTACCCCAGAAGCTAGGCTCATTAAAAGAGTTTCAGCCTGAAAATTTTGGCCAAGACGCATAAGATTTTGTATGAATGATTATTTATTTAAGGAAACTTCACAAGGGAAAATTGAAGTAGAGACAAGACTAGGGAGACACATGGGAACAATTAATAAAAAGAGAAAGCTCTGGCTTGATATCTGGTTAAGAGAACTAATGCCTCAAATTTGGACATTTTAGTGAAGTCAATGTTAAAAGAGTTAGAGAGAAAGGAAGAGAAACAGATCATTTATTCATTATGTCATAAAAGTCATTTCAAAAGGTGTAGCTTTTAAGCTACAAGCAATGGATTTTTTATTCCATATTGTATTGAGATTTTGAATTATGCAAAGAGGTAGCTGTGATCAATCAATTTAAATGAATCCAATACATAAGTATTATTTTTATCAAGACATACCCAAATCAATATCAGAGACTAGAAAACTCATAGGGAAAAACACAGAAAAAACAACCACAACTTGCAGGCCCTGTGATGATGGATATATCCAGCAAATCAACAATCAATAATTGATATTTTTTTTCCTTTGGCTTACTCCAGGAAGAAACATAGATCACAAGGAGGGCACTATTCACTAAAGGGCAAACTTCCAAGCCCAGTGCTCCCAACCGAGTAAATTAGTCGCATACACATTTTTTCAAAACAGAATCATTCTACAAGTTTTGATATATTTCTTGTATTCTAATACAGAGAATGCTATAGTAGCTGGTAAAACTCCACTCTTAATAAAGAGGTTAATAATGAATGCATTGTAATAATCCTTTGAGCTGGATACTGGAAGAGTGTGTTTTAGAAGGGGGAGGAAGGGACAGGAATCTCTCTCAGGAACCCACTACAGGCCCATAAATCTTTGCCACGGGTGGGCAATGTTTTTT
>NW_017729022.1:16908447-16914983 GCF_001723915.1 Gavialis gangeticus
GAGGAGCAGAGTGGTCCCTGGGCTGGGGGGGGTGGTGCTTCTCTCCGTGGCAGTGGCAGGCCCCCCCAGGTGGCACTCGCCCATAGGCACCCAGCTCGGGTGGTCCCAGGTGGCACTGCAGCTGCAGAGGGAAGCATCAGGTCCCCATGCAGCTTGAGCAGGCAGGCTCGGGGTGGGGGGAGAAGATCAGGCTCGCAGCTTTTCTTGGCCAGAGAACCACAATGTCTACCTTGTAAGGTGTTGGAGTGCCAGCACACCACAAAAACAAAAGGGGGAGGGGGGGGGAGAAGAGGGGCATATGGCAGCATGCACTACATATTTAATACAGTTAATAATCATAAATGTTGCTTTTTTCTTTTTTTTTACAGTAAATACCAGGTTTTCAAAAAAAACCCTAAACCTGGTGACAATAAATAAAGCTTCATGTACTGCCGTTGTACTTGTGAATATTTTTTCTTATTAAACATGTTGTGATGTGGGGGAAGAGAAAAGAGGAGAAGGGAGCAGTAGGCACCAGGGGAGTCACCGTGGGCAGGTTGGCCTGGCCAGGACCTTGGGAAGGATGTAGATGGACAACAGCAGGGGTCAGGTGAGGAGTGGGCTGCCCCAGGACTCTGCAGACTCAGGCCACAACAGGGGGCAGGGGGAGGGGCAAGTTGCACTGGAGGAGGGGCCCAGCCAGCCCACGCAGCTCCATGGGGATGGGGTGCAGCCACCCTGCCCGCGAAGGGACACTGCCTGGTTGGGGCAGGACACTGGGCTCAGGGGTCTCTCTGCCTGGCTTCTGTGCAAGCCGGGTACAGTGCGTGTGGGAGCCACAGCCACAAGCTGTTCTCTCAGGCTCTGAGAACAGCCACCACTCAGGGCTGAGCTGGCCGGGAGCCTGCAGCACAGCGGCTCTGTGTAGTGCCTGCCCTGGCCCCTTCAGGGCAGCTGTGGGTGGGCAAGGTCGGGTCCGTGGTAGGCTGGAGCAGCCACTGTGGCTGTTCCTAGTGTCCAGGGGGCTCCTGTGGCCAGGTCCTTACACTGGAGATGGCTCTGCCCTGCTTGCACTGTGCCCAGCATGCAGGGAGGCCAATCCCAGATAGGTTAGCCCTCTGAAGCCCGGCGTTCTGCCCAAGTCAGGCAGCAACCTCACATACACAGGGTGGCTGCAGCCCATCCCTGTGGAGTTGCGCAGGTCTGGCCAGGTCCCACCATGGGTGCCAATGGGCACTTCCACCTACCTGCCCACCAAAGCTCGAGCCCGCAGAGCTCCAGGGCAACCCCCACTTCCTTCCCAGTCCTAATGCCTGAACCTAGGGCTCTGCCACCTGCTGGAAGCCTCCATGGCAGTGACCCTGTGCATTGCCTGCCCCAGCCCTGTCCACCTGCAGCTCCCTCCAGTGGCTAGCTGGGCTGGAGGGCTCAGCCTTGGAGCAAGGGCTGGAGGCAGTAGAACACACAGGCTTCGCTCTAGTGCCTGCCATGGTGGTGGGACTTGTGCTGCATGGGAAAGCCCAGAGCAGCAACTTAAAAAAAAAATTTTAAACAATTTTCTTGCATGCCTTCTGGCATGCTGGGAAAAATGTCTCTACATGCCACTAATGGCATGCGTGCTGGGGTTGCCGACCCCTGTTCTATGCCATGAAGAACGTCAGCAGCCATGTAGTTTCTTCAAATCCTATTCGCTTCCCTCCTAACCTTCATTTAGGTGCCATTGGGTGCTTTAAAACAATGGAGCTGGGACAGATAATTCCTCTCTGCTCTATATCTTAGTTTCGCGGCCCCAGGAGTGAAATAGTTCAAAAAAAGGTGCTCTCAAAAATCCTTTTTATTCTATTGCTAGTTCCAATTTTAAAATTAAATATACATTTTTTTCTTATAGGGAACCAAACCAACAGTGGGCAAATTGTCCTAGTCATTTGGGTAAACTATATGCACATTACTAGAGTACTCAAAAAAGCTCAGGACAAGAAGTAGGTAAGAAGCAGTTTTCTTTTGCACAAAAAATTAGGATTCAAAATATTTCCCTCCAATTTCATAGAATCATAGAATAATAGAGTCATAAAAAACTACAGTTAGAAGGGACCTCAGGAGGTAGTCTAGTCCAACCCCTGCTCAAAGCAGGACCATCCCCAACCAGATAATCCCAACCAAGGTTTTGTTTAGCCGGGTCATGAAAACCTCAGAGGATGGAGATTCCACAAACTCTCTGGGTAACCTGTTCCAGTGTTTTATTACCCTCCTAATGAGAAAATTCTTCCTAATATCTGACCTAAACTTCCCTTGTTGCAACTTGAGACCATTGCTCCTTGTTCTGTCATGTGCCACCACTGAGTACAGTCTAGCTATATCCTCTTTTGAACCCCACTTCAATGGTAGTTAAGGCTGCCATTAAATCATGTCTCAGTCTTCTCTCTCTGTACTAAATATGCCCAGTTCGCTTAGCCTCTCCTTGTAAGTCATGGGCTCCTGGCCCCTCACCATTTTTGTTGCCCTCTACTGGACTCTCTCCAATTTGTCCACATCCTTTCTGTAGTGCGGGGCCCAAAACTGGACACAGAACTTCAGATGTGGCCTCACCAGTGATAAATAGAGGTGAATCATCACTTCCCTTGGCCTGCTGGCAACACTCCTACCAATAAAGTCAAGTATACCATTAGCCTTCATTGCAACAAGGGCACACTATTGGCTCATATTCAGCCTATTCTCCACCATAACCCCCAGGTCCTTTTCTGCAGAGTTGCTTCCCAGCTAGTCAGCCCCCAGCCTGTACTGATGCATGGTATTGCTCTGTCCTAAGTGCAGGACTTTGCACTTGTCCTTGTTGAATCTCATGAGATTCCTTTTGGCCCAATCCTCCAATTTGTCTAGGTCACTTTGAACCCTAGCCCTACCCTCCAGCATATCTACTTCTCCCCCCAGCTTGGTGTCATCTGCAAACTTGCTAAGGGTGCACTCTCTATGCCATCTTCTAAATCATTGATGAAAACACTGAACAAAACTGGCCCCAGACCTTACCCCTGGGCCACTCCACTTGATACCTGCCAACTAGACATTGAACCATTGATTACTACTCTCCAAGCCTTATGCTCCAGCCAGTTTTCTATTCCCCTTACAGTCTATTCATTCAGTCCATACTTCCTTAGCTTGCCTGTGAGAATGTTGTAGGAGACTATATGAAAAGCCATGCTAAAATCAAGGTATACCACATCCACTGGTTTCCCCACATCCACAGAGCCAGACACCTCTTCATAGAAGGCAATCAGGTTGGTCAGGTATCACTTCCCTTGGTGATACTGACCACTTCCAATTACCTTCTTCTCTTCCAAGTGCTTAGAAATGGATTTCTTGAGGATTTGATCCATGATTTCATATCAGAACAAAGCCTAGACTTTTACCATTTTTTCAGAAAGAAAGCTAGTGAGAAACACACCAGAACAGTCAATAGCTTAGTGGTTATGGCATGCACCCGTGTTGTGGGAGACTCAGAACACTTTTTCCAACTATTCAGTTTGTCTAATAAAAGATACTGAATTTGCCCAAATAACCTTGTCTACCTTAGTTTAAATTAGGCATTCAGACATTGTCTCCATCTCCCACATTCCAGTCACTAAAAGATCAGCCATTATGGTATGGTATTTCCTCTTCCTCAGCATAAATTTCATTCTGAATTTGAGAAACTCTTGTGTGTAAAAGTTTAACAAAAATTGATTGATACATCTCTGGAAATGATTTCAGTTTTGACAAATCACTCTTTATGTGAAAAGGACCTACAACTAAAATCATGTTTTTGAATGTGCTCAGTCTCTTGGTTGGAACTTATTTTGAAGACCTACCCCTGATGGATTTAACCTTCATATGTTCCTGTGGGGTAATATCCTACCCCAGATGCATATTTTGTGCAGTATCTTAAAGTTAATTAATTCTATCTTTTTTTTTTTAGGACATTGCCACTGGCACCTTAACCCCAAAGAACAGCCAGCTTACATGAATGGTTTCCGCTCTGTGGGTGAAATTGCCCAAAGTAACATGTTACCTCAGACACGAATGTGTTTTTCCATATGGGGTAACAACTTATCCCAAGCCCATGTTAATGCATTGGGGTGACTTGTTTCCCCAATGTAGTTTCTGTATAAATGACAGGCCTAGACCTGTTTGGCCACTTTGGGTGGATGCATCTGAAAGGTCAGCATTCATTTATACCTCATTCATGTCCACTTCAGGTATCCATGGTAACTAATGGATGGCCATCCTCCATTCTGCTTTTGCTTTTGATGGTGAATGCACCTTCATTTCCTATGCTCTGAAGAAGTCAAAGTTGTGCTGTCGCTGTCAAGCATGCACCATTACCTGTCAGTGGGTGGAAAGCAAAGAAAGCCGGATATCATCCCTGACTACAATAAAAACAAGGTTGGGGTGGATAACTTTGACCACTTAGTCCGCATGACCACCTGTAGACAGAAAATCAACAGGTGGCCAATGATATTATTTTTCAATATGCTGGATGTGGCTGCCATTGGCAGCCTCATCATATGGCTAGGCCACCATGCAAACTGAAAGCAAAGATCACATTTAAGAAGACGATGCTTTTTTTTTGCAGGAGCTTGAAGAACAGTTGATCGATGGGCAAATAAAAAGAAGAATGATGGATACGTGTAATCTAAGTCAGTTAAGTCTGGTATGACTGCCCTAAATTACAAATTGACACAACGTACACTAGTAGAACCTTCTACAAGCATGAGTGGACGTTGTGCTTTTTGTCCAAAGACAGATGACTGCAAAACCTGGAAACGACGTGAAGGTTGTAAGTGATTTGCTTGTGTGCACCATAGTACATCACTGCTGCTTTGTGAGGAATGCAATATTTAGTTAAAAGTTAAGAAATGCTTTTGGAAGTAATTGTTAGTTTGAAAACAGTGTGAACTGCAGACTTAACAAATTGCTTATTCATGTTTTGAAACTCTAAAAAAAGTTTAAATATTGTTCATAGTTCTAGTTAAATAATATTTTGGGTTCAAATCATCATAAATACTCTTTAAACAATCTATATGTTTAATGAATAGTTTTTGGTACATTTATACTGTTGTCAGTGGTTCCATTTTGTTCATGAGGGTGGGGTAACAAGTTACCCCATAAGACCAACAATGGTATGGTTTCATGAGAACGGATGAGGGTTAAGAAAGAGTAAGAATAAAAAGTTTATATATTTATTCAAAGCTTGGTTGTAATACTTTCTGTATTTGGCACTTATTTGATGAATTTTGTGTAGGATTCTAAATCTATAGTTACTGATTTAAAATGTTCTAAGTTTGTTATAACAATAATACTACAGAATTCAGAATTTTTGTCTTAGGACAAAAAACTTTAAGTTGGAAATAATTTTATAATTTTTTTGTAGAGAACAGTTTTTCTACTTTTGTAGGTGAACAGTAATTTTCTTAATGTGAGGGTGTAAAAAAAAATTCCTGTCATGTCCCAGACCACAGCACTATAAAGATATTTGGCAATATATACAAAGCTGCATTGTGATCTTTAGCAGAGTTCAACTAAAAAAATAGATAAAATGTGATACAAAGGACTAGAATATTCTTCATAGGCCACAAAATGCTTGACCATTAGAGAATTGTAAGATTAATTCAGAAACAATTCTTGCCTTTGTATTTGTTTGTTGGAATACAAACACAAGTGGTGTGCACTTACACATTTAGCTGTCTGAAGAAATAATGCTAAATTGCTTTCTCTCAATTAGTCTGAGTGAGAATGAAACATCTGATTGTAACTTTTTGTCAGAGTGTTGTAGCAGTTGCAATCACACTGTAAAATATATAGCAATGGAAGTCCTCTGCCTTACAGCAATATTGGTTTCCAAACAAGAAGTTAAGTTACTAACAGATTCAGATTTTTTTTCCATTTTTAGCATAAAGAAGATTTTTGCTTGAGCAAGGATTAAGTAAAAGTAGAGCATATAAGATTGCTATAGTTTGAGTAAAGAGCGTTTCATTTTAAAGTATTCCAAAATCATAGGCAGATTAACACATGGGCCAGTGGGGCCCAGGCTCAAGGGCCTCTGTTTTTCTCCAGATGCCTGGGATCCCCCTGATGCCTGGGTTCAGTGTTGCCAGGTATGTGATAATTATTCTTCAATTTTGATCCCGTTCTCATTCACTCACTAGGCAGTTACGGTGAACAATATAAAGCAAATAAGATGATTTATTTGCATATTAGAAAATATGCACTTTAAATTCTTTTATTTACTTTACATTGTAAATTTACTCTTGCAATTAGCTTCCCACTGGCTAGCTTCCAGTGGGAGGATCTTGGCTACACACCTACTTTATGGAAATGGGGGACTCCTCTGTAGCTTGCTCCTGTGGCCATTGGCTGAGGGCAAGTGAGACTTGGGGGCATCTGAACCCCAAGCCTCAGGGCAGTACTGTCATAAGGAGGGAGAGGGGGCAAGTGGGGCAACTGCCCTGGGCACTGAAGTGAAGGGGCATCAACAGGTACTGCCCAGTCAGGATGGAGCTGTGAGAGGCTCATTGGGGAGGGGG
>NW_017729022.1:16915459-16917715 GCF_001723915.1 Gavialis gangeticus
GGGGGGGTGGGGGCGGTGCAGGGACAGGGGTAGAGCAGCTCCTCAAGCATGGGGAGCTTTGCCCCCTGGATCTGCACGTGGGGCAAGGACAGACTGCCGCTGTGATTATATCTAGTGATAGATAGATAGATAAAGCTGGGGCCCCCAATCCTCTCCTCCCCCAAAATCTTAATTCATCTCTGCCCAAAAGTCATAATTCCCCACTTCTAATTTTTCCATTGCTATTGGAAGCAATGATAGGGAAACAGAAAGCAATAAGCTACTGGTTTATACCATTCTGAAATTATTTCAGTCTAGTTGCTGGTTCAGCTATGCTAGATGGAACATGTCATGTGGGCTGGGAAAGATCTGCCCTATGTATTTCAGGGAGTGTAGATGCAGTGTAGGTAGTCAGTACAAGTACAGTTCTGCCTGGAACAAGGCCTTCTGAAGTTGGCTGGTAAAAATTAAAGTATTAAGAATCATCCATCAGTGCATTATCAATTTCTCCATGACTAAGAAAAGTGAAAGGTGGACCTCTGAGTGACAGAGGACAGAATAAGCCCCATGTGTTGGAAGTATCATATGATCAGCCAAATTCACCCTTCTCCTGAAATAGTTAAAAAATAATTGCTCTTTCCATGAGTACCTTTCCATGAAGATTCTGGACTTTTAAAAAGAAAGGAAAGTTTACATTTAATGAGAGGTCAAAAAATCTAACTTAAAACAAAAAATCACCTTTCAACCCCAACTTTACATAATTAAATCCTCAATCTGAGCTATGCTTCATTCAACTGGGAATAAATGACTCTTATATAATGGGATCTCTACTGTATTCCAATAATCTGTTTTATATAAATTAAGTCCCCAGGGTAAAATTATTATTTTGAAGTATACATTTGTTTAGATCCTTTCACACAATGAACAGGATTCATTGTAAAGTGGCAGCTGCTTTCACACTTCTGAAATAAGGCACTGATTTATTGCATTTGCTATTAATTGTTCCAAGTAATATATTGTAAAGCAGCAGCCACACCAGCAGGAAAAAAAAAAAGAGACAGAGAAAGCGTGCGCAAGCATGCTCTTAAATACTTCTTTGGGTATAATTTCACTGCACAGGGTGTATCTACACAAGACACTTTACTGTGCAGTAGAGCAGTTTACTGTGCAGTAAGTGTGCACAGCTACATGTGCACATTAAACTGCTCTACTCACGAGTACATCTGCTACCTGCAAATGCAAGTACCTGCAAGTTTGCTACCTTCTTCTGGCTAGTGGGGCCAGGTTCATTTGGCTGCAGGCAAACCTCAGCAACCTGCCCATACCCTGCACGTTCTGTGGGGCAATGCCTTGCTGAGCAGCTGCTAGTCCTGCAGGCAGCTGTCCAGATCTAGGGCCACCAGGACAACCTTGTGGAGGCCTTAATGACTTACCATGTTCCATGGGGACCCATGCATGCACAACCCCAACTCTGAGGCCAGGCAGCACATGGTTCCCAGTACAAAGCATCCTATCCCAGAAATTTTGCAAACAGCTTCTTTCTCATGGCTCTGCAGGTCTTGCAACTGCACATGGGGGAGAGGCTACAGTTGGCAGGTGGGATGCATTATCAGGGTCCACTACCAACCTTGGCCAGGGCCCTGCAGATATACCAGCTCTGCAAGAGAAGGACCCAGGATCAGACCCTCCTCCTGGACCAGTTGGTGATATTCTCAGAGCATCAAGTTGTGGATGCATGGGCATGGCAGGTGGAGGACATTGCCAGAACATGTGGTGGGTGGAGGATGCTACCTGCGAGGATGTGTGGGGCGAGGAGAATGGGAGTTTAGGGCTCAGCTCCTGGCCCTGGAGGTGCAGCGTGTGGAGGCCCTGAAGCAGCAGGCTGAGCTTGTGGCCAGGGAAGCAGAGGTGAGGGAAGAGGACCAACAGGTATTGGACACCATCCTCCTGCCCTGCCTGCCTCCTGACAACTGCCTGTCTCACAGCAGCAGGCCCCTCCCCAGGTCTGGACAGAGGTGTAGCACGACTTCTATCAGCCAGCTGCCCCTAACCCAGCCCCCTCCCTGGGTCCCCCATCACCCAGCCCCCACCACCTGGGCCAAGCCCCACTGCTCCCCCTGACTCCACATGGCTGCAGAGCAGGAGCTGCCTGCAGCGGGGTCACAATTGTATGCTGGTCCTGGCCACTGGGGAGGAGCCCCCCACATCTGGAGATCAGTGGCCATCATCACCCCTGGGCAAGGCTCCCTGCTGCAGCATGCATACCCATGGGGGAAT
>NW_017729022.1:16922715-16940370 GCF_001723915.1 Gavialis gangeticus
GCATACACCAATTGCACGTGCTTCCTCAGCCTAATGAAGGGTTTTTAAACCTGAAAGCTTGCTAAGATATATTTCTCCAACTATTCAGTTGGTCTGATAAAAGATATCAGAGAGACCCTTGATTGGTCCATGCTGGGGCCAGGGGCCCACTGCGAGGAATGCCCAGAGCAAGAGGCTCAGAATTCTGACTGGCCTGCAGGCAGGGGAGCCAAAGGTCCCAGAGGGGACTACAGCTGGAGAGGGTGAAAGATACAATGTGTGAGGCATGGGGAAGAGCGTGTTTTATTGGTGGTAGGTGGTGTGGGTGGTGGAGGGGCACTGTAGTTGAGGAGAAAAGGGTCTGTTTGTGTGAGGACAATAAAGTGTTTTTCAGAGAAATATCTGAAGACAGCATGTTTCTGGGGCTGCATAGTGGTACAGGGGTCCATGGGCAGCTGTCCAGGTGGGCTACAGAGGGGTGTAAGTCCAGTTGGTCAGCCAGCACTTTTCACACCTGGTGCCCCGGCCCTCAGTGGCAGGTGTGCGCCTCATCTGGGGCCTTGGTAGGGGGGGCCTGCTGGTGTTTTTGTCACTACAGGTGGTGCTACCACTGCCAGGCATCCTCTGCCCATTATGCCTCCTCCACCCAAGCCTCACAAAACAGCTCCCCTGGGCCTTGCAGATGTTATGCAGCACACAGGCTGCAATGATGACTTGGGAGATGTTGGTGTCAGTGAACTCGAGGCGGGTGGTAAGGATGTGCTAGTGTCCCTTCTGCTGGCCAAAGGAGCACTCTACAAGAGCACGGGTCTGACCCAGGCACCTGTTGAGGCATGCCTGGCAGGGCTCTAGCTAGCCAGTGTAGAGCCACATGAGCCAAGGGAAGAGCAGGTAGGCAGGGTCCCTGATGAGGGGTGGAACTGCTATCGCACTCAGCTGGAGGTCCAGCACCCCGGCACAAAGCTCTGCACCAGGGCTGGCTGGGAGGAGTTTCTAAACACATGGGCATCTTGGGCACAGCCCGCCCATCCAACACTCATGTTCATGGGCATGCTGTGGCAGTCAATGATGTCTTGGAGCATGATGGAGGGAAAGGTCAGCCAGCTGTAGTAAGGAAAGTTGTCATGAGGTAGGCAGGTGTTGGGGATGCAAGTCCCACCCATGGGCCTGATGTACTGGAGGAATCTAAGGGTGTGGAACCCTGCCATCACCAGAGGGTCATGCACATGGAGTATCACATGCCCCAGCATGTTCTGAAGGGCACCACACACCTCCAGGATGGCTTACTTGGAGGTGGCCTTGTCCACACCAAATAGGTGGCTGATGTAGTGGAAGCTGGCAGGTGTGGCCAGCTTCAGCAGGATGATGGCCAGCTGGGTGTCTGCAGGGACGGGCTGCCACGTGGTGGTGTCCTGCCACTGCAGATATAGATAGAGCTTCTTCAGGAGGTCCCAGAAGGTGGCCTGGGTCACCTAGAATGCCTCTAGCCACTGCTCATTGTCCCAGGTAGCCTGGATGATGTGCAGTCACCAATCCTGGCTGGCCCAGCAGGCTCAGAGGTGGCAGGCTGGAGGCCCAGGAGGGTGTGGATGGCCCTGGCAATGGTGTCCAGAAGCATGTTGTTGGCAACCCCACCAGAATATGGCCAGCAGGACAAGCTTTGGGTGGCAGCTGTATGGTGGCAGAGGGCCTGGGATGGCATGGTGAGGCCAGTCAGGCGGTTCATGCATGGGGTGTGGGGTAGGGGAGCCAGCAGGACCCTGGACTGTCTTGGGCCAGTTGGCAGTCAATTTGGTCGGTCATCAGGGCCAGCACAGTGGCCAAGAGGAGCCTGGGGTACTGGTTGTCACTGCCAGGGCCAGAGGCTGGAGCAACAATGGTGCAGGGAGGCAGACGCTGCGGCTAGAGCCACCACATGCTGCTCCCATGCTGTGCATGCTGTTTCTGACCAGAGAAGCAGCTGAGCAAGGAGCAGGGCTAGTTTTTAAAAATGGCATCCAGCCACAGACAGCTGTGGTCAGAGCCTCCAACTCCCCTTGGTGGTGGCAACGGCCTATTGCAGGGCCCCAGGAAGTGGGAGCAGTTTGTTGCAAATCTGCTTCTGGTTTCCTGCATATGTAAATGCCTGCCCAGGAGCATTTACCCACAAGTAAACTGCTCCTGGATCAAATGCAGGTGTAGATGCACCCAGAGTTAATCAAAGATTTTATTTGTTTTTTTTTTAAATCTCTCACTATTCAGATTGCAAAACCCTGTGTATGAAACATGTATAAGCTCTGAAGCCAGACAGCTTAATCAGACTAATCCACACTCTTTTCTGTGAGAAGAGTGCTAAAGTGGTTTATAAATATTAATAGTTCTCCAGAGGTTGCATTTCCCCCCATCTTTCTACCTCCCACTTCTGACCAGAAGTAGTCTACCAGCTCTTATATGCTTTGTAAGCATTTAAACCTTACATACTAGGTGGCCTTAATTTTAGCTCAGCATTCAAGCAAAAGTTCAAACTGAGTTTTGGTTCTAACATATTGCTAGCTGGCCAAAATTTAACACCAAGGAAACCATTGATGGATGTCAGTAAGCTTTTTGATCTGGGGGACATGATTATTTGGGGTATAAGAACTTCTACAATATGTTGACAGATGAAGGGATTAAAGTAGTTTCAACACCTAGGGAAAAAAGACTCCACAGCAGGTCTGGACCTTTGTCCATAAATATTTAGACTGTAGGCACTCAGTGCTGCATCTGAGTCCATTGACTCCACTTGAGACTGAATGGAGTTATTACTTCATTCAGGGCAGGTGGACTGCTAGCATAACAGCCAGCACCTGATGGGAGAGGTTAGGGAGGAGGAAGCATCATTGCAATTTTTTACTTGCCCATTATAATCATTGCTAGTACTGACAACATTCTGGTATGTAGGGTACAATTTATAACTAATCTAATAATTAATGTAAGTCGTTAACTGCTATGAGGCAAGTGTTTTAAGAAGCATCTTCTCTGCCTCCTAACCCTTCCCCATCTCTTCAAGCAAATGCAAATTAAGAAGCTTTGCATGTGGGGAATAATAAACATGCAGCTACTAATTTGCTTTGGCACATGCTGTTGTATGTGTACAAAGCAGGGATTATCAGCACAAGCCTAGCAACATCTGGAGACAAAGACGCATATGGTACAAGTAGATAGATATGTATACTTCATGTTTTTTCCACTACTGACACTGGCATGAAAGCAGTGATGGAGGAAGTCTAAGTTTTAAAAGGTCCATGATATTGTGGATGCCACACTATATCCTGCAATGCACCATGGAATAAGGGGGATAGGAGCATAGTCAATGCCTTGCTCCTGCAATAGCAGGGATTTTGTTGCCTGGTCCTTCAGTTGTGGCCCCGTGTTTTGGCCTTCACTTCTCAGCAGCAGCTGCTCTGCTGAGGCTTTAAGCCCTGAGATTACATTCTATCCTTCTTGGATCCCCTGACCTCCAAGGATCAATGTCAATGTCACACTTTTCCCCAGGCCCTTGGCAAGTTAAAATTTTCCCTCTCTGGACTCTCCCAGCCTTTGCAGTATTTACTCCCTTCTTTCTAGCTCTTTGACCTTAAAGGAGTTAAACTTGCAGAACACTTTAATACAGCCTCTAAGCCTTCCCTCAGTTGCTTCCAGTCCTCCAGTAGTTATCATCCTAACAGCAACAAAACACAGCCCTTCTGGGCATCCCCCAACAATAATACAAACTCAGTTCTTCGTCTCTGGGTCAACTCACCACTCAGAAAAGCCTTCATCCTTGTCCACCATGGCTTCACTTATTGTGGCTCTTAATTCCACAGTAGCCTGTCTGGGAGCTCTTCCTTCTTTCCCAGCCAGAGCTAGAGTGAACCTTCCTGGCCTGAGGGTGAAACTTTCACAACGCTTCTTTGGATCAGGCAGGGATTTCTCATTAGTCTTTCAGTTCTGCCAGCTGCCTCCCTTTTGCTGCAATCTCTGTTTAGTTCCAACCCACCTGTGGCAGGGCTGCTGGTGCCCGTCTCCTTTCCCTTTGCTACCTGTTACATGGGGCTTTTCCCTAGTGACATTTTTGTTTGTCCTTGCAGCTGGATTTTCTTTTCCTGAGCTCTTACCCTTTGGACAAATCCCCCTGCTTTTAAAGGGCCCTTGCAGGTTTTGTTTGCCCCATAGCATCTCCCCAGTAACACTTGTGCATTAATGTGCTTTAGCTATTTGTGCCTAAATTTGATACTTGTTTTTGCAGTTAGGTGCGAGTAGCCTAAAATTGCCATTTTTAAGGCACATTAAGGGTGTGTGTGTGTAGACATGCACCCTTAATTCACCTTAAACTGTGCTAAAGCACTTTAAATTGGAATGCACAGATGCACCCTCTAAGAAAGAAAGTGTAGGGAGAGGGAATAAAGGTATACCAAGGGGACAGCTGAAAGGTTTGGACTTTCTGTAAAGCACAGAACATTCTTTTTTCTTACTGTCTTTGAAGAACTTTCTATCTCCACTTGAGTTAGGTAGCCACCCAAGCCTCATGAAACAAGGATCCAGAGCTCAAGGCCAATTGCCTTAGGGCACACAAAGGGAAATCCTTTGTGTTTGTGGGTCAAGTCAGATAATGGAAATCCTGAAGTAAGAAAAGGAAAGATTGGAGCAGGTAGTGTCAGAGTTCATTGAGAAGTTTGGATGATGAGGAAGCAGAACTCAGCAGGAGAGGGCATTCTTTCAGCATTGGCAGGAAAATGTGAGCGCATTTTTTTAGCATTATAACCGGCAAGCACCAGATTCTAACTCTAGCAGCTGCCTTGGTGTTAGCTTCTCCATAATATTAATTTTAAATGGATTTGCCTCTACTTGAGAAACCTGGATGAGAAATGAGCCAGTTGTCACACTCCTATGGATATGTGCAGAGGCAGACATAGCTTGTTCATACTACTTGCATACATCCAAAGGTCAAGGAGAACAGAAATCCCAGCAATAGTTAGTTCTGTTACCTGGGACATTTCATCAGTTGGCTTTATTGTTGGTTCTATTTACAATTTACTATTGATTTTTAACAATGCATTGCACTTTGCCTAATGCAGTGGCAGCTTGGATTCTTGTATTTTTTAACAAAGTAGTGGTTGTACAATTGATTGGTGTGAGAGTGCTTGGGAAACTATAAAGACACAAGAAGTTCAAACCAAAGCTTTGAATGAAGTCAGATTAACAACTGATATGCATAGTACAGGCGAGTTATGTACCTCCATGTTAGCTCACTTTCCCTTGTAAAGCAAGGATACAAGGTCCCTTCTGCTACCTTTGCTCCCTGAATCTAACATGCTCTAGTTACTGCCACTATGTTTATAAAGGAGCACCATCATAATCCTATTCTAAGTTAAAGTGCTCTCCCTAATCTTTTCATATATGTTTTGAAGTATACAGAATGTCCCAATAGGAATTTTGAGTGGGGTAGTTAGCAAAGCTAATTGAAGTCAGGCAGAAGTTGCCTACAAATGCTTATGCATCTCTGAACTAATCGCTAAGGTGGCACCCTGTACTGGTTTGTACAAAAAAACATTTTGTGTTCATTCAACCAGTGCACATTCCACAATCATTCTGCAAATAATTAGGGTTTGGTTATGCCTTATTATGATATGTACTCTCATGCTTGTATAGGGTTCCCTGAACAAAGGCTAGGTCCTTCAGAACAACATTAAGTATAGATATTCAAGTCTTTTATCTTATTTAAAGGGAATAAACTCTTCCTCTCAGCAGCTCTAGGTATCTGGGATATTCTGGCATTGGCATCAAAAAAGCACCATGATGTTCATGAGTCTCCCTTTTTACAGACATTGGTTGTTATAATAATGAGCAAGCAATATCCTTTCCCTATGACATTCAGATGCATTTTGATGAGGGCAAACAAGTGGCCCATATGTTCCATCAATGGGGCACTACAGGCTCCCATTATTTCATGGACATAAGCAATTTCACCACACGTCAAAGACAGCAATAATTGACCAATGGACTCCATCATCACAGCACCAGCAATTGATTCACCTATATCAGCACCTTGCAGATTGCAATAGTTTCTTGACTGGACTGCCTAGTCAGTCAGGACTAGTTCCTCGGAGAGCTCCACAAAAGCGTCTTTCAAGTAAGTCTACATAATTATGAAGTTCTGCTACTCTGTGTTTGTGGTCCTACTCCAGAATCACCAGTCAAGTGAAAGCTCCCAGGAAGCCACAGCTATGTAAACCAGCATCAGATGTCTCCAGCTGTTCCCAGAATTAGTTTCATTAAGGCAAAAATCTGGACAAGTTATTTCTGAGTTTAACCCAGGCTCAGCTGAAGCCTGGAATAGAGATTTTTTGACCCAATAGGTTAGGAATACCTCTTTAGGAGGGCTTGGGAGAACCTGACACATTCTTCTACACAGCACTAGGACATGCTCTGTGGAGTGACATTGATCAGAGAAGCACTGAGGACTATGAGCTATGTCCCCAGTAATTTCATATATGTAATTCATGTTACTGAAGCATCAATGTGCTTATGGGTATTTACACAGAAACAATTCAAGGTCATTTATACCTAAATTCCCCATATACAAGAAAGCTCTTCAGTAAAGTCATACCCCCAGTACTGAGACCTATGACTGCTACCAGTGGGTGACTTAATAACACAGAAGTCCCTACACTTCTTTTTCGAAATACTAAATAAAATTCCATTCTAACTTACAGCTCTGTGAAAGGTTTTCCCTGGAATGTAGGACATGTGAAGATGAAATGGGGCCCCTAAATTGAAGCAGTGGGTTTTAAAAAAACACCAGTTCAATTTAGGGCTGATTAAACCCCTGTGTCATGCAAATACCATGCTGACTTGCCGCCTCTCCAGTGGGGAGGGGCGGGTGAGCTGCCAGCAGGCAGAGCAGTCCCTGGGTTGCGGCGGGGGGGGACTGGTGTTTCCCTCTGTGGCAGTAACAGCCCCCCCAGGTGGCACCCACCCACAGGCACCTGGCTCAGGCGGTCTCAGGGGGCACCGCAGCTGTGGAGGAAAGCACCAGGCCCCTGAGCAGCTCAGGCAGGCAGGCTCCAGGAGGGCAAAAAAATAAGATCAGGCTTGCTGCTTTTCTTGGGTGGTACCTGCTTTCCTGGGCTGCTGCTAGGCTGCCTGCAGGGTTCCCTACAGAGCTGTGGAGCTGCATGGAGCCTGATGCTTTTTTCCACGGCTGTAGGAGTAGCAAACTAAAAAAATTCTTGAAGGAGTTTTAGTTTGCTGCGACCCAAGTAATTTAAGGCATTTTATGCCACCGAATTTCCTACACCATCTGGAATTAATGCGCAATATGCTGCTGAGGCATGCAAACACTGACACCATTAAAGTGGTGCAAAAGCATTTAGTTCACTTTAAAGTGTTGTGCATACATGCCTCTTGTTATGTCTATACACGGCCATAAATTTCAAACCAGAAGCTGCCAAGACTCAAAACATAATCCTTTTGCTCTTAAGGGGGTGCATCCACACATGCAGGCAGGTGCATTTGTAGAAGCTCAAATAGAAGCAGCACAAATTTGAACTTTTTACTTCAGCATACATGCCCGGACATGTACTTTGGTGTGGGGGAAATTATGCCACTTGGAGCAAAATAACCTTGCCTGGCTCCTCCCAGATCTGCAGCCAGGGGGAGCTAGAGCATGGGGCCAGCATCTGTGCTGGCCCCAGCAATATGAAAACCTGCCCTAGCAAGTAGCTCAGGGCTGCTTGCTCTCAGGAGCTTCTGGGGCCGGGGCAATTGGTATCTGGGGATCCTTGTGCCAGCTGGACTGCTGCATCCCAAATCCAATTTTAAAACACCACAAAACCCATGTTCTTTCACAATTAGAACAAAAGACCATTATCTATCTATCTATAGAAGTGGGGTGGGGAATTGATCAATTAGGCAATGCTTTATTGATATATTTACAATGTTAAAGCAGTTTGGAAGTCTACCAGTGTCTCTATCATCATCATAAAATAAATTCTAAATATTTATATGTGTTGATGTGTGCTTTTGGTTTTCTTCTCACATGACAGGTGTGTAATGGGGGATGTGGGGTTTGCAGGAGGAGGGTGGGAAGAGGTGTGGGGAAAGGTGGGTGGGTGTAGAGGGATGTGGGTAGGTGTGTGGGCAATTGCGGGTGTAGGAGGACATTGTGGGGAGACTGCTAAGGAGGGGTGGGTCCCCTGGCCCCCACAGGGTGCAGCCCCCCAACAGCACATGGACTACCCCCCCATAGAGCATGAGCTCCCTCCTGCAGGACCACAGCCCTCCCCTGCAGGATCCCAGACACCCTGCAAAGTCACAGCCCTCCCAAACAGGGCTCACCACTAACCCCCTGAAGCCGCAGCAGGAGTGGGGCGCTCAGAGCCTGCTGCTGCCAGGCCCCCCATGTCATGGCATGGCCCTAAATGTCTCAGAGTTGGTGCTGCCTGTGCTGCTCATTGGGGACTGGCACTGCTTGCCAGTGTCACCTGGGGGCTGGCACCACATCTGGGGAACATTTTTTTGTGTCTGCACGTGCATCTTGCAGCATCTTAAAGGGATTTGAGATGCTACAAGATGCATGTATGTGCTCATCTGGACGCGCCCAGTGAGTGCATCTACACGTGCAATTACTATATAGCAATAAATTCTAACAGTTCAAGATGGAGTTTATTACCCCTGGGTGCAGTGTTTAGAACATGTGCCAGAACTACAGCACACTGAGCTGGGGTGGAGCAGCTCCAGGCGGCAGGAGGTCCAGGGAGTCAGCCTGCCAGCTCAGGGCTTCTCTCTCTGGCTCAATGTACTGTGGAGGGTCTGGCTAGAGTACAAGGGTGCTCCAATGTGGGGCTAGCAGGCAGGCAGCCCCCACACCGTAGCACTCTCATGCCCCAGCCAGCCCCAGTCATTGTCTACACATGCATTTTGGCACACATAACTACTCTGCTGTAGGATATTATTTTGACTTTAGCAAGGCTTTAGCAGACCTTCCCTCTGCAGGTCACTGACCCTACTGCTCCAGCCTTCCCGGCTCAGACAGGGGCTTTCCTCTGCAGGTCTCTGACTCTGCAGCTTCTCCCAGCTCCAGCAATCCCACCAGCTGCGCTTACCAGCCCCTCCCCACTCTATCCCTGGTACCTACTGGTGTCCTGGGATGCACAGCTTGAAATCTAGCAGGGAATCAGCTTCTTATGGGATCATTGGTGATGCATAGGGGGTACACATGGGTGCATGTGCACCCCCTGACATCAGCTGTGCACCACCTGAAAGTGCCAGCTGTGAAAACAGAAGTGCACTTTCGGTTTTGCTGCTGGCTCAGCGATCAGTCGCTGGGAGACTCCCCCCTGTCCCCCACTGGCAATCAGCTGCTGGGGGATCCCCCCTGTTGGTGATCTGGTGACCCACCCAGACTCAGAAGGCACCAGTCACCCATCCATGGCATGACACAGGCTCTTCCCCACCTTACTGCCTCCTTCCTTGGTAAGTTTTAGCTCAGTCTCCCCTGGCTGGAGGCTGAGTCTCTGCCCCCTCTTCCCTCCCTCAACTTTTTATGGCTCCGTAGCAGCCAATCAGAGCCTTCCATTTGCAATTCAAATGTTTCAATAAAAAGCATGCACCATACACTACATACTCTCCTATCTGGTAAAGCTTATGCACCCTTTGCAAAGTTGCCACCCTTTTACCTGAAGGGTTCTTAAGCATAGCTCACCCTCTCAGCTTGCAGCTAGGCAAGCTTTGCAACTGTTACATGTATATTTATATATTAGTGGCATTTCATCTTAATTATAGAAAAAATGTGAATTTAAGCAGAGGTGACTGGTGCCCCCTAAGTCTAGGGAGGCACAATTTGTGGGCAGCCCAAAAGCCCTATATCCACTCCTATACATCTGTGCCAGGGCTTAGTGCCGTCCCTCCCCCCGCAACATGCCACCAGCCCACACAGCAAAAAATGGCCCTGTCCTGAGTGGTGCTGAGCTGGGGGCCAATCGTGGGGGGGGGTGCATATACCTCCCCCTTCCCTCTCTTCCCACCCCCTTCCCACTGCCTGTGAATTTGAGGGGGTTTTTTAAAGCCAAAATTTGGGGATTTTTTTATCAGAAAAGACCAGGGTCCCTGCTTATGAAGAGAGGCTGAGGGAACTTCACTTATTTAGTCTGCAGAAGAGAAGACCTAGGGTGGATTTGATAGCTAATTTCAACTACCTGAAGGGTGGTTCTAAAGAGGGTTTCATAGATTACATAGACATTAGGGCTGGAAGGGACCTCAGATGATCATTGAGTCCAGCCCCTGCCCAAGGGGCAGGAAGTCAGCAGTGGTCATAGGATCCCAGCAAGATAAACATCCAAATGTCTCTTGAAGTTGTTCCAAGTAGGTGCCTGAACCACCTCCAGCAGCAGTCTATTCCAAACCTTGGGGGCTCGGACAGTAAAGAAGTTCTTCCTTATGTCCAGCCTGAAATGGTCTTGCAGGAGTTTGTGACTGTTTGTCCTTGCCATCCCTTGGGACGCTCTGGTGAACAGATGTTCCCCCAGATCCTGGGGAGCACCCTGATAAACTTATAAGTGGCCACCAGATCACCCCGAACCTGTGCTTTTCCAGGCTGAAGAGTCCCATAGCTCTCAGCCTCTCATCATAAGTTTTCCTGAACTCTGATCATGAATGTGGCTCTCCTCTGGACTCTCTCAAGCTTCTCCACATCCTTTTTAAATTGTGGAGCCCAAAACTGGGTGTAGTACTCCAGCTGCAGTCTCACCAAGTACAATGGGAGTATGACATCCTGGGATTTGCTTGAGAAGCATCTATGGATGCAAGCCAGCATTCTGCTCACTTTACTAGCTGCAGCATCACATTGAAAGCTCATGTTCATCTTGTGGTCAATCATGACCCCCAAATCCCTTTTATCCATAGTGCTAGCCAGTGTAGCACTGCCAAGCCTATAAGCATGCTGCGGTTTTTCCTCCCAAGGTGGAGAACCTTGCATTTTTTGGTGTTCAACACCATCAGGTTCTCATCCACCTATTTCCTAAGCCTGTCAAGGTCAGCCCAGATCGCCCTGCTGTCCTCAGGTGTGGATGTTTTACCCCAAAGTTTGGTGTCATTGGCGAACTTGGCCAGTCCATTTCTGACTCCAATGTCCACATCATTAATGAAGATGTTGAATAATATAGGTCCAAGGACAGAGCCTTGAGGGATCCCACTGGTCACAGTGCACCATGATGATTGATTTCCATCAACCACCACCCTCTGGGTCCAACCACGAAGCTAATTCCCCAGCCAGCAGATTGTGGTGAAGCCAAGGCTGCAGTTGGCCAGTTTTGCTAAGAGGTGATCATGGGATACCAGATGGAAGCCTTTTTTAAAGTCAAGATGTATGACATCAATCTCTTCCCTCTTGTCTAGGTGGTAGGTTACCTGGTCACGAAAGGAAATAAAATTGGTTGAGCAAGACCTACCCCTGACAAACCCATGCTGGCTATCCTTCAGGATTTTGCCATCAGCCAGTCTGTTGAGAATGGTCTCTTCAATAATCTTTTCTAGGATCTTCCCTGGGATAAAGGTCAGGCTGATGGACCTGTAGTTTGCTGGATCCACTTTCCTCCCTTTATTGAAGATAGGCACCGCATTGGCCTTCTTCCAGTCTTCGGACACTTCACCAGAGCACCAGGAGTTCTCGAAGATCCGTGCCAGGGGCTGGGCAATGATGTTTGCCAGCTCTTTGAGTACCCTGGGGTGTAAGCTGTCAGGGCCGGCTGACTTGAAGGTATCCAGACTCTCGTTCCTTCACAAGGTCAGCATTGATAGAGGGTAAGGAATCTCCATCACCCAGGCCTTCTCGTCCCCTTGGGACTGGTGAAAAACTGATGCAAAGTACCCATTTAGCAAGTTGGCTTTTTCCTGGGTGCCATTTGTCAGTTGTCCCATCTGGTTTAGCAGGGGGCCAATGTTGCCCTTGCTTTTTCTCCAGCTCCCCACATATCTGAAAAGTGGATGGAGCTAGACTGTTCTCAGTGGTGGCAGATGACAAAATAAAGAGTAATGGTTTCAAGTTATGGTAAGGGAAGTTTAGTTTAGGTTAGATATCAGGAAAAACTCTCTCACTAGGAGGGTGGTGAAGCACTGGAATAGGTTACCTAGAGAGGTGGTGGAATATCTATCATTGGAGGTTTTTAAGACACAGCTCAACAAAGCCTTGGCTGGAATGAACTAGTTGGGGATAGTCTTTCTTTGAGCAGGAGGTCGGACTAGATGACCTCCTGAGGTTCCTTCCAACCCTAATTTTCTATTATTCTCTGATTCTATGATAGTGCTTGTCCTGGACACTACTATCCTACAGTGGAGATAATTAATCTACTGCACCCTAATACAGGCGCACATGTAGATGGTGATGCTTTACTGCAAAGCTAATTCTTCAGCTCCACAATAAAGTACACATGCAGATGCACCCACTGTGTCTGCTACATGGTTATTGCTGCCCTCAGTAAGGAAGGAAAATGAAAAACCTACCAATCCTATAAAGCTTTTTTGAAACAGCTTCATAGATCATTGAGAGAGACAGATAGAAATGATCAGACTCCAAGAGTCAAAAACAAAGCAAATACGCTGAGAGGTTTTGGGTGGGGTGTAGATTCAGTAACAGGAATTTCAGGAAGCAATAAGGAAAACAGACTTTTTGGAAAGTCCAATTAGTGCTTCTGACTCTACTTTGTATGTTTGTCCTTTTACATTTTTCAGAAATCCAGAATTCTGAAGTATGTTAGAACCTAAAAATTATTCTGTAGACCCAGAATTATTAAAGTAAATAGTTCTTCATCTTTGTGCCTGAGACTTTTATACACAGTACAGGTACTATTGAAAACCAAATACTTTTATTTAAACGGAAAAAAGGGGAGATATCCATCTCTTTTGGAGGTGTTATCAAAACACAGCATATTGTAGAATTCCAGTGTCTCTTTGCCTTTTGAATTTTAAACTCCCCCAAAATAAAATGTGCCTGAAAATTTTATGAAGGCAAGTAAATCAAAACATATTTTTATTATTATTTTCAACAGCTGGCTTAGTCATTTGAAATTTCTTTAATTGGATTCTCAAGGCTCTGCACTGTTTGGAAGTCCATTAGTTTATAGATTCAGCTTTAGTTCGCATGCTACACATCAGGTCATAATCAATGGAAAAAGAGAGAGATTTCAATTTTTTTAAAAGAATGCTTAGAGACATTGTTGAGAAAAATTACATGAGCCAGATCCTCTGCTGAGGTTAATTGTCATCAACTGCCATTTAAAAATATCAGTATACCTCACTTTGGGATCCAAAGCACATGTAATTTGGATCTGGTTAATCCAACTTAATTATCTTGATTATAGCTGTAAATATTTTACAGAGAGAAAAGGACAGCTGAACTCTCAGATTGTTCACTTTTAACCCCCCCCACACATTACGCTAACCTTGACAGTAAACTCAGTCTTTGGTTTAATTTTATAATAATATGGTTCACTTTGTTACTCATGTAGTAACATGGTAGTGGTGGGTTTTCATATCAAGTTCTACAAGTACATGTTTGGTCTTAGTCACTGCCTATGATGGCGAAATACAATCGTAAAGGCAATGTAACTAACTACAGAAGCATCTTTCATTTACATGGAGCAGACAATGGCTCCTATCATCTTGGTCAGGATACCCTGGTGATTACACGGTGTGTTGAAATGACCCTCATGGCTAGGGATAAACATTACACATAAACCGGTTTAAGTGATCAGAAACTGGTTTAAACCTGTAACAGAACAGATGTTCAGTGCGCATAAACCAGTTTGAAAATGGCTGAAACCAGTTTGAGATAAACCTGGTTGAATGCAGTATCAGACTTAACTGATTTGGGTCATGCTGGTTTATGTAATGCCTGTCCCAGATCCCTTGCTGGTTGAAGTTAAATCAGAGTTCCCCAGCATCCCGGCATGCTCTCTGGGCTGGGCTGAGCAGGGCTCTTTGTTCCACAGCAGAGCTGGCCCCTCCCCTCTGCTCCCTGGCGAGAGCTCTGGCAGAGACCTGCAGGCACAGCAGGGTCTATTGGCTTCCCCAAGCCCCACTCCCCATACCCCTTCACCACTCACTGCTTAAGCAGCAATCCCTTCCTCCCCTCTCCCACAGCACGGCCCATAGCCAGCATGTGGTATGCTAGCTAATGCTGTGTAAGGATCCAGCAGAGACTGCAGACACAGCAGGGTCTCCCTGGCTTCCCCCTGCTTATACCCACCCCCTCACTGCTCAAGCAGGAAATCCTCCCTCCCATCTCCCACAGCATGGACCCCAGCCCCACAGATCCTAGGCATGTGGTATGCTAGCTAATGCTGAGAGGTGTCTGTGTGTGTATGTGTGTGTCTCTCTCCAGTTTCACTGGGGAAGGCAGACAGAACAGCGACTGCTTAGAGCTAATCAACAGGTCAGCGGTAAGCTGTTTAAGAAGTTTGAACTAATGGAGAGAGGCCATTGTTCTGCTAATTGAGTGATAAAGACTGTTTTCACTATCAGCCCCCCTTGGCTTGCTTGCCTGTCAGTTTGGTGCAGACAGTATAATGAGGTAGGGAGGGAGATTGAAAAGCTCCATATGATCAACAGATGCATTCACTACATCACCTCCCACCTCCTCCCTTGCCTCCAAGTGCTAGCGCCCCCCAGCTTCTAGCCTGAGCCACTGTAGGCATGTGCCTGAATTTCCTCAGTCCAGAGAGAATGTCTGTCTGGCTTCAAACCAGTTCAGCCTAGCCAGGTTAAACTAACCTGCAAAGATAGAATTAATTCAAGCTCAGGCTTTTTGAATGTCTTTCTCTAGCCGAGAAGTCACTGGGCATATCTACATGAGACATTTACTGCAGGGTTGCCTAATTAGCTCCTCAGTAAATGTCTCAGCATCTACATGTGCAGTACTATAAGGATGGTATAAACTAGTTAACTTCGCAGTAGGTGGGTACCTATAAATTCAAGTACTAGCCTATGGCAGAAGTTTTTACTCTGCTGTACTGTGCATGTAGAAGCAGATGGGGCTGACTGGGACATGAGGGTGCTTAAGTGTAGGGACTGCCTGCTGGTCAGCTCTGCATTAGAGCACACTCATGCCCCAGCCAGCTTTTCTGCAGCATGTTGACCTGGATTGGAGCAGGCTGACCCCCCAGGACCCTGCCAGCTGGGAGTGACCTGACACAGGTCAACATGCTGCAGTTCCCCAGGTGCATGTGTAGGCATGGCACCTGGGAGCAATAAATTCTAGTGCAATATGTGATGGAGTTTATTGCTGTGCACTAACAGCATATGCAGACACAGCCACTGGTAGGTATAATCATTTAGAACAGCTAGAAAGACCAGAATGCCAGAGAGAGCTGCTGCAAGACTGAGGAAGAGAGTAAAAAAGAAAGCTTAATATCCAACCACTGGATTTTTCTCGTGCGTGACTGTCTCCTGCAGCATAGCAATGGGGTTTAAGTTAAACAGAACAAAAGTACTTTCATACAAATAACTAGATAGTATTCCTGTAAAAAAAAGGGGAGGGGGCAGTCTCACACCATTAATATATGCTTGAAGTTTAAACCAAAACAAGGACAACTTCAATGGAATTACAAAATTGTGAGAATAGTTTGCTGCCAAGGGGTCTATTACATTGTTTTTGACAGTTTATGATTGACATAAGATTAATATTGATAAGCAATCCACTGAGAAATTGACTCCAACAAAATAGTTTAAAAATGTACTATTTTCTTCTGTATGTAATACCATATATTACATTCACAGAATACAGAGTAGATATTCCCTGAATTTCAGGGTATTATTTGATCTTTTAAATTAGATGAGAATAGTTCATCCCTCATACTTGATTTTACAAATATAAGGTAAACTGTATCTTGGAACCCTTTCTGATTGGTGAGTTCCAGTAAATCCCCTAAAATTTTAATCAACTTGCTTTTCTTAAAGGAATAGATCTATAGATTGATATTAAATTACAAAAAGGGACCAATTTAAGACTATCTCTACTATGAACATTAGAATAATTATATGAATTCTTCTGGGTATAAGCTTGCAGGATCACATGTGGCTCTATGTTCAGAGGAATTAATGGCAATTTTATAGGGTATGAAGTCCCCTATGAATAACCCATATTTTAAAACTGAATAGAGGCAAAATGGAGGGCAAGCCATAGACTAAATCAAAGATTTAGTGAGCACAAACTCACTTGAGATGAAGAGAGTTGGAAAGCTTGGGAAAATGTATGCATTTCTGATTTAGTTACAGCCTGTGAGGTGCATCTCTACCCTGCATATTGCTTGCTGGTATCAGTGTATGGATGTCCATTGAGCAGTTAATGTTAACATCACCATGGCAAGCTATCACTTATGATTTGACCTGGATTTCACTAGTAGTTCTCAAATAGGACAGTTTGGGTGTTGGGCAAGAGATTTGAGGAAGATTAGAAAATTATTAAAGTGCTATCAGAATATTTGAAAGGGTTGCGAGCAAGCCCCAGAAAAACATGGGAAAGCACAGGATTTTCCAGCCTGCAAGGAACTGCTTTGGGTGATCGAAGGCAGCAGGCACATGTGCATCTACATGCACACATACACGAAGCCATCATGCAGCAAGGCAGGGGCATGGTAGTGGCCCCAGCAGCTGAATGAAGGTAAATGTATGGGGAGTGGGGATTGGAGGTCCAGGGCTTGGGGAATGTGTATGTGTGTGTGTGTGTGGGGTGGGAAGTCCCTGACAGTGCTGAGGGAAGGTGGCTGGGTGCCAAGGCAGTGGGGGGGAGGGGAGGAAGTGCCTGCCTCTTCAATGGGGGAAGGGGGCAAAGGGGTGTCCTTCAGGCATGATGGGGAGCTGTATGGCTGGGCTGATGGCACTGGAGCTGGTGCCTGTATTCACAGGGGCAGAGCAGCTGGGAGACACTGCTCAGGGGCAGGTGGGGCTGTGACTAGGCTGCCTGATGAGGCATGGGAGCCCCAGGCCAGGGCAGAAGGGGGTGCCACAGGCCTCCTCTCCTCTTCCCTCCAGCCTGTGCTGAGGCCAGACTCGCTCTGCTGCTGCCATGTGAGCCAGAGCTGCTGCAGCCTGAGAGGGAATGGGGTAGCTGGGAGCCCCCTCCAGAAAGTCTGGGGATGAAGAGTGTTGTGGGTTGGGAGTGAGGGCACCAGCAGGGCCAGGGGTCTGTGGCATGGGAGTGAGGGGCACTGGCAGGGCCAGAGAAGGATCAGGGGGCTGTGGGTCAGGACTGGCCATTGATGTTTACGAATGGGTGCTGGTACAAAAAAAGTTAAGAACTACTGTTCTAGGGGTAACTTTGATATAAGGACTTTTGTTTTAACGCAATCTGTGTTTCAGTCCCAAGAGTGTTGAATGACCAAACAATCATATTTTGCTTCAAAAGGTCATGCTTTATCTTAGTGTTTTACAGGCACAACTGCTATGCTTTTTCCTTAACAAGGAAGATCTCATAGATTCATAGATGTAGGGTCGGAAGGGACCTTGCAGATCTTCTAGTCCAACCCCTTGCCCTGGGCAGGTGAGAAAACTGGGCTCAAATGACCCCAGCTAGGTAATCATCAAGCCTCCTCTTAAAGACCCCCAAGGTAGGAGCCAGCACATCCCTTGGAAGTTGGTTCCAGATCCTAGCCACCCTGACTGTAAAGTAGTGCCTTCTAATGT
>NW_017729022.1:16945370-16945766 GCF_001723915.1 Gavialis gangeticus
AGGTCACCCCTCAGCCTTCTCTTGTGAAGGCTGAACAGGTTAAGGTCCCATAGCCTCTCCTCATAGGGTCTGCCCTGCTGTCCCCAGATCATGAGAGTGGCCCTCCTTTGAACCCTCTCAATGCTGTCCACATCCCTCCTGAAGTGCGGCTCCCAGAACTGGATGCAGTACTTCAGCAGTGGCCTGACCAGTGTTGCACAGAGCGGGAGGGTCACCTCTTTGGCTCTGCTTGTGATGCATCTGTGGATGCACGACTACTGACTGTGTCCTCGCATTGGCGGGCCATGTTCATCTTGGAATCAATATTGACTCCAAGATCTCTTTCTGCCACTGAGCTTTTGAGAAGAGAGTTCCCCCGCCTATAGGTATGCTGCTGGTTCTTACTGCCCAAGTGCA
>NW_017729022.1:16946309-16948259 GCF_001723915.1 Gavialis gangeticus
CTGCTGATCTGAACACATCCAGTCCCTCCAGAAGTTCTCCAACTCTGTCCTCCCTTACTCTAGGCCTGGCAGAGTCTTTCCTGAATCTGTCCTGAAAGTCTGTGGAGGAGTCCTGGTCCCTGCACAAAAAAATGGATGCAAAGAAATTGTTAAAAAGGTCTGCTTTTTCCTCTGGTGCAACCACCAGATTGCAGGGGCCCCACATTACCCACTGCCTTCTTCATACTCCCTATGTATTTAAAAAAAGGACTTTTTGTTGTCCTTGATGCTAGCTCTAGTTCCGTATCTGCCTTAGCTTTCCTAACAGCCCCCCTACAGACCGGAGTGATGGAGGTATACTCCTGTTTGGTGATGGCTCCTCCCTTCCACCGGGTGTATGCCTCCTTTTTGGCAATCAGGCATTCCTGAATACCCTTGGTGAGCAAGGGGGGCTTTTTAGCACTCTTTCCCCCTTTGATTCTCATTAGGATTGTGTTAGGTCTCAGACCTAAATGATTAGGTATGGAATATCTTTGAGATTCAGGGAATTAGAGCCACAGTTCTCACTAAAAGCTATGTGAAACAGTTTTGTTGGAGTACTGTTTGTGAAGACTGATATAAATCTAAAAGGATCCCTACTGAAGTCACCTCTGTGTTGGACTTCATAGATTTACAAATATATAGCTACTGATAAGAATTAAGCAGGTAACTGAATTAAATAGTTAGATGTAAAACTGATTTCCAAAAAAGGGGGGAGAGGGAAGCAATATCATTTTACAAGAAATTCTAATGTTATAAAAGCCTTAATCTGTCTGTCTGCTGTCTGTCTGCCTCTCTGTCCATAATGCTTTATTCACGCTCTAATTGGCTGACAAAGTGCAAAGAAGCATTTGAACAGGAGGTGGCAGCATGGCAGAGCACCACAATGATGGCAGAGACATGGGGGACAGAGTGGGGGGGCAAAGCCAGCCCCTTGCCCTGCCCTGCTCCCTGCAGCTGGTGGTGATGGAGTGGGGGGGGGGGGCGCCAAGGCCACTGGAGCTGGTCTCCCCCCCTCCCCCCTTGCTCCTTGGAGGTGGCAGCAGAAGCATAGGGGGGAGTGGGGTCAGGGCGCCATGGAGGGCGAGGCCACCGGCGCTGGCCTTGGCTTGTCCTTCCCCCCCTTCTGTCATCACCATCTGCAGGGCTGACACAGTGGAAGTGGGGGGAGGAGTGGGCCCGGCACAGGTGTGGGGAGGAGTGGGTGTGCTGCGGCAGTGGTGATCATAGAATCAGTGAGTCGGAAGGGACCTAGACAGATTGAGTCTGACCCCCTGCCATGGGCAGGAATGAGCACTGGGGGTGGGAGGGGTCATAAGACCCCAGCCAGGTGCCTATCCAGTCTCCTCTTGAAGATGTCCAGGGAAGGTGAGAGCACCACCTCTCTGGGAAGCCTATTCCAGGCTCTGGCCACCCTTACAGTGAAGTAGTTCTTCCTAACCTAAACCTATCCTCTCTCAGCTTGTGGCCATTGTTCCTGGTGACACCAGTGCCGCATAGAGGGGGAGCAAGACCTCTCTGGACCTGTTAGTGATGCCCCTGTTGATGCATGACAGGGTGCAGTTGGCTCTGCCTATTGGTTCATCACATTGGTGAATCTCATCCTGGAGTCAATCATGACTCCAAGATCTCTCTCTGCCTCTGTGCGGCCGAGAGGGTCAGCCCCCTAACCTATAACCATAATGCCGGTTCCCTCTCCCCAGGTGCAGCACCCTGCACTTGTCCTTGTTGAACTGCATCCTGTTGATGGTGGTGTGGGGAGGGGAGGAGTGGGCCTGATGCAGTAGGGAGAAGGAGTGAGCCCAAGTGCAGGGAGAAGCTGGCTTGCTGTGGTGGCGGGGGGGGAGCAGAGGGCCTGGCCCATCCCAACGCAGCAGTGGTGGGGGGAGGGGAAGAGCAGGCCTCCTCCTCCCCTTGGGCCTGGGCCCACTC
>NW_017729022.1:16953259-16955927 GCF_001723915.1 Gavialis gangeticus
GCCTCAACTTTCTCCTTCTCTGATCCCATTTTGATTAGGGTAGATGTATAATACTCCTTTACATAGAGAGCAACCCCACCCCTCTCCCTGCTGCCACAAGGTTGGCCTGGGCCTGCTGCTCCCCCCTCTTGGGCCTGGTCCTCCCCACATCAAGCCCAGGCCCACTCCTCCCCTCCCCCCACTGCTGTGGTGGAGAGAGGGAAAGTGGGCCCAGACCCCAAGCAGCAGGAGGGAAGGGGGGAGCAGGCCCGGATGGGGAGGGCACTGGGCTGCGTCCCCACCTGCTCCCACCTCATCATTCTTAATGGGCAATTTTTAATATTAATATATTAAATATTAATAATTTTAATATTAATATATTAGGCAGAAATAATGAGGCCTATATACATGTAGCAGAAATTGGTAAAAAAAAAAAAAGGACAGAATTTTAAAACAGACTATTTTATAAGGCCAACTTGTTCATTAGAAAACCAGCATTGTTTTAAACTGGCAGTGTACATACATACTAAGGACTAGACCCACAAAAGGCCTTAGGTGCTTAAATCCTGTAAATATCTGAAATCCAAATTTAGATTTTCAACACTTGTGTACAGCTGCCACTTAATTTCAAAGACTATCAAAGTTTATAGGTGAGCCATTTAGGCAGAGGACTGCAGTCAAAAGCTAGATAAAATTGCGTGCAAAACTAGAGCACAGTCGGAAAGCTTGTCTCATATTTTTCATAAAACTTTTTCCTGATCTGTCAGTTCAATTTACTGTCTCTGCAATTACATGCATCTTTTGAAAATTGCACTTTCCTAAAATACTTTCTGAAGGGCTCATTTATCTGAAAAATGAGAAGCACAAAGGTCTCACTGAAGATCAGTCTGATATTGCCCAACAAACATTGGACCATTACTCATTAACACGATTTTCTGTAAAAGTGTTAGTTAGGTGAAAGATTGTCCTATGCAGTATTTTCAACATTTATATAGCATTATACAGGTATGACTGGTTTTGTGATAAAAGTCACAAACATTCATTCTGGCTGATTAATTAGGAGTGATACCCATTTACCTAACAGAAAGTTTAACTACTGGTGTAACTTCAAAATATTAAATTGGTAAGGATTTGACCCATGGGAAACTATATGCATATCTGATGATAGAAAAAAACTCTAAGAGTGAAGGAAAATAAGAATAAAATATAATTATCTATTTCCACAGGAAAATATTAACTTGTTCCCTGAGGCACTGAACAGAATTCCTATGGATAGTAGTACTCACTAATATCTAGCATAAAATATTCTAGGAATTTTAAAATGGCAACAGATATCTGGAGAAGGAGAAGGGATGAGGATAGGGAGGAAGAAACACTTGTTGCTTCCTTGTATGCCAGAAAACCTTAAAATAAATAAATAAAACCCTCCACTCTGCTTCACTCTGTCGTTCTCAGATATTTAAAAAAAACCCCAACAGAGTTCATTAAGACTCAAGGACAATTAGCCTTGGATTCTTGGAATCTAAGTCCACAGTTGGAGAGGATCATAGTAGTAGAAGGCAGTAAGCTAGTTACAACAAGTAAAAAACTTTAAGTGAACGTGCAGTATGGGTTACCTCAACCCTAGGCCCTTTTCATATACTGAGAAGAAAGTGGGCCTGGCATCTGCCTGTGTTTAAGAGTTGGGGGAAAAAGAAACTTAAATTTTCCATTAAATCTGAGTTCATCCTAAATAGGAATGTAAATACTTTTTTTCAATATATTATTTTCCACGGAAAAAGAGTTTCCATTGTAATTATGCTTAATACAAGCATGTTTAGAGTTTTGTCATATCATCTTGTCTTACTGAAAAACAACTTTGTCAGAAAATATCCTCCTAGCTTGATTAAATCATACAACTCTCACTGATGTGTCCAGTTTGAGGTATTTTGGTGTTGTGGGGTGGGAAGGGGAAGGATCTGTGACTGAAAAGCCCAAGAGCACAATCTAATTTGGCAATTCAAAAAAAGAGTTTCAGTTTATTGCAGCTGTCCAAAAATGTCAGTCTGTTAGTTGTATTTCTGTATACTAGTAAGTAGGGGTTATGACATAGGAACAGTTCAAGTGAAGGGATGTATCTTTACGCCACAGTAGTTGTTCCATAGGACTGCCCATGTGCTCTTTTTAAGCTTGCAATTAGTGGAAGCTAAACTACAATAACTTAACCCTCTTCATTGAGAGCTAATCTACTTCTGTTTAGTTTCCACTTACTTCAGGGTTAAAGGCAGCTGCAACAGGGAAGCTGATACATGGTAATACCCCAACTTCTCTTGCCCTGTAGTCTGTAGTTCTTAGTTTTATCATGAAACCCTGATACAGAGTTGATTTATAGTGTGCTCTCAGCTAGTGTCCAGCACAAGAACAAGCCAGGCAATCTGGCATTTACTGTCTCAGTTACACTGCATGGGAAAAGAATGAATGAGGAAAAAAACATAGCGGAGTATGAGAGTTCTCCAATGGTCCTACCCTATGTGGGAGATAATAAGCAAAGGCCAAGTGCACAATAGAGATTTCCTCCTCTGGGCTGCTTCAGATTTACTGTAAAAGAAAGGAAAAAAGTCAGGTAGGAAGTGTTACCATATACCAGAGGTGGGCAAAATGCAGCCCATGGGCCAGATGCGGCCCACCAGACCATTCTATCCAGCCCATG
>NW_017729022.1:16960927-16988668 GCF_001723915.1 Gavialis gangeticus
TCAGTTACACTGCATGGGAAAAGAATGAATGAGGAAAAAAACATAGCGGAGTATGAGAGTTCTCCAATGGTCCTACCCTATGTGGGAGATAATAAGCAAAGGCCAAGTGCACAATAGAGATTTCCTCCTCTGGGCTGCTTCAGATTTACTGTAAAAGAAAGGAAAAAAGTCAGGTAGGAAGTGTTACCATATACCAGAGGTGGGCAAAATGCAGCCCATGGGCCAGATGCGGCCCACCAGACCATTCTATCCAGCCCATGTGGCCCCTAAAAAATTTAGAAAATTAATATTTATCTGCCCCTGGCTGCCTGTCATGCGGTCCTCGATGGCTTGCCAAAACTCAGGAAGCGGCCCTCCACCCAAAATAATTGTCCGCCCTTGCCATATAGTGTGCTAAGAATTAATATGGAGCACTTCAATGGTTCCATTTGCCAAGGAGCCTCCAGAGAGGCACAGCTGCTGGTATTTTCAATCCATCACTTACTGGCTTTCTACAAAGACCCAACTGCCTGAGAGAAAATTAAGCACATATCACAGCTCTCTAGAATTTGGCATGCCTTAACAAAGTAGGAAACACATGAGAATTAAGTCCTGAAATGGAAGACTAGGGGGAAGTCTACATGTTTACTAGTGCACCTGTGCTACTGTACATTGCTTAATATCTCTGAGGTAGTAGATAAAGGTGTAGTAGCTGTGCTAATGTGCAGTAGCAAAGACAAATGCTTTTTTTGTGACACTTAATGCTCAGTAGACTAATTCTACTCCGCGTTAGTGCATTAGCATGGTTTGTGCTGTGACGTGCTAATGTGCAGTAGAATAGTCAGTCCACTGCACATTAAGGTATCTTGTGTAGACGTGTCCTAGAAGTATTTTCAGGGATATGGGAAAGAAGCAGCATCAGTAGTATATACTGTCAAATCTGGCATGAGAATGCAGTGAGAGCTAATGTATCAGATGTACAAGAGAGAAATGCTGCTGAGAAACTGAGAGAGAAATGTACATTTTAAAGTTACAGATATCTAAGAAAAAAAGTCTGTAATGCTATAAATACTGTGTTAACACACCATATTTGTTAGCATTCCTAATGACAAATGGAAAAACTGTTCATTTAGAATCAGATGTTACTTCATGAGAAACTAAAGGAAAAAAGGTGTACATAGACTTCCTAGAAGTGTATATGAGAGTTATAACATTGCCACTCATGGGAGAATTGCTAGGAATTATCACACCATGGAGACTGGCTGTTTTTTCTCCCCCTTGAAAATTAACAAAATAAATGTTAGGGGGGAAACAGATTGCAAAACAGAAATATTTGATTCTCTCTGAAGACAGATTCAACAGACTTCAATTAAGGGCAACATTTTTAAATCTGAGATGAGTAAAATTAGGCATCTACATGTGCCTAATAGCATAGCATATCATATAAATAGCATGAGTTTTCAGAAGAAGGATATATTCAGTGAATTTAAAAGTTAAAGTCAATTCTCATTGGTATCTCAGAAAGATCAGACCATATGGACCACAATCCTGCAAATACTTACACCCATCTGCTTAACTTTCCATATGTGGATACTCCAGTATATCCATTATCTGCTTCAATTTAAGTAGTTAAAAATGTTTGCAAGATCACGGTCTCATTTACACACCTAAGCAGGAATTCCATTTTTTAACTCTTGTTGCCAAGTGCTGGAAACTTAAAATATGGTGTGGTAGACCTTCATCTGGGATATGTCTGCACAGCTCTATTGATTAATATCAAGTGAGGACGTGGTCCTCTAATTTAAGACAGGTACCAGTGGGTTCCTTTAGGCCAGTGTTTCTCAACCTCTTTGGACTCAAGGCACCCTCATGGCACTTAAGACAATAATCACAAAATGCCAGGTCTTAGTTTTTACTAATTTTTTACTATAGAAAAATAATAGAGCAAATCTTTTGTTGTTTTGACACTGGATCTCTCAGTGTCAAACCCCTCCCTCCACTCCGCTCACTGCAAATTAGCAGAGTGGGGAATGCCTGCATGTACGGCACCCAGTAGGATAGAATTTGTTTTGAAACTGGTAATCTGTTTGAAATCTCTGGGTTTACCTTGTGAATCATGTTTCCCAACCTAACAGTGTTAACACTGTGTGACATACTGTGGTACTCTTGAAAGGACCTCGAGGCATCCCAGGGTGCTGCAGCACTTTAGTTGAGAATCACTGCTTTAGGTTTGGAGGAAGATCAAATGTAAGGATCATAAAGGAAAATATTTACATTTTCATATAAACACCATTCTTGTACTCTTCATATATAGACTAACTTAACTATTATCTTTCAGTGTAGAAAATAATAGTATTATGAAACCTCCTCTATTGTTATAAACCAGCAGATTAAGTATAAGTATGTGATACAACATACCTAGACTCCCCCGTCACACCAAAAAACGGTATGTTTGACCATTTTCTTCCTATTTTATACACTTTGTCAGCAATCTTTTATTATAAAAATCCCATCTCTATTCCTTATAGAAGTTTTAAAGTCATTTCACAGTTGAGTGGAACCCTAAACAGAGCTATCTTAGTGTAATGAAGCAGAAAACGATTGCTCCTTAACAAGACTGGTATATGGTGACAAACAGCTCATAAAAATCCCATCTGCCACAAAATGGTTCTATTTCAGTTACTTTTGAATCTAAATGCTATATTTCCTGTTTCTTTTCAGAAAGAAGAGCAAATATATAAAGCTTAAGCCATCAAATTATCTTCTGACAAGGAAAAAACCCCACCATGAACACAAAAACACTCATTTTTATAATGCACTGATGCTAATCATTCCCAGCATCGCAAAGGTTTAGTGCTGTTTTGGACACATTTACAGAGCATGGGCTTTTGTAAAGGAAAGAGAAAATACTGTCAAATCATACTATAGAGAAACACTTCTGATGATTTAACAGTTAAGAACTACATGTAAAAGCAATCTGTTGCCAGTTTTTTATTGTAAAAATAAATCCCTAGTGACTGCAATCAAACAGAAAGTAATTATCTGTGACTGTACCAACAGTTATCCTGCATACATGAATGCAATTTAGGGCCAGATCCTGTAGTCTAAGATACTTAACATCTTGTCATGTTTATGGGAAGTTTGCCTCTGTAAAGGTGGTGTATTTTGCCTATTTTCCCAGTTTTGGGTATATATTTCTATTTGATTTTTTGATAATCTGCTGTAATGGATAGACTAGATTTGAACGGTACCAACTGTAGAGTTTTAAGATGGTCATGTATGAGTCTCATGTTCCTTATAATTCATACAGTGCTCTCCAAGAAAAACTTTAGGGATTCTCAAAATTTTGGCCCCAAAAAACCTATTTTCATATCTATTATACAGAGTATTCCCTACTGATTTTAACATTGAGACAAATTTTCAAGAAATAATAAGAATAAAAAGAGGTAGGTGCAATGGCATCAGCTTTTTCAAAGATATTGTTTAGAAGTGGATGCACAGGCAGCTGGTGGTTTAGTGCTAGATAATTAGTGCTTAACAGAGAAGTTGAAGTCCAAAGAGTTGATACAATGGACAAAGATAAACTCTTTTTTTGTTCAGAATTGAGATGGTTCTTGGTCTAGGAAAATGCTCTAGTAGTGACTGATGTAACAGAGGAGGTATACAAACATGGCAATTAGGAAAGGCAAAAAAAAAAATCAATAAGTATTTCAGTTGCGGAAAATATGATTGTTTCTAATAGCATTAATGCTTCACTATCTAGTAGACAAGATATTGTAAGCAAAGCATTCGGCATATAGCATTAGAATGATCAAAGTAGCTTTTACATTCCTATTTCAATCTACAAAGCTAACTTGAAAAGCCTCTACTATTAGACAGTCACTGATGTTTTCCTACTCACTGAACTGAGAAGCTTTCCAAAGTTTTATGAAGTTTGTTTTGAGGCACATAGAAAATTTGTACCCAGAAGGCTTCCTTCTGACTATATAACAGCTGTGCAATTGACATTAGGGCAGAAACATCTTTGAGGTTGCCTGGAGGTTGTTCAGTAATCTGCCCTAAGGCTGTTAGAAGCAGAAAATACCAATGAGATTTTGGGGAAGAGTCTGATCTCTGTTTGCAGAGATGTAAATCTGAGCAACTGTAGTGGAATTACTCTAGATTTACGTTGGTGTAGCACAGCAGAATCTGACTCAGCCTCCTGTGGTTGATGTCTTGCCATGATTCATTATACCCTGGATGTTAAGGACTGGGACTTGTTGGCAGGTGCCCAATTATTCCCTGCTGTTGGCAAGTGCCCACTGTTTACATTGGGACATACCTCAATCTCATGCCTTCCCCTTTGCACCACTTATTATATTCCTCATCTTTCTTGCGTGCACTTCTGAATATAATAGAGCAAGGAGCAAATACAGGAAATATGTTTAGAGATACAATTTAGTGAAAGCTACAAATTAAGGTTTTTCAGAAGTAGAGAAAAACTGTGCTTCTAGACAGCAGATCATTTTCTGTAATGAAAGTCTACTTACTTACTGGTACGAGCTGTATGTGCTGGAACTCAGTTGAACTTTTTTTCAATTATAACAATAATTGTAAGTCTATGAAACTTGGATAAACCTGCACTGAGAGTTCATGCTTCCACATGGAAATCATGGGTAATTCAGTAGTTTACAAGATACGGTCACACCATGAAAAGAGCTACTTAAATTTATATTAAAGTAGCATGCATAGATTTCACTTAGGATGGTGCTGGGTGCTGTTGTAACAAGTGGGAGTCCCAGGGCCCATCTAAGCATAGGCCCACTGGCTTGCTTCAAGGTAAGCCGCCTGCCTACCTTACCTGCCATGCCTCCATGATAATGATTGAAAGATGTCAATAACGTGGAAGGCTGCCCTTTTACCTGGGGCCATATACACTGCTCCAACCTTCCCTATACCATGTCCCATGCCTCACAGATGGCATTCATGTTCTTCCAGTATTCCCTCCTGGGACCCAAGCCCCAGAGTCTCACACAGGACTCTCACCACTGGAGCTTGTAGTCCCAGTGCCTTCATGCTGGGCTCTCCTTCTGTGCATTCCTTGGGGCTTCCAGCCCTTATTCCTTCAGGGCTCCAAGCCCCTATCAATTCTAGGCTCCAAGCCCTGAGCAACTCTGGGCTCCAAGCCCCATCTCTTACCTTACACTGGGCTACAACCCCCTATCCCTTTACCCCAGGAGCTTCTCGCATAGCTCCCTGTAGTCTTAGGGCCCCACCCCATGGAGCTTTACTCCCGGCTCCCTTAGTCCAGCCTCAGATCTCACCGTGAGTCCAGGCTCCATCCTTGACCCCTTCACCTGGCCAGCACCCTGCCTCAGAACTCAAAACTATGCAAACACAAAGCAAGATGTAGTTCATATTCTGATTAAATTAAAATTTAGGAAGCAGTAAAAAGTCCCAGATGGCGCGTTCACATGAGATGCTATGGCGACATAGCATCAGTGGGGACAAACTGTGATGTTGACACTATGCCCATTGCTACAGCAACTTAACATCTAAAGAGAACTGCGCACTACCAGGACTGTGCAGTACTGATGGGTACTGCTAAAGCAAGTACTAAATTACTGCACAGTACCAAATGCACAGTCATGGGCATGTGTAGATGTGCCCAGAGAGATTAGTTAGCTGGATAAGGCTAGGTCCGTGGCTCTTACTATACATTCTTTAAGCCATTGGAGCATTTCAAGGGTACTTAGACCTGAAATAAACAGGTGGTGACCAGCTCATTGGGCAGTGCTAAAAAAAATCTTTGGATGGTATAGAGTCAGCAAAGATGTGTTTTATTTGTAGCCAAAAGAGTGCAAGTTAGAGCATTTCTTATATCCGTGGCTTTCAACCTATGGTCCATGGACCCCTGGAAGTTTGCTGACTATGTCTAAGAGGTCTAGGAAAGATGACTATGATCAATCAAAAAGTATGTGAATACCCACACTTATAGTTCAAAGGAATCTGCACCTCCACTTGAAATTTCCAAAGCGGTCTGCACCTCCATTCAAAAATATTTAGGGGTTCACAAATTTAAAAAGGTTGAAGACCGCTACTTTAGATCACTTAATATACCAAGAAACTACTTTGGCATCTCTTCAGGCTGGGTGTAAGTGATTGCTTAGAACTGAATCTAATGAGTTTTGACATGAAACTAGGCAATGCTGAGCCATTTCAGTAGAATCTCAGCCTCAATAATATATTATGAATAGTACACCACAAACTTACAGGTAAGTGGGGTAAGACAGCAGTATCACTAAGGGCACAGACAGAAGTTATATTTTTTTAGATCAGTCCCTGAAAGCACTCTACAGCCATGCTGTGACATGCATGGCCTCAGAGCACTTTTAAAGAGGATGATTGCATAACAAATTAACACTCATCAGCTGAGATATCAGACGAAGGTGCTCCACTTTGGAGCACCTTAGGGAATTTATGTTTCCCAGGAACAATCTGTGTTGTGACTGGTGCTGTCAGCAAGAGGGGAGGAGAAGTGAGCTGCTGGTTTGGGTTTACCCACCATGAGCTGGTGGGGTGGGTGGACTGAAGCCCCCTTGCCTGGCAGCCCCACCCCCCAGCCCACCCCTCTAGCTCAGGCTGGGCAAACCCTAGCCTGCAGCTTGCTTCCCTTCTCCCCCAACTCCTGCTTATAGCCCCAGAGCTGGGAGGGAGTGGGGCAGGGCTGGAGGAGAGGAGTGGCAGGCACACTCCTCAGGCTCCTGAAGGCAAACTTGATGCTCTCCCTGCTACCCTACAGATGAATGTCTGTTAGGTTGATGGGGTGCTCTAACTCATAGTACTATAAAGCACCATGAGTTAGAGCAGGGGCCTGCATATCTGTCAGTGCCCTATATGCCAAGGATATTACACTTTAGTTTAAACCTAAATAATTTCAGACCCAAACTCAAAGTGAATCTCAGTGGGTGTGTCACATGTGCAAATGTTGCTGAATGGGTTTAATCTAGAGTAAATAACTCTGGAGTAAACCTCCTGGGCAGGCATCAATGCATGCACACACTTGGGAGCAGATTTGGTATTCCCCACCCAGCTGGGGGCTCACTGTTAGCTGCCTCATTGATGGATTGGGGCAGAAGGCTGGGACCCGTCCCTCCCTGGAGCTCTTTCCAAGTTCTGCAGCTCAACTGACCAATTGGGGCATAGGGCTGGGACCTACCCCTGACTGGGACAGTTCTTGGCCAACACTGGGCTGTGCAGGGAAGTCTGCATATGCAGCCCAAAGCTGGCTGGGGACTGCCTGAAATAGCACAGTCCTTATCCATCTCCACGTTGCACATACAGATTTTCCTGTGCAGCCCAGAGCTGGCCAAGAACTGTCCCAGTCAGGGGTAGGTCCCAGCCAGCTCCAGGCTGGGTGGGGAACTCTTCCCATGCAGGGAACTCCCAGGCCCACTCTGCAATCTTGATTGTGGAGCTGGGGCTGGGAGCTTGTTCTCTCCTGGGGGCAAGGAACAATCTCCCAGTCCCCACCAGGAGACAGCTGCCCCCTAGCCACCTATGTATGCTGTCATGGACAACTGGTGCCGCCTTAGTTGGGGGGGGGCATGTGCCCCCCCAGCAACCAGTCAGTGACTGGAGGGGTCCCCCATGGCCAATCTCACTGACTGGGGGGCAGGGTCCCCTGTAGTTGATTCCATCAACCAGGGCCAATCTCGTGGTCCTCCCATGGCCAATCTCACCAATGTGGGGGAGGCAGCCACAGTGCTCCCACTCCCCAGCCAGCGCTTGCAGGAGGGGGCACCAGCACTCCCACCTGCCTCCCTGCCCATCACTTAAGTGGCTAGCGCAGCTGGTCAGGTGGTGCATGTGCACCCCTGTGCATCCCCTATGCATTGCCACTGCATGCTGTACTGTGTAGTAATTACTTGTAAATAAATTTGCTACTTGTATTTACAGGTAGCAAATTTACTTGGGATTAGAACAAATTACTGTACAGTAAGTGCCAGTACATGTAGACGGTGACACACTGTAATTTGCTCTACTGTGCAGTAAAGTATCTTGTGTAGACACCCAGTGACTATTAGATTCACACAAAAGCAAAAGCAGAAAAATGCTTTCTATAATCTTTAACAAATTAGAACTACTGACTGTCCACAAACCTGACCTTTATTACTTTGTGCTTATAACTGGCTAGAAAAATATTTTCCTGTGAGAATTTTCATAGGAAAAGGTCTCCATTCAAAACTTTTCCTTTTGAAAACATTTTTGCTGTTTTAAAAAATATTGCCAGTTGGAAAAAAAGGCAACTTTGTTTTCTATGCAGAAAGAATTCATTGGGTTACTATGAATACTATACTTTGTGGTACCTTTTCTTTAATGAACTACAGCTTTCTTCTGTCTTTCTAGGGCAGGAATGGCAAACCTGTGGCATACATGCTACAAATGGCACAGGCATCCTTTGCGTGAAACACTGTAGATCAGGGAGGGAACAGGGAACACAGCAGCAGATGGAGCAGGGAATGAATATCACATCAGCAGACTGGGCAAGGAGCACAAGGCAGGGAGCAGAAGCAAAATATCAGATCAGGGATTGGAAGAGTATCAGAACGGCACTTAGGGTAGTGGTAGGGCTCATTGTATGGCACATGTGCCAAAAAGATTGACCACCCCCCCACTACTCTAGGATAAAAGAAACTAAGAGGTGTTCACCTTTTTATGTTTGTAAAGCAAAACAAAAAATAAAAGATCATCAAGTTACTGTTTCCCTTCCCCCACCCAAACATTCTCATTTTGGAAAATAAAATCTTTAAACAGATTACTGTATGAAAAATTTTCTAATGCTTTTTAGAGTAAAAATGTTGTTAAAAATTAAGACAAATTGCTTTATTGCAGTTTGTGATACAGAAGGCAACTGTAAGCACAATTTTGTTTAAGAAATGCCAAAAACAAACCCCAAGTTTTCTAGCTCCAAGCCCATTGCTACCTCTACTTGTTCATGTTGCCTTTGTATAGTGGTTCTGTTCTCTCAAACTGATTGGGATCTTGGGTCACAGGTGCTCCTTCTATACAGTATTTTCCTATATTGATTGAAGTCCCATTGACTAATGTTGCAGGCTTTAGTTAATCTGAAGGTCCATATGAGATACATATAATTAACACCCTTTTGTTTGCAATCAAACAGTGCAACCGCATCTTGTCACATTAGATCTAAAGAAGTTTTGTGATGCAAAAATCAAAGGTAATTTGTGCAAATTACCTTTGACAATGACCAGCCACATTTTTTGCTAGCCCCACCATGTTACACATATAAAGCATATATAAAATTTAGAAATCTCTAATAGAGCTCTCTAATCCTCCTTTCTTTGTTGATGTGCAATGAGAATTTTAAAATCAGAAGCTTATGACCAAAATCTGAACTTGAAGGAATAAACACTGTTTTAGTTGACTTCAGAAGGGGATTCAAATGTGCAAAGGGGACAATACAGCTCTTATTTAAAAATTCATACTGAAACTAATTTTTAGTAATAGTCTTATACCATATTTCAAGCACTTTCAATTTTCCTGGAAACTTAAGTATAAACAGGATTTAAATCACTCAGATGCAACTCAACTTAACTGTTTCTATCAGAACATAATAGGATTCAAAATAATTATGAGGTTTTGCGTGAACCAGTGAATTCAAGGGAAATACAAGCCACAGAAGCTTACCGTTGTACACTAGCGCCTTATATCAATCAACAGCAATTCAGTATTAGCTGGATTAAGGCAAAGATTACTTCCAACCACGCAGGACAGAATTTTAGTCGAGTAGCTCAACAACAAGCTCAACTGCCATATGAGGATTTGACATAATTGACAAATCTTAAATGCCATCCATAAACAAATAAAAGCCCATATCATGCTCTTTAATAAATGACTCCAAAGATACACGTGTATTGTACATGCACACACATGCATACCTTTGCACACACACTTGCATGAGCATGCACATGCATGTACACACACACTCTTTCTGTTAGAATAAAGTCTAGAAAGGAAATAAAGTGGCGCTTCTAAGCTCTCTAAGCTCAAAACTAAAACACAAGGAACATATCTACATGAGATGCTTAACTGCACAGAAGCGTAGTTCACTGCTCAGTAAGTGCGTGTGTCTACATGTGCACATGGTTACTGCACAGTAAAAACCCCTAATCATGAGCAATGTTGATACCTGCATCTACAGATGCAGGTATCAAATTTACTTGTGTAGCTGGGTATACATGGGTTTGTACTCCCCTCTCCAATTGAGGCAATTATTGGCAGGGCAGCGTGCTGTGGAGGGACACAACAGCCCACGGCCGCCTCTGAACCCTATAGTCAGGCCCAGTCAATTAACCCCTAAACCATATATATATTGATTGGGCAACCTTATAACTTTATAAATATACAAACTATTACTTCTACTTATTCACATAAATTATAAGGCACAGTCTACAAATATAACAAGCAATCCTTAGACTACCTGGGCACCCTCCAGGGCAGGGGCCCCTCTCCCAAGGTATCACTATAGGAAAGGAGGTGCAGGGAAAGAAAAGAAGAGGGAGACTACAAAGGCTCCTAAGCCTGCCCTATCACCTTTCACAACCCTGCTGGTCCCTCCCCTGTGGGGACCGTCTCTCCAGGGTAATTTACTACTCCACAGTCCTAGAGAGTTGCCTCCCATTCTCCAGGTCGAGCTCTGTTCCCTGCTGGGCTTTCCTGCTGCCCAACTCTGCTGCCGTCGGCCTGGCTTAGGGCCACATGCACTGCTGTGTGCGCTTTGCCTTGTGCTAAGGGTTGGAGGCCCAGACAGCCTTGTGCAGCACTGAACCTCAGTCTGCTCCTGGACCGTCTGTCCAGCATCATCTGCACTAAGCTGCTGCCTGGTGCCAGCAGCTGTTAGAATCTCTTACCCTCCACGTAGTGCCTCCTGCACCAAGCTCCCAGCATCATGTGGAGGTTGGGTACCTGAGCCACTCAAGCAGCTCCAAAGATCCTGCTTCATGCACCAGCCTGTGCACTGTGTCTCTGGCCGCATGCCAAAGTTTGCAGACCTGAGCCACCTCATGCAGCTCCCAGAATCTGCCATGCTGCTCACCAAGAGCCTAACTGCTGGAGCAGTCCGTAGCTCCCCACCAAAAGAAATCTTCAGGGGCTCTTCCAGGCTACTGCTTTGTCCTGCTGAGAAGCTCTCCTTAGCTCTTCTAAGCCCTGCTCTTCTCTCTTCTCCATCCCCAACACATCTCCCTCATGCTGGGCACGCAGCTTTTTTTATACTCTCCAGGGCTCCATCCCTGACATCTTCCGGACCTGCCAGTGTTGCAGCCTACAATCAGGTCTGAAGAAGCTCCTCTCCCTTTCCCCTCAGGAAAGGGGCATGACTTAATTCCTCTTGCTGCCTCCTGATTGGTGAATGGGGCTCAGCAGTCAAAACAGCAAAATCTCAAGTCTGGGAGTCATCCCAAGCTCTGAAAGGTAAGCCTGCTACACTTGTGATTAGTTACTGCACAGAAATGCACATGTAGATGTGACCTGGGAGCAAATTTGCTCTCAGGTCAGCCCTGCCACTAGATGGCCAGTCTAAGGCATTTTGAGCCCTGGGGCAGACTAATAGGAAGCCTGAGGTGACTCCAGGCATTGTGTCCCCCTGGGCAGACTAGTGTCACCAGCTGGCCTGCATCTGGGGACCACTGCTGCAGTGCTGCATACCTGCCAAGCCCATGGTGTGCAGACCTGCAAGTTGCTGTAGGCTGCTGCAGCCTCCTGACAGGTGGGCCAACCCCCCAGGCCCAGCTGCAGGCAGCTTTTGGCTGCTTGGGCCAGCTCTACCTGTCCACAGCTTCACGTGCCTACAGGCTGCCCTGAGCCTGCAGGTGCTGCAGGGCATTCTCTCAGCCATGTGGATGTCAGTCCTACACGGGACCCCTGCCTTGGGCTCTGCAGGTAGCTGCCCAAGCCTGGCAGCAGAGGAACCAGCACAGGAACCACAATGAGCTCATCATTACTGCTGTCCATATGCATGCCCATGCCTGCCACCCAATGCTCCATCTGGTCACAGGAGGAGGCTGGTGACCTCATGGTGCTGTAGGGTGAGGTGGAGGTGCAGCACCAGTTCTAGCAGGGTGGGTGCTCCAACACTCACATCTATGAGGGGCTGTCAGGCTGGATGCAGAAGTGTGAGCACAACTGGTTGGTGCAGCTGGGTAAATGCTGTGTAAATGTAAAAGGCTTGCAGGCACAGTGGATTGCCATCACTTACCACTACTGTCAGTTGGAGAGTGCCTGTAAGTACAAAATGTTGCAAACTCTCACAAACAGCTTCTTTCTCATAGCTCTGCAGCTGCATGTGGGGGAGGCTGCACTTGACAGCCAGGATGCAGCCTCAAGGTTGCCATCACCTGTGTCTGGGATGCTGTCGATATGATGGCTCCACCAGAGGAGGACTCTAAACAGGACCCTTTTCCTGGACTGCCTGGTCATGGCATCAGAGAACAAGCTGGTAGTTGCTCGAGCCTGGCAGGCAGAGGACATAGCCTAACAGGACAGGTGGCAGGTGGAGCAAGTGGCCCACCAGGGCGGGTGACCAGTGGAGGAGATCAGGGAGGAGGATCTATTTGTTGAGAAGTAAGGGGGAGGGTGGACTCTGGTTGATGCAAGGGGAAGAAAAACTTGTTCTTCTGAGATGCATCTGCAGTGAGCGTGGTGCTAGGGTTGGGTGTGGGGGCTGGGAAGTCTGTGGGTGGTAGTGCAGGCAGGATAGAGTAGGAGGAGGAAGTAGTCAGCCAGAGCCTCCCACACTAGATGCCCTGGACCCAGCTTATGGGTGCCTGGCTTTCCTGTGGTGGCAAATGTCACTCCTAGGGGGAGTGGCTTTTGCCACAGCAGGTGCTGCTTCCACTGCCAGGCATCTTCCCTGCACCATGTCTCCTCCACCCAGGCCTCACAGAAAAGCTTTCTCCAGGCCTCACAGATCTAATGCAGAACACAGGCTGTGAAATGACCCAGGGGAGGTTGTTCTCAATCAACTTAAGGCAGATGGTGAGGCTGCTGATTTGGCCGAAGGCACACTGAACCATGACATGGGTCCAGACCAGGTACTGGTTAAAGTGGGCCTGGTTAGGGTCCAGGTGGCTGAAATAGGGTCACATGAGCCAGGGCAACAGTAGGTAGGTGGGGAACCCAATGAGGTGGGGTGGAACTACCGTGGCACCCAACTTCAGGTCCAGCACCCCTGGTGTGAAGTACCCACTCTCCACCAGGCCTGGCAGGCCACAGATCCTGAAGATATGGGCATCATGGGTACTGCCCACCCTGCCAGTGTTCCCGTGCATGAAGGTCCTGCAGTGGCCCACAATGGCCTGGAGCACCATGGAGTGAAAGCACTCTAGCTGTAATAGGGGTAGTCTCCATGTGGTGGGCAGTTGACTGGGATGTGGGTCCCTCCAGGGCACCGATTCAATGAGGGAATCCCAGGGCATGGAACCCTGCCAGTGGCAGGGCATCATGCATGCAGAGCATATCCTGAGGGCACCACACACCTCCAGGATTGCCTCTCCAGTGGTGGCCTTGCCCACACCAAACAGTAGTTGATGTACTGCAAGTTGGCAGGTGTGGCCAGCTTCAGCAGGGCAAGAGCCATTCAGGTGTCTGTGGGGACAGACAGCCACATAGCAGTGTTCTGCCACTCCAGGTGTTGCTGGAACTGCCCCAGGAGGTCCAAGAAGGCCATCTTGAAAGCCTCCAGTCCCTACTTGTCATACAAGGGGTGCTGGATGATATGCTGCCACCGGTATTGGCTGGCCCAGTAGGCCCAATGGTGAAGCCCAGGATAGCAATGGTGACGCTGGTGGTGGCATCCTGGATCCCATTTTCAGCATTCCTGGTTGGGTCTGTCCAGGGGGATGGGGTCAAGATGGCAGGTACACAGTAGTGGCTATGTAACAGTGTGTGGTAGGCAGGCAGGTGGTCACTGCACATGGTGGAGCTAGGAGGGGACAGATAGCCATGGGCCAGGCAGCAATTAGCATGGCAGGCCAGAAGGGTTGTCATGGTGGCCAGATGAGTGCAGGGTGCTGGTCATCGCTGCCAGGGGCAGCAGCAGCTATGGTGCAGGGAGGCAGAGGTGACAAGGAGAGCACTGCCATGTGCTATCCCTGCACTATGTATGCTGCTCCTGGCCAGGGAAGTGGCTGCCCAGAGCAGCAAGTGCGACTGGATTTTGAAGAGGGCTACTGGCATCTGCAGCTGGATCCTGGAGCTCCTTAGGGTGGCATCTGAGGTCCTTTGTACTGCCCCAGGAAGTAGGAGAAGATTGGCAGCAAATCTGCTGCTGATTCACTGCATGTGTAGATGCCTGCCTGGCACAGTTTAGCTGGCACTACAGCAAATGCACATGTAGATGCACCCAAGGGGTATGTCTACATGTATTTTGGATCTAGGAGAAGTTTACTCATGAGTAAACTACTTACAAATAGATGCTCCTGGGCAGGAATCTACATGTGCAGGGAAGCAGGAGCAGATTTGCTGCTAATAGCACAAACTGCTCCCACTTCCTGGGGCCCTGAAATGGGCCCCTTCCACCACCAGGGAGAGGTCCAGGCTCCCCCTGGTTGTTAGCCATGGGGCTGGCAAGGAGCACTGGGCCAGGAGATAGCTAGCTCCTGGCTGAGGTAGGGACATTGCAACCTGCCCCTGGGGGGCTGCCTGCAGCCATGAAGGGACAAATGTCCCCCTGCTTTGGCAGAAGGGAGCCCCTGGCCCTGGCACCTTGTTCAGAGGCAGAGGGCATGAAAAGAGAAGCAGGGAAGGGGCAGGTCCAGTCCCCTGCCCTGATCCACCAGCAGGGCAGCCAGCAGCTGGTGGATGGAGGCAGGGACGTGGGACCTACCCCACCCCTGCAGCTCTTTCCAGGCCCTGTACCTTGATCACCTGAACATGGCATGGGGCTGGGACCTGCTCCTGACTGGGACAGTTCTCAGCCCCTGCTCTGTGATCACAGAGCGGGGTCTGGAAAACCAATTCACTGCTCAACTCCAATCACAGAACTCCCCAGCTCCAGCTCTCCAGCCTGTTCCCCACCCAGTACCATGATCATGGAGCCAAGCAGGGAACAGGCTCCCCAGCCCCCACCAGAAGGGAGCTCCCTGCTCCAGCTCCATAGTAACACTAGCTGGCACTAGGAGAAAAGGATCTCCCAGCCCCCTGCTCTCTGATCATAATGGTGAACCAGGGGCTGGGAGATAAGGATCTCCCAGCCCCCACGACCCGTCTATTATCTTGTAGTGGGAGGGCGTGGAGCTCCTTGTTGCCAGGGCAGGGGGACAGTCACCTCCCAGGCTCCACTGGTGCAGCTCCCAGAGACAGCAAGTAATTTCTGGCCCTGGTGGCTGGCTGACCAGAAGCAGATTTGTTCCCTGTTAGGCGTCTACATGAAAGCTACTGCTCATTAACTAATTCCAAGTAAATCTGCTACTTTCATTTGCAGGTAGCACATTTACTCATGATTAGCAAAGTTTACTGTGCAGTGAACATGTGCACATGTAGATGCATGTGCTTACTGTGCAGTAAACTATGCCACTGCACAGTAAAGCATCTTGTGTAAATGCATCCAAGGAAAACCAAAACCCCCCAAAAAACTACCCTACCCCTTTACTCCAAATGCTAAGAATTGACAGCTTGCCCTATACAGAAGGCCAAGTTCTATAGCTCCCCACGAATCTATCCAAACACAGCAGAAGGAACAGTCCACTAAGTCCTACTTCTGTAGTGAAGGTGAGGATGCCGCTATCAACTGTTTCTCCAGGTACCCTGTTACAGCACTTGTGCACTGCTATCCCAGTTCTAGGAGATTTGGGAGTAAGAGTTCTACTTTGCAGCTGTACTCCCTCTTCATGCACGACCAAGTCTGTTTACATCCTCAGACAGACTTTGGTTTCCACATCTCCTTGACTTGGTTCAAAATCAGTATGGACTGAGTAAACTTCTCCTAGATCCAATTAAGCTTAGCTGTGCTCAGAACAAAAACAAAAGTTATTTTCACTTTTTTACTCCTTAAGCCAAGATATTTCTGGGAACCAATCTATCCCTGACAAAAATCAACCAACCTGCACCTGGATGGTATTCCAGCAGCCAGAGTTCAAGTAGACACAATCATTATGAGATCACTGAATGTGATGAATCTACATGTGTGAATCTGAAGTTATGTTCTGTTGAAGCTGGTAATACCAATGCATGTATACTTTTAACTTATGTTTGCAATATATTTTATGCCTGCCTGCCACTCTTTCCCACACTTATGACTTAAGTCATTTATTTATGAAGGCCCTAAAATAAACATAAGAGCTACATCCCATTTTCCCCAACAACCTCCCTTCAACCTCTAGCAAAAGGGATGATTGCTTAATATAACATTTGCCCCAAAGGGGGCATGTCTGCATGTGCACTTTGCTGCTCAGACTAATATAATGCTCAGTAAAGTGTTGTCATCTATACATGCACAGCCATTACTGCACAGTAGATTAATGTAAAACACTATTTTCTAGCATTGAAAGATACAGGTACAAGCAATGGCACTTTACATTAATGCACTTAAATGCATGTGTAGATGCTGACCCAGGAGCAAATTGCTTCTCGTTAGCCCAGGCAGGAGGGAGCCATAACACCTTCTCAACTTAGCCCCAAGGTGTGGGTGGAGTCCAGGGGGAGAAAAGCTGCCTCTCGCTCTGGGTGCAGCACCAGATGATGTGGAGCTTGGGTCTTAGCTCACCTCCCTTCCCCGCTGAAGTCAGGACTACCCCAAGATCTGTGCTGCTCAGAGCTACCCCTGGAGCTGAGAACAGCTTCTCCCCCAGTCTCTGGAGCCCATGCCCTCTGCCAGCCCCTGGACCCCCTACTAGCCTGGGGCTGACACCTGGACAGCTGGCACTCCCCCTGGCTACTGCAGGGGGTCAGAGGAGGGCTGGACTCAAGTGTTCCTGTCAGACTTATTTGTTCCTGACACAGACACACTTGTAGACATGCACCTGGGGCTAGCTGGATAAATTCAGGCACATTTATTGTGCAGTAAATTCAGGCACATTAATTGCCTGTGTGGACATGCCCAGGATTGTTATACAGGTAAAAAATCCCTCACCTGTAGCAAACCCCCAGGTGGTTTTTTTTTGTTTTTTTTAAACTTAAAAATACATTCCTTCCCCTTCCCCAACCATTTCTGACCTTCTCTCTGCCCTTTCTATCCCTTATAAGTAGTCATAGGTAAGCTAGGTACTTGTATGCTATTATTGTAATAAGCACCTTTTTATATTGTCAATAGTGTCCTGTTATGTGTGTATTGATTTTTACTGTTTTATATTGTACTATATATTGTATTCCTATAATTTTTGCATTGATTTTTATCATTTTATATTAATATTGTATGGTTTAGGTCTGTGTCTGTAAAGTTAACCAAAGTAATTTCAAGTAATGTCAAGCCTCCATCTCATGTTCCCTGCCCAATACAATAGGGCATACCCTACTGTATAGTATGTTGCATACTGTGACTCATACCTACCCCTCCTATGTAAATTGGTTTCTGAATGAATGGGAATGAATGAGGGTACTTGAGGCATAATAGTAGCAGGCCTCTACTGAATGATCAATAACGACCAGACCATTAACCCAACCACTGGATCATTGCCTCACATAGACTCAGATTTCATAGACATTAGGGCTGGAAGGACCTCAGAAGATTGAGTCGAGCCCCCTGCCCGAAGGGCAGGAAGTCAGCTAGGGTCATAGGATCCCAGCAAGATAAGCATCCAATTTACTCTTGAAGGTGTTCAATGTAGGTGCTTGAACCACCTCCAATGGCAGGCTGTTCCAGACCTTGAGGGCTCAGACAGTAAAGAAATTCTTCGTTATGTCCAGCCTGAAATGGTCTTGCAGGAGTTTAGAACTGTTAGACCTTGTCATCCCTTGGGGCGCTCTGGTGAACATACGTTCCCCAGATACTGGTGGTCACCCCTGATAAACTTATAGGTAGCCATCAGATCACCCCTGAGCCTGTGCTTTTCCAGGCTAAATAGCCCCATGGAGCCCCCAGGGGTGGGGCTTCAATACACATGTCCCAACCTCCAGTGGGGGTTGAGAAAACCCCAGATGGAACTTCCTTCGCTCCCTTCCCATTCTGCAAACAGTGACAGGTTGGCAGACAAACAAAGACACAAGTTAAAGAAGATGCTGTGTTTTGAAAGTTAGGGTTTAGATTTTCATCCTATTGGCAATTTTTAAGCTGTCTTCAGCCATGCATTTGTCTTAGGTCACAGCTATAGGTTGCTTTCTGCAGCCTGATTGGGTGAAAATTGTCACTTCTGTCTGTGCACTTATACTTGTCATTAAATTAAGTTCTCTGCTCCCGCACAGCACACCCCCCACCACACACTGTTCTGGAACTCCTGAAAGAGGATTGGTTCCAAGTTTTCAAATATCTTAAAATACTTAGTTAAAAACTGGAATATAATTTTTTTAATGCATCTATAGGTAATTAAGATTCCTTCACCTGAAAGATAATTAAAATATTTTTTTAAAAAAGCAACCCCTGTAGATATTTCCTCCTTCCTAGACTAGAAAAGGCATTCATTAAATTCACATCTTATTGCTGATGAAAATTATACAGTTTCTCTTCCTTTTTATGTTAAGTAGTTATTTTTGAGTGATACAGAAACATCTGACTCCCAAATCTGTTGTATGTTTTTCCTAATATAATCCATAGTTATTACTATAAAATATGTTATATAACAAGTAAATATTAATAATCACCATCCAAATGAGGAAGATAAACACACCTGTACAGAATTTACCATTTGGTAACTAATCACAACACAACTATAATGATGCACTACGTGGAATTAATGAGTGAAACCTATTGCTTCATAAAATTTCATGCACAACTTTAGTTTGCATGGGTCATTAGTATTCATAGTTAAACTGTGTCCTTTGATGTGTATTAATAATGTTCCTTGGGGTTAAGCAAAAGAATAATTCATAAATACGCCTGCAAGGAGGAAGACACCATAATTAAATCATAATAATTAACATGGATATTGGATTACACTGGATAACTAATCTGGATATCTCATACATTTTGAAACACGCAGATGGAGGTATATATGTTCCAGGGCAATTCACTATATGCTGCACAGGTATAGGTCATTTTCTTTGGTAGTGTACAGTAGTTATTTTATTGTCTCTTATATCTGATTATTCTTTTCATTGTTGTTGTTTGAAGACCCTCCCTACCTCTGGGCTTCTGCAAGGGTAAGAACTCAGTACCACAGAACAATAAAGGAGAACAAAGATTACCAGGGGTACCTAGGAACTCACACCCAGCTAAGTAGCTCAGGCAATAAATCAGCAGTAGTAAGAAACCTTAGCAGAGTGCCTTGCTGTTTTAGGGCACTCCAATAAGGCCCAAACTTGAGCAGGGTCAGGAGAAGGAGAGAGAGACTGACATCCCCTTCTGGGACATTACTCTCTCTGAGGTGACACAATTACTAGCACCTCATCCAATCACATGGGCTGACAAAGGAGAACAACCTCAAAGAACCCTCACTCCCCTTTTCCCTAAGATAGCAGGAGGACAAAGGATGAGAACCTGGCAACCTCAGTTATATCTGCAGGCCTTACCAATGCCTGGACATATAGCTCTAATTTTCTCTCCATTGTGGTCCTCTACCAGCAGCAATTTCCCCAACCTCTCTGGACTCCATTTTTTTTTATCTTCCTCCTCTCCAAAGAGTCTCCTTTCTTTTTACTTCCTTACATTCCCTTGACAGTATCACTGTAACAGGTTGCTTTCCCTAGCACCATCTTCTCTGTTATCCACACCCTAGGTGGGACACCCTTGCAGTCCCCTCTAAGGTTTCTTGTGTCCTGCTCTTTACTTGCCTGCCACATCTTGATGGAAATTATGTTGATGCTCTTGAAAGTGGGAGACTACCTATTGTGTTTTGTATGTTGGGGTCTTTCGCCTCCACAGGCCTTGACCCTGGTCTTTCTCTAGCTAGGCCTCCCTGTCTAAACCCACCAAACAGGGTTTGACTCCAAGACTCTAGCCCTCTTTCCTGCTCCACTCTGGAGCCTGGTATACCTGGCCTAGAAGTCTAGCCACCAGCCCCACAGCTGGGGTGATGCAAGTTCAAGGCCAGGGGATGGACTGGCTTAGTCCCACAAGAAAAAAAAAAAAACTCCACAAAATAAAATTGCACCACATGTGCACCAGACCTCCCTGACTTTTTAAGATCATGCCTTCAGGCGCCAGGGTCTGTACACCCCTAAAATCCTGCACCTCCACTGGCACTGGGATCTATGTACCCCCAAAAGCCATGCCCTTGCTGGCGCCGGGGTCTGTCCCCCAAAAGTCACACCCTTGGTGGCACTGGGGTCCCCACTTCATAGTGGGCCCCAAAATGAGGCCTCCTTCTTCCACCAGTAGCCTCACCCAAACCACCGGGTATTCAATAACCAAAAGAAATATAGACAGTCTCATCCGTGGGCAATAACTGCCATAAAAAAAAAAGTGATCAAAGAAAGCCACATGCCAGCTTACATCTATGCTAGGTTCGTGCTTCGGCTCCCCATCATTGGCTTCTGGGGTGGCTGCTGTCTTTCAGGGCTTCCGTAGTCCCCTCTTCCAGCTTTTGGACCGCTCACCAAGCCTCTCATGGAACTCTGGGATGCACTCCTTCCCCTGTGGCTGCCAGCCCTGACTGCTGCTGTCCCCAGGGTTTTTATAGTCCTGGCCTGCCCCTTCCAATCAGCTGACTAGCTGGCCAGACTCAATATTCAACTCCCTCCTTACCAGCATGCCGTGCCTAGAAAGTTCTGGCTTTAAAGGGGCTAGGGTTCCCTGTTACAATCACCTTTTTACACCTGCCTGCCATTCATCTTGTGGCACGAAACAAAAATGATCAAAATGCCCATACAACTAATCATGTGCCGATCATCCATTATTTAAAGGCATACATACACTTCCTTCAATATTTCTTTTAGATTTCAAACTCTTTTGGGCCAGTCCATACTTTACTATAGCTTAGCACAGTGCACCACACAACAGGGCCCCAATTTTAGATTAAAAGGCTATAGGTGCTATTGCTGTTAATAATAAATAAACATATTAACTAAAGTGAAAAAAATTTGTTAGCTCATTTACTTTTTTAATATTACCTTTCACATAGGATATATAAATAATATAACTAATGAGACTTCAGGATATTGAACTGACTTTACATTTGACTATCCTTTTTCCTTTAGCAATTTTAATTTCACATTTAAGCCCACATATTGATAAGAAAGGAAATGAGCCATGTCCCTTTTCCATTAAGAAGTTGTAAGAGCTTATTTCACTGTTTAATTTGTATGATATCTGGGAGTTGTTTAATCTTCAACATAAGACAATTTATATTGACAAGGTTTATTAATTACTCACTGTGTTTCTAGGCTTGCAAGGATACATTTTATGACTTTGTTTGTAATATTAATTATAAACAGTCTAGAATACCTGTGCCACCACTGATGGTGGGATACAGCTTAGCTAAGTGGGTATAAATGACAGAAGAGTTTGACCCTTAAAGTTTTTAGGAGAAACATTGAAGACTGTTGCAGGGCACTAAGGTGCACCTGCTCCTTTAAGGGAAGAAACTGCCTAGAGAAAGAGCCCTAGAAGCCAGGCAGAAACCCCACAGGTGCAGGTTGCCATGGCAGCAGGCTAATGAGGGAATTACCTGGTCACCTGACTGGAAGAAGGCAGGGCCTATAAGCCCCAGGGCTGGGACTGAAGGCAGTTAGTGCTCTGGCAGCTGCCAGGAGGAGTAGAGTTTGTGCAGAAAATCTCTAGAGTTGCCTAGGTGCCTGTTCTGCTGTTGGTGAGACTAATAAGCTTTAGGAGCTCCTAAAGTATCTGGGGCTAGGAGGCGCACACTGCTGAGGGAGAAGCTTGCGTTATTTTAGTTCAGTTGAACAATACTAATTTAAAACAATGGTGAAATAAAACAATACAGGCCAGAATTTGAGAAATTTGACTTCTGTTAATGAACACAGAGAGAAGAAAAAAAATATTCAGTATTAGCTATAATTGTAATATAGTAAGACAGACGATAAGGATTTTGTATGTCAAACTGTTGGGTTAATTTGCTACAAATGTGCATCAAAGATTGCCATACCTGCAAATGAGCTGTGTAAAAAATATTCACCCAATATTTGTTTTGGAAGGCAGCCTGCTAAAAGACTGCATAGACAAGAAATTCACATCCTACCAGAGAGGCAAAGTTCAGGACAGCATAAAGACAAAAGAGAGGAAAGAGACAGAGAATGATGTAGGCACTGAGTGGTGTGCAATTCTAGATTTGAGAGATGCTAATCAGATTTTAAAATGCTAAATATCACAGCAAGGACCCAAAGTCACATGCTCTCTCAGATTTTCTGTATGTTAATGGCTTTTTGTTCAAAAGTAACAATTAGTGGAAACAAAGTTACAGTAAAAGCAAATACTGTAGAAAAAGGCAGATTGTGGCTCAGTCTACTGCACCCACCTGAGGGACTGAGAAATAAGATCTTTTCTTTCCCATATGTCTGTATTTACACTCACCATATGTTGGCCTGGATTTGAGGACCAGAGCAGCGTGGCTCAGTATTCTCCTCAAAAATGGAATAAGAGACACAGGAAGACTGAGGAGTTAAAGCACTAATTTGCCTCATCCTCTGCTTATATGGAGGTGAAATAGTCTGCATCTTGTAAAAGGATAACAAATTATTTCTTTCCTTTCCCTGGAATAATCAGTCATAATTCTTTCCCAGGCCTCATCCTAGTTAAGTGCTTTGCTACTGCTTACACAGGGCATTGGGAAGAGACTGATTTAGTTCAGTTTTCAACTATATAGCTGAATTACTGCATTGTAACATACTTATGATCAAATGGTTCTCAGTAGTGAGCTGAATTCACCTGTCCTTATCCAAGTCATTGAAAAGTTATTGGAGTTCAAGCACTTTATTAAAAGTGAAAAAGGTTTCTTAGGGCTATATTTTTCATCATTCCTCAATAGTTAGATTAAAATTTCATTGAATTAACCTCCTTCCTACACTCTGCTCCCCAAATGGGAGTGTTTGCAAATAGCACGCTCTCTCTTCTTGCTCAACTTCCTGCAGATAATGAAGAGAGTAAAGGATGTCCCCTTTCTCCTTTATTATTTATTCTCATTTTAGAACTGTAGGCAACCGACACTGGAAAAATAAGAACCACAGATGGAACTTGAACTCTCCATTTTCTGCCACCTCTTAATAAATTATGTTGTTTCTGAATATTTGTGGCAAAGGAAACTAATAAGAGTCTAATTCTTTCTCTGTTGTGAATGGTATAACGCATGGTGGGGATTCAGATCCTCAGTGAGCACATTTACACATGTGCTTTACTGCAAAGTAGACTAATTTACTGAGCAGTAAAGCATCACCATCTACACATGCACAGCAATTGGGTCAGTGTAGACTAATTTACAGTGCTGCTGGGTAGTCCCTTTGGCAGATACTATCCAATGGCAGAGTAAATTACTACACTTAAATGCATATGTAGATGGTGATGCTGGGATTAGTTTACTCTGGCTCAAATTGCACCAGAGTATTTTCATTTGTATTAATTGCAGATATGCCCACTAGTTGTAAAATAACAGCTTTAACAAGGCTGAGGAGATTGCTAGAGATTCAACTGTTGTTAGTGTACATGTCATGTGTTCAGGAGAAGAGAAATAAGGCTGAGAAGAAACTTGCTTGAGTTGATGACCAGTATTTTTACAGGAGACAAAACATCATATATTGTCCTTATGAACTGTATAACTGGTCACTGAGTGGGGTCCCCAGGGACGGCTGTGATGCCTCTAGGGCTCTGTAACTGTGCTGGCTCTGCCCCACAAGTTTCTATTTCGTCACGGTCTGGATGGTTCCCCAACTAAACCCTGTGGTTCTTGGACCCCTTGCTGGGTACTGCTCTTAGTAGTTCCTTCCTGGGATACCCTAAGCCTTATGGGCTAGATGCGTAGTTCCAAAGCCACCCCTTTACCACACCCCATACCTCACAGGTGGTATTTAAACATTGACTCCTTTGAGGAGTTAGTCTAGTTTGGCCTCCTGTCATCACTGGGCCTTTAGCGCCAGTAGCGGCACCCTCCAATACTGGGGTCTCTTCATCCCCTGTAGTAGTGGTCCCTGGCACTGGGCTCTCTGCAGCCCTGTCTCCATGCCTTCACTGGCACTGGGGCGTTGCACAGTAGTGTGCCCCAATGAAGACTCTTCCTCCCCAATAGCCTTAGCCCAGTCCACCAGTATAAAAACAAACAAACAAATAAAAAGTCCTTGGGCTATAACATAATACAAAGGATGCAAGCCACCCTTTATTTTTTTAAAAAGACACATTTCTTCTCAAACATTGGAGTTCCTCCCAGCTGTGGGTACCTTAGGGGTTCCTGGAGCCCCATTAACCATATAAGCAGTGGTTCAGGCAGGCACACATCTCTGGGTAGTTCTCCCCTACAAGAGCTCCTTCCCCTAGCAGCTGCCAGAGAACTAACCCTGCCATCTCCAGCACTGGGGCTTATACGTGCCCAGAGTCCTGCCTCTTTCCAGTCAGCTGACTGAACACAGGTGCTGGCTATTCCCTCACTACCCTGCTGCCAAGGCAATTTACATTTGTGGAGGTCTGCCTGGCTTCTAGCCAGGCTGCTTCCACTCTTAAAGGAGCAGGCACCTTAGTGCCCAGCAACCATAATATAAGCATCCTATGAGTCCTACTTTTACTGTATGCCAAGATTCACTATGTGTATGTCATGGTAGCAACCTGAGTCTCTTATATGTCTATTGTGCACTTAGATGATACACTATTCAAGAAAATGGTCACAAAAGCTTAGGTGAGATGGGTACTCAGGTTGCAGGACTGCAATACCTAAATATTCAAACCGACAAGATTACTCTAACTTGGGGCGGGGGGGAGAAGATGGCATCAGGATTCTGCTGTCAACACAAAAGATCAGTCTGAAAAATGAGTAAAGTATCAAATAGGGTATTTTTAAAACTCCACAGAAGTGAATTGTATAAACATGATCAGTTCCAGTAATGATTTTCCAAAGATCTAGCTTCATATGGTTTATCTTCTATATGGTTTCCTGTCTAGGGGACCTAAATCACAAAGTAGGCATATGGAGACATTTTAAAGCTAAATGGATTCATTCAAAATGCAAATCTTTCTTAAGACAGAGAGACTTTTTCAGTTATGTATCTTCACCTTTTGGAAAATGCTATTTTTATATCTTTTACACTGAGCTACCATGTCCTAGGAAAAGCCAAAAAATGGCATTTATACAATTTAACCTGCAATAATGTACATTCATTTTATCACTTACAGAATGTTGGCTGTGTGTCATATAAGCATTTCCTGGCTGTATTACCATGAAATAAGAGGATTTTTTTGAAGAGCAAATTCCAATACTGTGTGCTAATTTTACTTTGATTCCCCTTCCCATGTGATACTTTATAAATTACTTAAAAAAAAATCTTAATTCTCATGAGCTTATTTCAAACCCAAAACAAAGGATTCTAATTACAGTAAATCTGCATGTTTACAACAGTGACCTGCTCACCCTCCAACTAAAACACTGCAATACTGCAGGACATCTTAGAAAAACAATATTCTCATATTGTTGTTACTAAAGAAAGTGTTTGGTTGCAGTGGAAGATGGGGTACATAGGGATAAAGGTGTAACAGAAAGTACAGAAATAAAAGAAGGTATTGTGGAATCAATATTTAAAAGAGATAGTGGACGTGTCTACACGTGCAGGGTTGTGGTAGCAGATTTGCTGCTCTTAGTAGCAAAATGCTGCCACTTTCTCTGGCCGTGCAATGGCTCCTGCCTCCACTGGGGGAGCTTGGGGATCCAGCTGTAATTGCCAGCAGCTGGCAGCCATATTGAAAAAGTAGCCCTGCTAACAGCTCTCTGGCCAGTCACTTTCCTGGCCAGGAGAAGCAGACACAGCACACGGGCAGCACACAAGAACTCTCTCCTTGCTGCCTCTGCCTCCCTGTGCTATGGCTGCTCCATCCCCTGCCTCTGGCAGTGATGACCAACAACCTGGGCTCCTCCTGGTCACTGGTCCCTGTGCTGGCCCACCATGCTGACCGCTGGTTAGCTCTTAACTGTTTGGCCCCTCCCAGCTCCCCCACATGCAGCAACTGCCTGCCAGGGTACAGAGTGCCATCCCAGAGTCACTGCTGTAGCCCTCCTGCATAGCTGCCCATGGACCCCTGCATGCCTGACACCCATCCCCAGGACCATGCTCACTGTAGACATGTCTCAGAAGAGCAACAGTTTTTATTCCCCTCACATCAAGCAGACCCCTTCTGTCTACTCCCACTCCAACACATAGAGCACCCCCCACTCCCTCCCCCCTCACAACAGAGCTCCTCCACCACCCACCCCACCCACCAACATTAAAACACCCACTTCCCTGTGCAAACTATTTACAATGTAGTTTGTGTGCCATCGCAGGGTGGGGGGCATGGGGTGGAACACCTAGAGAGCAGAGCCCAGGGGCAGGTGGCCAGCACTCCAGCTCTGGCTGTTCCTCATGGCTGTGCATGCTGCAGTGAGTCTGGTGGGTGGGGCACTCATCCAGGGGTGATGATAGTGGATGGTCTCCCAGCACAGGTGGATCTCCCCTCTGGCAGCCAGTGCCCAGGGCCATCAGGGCTGGTGCATGGTCCTGACTCCACTGCTGGCAGCTCCAGCTCTGCACCCACATGGAACCAGGGTGAGAAGTGAGATTGGGCAAAGGCAGGGAGGCCGGAGAAAGGGCTCCTGGCTGCTGGAAATGACATTGGATCTCCACCCAGGCCCAGGGGGAACCTGCTTCTGGGTGGTGGGTGACTGCCAGAGGGAAGGCAGGGCTAGGGTCAGGGCTAGGGTCAGGGAAGTGGCAGGTATGAAGGTGGCTGCCAAGGCCAGGACAGTATCCAGCACCCAGCAGTCATCATCTGTGGCCTGCACTGCTCTGCTCAGGATCACAGTCTGCTCTTACAGGGCCTCCATCTGCTCATGCTCCAGGGCCAGGAGCTGCGCCCAGAACTCCCAGTTCACCTGGTCTCACACATCCTTGCAGGTCATGTCCTCTGTTCACTAGTCCCGTGTACCCACCAGTCCTTCAATGCCATCACCAGCTGGTCCAGGAGGATGGTGCAGTCCTGGGTCCTCCTTTTGAAGAGCTGGCACATCTACAGGGCCTTGGCTGTGGGTGGTGGTGACCTTGAGGCTGCAACCCAGCTGCCAACTGCAGCCTCTCCCATACTTGCAGCTGCAGGGCCTGCAGAGCCATGAGAAAGAAATTGTTTGTGAGAATTTGCAATATTTTTGAGATATGATGCTCTGCACCAGGAGGCCATGCACTGCCCAGCCTCAGATAGCGGGGTGGGCATGCACAGGTACCCAGGGACCATGGTAACTTGGCTGGGCAGACCTGGGACCAGGTGCCCACCAACCAAGCCCTCTGTCTCTGTTTACTCCCCTGGGGCAGGTGGGCTGCTGGGTGCTGGCTGCAGGCATCCTGCCTACCTGACCCCATTCCCAGAGCAAGACAGGCCAGGCTTCTGGCAGCACTTACTTCCATGGCTCCAGATCCTGCTGCCCTGGTCTCCTCCTCCTACATGCCAGCCTGTGTTACTGTCAAGTCCACTGTACCTGGGCTCGGGGCGGG
>NW_017729022.1:16988754-16995530 GCF_001723915.1 Gavialis gangeticus
GGGGGGGGGGGTGCAGGGCTCCTGGATGACTAGGATAAGGGGCTGCCAGTGTCCCCACCCTCCTCACAGCCTAACACCCAAGTGCATGAGGCGGCTGTCAGACCGAATGCAGGAGCATGGGCACAACAAGTTGGTATGGCAGTGCTGTATAAGGGTCAAGTCCTTGTGGGCACAGTGGGTCACCATCACCAATCACAATCATTGGTTGGGCAGTGCCTGCAAGCCCATGCCCTTTATGCAGCAGCTGATAGAGATTCTCATGCCCTGAGACCCAGGCCACAGCCATGCTGTGTAGAGCAGCATGGGCAGCAGCCTTCACTCTGGTCTGGGACCTGTGGTGATGTGTTACCAGGGAGGGCCCGTCCATTTGCCAGCAGCCTGTCCCGTCTTGGTTCCTCCCTGCAGCCTCCACCAGGAGCTTGGGGAACCTAGGCCAGCACCTGCCCCGACAGCTCTGCAGCCTCAGCCCCATCCACAAGGTGCAGCCAGCCAGGTCACTGCTGGCTGCCAACAGCACCAGCTCTTTCTGGGGGGGAGGGGGGCTCCCTGGAACCCACACCTCACCCCACCATCTGAGGACACTGCCCAGAGCTGCACACCATTGCCACCAGACAGGGCTAAGTGAAACTACATGCTATCCTTGGCTATATGGTAAGCCCCGCACTGGAGGGAGGGCCCTCCCCATCCTGGCACCTGCCCCCAGTTCCCATCCTGCCTGGGCCACCCACAGTCCCCTGGCTTCCCCTGCCACAACATGCAGGGAGGCAGGAGACAGAGTAAAACTTTAGTGAGTATGCCGTGCCCCGACAGCTAGGTAGGCATGCAGTCCTCTCACATGATGAGGAATGCCTCAATGCTGTCAGTGATGTCGTGCACAGCTGCAGAGGGTAGGTACATGTAGTGTAGCCATAGGCAGTGGTGGAGGTTGCAGGGCAACCCAAGATTGTCCCCTATGCCATCAAAGCTCAGGGTCCCATGCCAGTTGTGCAGGTGTGCCTGGGGTACCACGGTGATCATCAGCAGAGCATAGTGGGTTGGGCACACCTTGATCCACACAAACAACTCATTGTGCAATGTCCAGGATGTGCAGCAGAGGCACACTCAAGGCACAGCACCACTGTGGGGGGGTGGGGTGGCCCCAGGGTGCCTCCCCAGAGAGGCCCCTGTGTGAACTGGTACTACACCTCCACCTCACCCCACAGTGCCACAAGGTCTCCAGTCTTCTCCATGGACCAGTTGGGGCCCTGTGTGGTGGGCACTGGTGTGGATGATGACAAATCCATTGGGGCTCCCTCGCTGGCTCTCTGAGCCTCATGGCTGACTTTGTACTGCCGAGCCTGGACAGCTGCCTGAGCACCCAGCACAGGGCCACTGTGTAGAACTGCAATTGGCGTGGTGAAGTAATGCTCCAGAACACCTGCAGGCTCCAGGCAGGCTGCTGCAGTTGGGCTGTGGGCAGCTGGAGCTGGCCCCAGTGGTCATAAGCTGTCTGAAGCTGGCCCTGGGTTCTGACAGGGCTGGCAGGAGCCTAGAGCAACCTGCAGGTCTGGACAGTGTAAGCCTGGGAGATGCACAGCACTATAATGTCAGACAGCAGTGACAGGGTACAGGCAGGCTAATGTGGCTGTCCTGTGGCCTGCTCAGGGGGACACAGGGGTCTTTAGGCTCCCTGCACACATACTCCAGGGCTCAAAATGCCTGCAGGCTTTTAAGGGCCTGAGGCTAGGGCTGCCATAGAAGTAGCCCAGCCCTGGGGCAGAAGAAGCTCCCAGGTCTGGAGCCTTCAGGCTGGCCTCTTAGTTGCAGGTATGACTAGGAGCAAATTTGCTCCTGGTTGGCATCTACACATGTGTTACTGCACAGTAACTACTCAGAAGTAAATTTGCTACTTGCATTTGCAGATAGAAAATTTACTTGAGACTAGAGTCAGTAAAGCATCTTGTGTAGACATGCCCAGCACAAATCAGAATCTGGCTGACCTCCTCATAGACTGTTTTTTTGGATTTTTGACAGTGCGCAGGGCTACAGCTGTGCTTTACTGTGTGTCAGTTATATATTACATCTCAGGGAGGTACACAAGGGAGGAGAAGGTTTCCCAGGACTCCATTGATTAAACTTCTCACTGAGTGCCCTTTAGATCTTCTGAGGGAATTCTGCTATGTTCCTTCATTTTGAAGTATAAATTAGTTCCAGATACTAGCACTTCCTGTGCATAATAATCAGAAAATGTATGTTTGCTAATTCTCCATTACACTGAAGTTCAGAAATACTAGAATGCTAACGTGGCCATGTATGGGGTACTTTTTCATTTTGCCAGAAATCGAGTTCATGTAGACAATAAAAGCATTAATTCCTTCTGTTATACACTGGAAACTTAACATTATCTATTATTGTCTGAAGAACTTCAGAACTACAAACCAAGACTGGTTGTCAGAAGATACCATCCACTCATGATTTATTTTTTCAGGTCTTGACATTACTTTAATAGCAAGAAATGGTACACAAGTTATGGTGTAAACACAGAAGATGGCTTATCTGTTTTACTGTTCTAGTTGTTAAGGGGCATATCTACACATGCTATTGATGCACTTTAAGCTTACTGTTCAATAAAATGGTGTACAGAAAGCTTTCCCAGGAAGCATGCCTGCATGTGTACTCATCAGGAGCAAATCTGCTTCCACTCTGATCCACAATTTGCTCCTGGTCAGCTGTCTACACATGCGCTAATGCATTGTAGCTCCTGCATGGTAAATAGACTACCTGTATTTACAGGTAGCAGCCAACCATGCAGTAAACTAATTTACTTCACAGTAAATGCTGAGCACGTGTAGATGTGGATGCTTTTCTGCACAGGAGATTAGTCTACTGCACAGTAAAGCATCTTGTGGAGATGCACTGAAGATGTACCTAAGCTGATACTGATAAGAGACTACCTTCTTCAATATAATACATTGACAATGACCTTCTTTGAATACTCAAGCCACAATTCTGTGAGCAGTTGAAATAAACACAATTCTACACATAGGGATCCAGGATTACAGGAATGTGTGCCTATTAATTGGGTTTACCAATTAATCTCTCTCAGCAACGTAAGTGGGTTTGGATCTTCAGTTTTGTTTGACTAAAATAATGTGATTTGTATTTGTTAAATCAGCTGGTATTAATTTACAGCAGTGCATGGGAATGTTTATAGTTAGCTATTTGGTATTCAAACAATATCTTCTTATTAATATTGTTCCTTCACTGCTTATCTTAGGGTTCTTTGAACCATTTTGCTTCCACTAAAGTCAGCTGTAGAACACTCATGGATTTTAGTCAAGGATGGATTAAGCCACAGGAACTACAAACTCATGCTTAGGTTACCAGCTCTGAATTAATCAGCAGCTCTGCTTTAATTTAAAGAAAAGTTTCTAGTCCTTATTACTGCAAAGAAGAACACAAGAAACATCCTTAGAGCTTTACTTTAAGCCTGACAGGAGCCAGGAACAGTGGCTCTGGTACCGCATATTTCAGTTGGATATTAATACAAAGCCCCAGGAGAGCCCTGCCAACATTCTCAGCAAAAGACTATGTACTGTATTTACTCATATATAAGCTGAGGTTTCCACCCTTATCACCATGGGGAAAAAGCCCCTTGTCTTATAATCACATACAAACAATAGCGGGGAGCAGGCAACTGCTGCAGCTCTGGCTCTGGCCCTGAGCCCAGGTTGGGGCTAGAGTCAGACCTACAGCAGCCTCCTACCGCCTTCCCTGCTTATTCTCTGCATGTTCTGCCTATGTACCCACCCTCTTCCCTCCCCTATACTGTCAGGAACAGCTCCAGCTCTGACTCAGGCTTCTTGGACTACTTCTTTCAGGAGCACAGCAGATGGAAACTCCTTCCCCTGGCCAGCCAATCAGCACTGCCTACACTGCTGCATGCACCGAGTTTCCATGTGCTATGCTCTGGGACAGATCAGCCTGAGCAACATCTGCGGGGGGAGGGGAAGAGACTGAGACTAGAGAGTTGTGGGGAAGGTGAAGGGAAGGGGCAGAGGCTGTAGGGAGTAGAGGGGAGACAGAGGCCATAGAGATCTGGGGTGGAGGGTGTAGGTGGCAGGGGTAAGAAAGCTGCAGGTCAGGAGTGGGCAATTATTTGGGCCCAAGAGCCACATAGGTTGTTTTGGTGAGCTGTCACAGGCTAGGTCAGCATCTCCTGTCCCAAGAACTCACCAAAACTCCTTATGTGGGATGGGGCCTTGGGTAGTGGTGTTGAGGACCAGCAGGGGCAGGTAAGGCTGGGATCACAGAGCTGCATTGCGGGGCGATGACAGCATGTGGTCAAGCCTGGGTCAGAGCCAGTTTACTGCCCACATGCCCCTGCAGCGAGCACAGTTTGTGTGGGTAGGGGCATGCCAGGAGCAGATTGCAGCTCTGCCCCACCCTGACCCTGTGCTGTCACTGCCCCATGATCCTGGCCTTGAGCCTGGATACAGCTCCCCACCTGCCTGCACACCCTACCTGTGTGGATCCCTGGAGCTTTGTCCAGAGTGGGGCAGGATCCTGGGGCAGTGACAGCATGGGCCCAGGACAGAGCTGGAAGCCACCATTGAGCCTTGCAGCACCCATAAGGGGAAAAGGAAGGCTGTGATCCATGTGAATGAGGCACCAGAGGAACTTATCCTTCCTCCCCTCTTCCCTTGCCTATCCTCTCCCCTGGCCTGGGGCATGCAGCCTGCAGGGGAGGGGGAGGGTGGACCCAGTGGTGAATCCATGCCCCACCACTTTCAGTGGCCAGGACCAAGCCAGGGCTGGGGATAGGAAGTGGTGTTGGGTACCTCAAACTTGCACCAGGATGCTTGCATGGCAGTGGTAGACCCCAGCCCCATTGGCTCAGTGTAGAGTGAAGCAGTATGGAGCAGAGGAGTGTGGCATGGGGGCAGCAGCAGCAGCAGCAGCCACCGTGAGGGTGCTGTGCAGTGCAGGGCCAGGGCCAGTCTCCATGGACACTCTGCATGCCGCTGCCTACCTGGCCATGCATTGTCTCCATAGAGACTGACCTCTGGCTCCAGCCCCGGCCCCAGATGCAGTGCCTTTATTGGGACTTCTGCTGCCACTGCCCTGTACTGTTCTGCCCTGTGCTGCTCTGCCCCACAACAAGCTGGTGGGGCTGGGGCTGCTACCACCATGGGGACAACCCAGGGTGAGATGTGGGCTAGCCTGTGGTGGGGGTGCCCAAGAGCCACCTGGTGGAGCCAATGGACCTGCAGTTGGCCAGGAAAAATCACTCAGTGGGCCAGATCTGGCTCACAGCCTGTATTTTGCCACCCCTGCTGCACAGGGAAGAAGTGGGTGAGGCAGAGGGCAAAGGGGCCACCTCATCCCCCCAGCCCCGCTTTCCTTTCTGTAGCAGTGGAGGGAGGAGGAGGATTTAAGAATATGGTCCAATATTTAGATTCTATACTTGGAAAATTATAACAAATTTATAAATTTTCCATACATAGAATCTAATTATTGGGAGAGGGGGTCATCTTATAGTCAGAGCCATCTTGTATTCAAGTAAATATTGTATATGCACTGCAAAAGAGTGTAGTGTGGCTGGCCCATCAAAATCAGAGAGGGTAAATATTGTAGATGCTCCTCTGCTGCCCTCCACTGTCTCCCAGAATGATGAGGGGGAAACTTCTTCTTAGAAGGGAAAAAAGGGGTCCTATCCAACTGCCCATGATATTGCAGAAGGAGAAACAGTCCCCATCAAAATGGATGTAGCGAACCCATACAGTGGTAGAGACACAAGTGAGGAACTTCAAGGAAATCCTATGTTATGGTATGCTTAGATAAGAGAGAAGTGAGAAACAGTTTTCCTAGTTCATGAGAGTTTAAAATGGTTCCAGTTCTATACTGAAGCAAAATCAAGAACTGTTACAGTGTTTTTGTCAGGGAGGGAAAGGAAACAAGAGAAAGGCTGAAACTTCACTGCTTGCAGAATAGCTAGGAATCTGGAGATTAAGCTATGTATCTGGGTAGTGAGGTAATGGCAGAGAAGGATCTTGAAACCAGGTGATCCTCATTCAGGTTTGCCAACTGTCCATAAATTTACAGACTGTTGATAAAAAAGGGCTAAAAACACTTGTCTATAAAGTCTGTAAAATAATTGATCAGTCAATAAAAAACTAAGAAATTGTGAGCTTGATTGAAGATCACTCAGAGTGATGTTGGGTGCAAATGCTGATGGGCAGACAGAGCAGAGCAGCATCACCTTGTGTCTGAGCAGGAACACAGCTTGGTGCCCTGAAGGGAGCTCTGTGTCAGAGGTTTGTGGCCCAGGGGAGCCTCTGTAGCATCCCCCTCCAGTCATGAGCTGTTTCTGTATCCCATTGACTGTCTTCTACTTGTAAAGGCTACTCACCTTGAAGATAGGCAGAGCTTTGTGGCCCTGGGCAATCTGAGGTACTGGGCAGGACTGGGGCCTACTGATGTGACTGGGACAGAGCTGCAGGGTTGAAGACACTGGTGGATAGGGAACTTTATTTGTCAACTGGGCTGGGGCTCAAGCCAAATTTAGAAGGTTGGTATTAAACCCATATATATGAACTTGGCCTTTGTTATTGCTTACCGAAGCCTGGCACAAAGGTTTCACTTATATTATGTAAAACAAATGCCAGTAAAAACATATATTAATAAAAAAAAACCCTTGCAGGTTGTCATGAAAAAAATTGTTGGCAAACCTGTGACCTCATTCCACTTGAGTATCGTCAATGTTGTGCCAAAGAAGCTTGCTTGTTCCCTCTCTA
>NW_017729022.1:17000530-17005657 GCF_001723915.1 Gavialis gangeticus
TGGTATTAAACCCATATATATGAACTTGGCCTTTGTTATTGCTTACCGAAGCCTGGCACAAAGGTTTCACTTATATTATGTAAAACAAATGCCAGTAAAAACATATATTAATAAAAAAAAACCCTTGCAGGTTGTCATGAAAAAAATTGTTGGCAAACCTGTGACCTCATTCCACTTGAGTATCGTCAATGTTGTGCCAAAGAAGCTTGCTTGTTCCCTCTCTCATGTTCCCCCCATTCACTACCTCTGTTTGTATATAAATGATTGGGCTAAACTTGAACAGCTTGAATGAGAGACACTTAAAATGGCATGTCCACACTGAGTATCTACTGTATCAAGCAGCAATGTATTTAAATATGCTGGGCTCCACATGACCTGAAAGACAAGGCTAAACAGATAGCCTACAACTATGCCCAAAACAGCCATGTGGATTCAGTTTTAGGAGATAGCTCAAATGGATGGGCATGGGATTTATGAGTACATCCATACTGGGCATGGTAAGTTTTCAGTGAAGGCATGCATAGGAGTCTGAACCTGGATAAGGCAATAGAGCATTTGCTTTAGTCTGCCTGATTTAGACAAGGGACATGTTCTCTCCCATGTCTCAGGTTAGTATAGTCTCTAAGCACCAAGCTATTGGCATGAAAGGGTAGTGCCCCTATTCTGATGAAAGGGGCAGTGCCTCTTCCTCTTTCACACTGGTATTTATAAGAAATTCCACCCCACCTGAGGAAAAAACACCTCTCCCAATTAATTTTTCACGCATCTTACAAGTTTCCAATTTGACAAATCAGCGTTTTCTGATGAAAAGTCTTCCATTAGAAAATTCCTGAATCAGTTCTTCCTCAGATTACTTTAATCCATTCCTGACTTTAGCAAAAGCTTGAACAGACACTTAGTTTCCACTTTCATCATATCCAGGACTTTATGGTTATCCATGTGTATTATAGGTATTAGTGACATATATCTATTATAGTCATGCCATTCAAAACACCATCATATAGGGGACGTAATAGTCTCCCTAGCTACAATAAAAAATAAATTAATAGAATCATGGCATTGCTGGGTTTAAAAAGCAGGTTCGATCTTAGAATAAATTAAAGGAAAAACTGAGTAAATTATGTTGGGACAATCCTGGATATGGGTCATTGAATCCTTTGTTTTTGCAAGGGACATCATTCATACAATCATAGCAAAGTAGGGCTTGATGGGACCTCAAGAAATCATCTAGTCTAGTCCACTACTCACAGCAGGATAAACCTTGGCTAAACCATCCCAACCAAGTGTCAGTCCAACGTGCTTTTGAAAATTTCCAGGGATGGAGATTCCATTACTTCTCTAGGCAGCCCATTCCAAGCTTGACCTCTGTCATAGTCAGAAAGTTTTTCCTAATCTCTAACATAAATTTCCTCTGATACATCTCGAGGCCATTGCTTCTATTCCTGTCCTCTATAGCCACAAAGAAAAACCCATCCCTATCCTCTTAATTGCCCTTCAGGTATTTGAAAACTATTATCAAATCTCCCCTCAGTCTTCTCATCTCTTCTCTAGATGAAATGATCCTAGTTCTTTTAGTTCTTCCTCATAAATCATGCTTTCCAAATTCCTAATAACTTTTGTTGCTCTGTGCTGAACATTTTCCAATCTGTACACATTCTTTTTAGAGTATGGGGCCCAAGACTGGACCAATGAGGCCTCACCAGTTCAGAACAGAGCAAAAGAATCAGTTCCCTTGAGATGACTGCTCTGTGGATGTGGTGTAAGGTCTCCCACAACATTCTCCCAGGCAAGCTAAGGAAGTATGGGCTGGATAAATGCACTGTAAGGGGGATAGAAACCTGGCTGGAGCATCAGTCTCAGAGAGTAGTAATCAATGGCTCACTGTCTAGTTAGCAGTCGGTATCAAGTAGACTGCCCCAGGGTCAGTCATAGGGCTGGTTTCGTTCAACATCTTCATCAACAACCTGGAAGATGGCATAGAGTGGACCATCAGCAAGTTTGCAGATGACACCAATCTGGGGGAAGTAGTAGATATGCTAGAGGGTAGGGCAAGGTTTAGAGTGACCTAGACAAATTGGAGGACTAGGTGAAAAGGAATCTCGTGAGGTTCAACAAGGACAAGTGCAAAGTCCTGCATGTAGGACAGAACAATCCCATGCACCAGTACAGACTGGGAGCTGATTGGCTGGGCATCAGCTCTGCAGAAAAGGACCTTGTGTTACAGTGGACAGTAAGCTGGATATGAGCCAAGACTGTGCCCTTGTTGGCAAGAAGGCTAATAGCATACCAGGCTGCATTGGTAGGCGTGTTGCCAGTAGGTCAAGTGAAGTTATTATTCCCATCTATTTAGCACTGGTGAGGCCACATCTGGAGTACTGTGTTCAGTTTTGGGCCCCCCACTAAAGGAAGGATGTGAACAAATTGGAGAGAGTCCAGCAGAGGACAAAAAAAATGATGAGGGGGCTGGGTCACATGATTTATGAGGACGGGAGGAGGGAAATGGGATTATTTAGTCTAGAGAAGAGAGGATTGAGAGGGGATTTAATACCAGCCTTCAACTACCTGAAGAGTGTTTCGAAAGAGGATGGAGCGAGACTGTTCTCAGTGGTGGCAGATAACAGAACAAGGAGTGATGTTCTCAAGCTGCAGCAAGGGAAGTTTAGGTTAGATATTAGGAAGAATTTTCTCACCAGGAGGGTAGTAAAACACTGGAACAGGTTACCCAGAGAGATGGTGAGATCTCCATCCTCGGAGGTTTTCAAGACCTGGCTAGACAAATCTTTGGCTGCAATGTTCTAGTTCGCAGTGGTCCTGCTCTGAGCAGGAGTTTGGACTAGATGACCTCCTGAGCTCCCTTCCAGCCTTAATTTTCTATCATTCTATGATTCTATGATAACAGAATGACTTAAAACAAAGATTTCTTTTTCATGTGAACATTCCTAGCAATAAAAAGAGGAGAAAAAAGAAGACGCAGTCCAAAAGTCCTTTTAACTTTCAGGGTATAGAATCAAGCCCTGTATAAAAAGTATCTCTAGACAGCATTTTGTAATGTATTTTTCTAAAGTTTCCAGGACCATTTTTAAAAAATCATGTCTACTATGCAAGTCTGAAAATTTGTATATGGTTTTTACCAAGTATAGAATTTTTCAGATTATGTAAATGAAGTTACCTATTTAAGTATCTTTCTCTTCTCATTGAAAAAACAATAGCACAGTTATAGTAAAAAGTAGTTTAAAAATGAAAATAATGTTTTCTGAACAAGGATATTTGTGAGAATGTTTATAATGTACCCAGGTTTTCAAGTAAAATCCAAAAAAGTACCTGAAAAATCATGAAAACAAGAAGCTTGGCTAATTTTCTTATGTAAATTAGTAACCATTTCCACCCCAATAGGTACAGTAATAATTAACAACCATAATAATTTAGATTATATTCTAAATTATTGCATTGCATTAAGGACTTCCTCCAAATTGTTGCATTAATTCATATATTAGCTTGAAAACAGATTTATACATCTGAATTTTAGATCGGAATCTGACTCAGGAGTTCCCATTGGCTTTAGGGGTTTTTTAAAGTTTATTTGTTGTCTTTATTAAATAGAGTTTATCTCCCTTGCAGGCTCAAATAAATTCTTTAGGATTTGACCCTGAGGTACTGAATGACTGCTTGTCACTGCTATACACTGGAGAGTCAAAAGTGAACTTGGAGCAGAGTGCACTTCTCATCTCCCAACTGTTTTTTGGGATAGGATCTGCAATGACTATCAATCATTGTATTCTAATAGGATGAGAAGAAACCTACAGATGAGAAACCTAGCTCCTATTTGTGGTCTATGCTGCCTATGATCCCCAGAGGACTACCAGTTGTTTTTCTGCAGCAGTGTCCTCTGCAGAACATCAAGCTAGCCTTGTATCAATCAAAGTCCAGGTGCATGAACAGCAAAAATTAATCACATATTATTTCTGAATCACAAATGGGGCTTCAACCAAAGAGTCATTAATCCAGAATTAAATGCAATTTTCTGTGAAAGTATCACTCCTATTTTATCTTCTTCCAAGAAAAGAATGCCTTTCATAATAACCTGTGTCTGAGATAAATGAATGCATTAAAGCTCTTAACTGCTCTTTGATGGACTACAAATGGACACAATACAGGACAATATTTGAACAGTAATGATTTGTGCTTTCTTCTTCAAGTGTAAGCTGATTGCAAAGGCTCCAAGACCACAGAGTAAATAGCTAAAGGGGTCATGAATCTTAATAGCTTCCAAATCAGAAAGATCTGCAACTTATATGCTCTGACTGGAGTGTGTATGGAATGTATAAATATTAATAGGTCTGGCAAGGGCTCGGCAGACAAGCTGTCTAAAATTTCACAGTGGGAAGATTGAAGCTGCAGTGTACAGAGCAGTTGAGAAGCTCCCACCTGGAAATGAACTGTCAGCATGTGTGTAAATACATTTTTCCTGAAGCAATATTTAACATTTTGAGCTGCCCTGGCACATAGGAACACTATGCATAGATATCTAACTCCATAATGTTATTTAATATTATGAACAGGCACACTAGGCTGACTGCCAGCATTCAGCAAAGTGAAGTATATTGTGTGCCACATGCCCAAAGCTTGCTTTAACTATTGTTCTCCTAAGCAAAAAAATTAACTTCTCATTCTCATGGAGTTGAGAGCAATGCCTCCATTAAAAAAATTGTTTAATGGAATTTTGAACAAGCCAAGTACTCAGAAGATAGGAAAGATCAAAATTATGGTTGTCCAGCCTTAATTCTGCCCATTTATATGTAGATGTTACAGTGTATCAGAAAGCTTGAATTTTATGACACAAATACAACCTAAATCCTCAATTTTTGTTGTAAAATTCAAAATGTACTTGACTTCTAATAGCCTCCCATAAAAATTAACTTAATTCATTACAATATAGTTGGACAGTCTTGTAATGTGGGGAATTTTAAGATTGCATCCACACAGGTAGTTAATGGTTGGTATAAACAAGGGTTGAGTTAATACTAAGCTAACCACATGTGACAGCTCCTTATCACAGGTGGAGTGGAAATTTGACTTAACTTTCATTAAAGTAGGTGCACATGTAAAGGCAAAATTAAAGATTAAAAT
>NW_017729022.1:17010657-17015411 GCF_001723915.1 Gavialis gangeticus
TGCATGAAGAAAATCAGTTGGAAGTCCTAATATCAAAACACAAACAGCTGCAGAAACCCCCAAAAAACACTATACATTTTCCTTGTCTGAAAGACAAACCACAGTGCAGACTACATGCTACTTGAGCCATGTAGGTTAGAAGAAAAGGAATTTATGTATATAAGATAGGAAATGGACTAGAAAGAGAACACTAGGGTAAACCTGAGGGATACAAACAATATACTTTACCAAAAACAGTGGAGATTAAAGAGTATTGCTGAAGAACATCAAACAGTAGCCAACAAGTTCAAAACAAAAACCTGAGAAAAATCCAAATCAGCAACACCAGAACAGAAAGGATGTGGGAGACAGCCTGGAGCGAGCCACTACTCTCTCTCTCCATGAGACAAAGTTGCCAGCTTCTCTCCATTCGATTGTCTGCTACCATTGTCACAAGGCAAAAACACCCAAAGATCTTACTCACAGGCCACACACAAAAACTAGAGAGACATACCTTCCCACACAACTAATCAAACTTCAATCAAACACACACACTCCATGACCGCACACAACAGGAACTCAGTACTGAAGTGCAATCATGCTACATTTAATCAACCAATCCTCTGAGGTAAAGGGCCTGTCACTCAATGTCAGTCAAACACCTTCCAATCATCAGCTTAGTCCCTCACTCAGTACAGTCAACCTGAACTCAGTCATTCACCATGTTGCCAACTCTCTGATTTTGGGTGTTGTTCTTAAAGTCTACACTTTGGGAATATGAAAAACGTAGTTCTTTATTTGATATATATTTATATTTTCTTATAGATATAAAACAAAGAGCTACATTTTTCACATTCCTGAAGCATAGATTTTAAGAACAATGCCAAAAACCATGAGAGTTGGCAATACTGCATTCTCCTTTACTTCAGACACTATCACCCCTTTTCCGCTACTCACTCTGCACTAACCACGCATGTCCATACCATTTATGTAGGACTGCGGGTCAATAATTCAAGTCTTTCTAGAAGCTTCCGCAAGCATTACAGTTGTGCATGCTCCACCAACTCTTATTACCACATATATAACTGTAAAATTGCTGGATTAAATTTCTCACACTACAGCCTCTTGGCTTTTATAAATAAAACGACTGCATATGTGCTACAACAAAACTTAGTAATAGACTCTTACCTAAATGATACAGTGCAATATCATGGAGTTGTTTTTAGAACAGTAGAACACAGGTTTACAATTTTTTATTGCTGTGTGCCAATTAAAGTACCCAAGTACATAGAAGTGATTTATAAGACTGGGATCTGTAACATGAATTTTAAAATATCCATAATAAGGACCTGATCCTATACAACTGAAGCAAACATTTTTTCCATTGACCAAAATGGAAATATACTTAAATGCTAAATGAGGGTAATGTGCTTAAGTTGCATTTCATAAGGTTATTAAAAGAAAAAAACCTGCCAGAACTCTACAATTCGTTGCCTCTGAGTATATTGTCCACAGCAGGGGATGCTTTCATTACTCCAAGTTCTTTCCCTATTTTTTGTCTGCTATCCTCTTTTCCTTTGAATGTCAATCTCCTCCACCCCACCCCATGCTTGGGGCTCTGTGTGTCTGTTACGTCTCCTTTCTGCACGTAACAGGGTCCATTAATTTACTGCATGTGCCTCTGTTCCTACTCCCCACATGTAACAGAGTGCCCTTATAGAGCCATTCTCTTCCCTCTGTAATGGCAGGGAAAAGGGGGCACTTTTCTTCCCATCTCATCCAGCATTTCAGTAAGTTAAACTCTACGGAGAGTATGGGCAGAGAAGATATGGGGTGTTGTTATGCTGGAAGATGTTCTATTTTTGTCATCAATCAGTTGCTTGCTGAATAGACAAATTGCTGAAGTGCTTGAAACTGTGAGTGCTAATAATAAATGGCAGGAGTTCCACGGGCAACATATTTTCTCCCTCTCTAGCACTAATTTTCTACCATATTAATACATTTCTACTCCTGGATGCTTAGGCTATTCCCTGAAATTTTGCAATTGATCAGATAACAACACTGAAAAATAACCATATTTGATTCAAATAGATTAATTTAGTCATCATCGTAGGGTTTCACAAGCTTGGCCAATTATTGGAGAATGAGTATATGAAATCATTGAGATCAGCTAACTAGCCCATACCCTGTTCTGAGGCAGGATCACTTATTACCTAGGTCATCCACAATAAATGCTTGTTTAAACTGTTCTTAAAAACCTCTAGTGAAGGAGATGTACAACCTTTCTAGATAAGGTCTTCCAGTGCTTTATTACTCTTTGTGGTAAGAAATATTTTCCCTTAATATACAGTTCAAATGTTCTTAGTTGCAAATTCAGCAATTTTTTCTTGTCCTACCCCCCTGAAGAAAAAATCATAAAGTTCTTCCTAAAAAACTCATGTTTTGAAAGACTGTTATTATGTTTTCTTCTCAGTTGTTTCTTTTTTTAGCTGACACAAACCTTTTTCCTTTAACTTTTTCTCATATGCTATGGTTTCTAAACTTTTTATCCTTCTTGTTGCCCACCTCTGGACTCTCTCCAGTTTGTATACATCTTTTTTAAAGCATGACACACAAAACCAGACATGGCAACTGAGGCTTCATCAGCTAACGAATGGAATAAAATAATTAATTGGAATGTCTTGCACACTCACAAATGGAACAGAATGATTATTTTCCATAAACAATACTTCTGTTAATGTATCTTGAAATACTTGCCTTTTTAAAAAAACAGTATCACATTATTGACTTACATTTAAGTCAGTCATCCACTATAAACCCCATTATTTCTCTTCACTCTTCTGCATAGCAATTCAGTCATTTTGTATGTCTGCTTATGATTTTTTCTAAAGGTAGACTTTTGCTTTTGTCTGTATTGAACTTTATCCTGTGGGTTTTAGACAATTTCTCCAATCTATCAAGACAATTTTGAATTCTTATCATGTCCCCCGAAGTCCTTGTGCCCTCTTTCAACTTGGTATCAATCTTTGTGATGTACCAGTAGCAAACACAAGAAATAGCAGCAAATGAGTGTGTGGGATATATCCCTGATGAGGAATAAACAGTTTGTTCACTGGGAGGGTCTGTTGCCTGATAATATGGTTGCAATTTGTAAGGTCTGCTTGGGGGTGTGAGCAGATAAAAGCTTCTTTCACCATGGACAGTGTCCACCACACTAACAGTTTATCTCACTGAGGGGCATAAGTGTATTTCACTGCCACCATGAACACCCATGCCCACAGACATGCTCCAAACCTGGAGGTAAACAAGTGAGGCTGCTCCAGATTGTTGTCCAGCATGTTGGAGACCAAGGGCTCAAGAGTGGATGCAGAGCAATAAACCTATATGCAGAGGCTATAGGCTATGTATTTTCCTTGTTTAGGGACCTGATGAAAATAATATAGGCAAGAAAAGTCCTGTGGGAGCTGATGAAGAATGCTGTACATGAAGCTGGACACAGAGGTAGAGTCCAGACAGGGATTTGAGCATGTGGTGGAAAGAATAACTTGTATACATACATTTGAAGATTTGTAGATATCTGCTAAACAAAAGGCGTTGAATGCCAGATCTGCTAGATAAGGGGGGTGATCTGTGGAAGCATGTGACCATGAGGACAAGGTAGACAATGAAGCCTGCTAGGAGAGGAGAAAGAGAGTTAAGGATCAGGTTGGCTGAACTAGAGAACACAGAGGAGCCATAGGCAGACACAAAAGATGGAGATCAGGACAGAATATGTCAAAAAGAAATATGAGGCATGGATATGAACTTGAAAATGATCCAGAAAGAAGCAGAGCAGATTCTAGTAATCATCCTTATAATCACTGGGAAAACTGTGTAATAAGTGGAAATTCAGATGATCTTCAGTGGAATAATTCAGCTTCCTAGGGAAGGAAGGTGAAGGCATGAGATGAAAATGAAGACTGTGCTATAAAGAAGGGGTTTTGACTGTTCGACATTCACAGAAAGAGGATTCTTCCTGGAGGACAGATTCTGTGTACTTGGAGAAATAGCTCTCTTGCACAGATGATAAGAAGATCTTTTAAGTAACAGGAGAATTGGGAGAGAGCTGTGTAATTTTCACATGTGGTTGGAGAAGATGGGACTTAATAGAGAAATTGTAAAGTGAGTAACAAACTAGAGAGGAGATAACAGGAGAGACTGCTGAAAGAGGAAGTATCAAGCTGGAAGGAGGTGAATGCCTTCACAGGTTGGTCTTAGAAATGACCATGTTCATTTTTTCCATTTATTACCTTGGTATATAAAATAGGCTTGTGCCAAGAAAGTGTACTAGTGACACAAAGCTTTAAGGCAAAACAGAAGAAAATCAAGATGTATAAAAACAAACAAAAGAAATAAACAAATTCAGGGATGGATTAATAGAAATGGGATGAAATAAACAATACAAAATTGTTAATTTCCAGATTAACAAGAATTTATGTTAGGTGTGAGATCATCTGCTGGAAACAACTCAGGAAAAGCAGGACTTGAGGATATTAATCAGTGGATGTGTCTACGTGGGCATTAGATCTGGCAGCAGTTTACTCATGAGTATACTACAAGTATACTACTCACAAGTAGTATACTGCCAGGCAAGCATCTACATGTGTAGGGAAGCAGGAGTAGATTTACTGCTAATGGCAGCAAACTGCTCTCACTTCTGGAGCCCTGCAATGGGCCCCTTCCACCACCAGGGGGAGCAATATTCTGCCCCCCCCCCCCCCCCCCCCCCCGGGTGG
>NW_017729022.1:17015549-17039650 GCF_001723915.1 Gavialis gangeticus
CCCCCCCCCCCCCCCCCCAGTGTCTGGATGATCGGAAGCAGATTTGCTCCCAGTCAGGTGTCTACACTAGTGCTACTGCACAGTTAGTAATCACAAGTACATTTGCTTCTTGCACTTGTAGGTAGCTAATTTACTCCTGATTGGCAAGGTTTATGGCACAGTAGGCATGCATGTGTAGACACACATTTACTGCTCAGTAAATTATGCTACTTTGCAGTAAACATCTCATGTAGACACATCCAGTGGCTCACAGTCCTCCTACAATCAATGTGGTACAGTTGTGAAAACAGGATATATGACCTTAGGTTGTAGGAGCTGAGATAGTTCCAATAGAGATAGAATATCTGAAGGTCCATACTGCGTCAGACCAATGATCCACCTGTCTCTGACAGTGACAGGAATGGATGATTTGAGGGAAAGCATATGAACTGGATATCTCTGTCATATCCTTCTTGCCATCCATCATCACTGGAGTAGAGATGCCAGAGGATAACATCAATGAATGTCTTGTTTAACAGATCAGAGGAATGGCTTGAGAGTTGGGCAGACCAGATCCAGATGAAGTTTAACACTTCCAAGCGTAAAAAGCTCCATCTGGGAGCAAACAACTCTCAACATACATACAGGCTCAGTGGTGACAAGTTGACTTGCACCACGGTTGAAAGGGACCTAAGGGTAGTGATTAACCATCACATGAATACGAGCTGTCAGTGTGAGGCGGTGGTCAGCGGGGCAAACAACATGCTGGCATGCATCAACCAAAGCATCTTGTGTAAAACTAAGGAAGTGATACTCGCTTTGTACTCAGCATTGGTGAGACTGCAGTTGGAGTACTGAGTCCAGTTTTGGATGCTGCACTTCAATAAGGATGTGGAAAGCTTGAGAGGGTCCAGAGAAGAGCCACCCGGATGATCAGGGACTTGCAAGACAAACCATATGAAGAAAGGCTGAAGGACCTGGGCTTCTTTAGCCTAAAGAAGAGAAGGTTGAGAGGAGACTTGATAGTGGCTTACCACTGTATCAGAGGAGTGCATCAGGAGCTCGGTGAACAGCTGTTCACTAGGGCACGCCTGGAGAAGACCAGGACCAATGGATACAAACTCTTGGAAGGCCGCTTCAGGCTTAATACCAGGAAAAACTCCTTCACAGTCAGGGTGTCCAATCTGTGGAATAAACTCCCCCCAGAGGTGGTGCAATCACCTACCCTGGAGGTTTTCAAAAGGTGAGTGGACAGTCACCTCACTGGGGTCACCTAACCCCAGTCGTCTTCCTGCCTAGAGTGGGGGGGGGGGCTGGACCTGATGATCTGCAAGGTCTAACAGTCTATAAAACAATCTATGAATATATCATGTGAAAAGAGACTAGAGGAGCATGACTTGGTCAGTCTAACAATACACAGGCCGAGCAGAGACATGATTGCTGTTAACATACCAGGGGAAAACAGCAGAGAGGATGACGAGAGCTTTAATTTATTTTCACCAATTCCTACTCTTGTTGTATAACATAATAGGTCAGATTTTAGTGCTGTAAGTGGGTCATATGGATAAAAGATCCCTCTCTTGCAATCCTCAAAGAAGACAAGTAAGAAAAATTGGAAATTCTAACAATTATAGGGATTTTTTTAATGCAAAGCAAACCAAGAATCCAAAATTGTTCATGGTACAGAATTTCTGAAATTTCAGTTGGAAATAACAAAAAGCTTCATTCTGATGAAGTAAGGCTTTATAATAAAAAGCATTAGGTACAAAGGATATAAAGTTAGAATAAAAATAATCAGAACTGGAAAGATGAAATGATTTGTTTGGACATTTTCCCTATTACTTTTTGACCTATATTTATCTGAAAAATGTTTCAACTTTGGCAAAATTGCATCTTCCAGCTAATAATCCTTTTCTACATTTTCTACACAATGGTCTGATAAGAGGTAATGGAAGTAAAAGTACAGATTGCTTTCAGCATAGTGCTATGCAGGTAAAACACTCCAAATAGTTGTCTTCAAATCAAGACTGGGAAGCTTCCTAGAATACATAATTTAACCAAACACAAAATTTAAGTCAGGCAAAGTATTGCATGTAGTAGATGAGTAGAAAATGAAATTCATATCATATACAGGAGAACAAACTAAAAAAAATCTAATTATTTATTTTTCCCTTAATTATATTTATCAAAATGTTGTGATCATTGGTTTCTTTGTTCCATCACTTCACCTTGTAAAGAATTTAAGTTTATACGAAAATTGTTCTAACCTGAAACATTTTTCATGGTCTTGGTCTTGTCCAGGGAATGATTTTCCTTTTTTTATCGCTTTTTGCCAAATTCCTCCTTTTTATGGTTCTGATGCAATATTCTTATATATTATTTTCCTGACTGCTGAGAGTAAAGAACTGTCAAGAGACAGCTATAGCTACTGACTGCTCTTCAGCTAACCCAGAGGGACATATGTAAATGTCAGCATACCTGGCATGCCCACCTGAGTTTTTTAAAATGGTAACATAGTTCATATTTAAATTGTGAAAATCTACTGAATGGATGTTCCTCCAAATACTTTTTAACTTACCTACATGATGATTTGTTATTCTGCAAATGTATCTATGAACTTATGTTTAGACATCTAAATATATATACTAAAGATGTATTAATGATTCAAACATTTGTCCTCAAAAGATGGAAACTACTTGCAGAAAAAATTAGTAAAACAAGAATGCTCACATTGTCTAGTGAAAACAAAATCTGGAGAATGAGAAAATCCACAAGAGCACAATTTTTGCATTAAAAATAAACTTTGGATCTATCCAAAGCACTTCTTTATCAGCCTTTATCAATCTCCCTTACCAAAGAAAAAGCTACTTATACCTCCTCATTTGGCTAAGCTTTTGACCCACATTTTAAACTTCAATGAAAGTGCCCCATGAACAGCAGTATAAGAGTAGCTTTTAATGAAAAAAAAATGTTTTTAAGCTCCAAACTTGATGCAATACTTTCAAGCTAATCTGTTTCTAATAGAATTTCTAATTCTGCTTTCCATTCATGTTAATTCATTTTTCTTAATTACTGACTGCTCATCAATAGGCTTAAAGAGAATATGCCTGCTAAAACATTCTTTTAATAAGAAGAAAGAGAAAGTTTCTTGCTAATAATACTCCAATCTTAGAAGGCTAAATAATTGACACTGAAAACTGAACCCAAATGCAAATGTTATAACATATAATCTAAGTCACAATAGATAGACAGGATTTTCCTTTTGTTCAAGTGAATGGGTGAAAATAAAGAGAAAGTTATTGTGTTGTGACAAAGGAGAGAGCTTTTGTGTTGCAAGTAAGAAGAGAGCTTTTGAATTAAAGATCCAGTTTTTCATTTGATCGAACATGTTGTCTTCACAATATACTTTGTTAATCCCAGATTCTGAATGAACTTTTTTTCCAGCTACCAAATATCATTAGCCAGATAAAAATCTTTTCCAACCTATTTTATTATTTGCAATGACATTTGCTTAAATACATAATGATAGGATGCTATAACCAAAAGTAAAGTCAGGTCTGAAATAACTAAAAGAAAATAACTAAATTAAATTAGAAATCCTTTTTCATATAAACTGGAGTTAGGTAGTGGATAAACTTCTTTAGGAGAGACAATGTCTCAGACACCCATGACATCAACAGCAGAAGTGAGAGAAGAATAGAGGTGTAGAATTTATTGACTAAGTCTGCATGTTTCAAATCCAGAAGGAACAGGATAAGCCAAATATTCAAGCCCTTTCAGAGTTATATTTAGTTCAATTCTATGTAATAGAACTAGTGGATAGTTCTGTAACACACTCTAATCAGTGCAATGGCAATCAATCATCATTCTTATCTTTTCTACAACAGCAGATTTAAAAATAAATTACTGTTATTGAGAGTAAACCTAAAGCCAGTATGTGTGTTCAGCCCTCTCAGTTGTACTCACTAAAAAGATGTGTATGAATGACAGATGGGTGTTAAGACTTTAAAATGAATGCAGGCAGCACCAGCAGGAAGATACATAAACTATATGTGACAAGCAAGAATATGTGCATAAAAAACAAAGGTAGGCAGCTTAAAGTATTTGTACATTGGATATTACAATGTTTTGAGTATAATCTAGTACAGAGAAATCAACCAAACATTTTTAGTTACCAAGGTATCAAGGCACAAGGGTCTTAAAAGGAATTGGCTGTAATAATAATGAATTGAAGTGTACATTTGCAGGTTTATTTATTAGTTCCTGAGAAAGCCTAGCATTTGCTAGATGCTGCACAGACATGCATAAAACACTATCAACTTTCTCCTAAAGCAGACATCAGGTCACAATAAAGTTTTTGCACTGAAAAGGGAGCAAAACAAATGCAAAGATCCACAACTATTTCCATGATGAAATGTAGCAAGTATGGGAGTCATTATAATTCATCTGCTCATATTATGAGGCTACATTTCTAGTACTATGTTCAGTTTGGGCCCCCCACTACAGAAAGGATGTGGACAAATTAGAGGGCTTAGTCTGAAGAAAAGAAGACAAAGGGAAATGTAATAACAGCCTTCAACTAACTAAAGCGTGGTTCCAAAAAGGATGAAGCTAAACTGTTCTCAGTGATGGCAGATAACAGAACAAGAAGCAATGGTCTCAAGTTGCAGCGAGGGAAGTTTTGGCTCGATATTAAGAAAAACTTTTTTTCACTATGGCTGCATCCAGAAACAGCAGAGCTGCGCACACAGGGACAGCATGTGCCACTCAAAACTTAAGCCTGACTGGCCAGAGCCACACTCTGGCTGCTGGCCATGCTCTGAGTGACAGGATCACCACTGCTGCAGCCCAAGCGGCCCCCAGGATCCAGGTAAGGCTGCTGGAACCAGCTCAGTTCTGGCCCCAGACTCCCCTACCCCACCTGAGGTAACCTGCCATGCAGCAGAGGGAACGTGGCATAGGCATTCCCCAGGAACAACTAGCAGTGACACAAGATGCCCCACTCCTAGTTGTCCCTGGGGAACCAAATGTCTACATTCATGTGGACATGGCCTAGAAGGGGTAGGAAGGCACTGGAACAGGCTACCCAGAGGGGTTGTGGAATCTCCATCCTTAGATGATTTTAAGACCTGGCTAGACAAAGCCTTGCTTGGAATTATATAGTTGGGGATGATCTGGCCAGGGGGTTAGACTAGATGATCCTGAGGTCCCTTTGAACTCCAATTTTATATGTTTGTATGATTATTCATTGTTCACCATCATTTGGACAATCACTAATCTATTAATGAAAGTATTTGCAGAATTTGTGGAATTTGAACTTGATAATTTAGACTAGATGGGTGCATCTCCATAAGCATGCACATGTAGGTGTGTGCATTGTCCACTAGACAAATAGCAGTGGCACATATTTGTGCTGCTACTATTCATCCCCAAGTATGTCCTTGCACATGCACTCTGGCACTCTCAAAGGGACCCAGGTGGTGTAGGGGAGGCTGGTCCCAGCCTCACCTGGGGCCCTGGGGTCCTCCTAGCACAGCAACAGTGCTAAGCTGACTTCTCAGAGCCTGGCCACACCCCACCAAGCCCCACAGATGTCAGTTTCTGGATTTGAGGTTGGGTCTGGTCCTCATGGGCATGGGGGTTTGGATCTGTATCTGTATCTAAGGGTGTGGGCCTCAGGGATTTGGGCACCTGGGTCTCATGGATATGGGAGTCTGGATCTGGGTTTGGGTCTAGGTTGCACAGGTGTGGGGGTCAGGGTTATGTGAAGGGGGGAACAGCTGCCTCAGCACCCTATCTCCCTGAAGCCCCAGAACATAGCATGGGGCTGGTAAAAGAAGCTACACTTTCCTGGCCTTGAGGCAGTCAAGAGGTGGGGTTTGCTTCATGTTCAGCTGAAGCAACAGAGTCCAGCCCAAATCACAGAGTCTGTGTCTGGAGGGGAGATGTGGATGGAAGAATGCATACTGGGATGCTGGAGAACAGTGCTGTGGCTTCTATCAGTAGAGTAAATGTACATGGGTTCACTCTCCCTGGAGAAACTCTTCATAGAGCCATTTCATTTGGGTTTGCAGTTGAATTAATTTTCTCCTGGAACTGCCACTTTTGGTCTGAGAAACTGTGTGAATACTTGTCCACTTAGGATTTCTACCAGGAGACCTGCAATTCTCCCAGTAGAAATGTAATGCTTGTGTGCAACACTGGTATCCACACTTCAATGAGGATATGAAGGTTCAAAGAAAGACACAAAAAATATCCAGGGGCTAGAAAACAACATTTATGATAAGATGTTACAAGAGTTCAGTGTAACCAGCTTATCAAAGAAAGTTAGGAGGCATCTTGATCAGTGGTAATGAGATGTAGGTGAATACATGGCTTAGCCTTAGAGAATTATCTGCAAACATCCTATCTTGTTGAAATTGAATATCTCTACTAATAAAAATATTATATTTGAACAGTCCAAATTGCATAGGTATGCTAAGCAAGGCAAGACACAACAACTATATTACTGTTTGGGGAATGTGATGCTGTAAAGAAATACAGTATGTTCCCCTCAGTGAATAAATAAAATTCCTCATTAGCATCTATTGCTAAGGCATATGTTATAAATTTAAGGTTTAATCATAAACAATCCCACTTTCATGTATTAATGCTGAACTCATATTTTGTCCATGCATCTTATTTTGTCCTGTACTACACAAGGAATACAAATGTTGGAATTAGAAGAGTTTCAAAAGGTGGGACCAGAACTTCAGCTGGCACAAACTGGTATAACTCTGTTAGAGTTAACACATCCATGTTAATTCAAGCAAGTAATGAACCATCCTTTTCATGCAAAGATTTAAGATTGTAGGCATGGCTAACCTGATGTTTTAGGTGCAATTTGGGTAGATCCATTTTGTTTGTTTGACACTGGTTGCATCTACATGAAACACTGACTGCACTGTAGCCTGATACTATTGTGGAGCAGCACTGAGTAGCAAAAACTGTGATGCGATGCTACTACACAGGAGTATTAGGCTACTGAGCAGCAGCATCACAAAAAGGCATTTGCAGGCACTACTGAACATGAATTCGGGTTATACAAGTATTAAATAAATATACAGTAATAACTGCCCAGTAGCATCTTGTGCAGCTGTGGCCACTGAGTAACTAATATGTAAGAAAGTGTTTGGTAGCATGGCTTCAATGTTATGGAGCTAGGAAAGGTGAAAGATGAAATAGCTTTGCCTCCTCTTCCTTTGTCTACTTCAAGTCATTTCTCTTCTCCTGATGGTCCAAATCCTGCTGTTCTGGAACTTACTATAAAATGAAAGTACACCAAGAGAGGGTGAGATTACACATTACCATTAGATCATGTTAAGAGCAGTTAAAACTTGAATGATTGCTCATTAATAAGTGCCCTCTAGGCATCTTAAAGTGATGCCACTTTGGGTGAGAATCATCTTTGAGCTGTGCTACCTATCTCCATTTAAGTCAACTTCTGAGTGTTCACCATAGATAAAAACACCAAGTTTTAGTCCTCCAGTATGCCAAGAGGCACTGCTCCTATGAGGATTAGTTATCATCTAGGATTCTATAGCTTTGGACTGACAGCTGGGAACAGCCAGGCAACAAGTGGGTAGGAATGGGGTGAGTGGAGAGGAATAAAGTGGGGAAGGGGGCCTGAGAGGAAGGGGGCATGAGGAAGGGGTAAGGAAGGGCAGAGGTTATGGGGGAGGATTGGAGGGGGAGCCCTCTGCCCCTTAAATTGCTCCCCCAACTCTTGAACCACCCCCTCCATCACCAGATCACTCACCTGCCACCCCGACTTCCCCCTCTGCCTCCAATTGGTCCTTCCACCCATGGATCTCTTCCCTGCCACCAAGATAAGCCTGAGAGTGGCAGAGGTGCCAGTAGAGGATTCCCCCTCTTTGACTGCTCCTAAGAGCCAGTGGTGTGGCATCAGGGGTGATCCAAGTAGCATGGGTGCCCCTTCCCCCCTGCTTTTCTGCAGCCTATAGTGTGGCTAGACAGCCAGCTAGCAAGGCAGGCCCTTAGACACAACCCTGCTTGCCAGCCTTCTGTTGGCAGATGCAAGTAGTGCTCATTAGAGAAGGTATTGTGTGTGACTGATCTCTAGCACTAGTTAACCTTAACACGGACTAACATTCCTTAAAATCAGCACCTGCTAACTCTAACGTGCAATCTCACCCTAAGTGGAGTGGCATTTTGTTCCTACTTTGCACTGATGTAGATGACAACACAGGATGCAGTGAAACAATGAATCAGGTTGAGGTTGTGCAAGATACATGAATATAAATTACTCTGCTCATCAATAGAGTACACTCAAAGAAGTTTTACCATTGCCACAAGCTCATGATCTACTCTATTTCTGCTTGCAGTGCTATTATCAGCTTCCATGGAACATGCCTCTCCACAAATATGTGCTCCACTTTTCCTCAGGCTATTTGCTACCTTATGTTTCTGTTCCTTTCTCATGCCATGTGCCTAGAAACTATGCTCTCCCACTACCTTTCTGGGCATTTGCCTATTTCTCTCTAATAAGACAAAAATAAGTTAAGAACTAAACACAAAGTAAATAAAATACAACATATTTTCTGTTTAGTAAGAAAAACACATTTTATTGATTTACAAGGCATGTGTGGGGGGAACTTGAGCAGGTTGTAGAATGAGAGATGATCACAAGAAACAGTATGTTTTCTACTGGGGAAGGAATAAGCTACTTTGGTCTCAAGTGTTTTCTTTGTTAAAGTTGGCATGAATTAATAAAAGTTCTAATGTGCATCTGGGGAATGGGAGTCTGCAGTGGATGTAATTCAACTTTGATTTTCTATTAACAGAATATAATTTGCTACGGGCAAAGTACAGCTAACTCCCGGTAAAGTTTGCAACAGTTTGCATTTGTTTAATTATTTTCAGCTAAGGTTGAAACAAAAAGCCAAAAACAAAACAAAAAACAATCAAATAAACCCTCTACTGGGCATTTAAAAATATTTAAGAAGCTTCCCTAGGCTACTTACTCATTTTATAGAAGAACAGATATTTCAGAAATATGACATTCAAGGGAATGGAAAAACTACGTATCTTTACATCTGTGCTTATGTGTGTGGGTGCTATGGACTGGCTTAGAAGCACATAGTGCCTACTACACTATTGACTTTGCCAAATAAGTTACCAATTTTCATACATAGTCTTTTTTATAGATACAACTTTTACTCACTAAAGCAGCAGAGCAATCATAATTCATTTCTTGTTCAGGCTACAGTTTGCAAAGATACTAGATTTTTAATGTATGCAATTTAAACTTGCTCTCATTTTGAATATTGGTCAAATGATTTTTTAAAATTCAGTTTACTTATTTTATCCTGGGGAGAATAAAACTAAATCTATATCCTGGACAGACAGACAGACATCAGGCATGTGAATGTAATCCTACAGCTCTAATCTATAACTACATGACATTTTTTTAACATAAGAATTGCCATTTTCTGGGTCAGACCATAGGTCCATCTTGCCCAATATCCTGTGTCACACAGTGGCAGAGAGCGGATGCTGAAAGAGAGAGTGAACTAGGTATGACCAGGGTTTTTTCCATGGTTCCTCTCACTTGCAGAATCTAGCATGTAAGGTCTGGGAAGTTCTGATTCAGAGGCTGTATCCCTAACTCCCATGCTCAACAGCTACTGATGCCCCTTTCCTCCAAGAATCTGTCCCATCCCTTTTCAATCTGGCTAAACTACCAGCTTCCACATCTGGTGGCAATGAGTTCCACACTTCAATTACACGCCGTGTGAAAAAAACCCAAACTTCCTTTTCCTAGTTTCAAACGTACTGCCTAGTGGTCTCATTTTGTGACTCCTACTTCCTGTAGTATGTGAGAGCGTAAATAACATCCCTATTTATTTTCTCTTTACTATTTAGCATTTTGCAAACCCTTTTTTTGTCCCCCTCATTGCCCAAGAGCCTCTTTTCTAAACTGAATAGCCTCTTTAATCTCTCATGTGGAAGCCCCACCATACTGCTGATCATCCTAGTTACCTTTCTTCGTACCTTCCCTAGTTCTTTTATATCCTTTTTGAGGTGTAGGAACCAGAATTGAGAACAGTATTCTAGCTGTGGATGCACCATGGATTTATAAAGGGGCATGATGATACTTTCAATTTTGCTAACAGTTCCCTTCTAAATAATCCCTAACATTTTGTTCGCTGCTGAGCACTGAGCTGATGTTTTTAGTGAACTGTCTACAATGGGCGCATCTACACATTAGCTTTTGCTAATGCACATTATATTTAGTACTTCTGGGTACCTGTACATGATTGTGGAGGCTGCTCTGATGCACTGTAATCAATTAATCGAGTTTTCTGCAGTGTGGTAATTACTGTGCTCCAACAGACTCCCACATCTCATGTATCAGCATCCCCATGCTTCAAAATGGTGGTGGGGGCACTTGAATTAAAGCTCGTTGAAGCATCCACCCCAGGAGAATGTTTAAAAGTGCTGTCTAATGAGAGGTACTAAATAAATGTGCATTAGGCTGCCCTACTGTGCAGTAGTGAAAGTGCACACTTTAAGTGATGCTTAATGCACAGGAGCCTATTTTTTACTGTATTAGCATGGTTTTTGACGTGACACTTTAATGTACAGTAAAATAGGCTACTGTACATTAAGGTGAGTGTGTCCTAGATAACTTTCCTGTGTGGTAACAGCAAATGTAGTTTGTTACATACATCATAGTGTATATAGAGTTTGGGTTATTTTTGTCCATGTGCATAACTTTTCACTTTTCTACACTGAATTTCATCTGCCATTTAGTTGCCCATTCAGCCCAATTGTGCCAGAACCTTCTGTAGTTCCTCACAGTTTGCCTTGGTCTTTATCACTTTGAATAATTTTGTGTTAGCAACAAATTTGGCCCCCTCACTACTCACCCCTTTTTCCAAATTATTGATGAATATGTTAAGCAGCACAGGTTCCAACACATGTCCTTGGGGGACACCACTGTTTACTTCTTTCCTGAAAAATGACCACTTACATTCACTGTTGGAATCCTTTTTAGGAGGCAGGCAAGAATGATCCAACTTAGGTCAGTGGCAGGTGAGTGCTAGGACCTGTCTGCCACTGCCACTTCTCTCCATGATGGCACAGAGGAAGTGTCTACTGTTGAAGCTTCTGAGCACTGAATGCTGCCAAAGCCTCATGTCTGTGGGTAGGGTCCACTGGCTCCACATGCTGTATCTGGACCCCAGGTTAATGACTCCTGTCTATGCGATATTAGAAATAAAAACATAAGAGAATGGACCTGATAGTTCTTTGATCAGGACTGGTGCAAGCTCTTTGATTATAATGAGATTACTCTTGATTTAGACCAGTGTTTGACAAAATTGTAGCCCTTATTCCCAAAAGTATTTGGGTACCTTTCTCCCATTTAAATCAATTACTTTTACTAAATAGTATTAAAAAGGGATGGATCCAAGTCCTTTAAGACTCTCTTAATATCCTTGCAATAGTCTTAATATTTTGGCTATGTAACCATCTAAAAAAATAGAATTATAATGCTTGGACTGCAAACATGGAACTAAGATTTTGCCAAAGTTATGATTTCTTCCAGATTTATAGAAAAAAATTGAGTATATTCCACATAAAAACATTTTTAAAAATGGGTTAGAAATGCTCCCCCCTCTTCCCCTCCCCCGCCACCCACCCCAGCCTTCATGGGCCAAGCATGAAACACTTATCAAAACAAAAACATTAATGTCACCAGATAGTGAAACACCCTACTCTTCAAAGCTCTTCGTGGGGTTACATGTTTAGTTTTAGCTGTCCATCTTCCACCTTGCAGAATGCCCCACCAGCAGCCCAGCATGATACAAGCTGGTTCGAATTTTGCTGCAAGGTGAAGAGTCCAAACTCAAATGTGACATGTGCCCAGACCAAGAAGCAGAAGAGTTGGAGGGCATAATTGGACCTGACTCCTGTGAGCCATTTTCCACAACTTTTCAGGACCACCATCTTGGCTTGTCCCAGGAAAAAACTGGCTAGGCAGATCACACTTTCTTTGGCCACTTAGTATGGGTACAGAAGATGTATATGCAGAGAAATTCAAATCCAGACTGCCAAAGAGGGTTCTGGGGACAGAAAAGAATGGCTGCAGCTGGTCACAGACCAGGAAGGCATGGAAGAGAATCTCCTTCATTCCTCCTCACAGAAAGGCCAGCCGACCAGTGCCACAGAATCCACAAGGTAGACAAAAGTGCCCAAGGCTGGAGCCTTGTTCAGCAACTGTCACTGAATGTCACCAGTCCTCTTGGTGATAGGCAGCTTGTATGGGGTGTACCAGGCCAGGTGGGCTCACTCTTGTATTGCTGCCACAAGGTACCACATCCAAGTTGTGTCAAGACAGGCAGTGAGAACAGGGGCATAAGGCATTTTGACTGTCCATATGCAGTGCCTTCGCAGATAGGATCTCAAGACAGAGCCCACTACTGTATTTCTTGAACATGGGGATGGATAGCAGGAAACCAGACCACCACTTTCATCTCTGTCTATGCCTGGAGAAAGCCAGTAATGTGGTGGTGGGAGGGTCTGTCTAGTAAGCTGCCACTGGGGAGGGCTCATTTTGTAAGAAGGCGGTTCTCCAGAATGGCAGGCAAAGAAAATTAAGGTTGAAAGGGACCTCAGCAGGTCATCTAGTCCAACCCGCTGCTCAAAGCAGGATCATCCCAACTAGATCATCACAGCCAAAGCTTTGTCTAGCCAGGTGTTGAAAAATTCCAAGGATGGAGATTCTACCAGCTCTCTTGGTAACCTCTTCCAGTGTTTTACTACCCTCCTAATGATCCTAATATCTAACCTAAGCTTCTCTTACTGTAACTTAAGACCATTGCTCCTTGTCCTGTCATCTTCCACCACTGAGAACAGTTTAGCTCCATCCTCTTACAAACCCTGATTCAGGTAGTTGAAAGCTGCTATTAAATCTCCCTTCTTAGTCTCCTCTTCTTTAGACTAAATAAGCCCAGTTCCCTCAGCCCTTCCTCATAAGCCATGTCTCCCAGCACCCTCACCATTTTTGATGCCCTTCTCTGGACTCGCTCCAATATCTCCACATCCTTTCTGTAGTGGGAGGCCCAAAACTGAATACAGTGCTCCAGATGTGGCCTCACCAGTGCTGAATAGAGGGGAATAATCACTTCCCTTGAACCTACTGGCAACATACCTACCAATGAAGCCCAGTGTGCCATTAGCTTTCTTGGCAACAAAAGCACACTGTTGGCTCATATTCAGCTTATTGTCCACTGCAACCCCCAGGTCCTTTTCTGCAGAGCTGCTGCCCAGCCAGTCAGCTCCCAGTCTGTACTGGTGCATGGGATTGTTCTGTCCTACGTGCAGGACTTTGCACTTGTCCTTGTTGAACCTCATGAGATTCCTTTTGGCCCAGTCCTCCAATTTGTCTAAGTCACTCTAAACCTTGCCCTACCCTCTAGCATATTTACTACTTCCACCAGATTGGTGTCATCTGTAAACTTGCTGATGGTCCACTCTATGCCATCTTCCAGGTTGCTGATGAAGACGTTGAACAAAACCAGCCCCAGAACTAACCCCTGGGGCAGTCTACTTGATACTGGCTGCCAAATAGACATTGAACCATTGATTACTACTCTCTGAGACTGATGTTCCAGCCAGGTTTCTATCCCCCTTACAGTGCATTTATCCAGCCCATATTTCCTTAGCTTGCCTGGGACAATGTTGTGGGACACCTTACACCACATCCACAGAGCCAGTCTTCTCATCATAGAAAACAATCCAATTGGTCAGGCATGACTTGCCCCTGGTGAATCCAATGCTGACTGTTCCCAATAACCTTTTTCTCGAAGTGCTCAGAAATTGAGTCCTTGAGGATCTGCTCCATAGTTTTTCCAGGGACTGAAGTGAGGCTGACTGATATGTAGTTCCCTGGATCCTCCTTCTTCCCTTTCTTAAATATAGGCACTACGTTTGCCCTTTTCCAATCATCTGGGACCTTCTCTTGATCTCCATGGGTTTTCAAAGACGATGGCTAATGGCTCTGGAATCACATCAGGCAACTCCCTCAGCACCCTTGGCTGCATTCAATCTGGCCCCATGTTCTTGTTCACGTCCAGCTTTTCTAAGTAGTCTCTAACCTGTTCTTTCACCATGGAGGGTTGCTCACCTCCTCCTCAAACTGTGTTGCCTGGTGCAGTATTCTGGGAGCTGACCTTGCCTGTGAAGACTGAGGCAAAAAAGGCATTGAGCACTTCAGCCTTTCTGCATCCTCTATCACAAGATTTCCTCCCCCATTTGGTAAGGGACCCACACTTTCCATGATTCTCCTTTTGCTACTGACATACTTGTAGAAAACTTTCTTGTTACCCTTCACATACCTTGCTAGCTGCAACTCCAATTGCACTTTGGCCTTCCTGGCTTCATCCTGCATGCCCGAGCAATGCTCTTATACTCCCCCCTATTTATTTGTCCAAGTTTCCACTTCTTATAAAACTTCCTTTTTGTGACTTGCTGAGCTGGTCTTCTGCCATACTTGCTAGACTTCCTGCTCATCAGGGTGGATTGTTCCTGCACTCTCAGTAAGGCTTCTTTCATGTACAGCCAGCTCAAACCAGATCAAAGGTTGTTTTTCTTGATCTAGGAAGGCAGAGGCATTGTTCAGGCCAAAGATTTCCATGGCTGTCAGTAGGTCACTTAACAGAAACTGGTTGTCCTGAATGGATACTCAGGATAGCTCTACTGGGTACTCAGTAGCTCTAATCAAGGTCTGTGACAGAAGCCATGACCATTTTGAACTGGTTAGCCAGGGTCCCAGTCATAATTTTGTAATCATTATACAGGAGCTTGAATCAAAATTGGAAAAGAACATCATTATTGGCAATAGAGGCAAACGATGACAAAAATCACCTGCTCTACCAACTGTTAATTGAAGACCTAAGCAGATGGAGGCTTAAGAGAATCAAAAGTTGTAAATTGTTTGTACATGAAACTTACAAGCTCATGGAAGAGATTGGGGATACTGAACCAAGCTTATGGGTAGCAATGGAGTGAGCTGACCACTGGGAAAGGTCAGATCTATTCCTACAGCATTTTACACCAGCACCAAACAAGTACCCCATTGGGCATGACCTTGACAGAGAAGCATAGGTAAGACTGAGATCTGGATATAGATGCTTCAAAACAACACTTCACAAGATGAACATCTTGGACTACCCCCTATGTGAATGTGGTGTCCAAAAAACAGCACAGAAGTTAATTAAAAGCTGATGCCCAGACAGGGTAGATGGAATTCATACATTGAACAACAATACCAGACAGTGGCTCATAGATTTGTAAGTCAATATCTAACACCATGTAAGAAAAAGAGAAGCTTGAATCAAACAGAGACACCAATTCTTGACAACAGAGCGTCCCAAGGGATGACAAGGTCGAACGGTCATAAACTACTGAGAGACCATTTCAGGCTGGACATAAGGAAGAATTTCTTTACTGTCTGAGCCCCCAAGGTCTGGAACAGCCTGCCATCGGAGGTGGTTCAAGCACCTATATTGAACACCTTTAAGAGAAAATTGGATGCTTATCTTGCTGGGATCCTATGAGCCCAGCTGACTTCCTGCCCTTTGGGCAGGGGGCTGGACTTGATGATCTTCCGAGGTCCCTTCCAGCCCTAATGTCTACGAAATCTATGAAACACCAAAACATTCTTGGGCAGTGGCATGAGGACTGTTCATTGGTATCCGACTGGTAGGAGCCCATTGTCATGCTGGGTTGTAAGTACAGGTATGAGGGTTAGAGAGTCAAGAGAAGCAGCCAGGACCTGAGGGGAGAACATTGAGTTGGAGTGTAGGTAAGCCAGGAAGCCTCCATCCAGGGATCTGAATCAGATATTCAGAGGATCAGGCACTGTGGGGTCAGGAGACTGTTGGCAATGGATTTACAACCCAGCCCTGATACCTTGTTCTGAGCAAGTGCAACCCCGCTGGTTGATAATAGGCAAATTTTATTAATACACTGTGATAGGATTAAGGGTAAGGCAGGAAAAGCAAGCAAGAGATCCCAGGAAGAGGGCTACACCCCATGCTACAAAGGCAGCAAAAACATCCACAGTTCATACTTATCAGACCATAGGGTAAAATTCCTTCCTGACCCCAAATATTGGTCTCACCCTGAAAGAAGGGCCAAGACCTTCTAACCAGGAACCTCTAGTTTTAAGTCCCAGCAGGAGCACAGCCCAGTCAAAATCCCCAAACCTGGCTTCAGCCAACACCCAATGTCTCTGAGAAAGACTTTAAAAACAAACAAAAAAAACAAAAAACAAACTCAAACAAATCCTGACACAAAGAGCAGCAAGAGGGGGGAAAATTGCCTCCGACCCCTGCATGGAAATCACCAAAGCCCAGAAGCATGGGAAATACTATAGTAGAATATAGGCATAGGCCTAAATCATCCCTGACCAGCTTTACATTGAACTTTCTACAGGTGGTCATTAATTGTATTTTCATTTTCCAAATCTTTAGCAATCAAGCAGGAACCACATTTACAGAAACACTAAGTAAATAAAGGCTGCTAGGGTTATGACTTGAACACATAAACATGGATTTTATGCTTTGCAAACCAACTGGAGAAAAGCCTTCTGATAATTTTGCCCTTCATTTTTTTGCCAGAGGCGTAACAAAGCAGCTGGATGCCCAGGGCAGTGGTAAATTCTGGCTGCTGCTATGCTGCTAGTGTCTTGTACGGTGTCAGTGCCATTTGATATTTTTCCACACTCTTCCCATCTCCCTCACCTCTGTCCAAATAGACATCCTGAGTGAATCCCCTGGTTGCCTGGCCCTAGTTATGCTACTGTCTTCACCTGTAAAATGGGAATATAATCTATTTTTATACAGTCTAGTGTTTCATTATTCATTAATGTGTATGAAGTACTCAGACCCAATTGTGAGAGCACTAAAGGAACAGTCAAGAGCAAATCAATAATTCTGAATTTAATGCAGGACAGGATAATGCATGTTAAATAAGGGCTGGGACCAGATGTTTACGGAGGAGGATAAAAAGAAAACCTTGATAAAAAAAATAATGGGAAAATATCCATTCACTGAAAAAGGTAGAGGTAGTGTGGAAAAGTTTGTGGTCATATAACCACAGTTTATGTTATCGTGCTTATATAAGCAGTAAACTAATTCTATGGTGTGTTAGTGTGTCATGGAAACAGCCAAGCTATTACACTAATGCACTGTAGACTTAGTCTACTGCATGTTAATGTCACTAAAAAGGCATACGCCGGCACTACTGCACAGTAGCACTGGTTACGGCACATTCAGTTGGTACCTATTATTACAGGTACTAAACTTAATGTGCAGTACCTACAGCACATCAATGCATGTGTAGGTAGACGTGCCTAGTAAAGGTACCTGGTACCAGATACCTTCTAGAACTTGTACAAACAAGTACTAATGACTGCAGAGTAACTGGAATTACTGTACAGTAGTGTTGCCTAACAGCATTTAGGTAATGCTGACTGCATATTATCTCTTTACTATTGCTCAGTAGCATAGTGCCATGCTTCCTGCCACTTGATGCTACTGCACAGTAGTAATGAGCTACTGTGCAGTCAGCATCTCATGTAGATGTGCCCGCCATAGAGGTATTGTTGCTTCTCAAAACATTCTTTCAACCAATCTATTAACTTTAAAAGGGCTATATGTTGCCTTTCATCTAGTATATAATATACCCCAAAAGAACAAGAAATCACCTAATTAAATGGTCATAATCCAGACAAATTGAGAGTATTGCAAGCACTGATACACTTGAACCCCACTTTGATTCCTGGTCCACTCAAAATTTAAAACAAAGTGCCTAGCAGTGGCAGCAGCATTTCTAGTCAGGCGGTGCTGAGGGAGTCAGCCAACTTCATTGCTCATTGTATTCTACCAGATACCTTCTAAACTCTTCATTCTATAGGTGTTAATGATCCTTTCTCCTTTCTAATGGTTTTGATGTTCCACCAGTCAAGTTATTCTTCTGCAATTATACAATCATAGAATTATAGAAAATTAGGATTGGAAGGGACCTCAGGAGGTCACCTAGTCCAACCTCCTGCTCAATGCAGCACCATCCCCAACTAGATCATCCCAGCCATCCCAATTCTGTTGTCTGTTAGCCGTTCCTGGTAATAAAGCTCTGATATCACAGGTCTGCAGATGGTTTTTAAATATTTCCAATTAAGTTATATTTGGTTTTGCTTTAATACAGTCCTAGGCCCCTAGAATATTACTAAATCTTCTACCTTATTTTTAACTAGAGAAAAATCTGTTGTTCATATGCGATGAAGCATCTCACCATCAGGGATTTGTTGATGTGGGGGATGGAATGTGAGGTGAGGTGGACTGTTAGCATTTTCATCTTCAGATACTTTCCACCACCAGATCAGTAGTGTTAAAACACCAGCTTTTCTCTTAGAGCAATACTGCTGCACTGAGTATTCTCTTTTAGAAAAAGGAAGCTTAGCCAACAAATTGACTGGAGTAAACAGGTGTAGCTGCATTGGATATGGCCCTGCTGGAATGTGCTCTTCACAGACAGGAAGTCTTAATGCTGTCAATTAGGACACCAAGCCTACACATGAGAGTTATGAAATGTTAATAAACTAGATGCTTTTGTCATAGTGCTTAACAGTTTCTGACATAGCTTTTTAGATGTTATTTGATGCAATTTAATAAAAAATTATTGAATAGTTCAATACACAGACAAATCTCTTAAGTGAGCCAATTTTAAACTGTATCAACTATGATCATATTAGCCCTGGTTAACAAAAATATAATAAATATAATCTTTAAGAAGAATGGATTTTGAAATGTGGCAGGTCTGCTGTAAGAGTGTACTTAGTGAAAGACAAATAAGCTATTCCTCTCACTCTGGGTTTACAGTTGTCCTATACATACAAAATATTGATTCTGTGTTTATAGCATCTTAGCCAAGGAATGTTTGTAAAGAGTCCCAGGTAGTTAATTCAAATAGACAAGTCTGTTGTTATTCCCTCTGGCAACTTGTTGCCTTTCCCCTGACTAAAGACATGGAAGAAAGCAGGCTGAAATTCCTCATGGATTAGGAGCAAAGCTAATACTCGGAAGTGTTTTAGGTACAAAGAGAAAGATTGTTTTTATAGCAGAGAGAAAATTTTTACTTTTTGTGGTTGAAGGGAGGTGGAATCTGGTGGTCATGGAAACAGGAAAGCTATGTTCACTTAGCTGGAAAAAGAACCTTCATTTCTGTACAGAAGGCTGGCATACCTTGCAAGAAATATAAATTATGCCTATTCCTTTGGAAGTTCTCCATTATAGAGTGAATTATTCACATGTATAACTCAGTACCACAAAAAGCATTAGAAATGGTGTAAGTGAAGTGGAGTGTGGGTAATGGACAATGGAAGGTCATTTGAGGGTCCATATCATTTTGGAATAGCAGCCAGGGTTACAATGAATAATAAATAAATTCCTACTTTTGTTTCAGTCTGCTTCTTCCCAGCCTTTGATTGCACAGTTGCTGCTCTTCAGTGAGTTCTGATAAGAATATAGATAACAGTTAAATTCTTTTTTTCCTAACCATGTAAGCAAATATCTTAGAACCATACTAAAAATCTCCCTGACAGCCATATGCTAAGCTGAAAGATTCTCAATTAAGTTTTTTTGTAATTAAATAAACGGAAGAATGAGTGAGTAGTGTATATTAAGATTTATGACACCAACAACAGATCAAGAATAATTAGAGAAACACTTTACAATTATTTGTACCCACAGCATGTGGGTGTAGGATTGTTCAGATGTAGATTCTCACAATATAAGTGGACTTCAAGCAAAAATGAATTTGCAATTAAATTTCTGATGACAGATAAAAGGACTGTGAAGAGGTCAGTTTTTAAATTTTCTTTACATAAAAATGATACTTTGCACTTCTAGGCTTCTTTCAAAAGATCTCATAGAATTAACTATTTACTTCAAAATTAGTTTGGCCTGTGTAATATCCATTCAGTCAATTCTGAAATATAGCTACTTCTAATTAACTGTTTTTGAGACTACCACAACAATTTTGACCAAAAGAGAAAGATACCATAAACAGTTAAAATTACAATGGAAAATTAGATATGTGGCAGGAACCACATATCCACCAACTTGAGTGTGTAACCTGTTGCTAAAAGAAACCCGGTACCTCTGTACCAGAGGACTGAATGGTAGCTAATCTAAATTTATAAAAGGGCTTCAGAGGGAATCCAGGGTGGTGACCATAACTTGCATTTTTGGCAAATTGTTAGAAATAATAAAAACAGAATTGCCTTTCACATAAATGAACAGGATTTGCTGCGGCAGAGTCAACATAGCTTTTGTAAAGGGAGGTCATCTTGCCTAAGAAACCTACCAGAGTTCTATGATGTGTCAACAAGTATATGGATGAGAGTGACATGTTTGATATGTGTATCAGAATTTTAAAAGAGCTTTTGACACATCATGCATCAAAAACTCTTAATGAAATAAGTCTTTCATGGCAAGGTCTACTTGTGGCTCTTCAAAGTTATAAGGAAGAAGGCATAGGTGGTCCAGTCTAGTAGGTTGGCCACTGGGGGAGGGCTAGAGACAGGAGCTGGAGTCTTAGTTACCAAATCCAGGGAGGAATTCCAGAGGTAGAGTCCAGATCACAGGCCAAGTCAGGACTCTGGAGTCAGGAACCAAAATACCAAAACTGAGCGGAGTTCAGAAAGTCAGTGTCCAGTAGCAGAGCCTAGCAGGATCAGAAACTAGAAAACCAGAGAGTACATGATCCAGAGAGGTTTATTCACAGCAGACCTTCAGGCAAACTGTTGGCTAACCTGCAATTTGCTGTCACAGAAGAACTTAAATGGGGAGGTTACTCTTCCCAGCAGCCAATCAGGAGGCCCAACCAGTGGTCAGTTGGTACATCACCCAGAGTGGGGCAGCCAGTTGGAGTCCCTGGAAGGTTTGGGCAGCTGAGCAATTAGTGTAGGCTGGGCTGTCTGTTAGGGCCTCTGACAAAAGCAAGAACAGCTTAGTTGAATAGGTAACCTAATTATGTAAAAGAACAAAACCATTCAGAAGAGAAAAAAGATCCTATTATCTGTGGCGTGCTCAGTGGTTAGACTCATGGATCAATAACTAGGAGGGGAATTACAACTCAAGTTGGAAATTAGCACCAAAAAGATGAAGGAGGGTGAAGTTTGAAAGAAATGGCAAGGTCTATTTTGTAGATCAGCAACTGGCTAAGGAACAGAAACTAAGAATGGGTATAAATGGTCAGCACTTACCATGGCCAGAGGCAAGCAGTGGGTCTGAAGTGGGCCTGTGCTGTTTAACATGAATGATTTGTAAAGAGGGGGAGAAAATGATGAGATGGCCAGATCTGAAGATAATACTAGATTATTCAGGGTGATAAAACAAAACTGACTGTGAAGAACTGCAGAAGTGCACTAACTGAATGTACAACCAAATGGAAGGCAAAGTTCAATGTTGATAAGTGCAAAGCTATGCCTTTCTTTACCAAATGCATATGCATGATCCACAGTAGTTGTCACTGCTCCAGAAAGTAAGGGGTTTTTGGTGATAAATGTATTGAAACAGCAGGACCATTGGGAGAAATGTTAGACAAGCTCTCGGGCATTAAGCTTTTCTTCATATCTGGGAAAGCAGCAAGCTAATTTTTCTATGAATATTTTTCATAAACCAATCACTCCATTTTTGACATCATAGTTCTTATGCTCATGGGAAATCTACAAACACCTTCAAAAAGCCAGGCCTGGGAACAAGAAATCATAACTAATACTTAACTAAACAACATAAATTAAATATAGACAAAGGTTTCATGACTGATGTTTCTTCTAAACTCCCATTACTTTACAGATAATAAAGATTCTTTTCCTTTTTGAATGGTCTTCTTTCTTTACATAATCTGGCCATCCATTCAATGAAACTTCGTTTGCTTTGAAATTGCTTCGATAACTTCTTTTTGTTCCTAGGTTACAGCCCTCCTCAAGTCCCTTACATGTATATTTTCTTTTACAAAGTTAAACACAAGTGTAACCGGGGACCTTCTCAGGGCCGGTTTGATGTTGACCTGCCGACCTGTCTCTGGGCTAACTGCCCACCTCTCTCACCTGCCTTGCCTTGATGATCAATGATTACGATGTTACCCAGGCAGAAGATGCCAGTGACTAGGGGTAATATCCCCAGCTCCAAACTGTCTCCTACACTGGGGCCCCTCCCAAGCAGCTAAGCTCACCTGTACCCTTTCACCCTCTATGACTGTGGTCCCCTCTCTGGGACCTTTGGCCTACCTAGGCCCAGGCCCCACCTTTCAGGTCAGTCAGAATCCTGAGCTTCTTGCTCCAGGCATCCCTTGCTTGTGAGCCTCTGGCCCTTTTGACCCCCCTCAGGTCCTGGCCCCAGTATAGGCCACTTTGGGTGCCTCGAGTCAGGTTTGAGTGGCTTTCCTTTTCTTAACCCTCACAACTCCGCTGGAAGCCTCAAGCCTTTCAAGGAGCTCACCAGCCTAGGCTTTCCCCAGACAGGACTGTGCAGGGACTAGAGGTTCAGGCACCCCCTGCCTGCCTTTCACCAAGGAGGTTCATGGCCCTAGCATTTCCTAGGGCTGCTGCACCACTGACAGTCCTACCAGGCCTCACTACTCTGGCAGGGTGCAGTTTTTGGTCATGCCCAGGACCTGGGGCCTCCTCCATTCCTATAGCCTGAGCCCATATACCTCCAAGATGTTGTAAGCCTCAGTTCAGCCAGCTGATAGCTCTCTCACAGCAGCCAGCAGCAAACTGCCGCTTCACCCTATGTATATCCTGGGTTTCAAAATGGCCGCCACAATCAAGCACCTGGCTACTGCCTGCTCCAGCCCTTAAAGTGGCAGGTGCCAACGGCACCCTGCCACACAAGTCATTGTTTTATCTATTATTTAGCTTAAGTTGAATTTACTTGTTTTTTACAGACTTGAAGGGTACTTTATGCTCAAGAACTTTTTAAACTTCTCTCCCAACTATACAGTTAATCCAATAAAAAGAGATCTCCATAAAAACCTTGCTCCTCATACATTTTCTGGACTATTATGACTACAACACACTCTCCAACCCTGCTACTACTCAAAAAAGAGTATCTTGGAATTAGTCTGAATGTTTCTGAAAAATAGCAGGCAAGTGTTCAGAAGACTCCAAAAAGGGAAATAAAATGTTAGGAATTAGTAAAAGCACAGAACTAGTACAAAACCACATCTGTAAATCTGGAGAGAGGAGAGCAAACTTATTTTTGAAATAATGGACTTCTCTTGGGTGTAATTTGGTACAGTTATCTGTAACCCTTTTTTAATAGCATTCTTTAAGCAAACAGAAATTAAAGAACAAGCACTCATTAGTATAGTGAGAACTATATTGAAGACTGAAGGCCCTTCAGTACTGGCAAAGTCATTAGATGAATTCTGTGCCTCACTGTTTCTCTGGGAGAGGCTGACAGTACTAACAGTATTCTTCTATGAATGTTTTAGAGATGCCAAAAGAGCTGGAGCTTTTAACATTTGAACTGTACAGGCAAGAAAATAAAACTGCTCCAAAAAGGAAGCTAGATCAACCAATCAGCTGATTATCACTAATGGTATTTTAGTATGTGGTTCAAAAAAGTTGTTTCAAAGACTGGTAAGAGTAGGCCAATGATGGAAAAGGAGAACAAGCACTTGACTATCAGTCTTACTAGTCATATCACTTTGTTCACATTAGTAGATTTAGTAACAGGAGGAAGATACTGAATCTGTATAGAAGAAGGAGTAAAACCATCATTTAGCAATATCTGTTTGATGAAAGGTCTTTGAATTGAATGGCTACAATCTACACTTGATCAATGGATAATTGGGAGGGAAAGATGGGGTCCAGTCCCTGCTCCAGTGAATTTTAAGCACTTGGCTACTGGGTAAATGAGGACACTCTCTCTCAGTTAGTGAACAGAATTTTTTTTTTCCAGCTGAAAATATTTGGCTAATACAGTCCAAATTAATTAATAACTTTGGACTGAAAAAATACTGTTTAGGTCAACATGAAAAAT
>NW_017729022.1:17039663-17065977 GCF_001723915.1 Gavialis gangeticus
ACACACACACACACACACACACACACACACACACACACACACACACACACTCTCTCTCAGTTAGTGAACAGAATTTTTTTTTTCCAGCTGAAAATATTTGGCTAATACAGTCCAAATTAATTAATAACTTTGGACTGAAAAAATACTGTTTAGGTCAACATGAAAAATGTGTGTCCAGTCCCATAGATAAGCATTACTGTAAAGGCAGTTGCAATAGAAGAAACAGGAGGGATTTCGATCATTTTGAAATATTGACAAAGCAAGTTTCATGTTTCTAATTAAAACCACACATTTAGAATTAACATCCCACTATGTTCTTTTTTCAGTCAGACTGGACAGGGAAAATTGAAGTATCTATGTAATTACTTTTAAATCACAAGAATTCAATTCTTTGCAAGTGTAGTTTTCTATGAAATAAAGATTGCATCAACCTACATTAGGCAGTTTTTATACCAATACATGTATTTTTGTTTTCATTAATATATAGGTAACTCTTTTTTGTACTTACAACAACTATTTTCCATTCATCAAAAGCATTATCCAGTACGTCAGGGGTAACAAAGAGAGATTTCCAACTTATTTAAATAAAACAAAAGGGCTTGACTGACTGCCAGGGATACAGGTTGTGTCAATTTTAGTAGAATAAAATCAAAGGTGAATCAGATATTAACATGACCCTGTTGCCGTGCAACAGTTATACAAGGTTCAGGGGCTTGTACAAAAATATTGGCCTCCTAACCCCACAACAAGCACCATAAAACATTTTAATAAACATTTCTCAGAGATATATAAAAGGAAAGATATGTAAAGTATTTGAATTTAAATTAAAATAATGCTTCTATTGGAATCTGGGAGAGGGGAGGTTGTTTTGTTTTTGGGGGGGGAATTTGTTGTCCTACTCGGATGCCTTTGAGATCATTTGAAGACAGCAATAACTGTCCTTGTTGTGGAAAATAGAAAGTTAGCTGAGATCAACTAAAACTTGTGGTTGAGAAAGGCAAAGAAAAGATGAACATGTAACAATGAAAAGACTGGCCAAGAGAAAATGCAACTTCTGTCTACAGTGCTGACTTGCAGTATTACTTCTGGAGAAGCAGTCACTGCACAGTCTCATCAGCTACACTGATGCCTGACAGACTTCTGAACCAGTTTCAGACTGTTCAAGGCACTACTTTTAACTTGCTCTGATCACAGGCTTATAGCAGCATTGCAAAATATAGTCATGGCCAGCTGAGCTAGACTCTCTTGTTAGATAGAAGGTAGGGCTGTGCGAAATTCTGCTGGCAGTTTTGTTTTGACGCTGTTTCGACTTGTTTCAAGCTCAAAACAGCAAAACTGAAATGAAACAGAGAGCTTTGAAACAGCCTCAAAACAAAACGAGGCAAGTTGAAACGTTTCAAAATGTTTTGAGTTTCAAAGCTCAAGCTGGGTTTGCCTGCAGGGAAACAGAAACTAAAGGAGGGGGAAGAAGGGGAAGGAGCGCTCTCATTATGGACTGTGTAGCTGGCCAGTGACTGTCACCCTCCCCTGGGGTCCCTTCCAATCCCAGTGCTCTGGGGCAGGGGTGGAAAAACTGCAAAGAAGGCAGCATTGTTTGAACTGCCCTGCTTTCTGCCTTGGTGTCAGCTGAGTGAGGGCACACCTTAACACACACACACACACACATACACACACACACACACACTGTCACCCACTCATGTCATGAGTTTTGCTTGTTAGTAGCTAGAGGTGCAGGGCCCCAGAACCCAGACTCCCCCTGTACCTATCTCCTGGACAGCTGACAGGCTTTGTGGCCACAGCAGGGCCTTGCAGACCTGCAGTTTTCACCCCCCTGTACCCCAAGACAGACACAATCTCACAAGCACCCATGTCACAAGTTTTGCCTGTCAGCTGCTTGACGTGCAGTTTTTCCAAAAACCCTGCACCTATCTCCTTGAAACATGGCAGGTTTTTTGACCTCCACAGGAGCTAGCATGCCTGAAGTTTTGACCCCACTGTGGCTAAACACATACACGTGACAGGAGTTTTTTTGTTTTCAAGATTTTGAGGTGCAGTTTCCCTGAACCCCCTGAACCTATCTCCTTGAAACTTGGCAGGCTTCATGCCCTCAGAAGGGGCTACCATTCCTGCAAGTTGCATCCAAATCAGGCCAGAAATGTCAAAGTTATAGGCTGTTTTGAGCTTCCCCATTATAGCCTATGGGTGAAACGTCAAAACAGCGTTAAAACAGAGAAACAGTTTCGACGAAATGAAATGGAACAGCAGTTCTGAATCAAAACCAAATTCAAAATGAAATGCTGTTCCATCCAGACACAAAAACGCAACTCGAAATGGAAAGGTGCTGTTTCACACAGCCCTAACAGAAGGCAAAAAGAGGAAAGGGTGGAAGAAGATGTAAGGAAGAAGATGTTTGGTTAAGTTCAATAAATAGGTAGAAGCAGGCTGTACAGAAGTCTAAAGCACCATGGCCCTTTAGCATGTATAGGTTAAATAAAAAAATGCTGCATGTATATATAGGTTCAATAAAAAAAAAATGCTGCATTCATGTCCCAACTTTAGTCTCCTCACTATTCTAGAGTACTCCGGGGCTGGTCAGAGTTCTCCAGGGTTTGTTCATAATTCTTCCTCTTGAGGTTCAGGTTTTTCCAGCTCAGCTTACTTTCCCTGATTTTGGTTGGTCCCAGAGGTAATCTTGACCCTCCTGTCATCAAAGCTTGCTCATCTCATCCCTGTGTGTACTCTAAGTATCCTGTGGCCCTTGACTAAGCTACCTCTGTATGAGAAACACACCACTCTTATCACTTGATTCCTTCAGTCCACAACTCCCTTCCTTCATAGAGTTCAAACTGCAAACTAGTTAACTTGGATCCAGCCATCCCCTTCAGTGATCTCTCCTAACTCCCCCTACCATGCCAAGTCCGAGATAAAGCACCCTCATTCTCGCCCGCCACATCTTTGATGTTATGTATCTTATAAGGGAGGCTGCCTTTTGTCCCCTTGCACACGGTGCTCTGGTCTTTCCTGGACCCTGTTTTGTATTGCTTGACTTGGTGCCCCCCAGCCTTATGGGCTATGCATGGCTCCAACCACCCCTGTACCATGCCCCAAGCCTCACAGATGTACCCAAACGTTGTTTGGTCAATTTCCTTTTCCGCGCCCCCGCTGGCGCTCTCTGGCTTGTCTCACAGCCTGCGCCCCGCTGGCACTCTCTGGCTTGTCTCACAAGTGCCCGCTCCGGGGCTTCTTGCAAGTGGGGGTCAGGTGGCCATAGCTGTGCCTGGCCCCCAAATCCCCTCCTCGGGTCTTAAATTTCCTGTGGGGCTCAGGCAACCTCGGCCTTACCTGGCCCCAATCCTCTGCACCCCTTCTCAGGGCTGGGGTCAGTGCACCCCTGAATATTGTGCCCTCTCTGGCACCAGGGCCCCCACACTACCAGGGAGCCCCTATGAGGCCTCCTCCAACCCCTAATAGCCTCACCCGTTCTTCCGGTTTTTAACCAATAAACAGAAACTACAACCTCTTGGCTACAACATAAACTCAAACCATCCGGTTATAACATGATTCAAGCCCATGACAGGGTTTCTCCCTCTCTCACCCATAGCAACTGCTTGAGTATCCTGGTCTCTTCCTTTTCGTTGCTCCGGCAGAGTTCCCACCCCTATGGCTGCTGGCAGGAAACTGCCTCTCTGGCCTCAGCCTGGATATATATATAGGTCAGGCCCTGCCCCCTTCCGGTCAGCTGACCAACTGCGGTTGCCCTGGCAACCAGCACCTGTACCTCTTTATAGGAGTGGAGCACTGAGGTGCTCTGCGACAGTGGCAAAGAAAAACTCAGCTCGCGGCGGCAAAATGGGAAGTCCCCTGGAAGTGGTACTTCTGGTTTCATTTTTGCCGTGTCCCTCAGATGCCAGCTAATAGAGATTTCTGGCTAACAAAGTGCCAGTTAACACAGCTTTTGCTGTAGTTGGATCAAAGTACAATTATTAAGGTTACATATTCTCCATTATCCCTAGCCTGGTAGATATATTTTAGGGGTCTTGTCAGCCAAAGTATATGCACAAAGATATTTCATGATATAGGAGTTTATACAGTACTGATTTTTTTGCTTTATGAGAAGCCAGATTTCTCAAATCATAGCTTCATTACTGAATAACCTGTTTTTGTAAGATTTTGTTGTTACGTGTCCCTATGCAGCTGGCACTAAAGCCAATCAGAATTTCTGACAGAACATTTTCCATTAGGAAATGCTGACTCAGCACAAGTAAAACATTTTATTGAGATTTGTCAATTTTGACATGTTTTTAAAGGAAAAAGTAAAGAAGCAATTTTTGAAGGTTAAAAAAAGGCTTTTGGAATGGAGTATTACAATTATGGAAATTGTAATACAAAAAAAAATCAGAACAAAATATTTTAAATGATATGAACTGGTTTTGGGGGAATTTTAATTGGCAGGAAAATTGGAAGGGGGATTATCCTTTTTTCTGAAGCAGAGCAGAATCTTGTTGAAATTGTTTGTTTCAAAGAGAATACTACAAACAATAAAGAAACAGTGTTTCCAGGCCATTTCTAATTAACTGGGGTTTTTAGTTCTAAGTGGGAATGTGTACACAAGACATTTATTGCACATTTCTACTTTTAACTTTAAAATGTTTACTTTGACATTTATTTAATAGTTAATTAGTCAAGTGCACAATACGTGTCTCAGCATCTACACATACGTCCGTATTAGAGTACAGGAAATTAATCAACTTCGCAGCAGGAAAGTCTTGTAAAATAGTGCCATGGTGCAGAGTTTTTTTTGTGCAGAGCATCACACATATAGACGCTACCTGGACTGTCTGGGGTACCTGCCAGCTAGTTCCACACTCAGGCACCTCGTGCGCCAGCCATCCTACCCCACCCCCACCTAGCACATGGAGCCCAGCTGGAGCAGCCCTGGGTAGCAGGCTGACCCCCTGGGGTGCCCTGCCAGCCCAGACTGCTCCAACTGGGCTCCACATGCTGCACATGAATAAAATATAGACCAATATGCTCCAGAATTTTTTGCTCCTGGGTGCACATTCAAAATGGCATGCCTGAGAGCAAAAAGCTCCAGAGCAATAAAGAGTTTATTTGTGCATCTTAGTCGAACATGTAGATGTGCCCACTTAAGAGCTCTCTCAAATGCTTAGCAGTTACCAGGTCACCTCTCCTTACACCAACTGGGACTGTCCCTATCTTCTCTATGAAACTTACCCCTTCCAGAGACTACCCCTAGGTTCCTCCCTATACGCATAGGAGACCTCAATGATTAGTAGTTTCTCCTCCCTGACTGGATTTAGAATGGGGATCTAGCTGGACTTAATTTTCAGTGGGCAGCAGGGCCTTAGAAGTGCAGAATTTATTTGGAAGTTTTTGATGTTCTGACTGATTCTATATTAGAGAACATTACATAAATAGGTTTACGTGAATAAAATAAAATAAAAAACCCCTAATGCACTCTTAAGTGGAGATTTGTAAGGCATGAAATGTTTGGTTATAACTATCCATGCATGTTCCAGGACCAATTTGTATCCCAGTTTTAAAAAGGTCTTAGTATTTATGTTAAGAACTTTGACAGGGGGTAATAAAGGATACCAGCTCTTCAGACTAAATGCTAGTCAAATTTTTGAAGAAAAGTTTGACTGTTTTCACCTTTTCAAGTAATAAAACCTTTTTACTTGGGATGGTTTTTACAGCCATAACACTTCAGGGAGGCTGGGCTATTTAAACTGTAGCTTCACAGTTAATTAATCCACAACGTATGAAAAACTAATGTCTTTCTGTCACCAAAACACAAGGTGCTCCACAAGCATATTTTGTGTACTACAATGAAATGTCTGGAAAAAGGACAGGGTTTAATGGATTGTAGGGGCATTTTTCTACAGAATACAAGTCTAGTAGAAGCAACCATATCCTGGTCTAATCAAAGAGTACATCTATGAGAACGTTGTTTTGCACAGAATTGTGTTTCCCAAGTAAGCTTTGATTCAGAAGTTTCAGTGAACCTTAAAAAATAACACCTCCCGCCCCCTCATACATTCAAATTGTCTCGGCTAAAACTGCTAAGTTCACTTATTGCTTGGTTTCCTTGCAACAAAGTGTTCCCTGGAACTTTACCTGCTTTGTTTCCTTGAGTTCTGTAGCCAGCTGCATTGGCTTTTCCCAGCCTCTCTGATCCTACAGAGACGGGGAGGTTGGGATGGATGTGCTAGGATTTTCAGGACATAGTTGTGATTTTTCGTGCCAAACTCATGACACTTTTAAGAGTCTTGGATTTTCAGAAAATGCTGAGTGTTTGCCATAAAAATAAAATCAGATTATTAAAAAAAAAATAGTGTGGGGACATTTAAAAAATAGTCCAGATTCACTGGGATGTTTTTGAAAAAAAAAATCTTGTTCATAGACAAAGATTTTATTTGTAAGAAGAGCCACTCTGGAGCCAGGTACAGACATTTTTTACTGGTGTAAGTGACTGGAAACCTGTCTATACCCATAACAGAGGAGAAGTTCAGCACACAGACTGGTTTAAGAATGGTGGAACTTGGTATAAGATTTGCCCCCACCTGTCCCCCACCAAAGGGCAAATGTGTGTTCTGTTCACTACCAATCTAAACTATGCTGCTTACAGAAAACCACATAGCTTGGATCGATTTTGCCTCAAGCTTTTTGAATGTCTACCTAGCCTGAAATCCCATCCACCTGCTAATAAGATCAGGGTGACAATTAGAAGGTCCTAGGGGTTGGTTGCCCTTATATCCCACCAAAATGAGACTCTTACTGAGCCAATTGTTTACATCGAAAACATTTGTTGACCACTCCTTGTGTATAGTATACTACCAAGCAGTCAAGCTTCTGTTGACCTAGACCTGTGAGTAATAACAGGAAGTTATCACAGGATCTATAACCTTGCAATTGTTACATTATGCATACAGTAGTAGACAGAGGAACTTGACAGTTTGCCAAGAAGTGCTATTAAGACAAAGGATTTAACCAAGCTGTATTGATAGTTGATGTCAATTCCCTTCTGGAGGGTCAAGACAGTAATAAAGGAAGGTAGAATTGAAATCAAGAGTGTGGGCAGATATTCTGATATACAGGAATATGCCCTGTTCCTAAAGGTTTTCTCCTCCCTGCTCCTACCAACTGCCCCCTCCCTCCACCTACACATACACAAATCACATGTATAACATACAAACATTCAATTAGCTATTAATCTGGGCTGCAACACAGAGATTCTTTACAATTCAAATATAATCCAAACTGAGTGATTTGCATACCTTGGAGATCTTCTGGGAGAAGAATAAAAGGAATTGTGAGTTGGATTTCAAGTTAACTCTAAAATTAAATATAAAAACCTATGTTTAAGCAATATCTTTAGTGTTGTTGAAACTGACAAATGCCATGGAAATTAAATTGGGTTTATAATGGAAATTCTGACAGCCCCTTAACTATAGTCACAGTTGGCAAAGATAGAATACTTTAATGTAAACATATGATTCCCTGCTGTGTTTATAGTGTAAATGAAATAACTGTTACATATATACTAAAGATCCATTAACTGTAGCACCACTACTAGCTATTAAAAGCAAAAGGAAAAACAATAGTATTTTAAAGGTATTTATGGCAATGTTAAAACACTCCTCAAATTTGTGTCAATTATGCAGGCAGAAATGAGTATAAAGGTTTATTAAGGAGACTATTTGTGAAGCATATTATGCAGTATTTGTACAACTGTCTGAAACTATGCAATGAGTTCTACCTAGGAAGCAGTCTCTCATATCAGTATGGCATGTGTCTGAGCAAATCCATAAAATTACACAAATATTGTCTGCACTTCAGTGGGCTCCATACTTTCTTTCAGATCACAATGAGAACTGGTATAGCATTTGGAGGTTTATCCACAATCAAGGAGAATGCATTGTAATAGCATCCTAACCAGATTTTCCTTACAGAAGGAAAGGTTCACATTTAACCTAGTGACAGCATGCGTACCTCCATGAGTTTTGGGAATTCCCTATTTATAGGTAAGTATATGTGCACACTATCAATTAGTATGCCAGGGATCATCAGGTGTCACTGTTTGGCTGTAAACTTCAGGGGTAACACGTAGCGGGTGCACGTGGGTGCATGTGCACCCCCTGAGCGTGGTGGTGCACCCCCTGCAAAAAGGCACCACCAACAGTGTCACTTGCTACCATGTTGCTGACAGTATCACTGGCTGACAGTGTTGCTCACTGCAAAAAGGTGCTGACAGTGTCACTCACTGGCAGCATCTGCAGCCTCTCCATGATCATCCCTGGGTGCCACTGCTGGCAGCGCCTGTGGTTGGTGCTCACCACCCCCCCGCCACTGACAGTGCTGGTGGTGTCTGCAGGAGCTCCCCTGCTTACTTGGTAAACATGCATCTCATTTGACCCAAGACTGATTGTCCTGGGGTTTGACCCTGATCAAAACCCATTATACCAGCATTTTTTAACCTGTGGCTCATGACCCAAAAGTAGGTTGCAAGAATATATGAAAAGGTCTTGAACAAACTTTAGAAATGGATCATATTTTCCATGCATTTTAAAAAAAAATAGATGCTGCTTGTGTTTCACCATATGGTAATGCTGTACTGTGCATACAAGTAAACAAGGAACCAGGTCTTCTGTTTGCTGCAGAAAATCGCAGATTTTGTCCTTTACAGGAGAAAAACATGGGAAACTGCTGGTTTCCCTTTGCAGGCTGGCAAAGTTCCAACCTGCAAGGGGCTGCTTGGGACTGGAGGGAGCAAGGGAAGGGTGATCAGGTAGGGGGTGTCATGAGCATGTGCATGCACTCGGAAGCCAGGCAGCACGAACAGCACTCCCTACAGGTAAGTATATGGGCTGGGGGAGAGCACAGATGATGCATCAGGGAGGCATGGGGGACACTAGTGATGTGTGGGGGAGTCATGGAGGGCATATGCACCCCCAGACTTCTGTGCCCCTAGTAGGCATGAGGCTGCAAGCCTGGCTGGTCTGGCATGGGCAGGAGCTGCCTCCACAGCCCAGCAAGCGGGACCCAGCCCTGCAGGGTGGAGCAGGCTAGCAAGGCTCATTGGGATCCAGCTGCACTTCCAGCAGTGCAAGAAGTAATGGACATCTCTACCCTGTAGGAGAGGTGGTAGGCAGCATGGGCAGCCTGAGGGGAGCAGCAGTGATGGCCAAGCCATGGTAGTGAGGCAGAGATATGGCCTGGTGGACAAGTCAGTTGTAGCAGGAGGAGGTAAGGAAAGTGCCTCCCCTCCCCCATTCATTACTCCTCCTCATGCTGATGACAGCCTGGCTGGTATGTGGGTCCTGGTGGCTGCTGGTGGCTGCAGGAGTAATGAGTCTTCCCACCCTACTCTGCCCTCCTGCTCAGGGTCAAGAAAGTGGATCCTGCCCATGCCAGTCTTGTGAGGCTGCAGCCCTGTGCCTCCCATGGGCATGCCTCCCATGGGCATGTGCCACCCATACCCCCCACCCACACACCCCTGCCCCACACACTGAGAGCCTGGGGGGAAGCAGGTTGGGAGTTTGCAGGGCCAGGGGACTGCTTCTCCTTAAACTATTTACTGAGTCAGGACTGGCCCTCAATGTTTATACATGGGCCCTAGTACAAAAAAGGTTGAGAACCACTGATTTATACACATCACCCTTACAGGCTACCCTGTCACTAGTAGGTGGCCAACAAGAGTACACAGCTTGATAAGCCAGTCTCTTGAATTAATCACAATAACCATACAGATGTATAACAAGGTGTCCCAGGAAAAGGTATTAGTACATTTTATCTAGCATACTTCAGAAAGACTTGAAGTAGGATAGTGAATGTGTAGATCTGCATGATGCCTGGACAAAAGGCTCTCTCCCAGGACAAATGTTACATCCCTTCATGACCCTATAGTTCCCCAAGTATTTCCATAGTGATTACCTAAGAAAATATTCTGTGCCTGTTATCCATGCATTGCTTTCTTTTGTAAATACCGTGCGTAGCTTGGTGTTTTTCACAAGTAGGTCTCAAGTCACTTTACAAAGTTAGTCAATACCTTCATTCAACACATGGGGAAACTGAGGATCACAGGCTAGTAATTTAGTCAGGAAGAGAAAATGCAAAAGCAGGTGGAAAGATCTCTCTGCCTTGATCTCCTATTACAGTAAAATACCAAGATAGAATTACTCTCCAACAAGTGGATACAGGCAGTCCTCAGTCTTATGACACAATTGGTTCCTAATAACCACGTCTTAAGTTGAAACTTTGTAACTTGGACCCAATTTTCACATAGGAAACCATGTTATAAACGGGGGATGGTTCCTGAACCAAGGCCCGATACCCTATTTTCACCAAAAATAACCCAGAATTTTGTACTTAATCAATTATAGATAAGTAATAGCTATATTCATGTATTTATATTGTAAATAGCGATCATCTTGATTTGGAAGGACTTTGAGGCGACTTTGCTGGACCTTTTGAAGGGCTCTTGGCTGGAGTCCTCTCAGGAGTCTTGGCTGCTTTCTTAAAGAAAGTGTCCAAGGAAGTTTGGACAGACGTTCTCCAGGGAGATGGGCGACGCAGCGAACTTCTTCACTGGTGTGGTGTGGCATTGGATCAAGCACCATAAAGTCGATACCAATGTCAGGAAGTTGAAAGGAGGTGTCAATTTATAAATGTTGTAAGTGTGAAATGTTGCAAGTCAAAATGTTGTAAGTTGAGGACTGCCTGTACTGGTGACGAGACAGGATTTTTTAAAGAACAAGTTTTCTGAATACTGTTTGACACACTGTTTCAGTTCTGGTGCATAGATATAAATAAAGCCTTGGCCTAGTGTTGCCAACCCTCCCGGATTGGCTGGGAGTCTACCAGAATCAGCATCAATCTCCCAGTGACTACTGAAAGCAATTCAGGAGATTTACATAGTATAATGTTAGCTAAATAGCTAATATAATGTCGGGGGAAAAAAATCTCCTGGAATAGCTCCAATCAGAGTTAGCAACCCTACCCTGGCCACATGTTAAATTCAAGACACTATACATCATTAAAATGTTCTACATTATATGTGCAACTTTTTATGGCTTGTTCCCCATTTTGTCACCTTAAATTGAGTGTACATGTAGTGTCTTTCCCAATTATGCCATCATTAATGTGTTAATTGTGGCACACATGCAACATGTAGAAGGGGACTAAAATGAATTAAACTTAGAATATAATTGAACGGTTTTGGATATCTGTTACTGCTTCCACTCAGAACAACCAGCTGTATATTACAATGAAAGACCACTTTTCAGTTTCTTAGGATGACAATTGCTGACTTGAGAATTGCTATGCAACTCATCAAGATGGGTTTTAATTACTCACCTGTAACGTTCTCCACAGGACTCCCATTGTCTCAAGAGGAATCTTTGAGACCCAAATACCCGGATACTGCAATACGTCCTTTTTGAGAATGTGTGTTAGGATTATTCCACGTCTAAATGACTTGGAAGACTCTAGCCATCTTCCTTCTTTTCAGTGGCAAATGTTTGTGGAAGACTTAGGTAAACAGTAAACAGCTCTCTCTGATGGGACACATCAGAGAGAGCTTCCTTTAGGTTTTAGCTTAACTATCCTGAACTCTGTGATTACAGCTGAACCCATCTTGCCGGTTGCTCTTTGGCATAATTTCCTCATTCCTGTCTACAATATATTCACCCCTATTTAGAATTATTTGGTAACAGCAGCAGTGGAAAAAAAAAGAAAGCAAAACAGGGTGAAAAGTATATAATTGCCAGCAATTATTCTGTGTTCTCCAGATGAATGGGAAGGTGAGAAGAAAAAAAAAAGGAGAGATGATAGCACTCATGTATTGTTCTGAAGAGACCCTTTGCCAGAGACAAAAGCTATGGTCTATAGTTCAAGGAAAGAAGGAACGTAACAAGGCTACCATGCCAAGAAGACTCATCTTTTCATCTTAATAGTATCAGAGAATATATAGTTGTTTTATATGGAAGGTGTCCACCTTAAAATGTATTAAAAGTTACATTATTTTAGTGTCCATTAACACCAAAGAGGAAGGAAGGAAGAACTGGTTCTATTTGATCTGAAATAGTCTTTTTAAAATAAATAAATAAAAAGATATTGAGCTATCTTCTACAGTGCCATTGATAGCTTTTGTAACCTGTACTGGTATTTATCACGTGAATATTGTAGAGAAAATGGTTAGAGCACACACTTTCATTAGAATAAATAACTAGAATCTGTAGCTACAGTCATCCTTTTGTGACAGGAAGTATTAAGTATCACATTTGACCTATTTTGCATGCCATCACCTCTTAGATGTCATTACCTTCCCATAATTCAAGAACTTATTCCTGTTTTAAAATAGCATTCTATATAAACACATGGGTGAGAGTCTCAGTTCATACTCTGTGAAAGTTTTTTCTCTTTTGTTCTTCCTTGTCTTACCAACTACACTCTTTCATCAACCCTACCATCTCATTCAAATCTTCTGTATCCCTTTTCACCCTTTCGCTACCACTTCCACATCCTCTTCTGCATATGTTCCTGTTTCTGGAGTCTGCATCTCATTTCAGTGTTTCTGTTAACATATCAGCAGGATTATGATTAGAGCTAATTGGAGTTTTTCTGCTAGCAGTTCAATTTATCAAAAGCATCATTTTTGTGGGAACAACTCTTTAATAAAACTTTTGTCTGAAAGGTGTCTTAGGGGTACGATGGAACTCTTGGTCAAATGCAAGATAGAGAGGGCACTCAACTGGGATATAGGAGACTGAGGTTTCAAGTCCCTGCTCTGGGCAATATCCAAATTGCTAGTATTCTTGACATTTTCTGCTAATTGAGAGATGCAAATATGTTGTAACTATTATGTCTGGGGACCAGGGCCAGACACAGGCATAGGCGAGCCAGGAGGCTGCCAGACAAAAAAGGGCCCCCAAAATGGTAATTTTTATTATTATTATTATCATTATCTCTGGTGAAAGGGGGCCAGATACTTAAAGTTCACACAGGGCTGCCAGGAGTCTAGGTACGGTGCTGCTGGGGACTTAGTGCATTTTTGGATTGTGGTATGTTCCTACTATTTAAAAAAGGCATGATATGCTGAATTTCTCTTACATAGAGACTACCTATTAATGTAGTGTGCTTTGATATTTAGTGGTGAATATCTTCTTTAGTAAATGTTTACTGTGCAATATTCTAAACTATGTAGTTAAATGATACACATTAGGTTTCATGTTATGATGTATTTACAGCAGGAATTATGCAACTACTAATTATTTTTAATATTTCTATCTTGCATTAGGATTTTAAGCTGCCCTGATGTAACTGACTATCTGCTTACCATATACAAATAAAAAAAATGGAAAAGATAAACTGAATTATTTTTCATCTCTAATGCAGAAGGACTTCAGGAAGATTTAATAACCCCTTTGGAAGTGCTTGTGATCAAGCATCGATACCAAACATTATAAACTTATTCTGAAATGTATAGGCAGTGTGATAATCTTTCATTTATCACATAAAATGAAATATCTAGCTGATTCCATAATGAAATCGTCTTGCTAATATTAAACTTCACCCAAAGTCTGTAAAGGAAATGACAAGTTGTTTATGACTTTCACAAAAAAGCAGAGCGTATCTTATCATTTAACCAGTAGTACGTTACTTCTTCCTGACCCCCAGCATTCAGAGCATTCTTTGAATGTAAGTGGCAGAAAGTTGATAACATATACAAGAAAAAGGAAGATGAGTTGTAGCTGATATTTGTGAATATTCCTTATACAATTCCTTTAATCTAAATGCATCAGTAGGAAGTTCAGTGCATGAAGAAAGGGACAAGATTACCCAGAAAGGTTGTGAAATTTCCATCCTTGTCTATCCTTAAGACCTGGCTAGATAAAGCTTTGTCTGGGATGATTTAGTTGGGGATGGTCCTGCTTTGAGTAGGGGGCTGAACAAGATGATGTCCTGAGGTCCCTTCCACCCCTAATTATCTGTGATTCTATGATCCAGTGATTGTATAAACAAAGTCTGATTTTCTCATGCTTTCACTCCGACTACAAAATCTACACCTGAAGGATTAGATCAAATAAAGAATTTTAGTATCTGAAGCTGAACTTAAAAACTGAGGGGCCTAATTCTGATCCCAGAAGTCCCTATTTAGCTCCAGCTTTTCCCTGGAGGTGTCTCCTTGTTTGACTTCAAAGTTCTCCAGGTGTCTAGAGTTTTGGATCTGGTTGTTCCCAGAACTGCCCCAGTGTGAACAGTTCAGTCCCCATCTCCCATCTCCTGATTCCCATTAGGATTCAGAAACACAGCATCCATCTAAATCATTTTGCAGGCCCAGTCTAGGAGGTGTATTCAGAGGTTTGTATTGTTCATTTTTTAATATAACTGCATAGTGATTAGAGCATTTAGCCATCTGGTTCAATGGCTGATTATATTCAAACCCATGTATCCCACCTCCTAGGAAAGTGCTCGTTGACCAGACTTTTGGCTCCTCTGGGAAGGGACATCTGCTATCCGTCCTGCTGAAGCTGCACCACTGGAGGGAGGGAGAGGGTCAGGGGGACTGACTACATAAGCTACTGGTTAGAGCACTGCTAATAGAGCAGCTTTGCATTCTGGCCCATTCTCCTAGGACTATTACTGGGTAAAATATAAAAACAGTTTAATATAAAATACAGAAACAGCCTTGGGAACTAGGACCAGAATGTAGGATTCTGTCCCTCAGCTGAGTATCCTAAGCAGTGTGCTACAAAGTTGTGCTTCCTTTTGTGCATTTCAGTACTTAACTCCCAGGCAGCTAAGGTTATACTGCCAGCAGCCCTTGCCTTGCTCCCCTCCTGTGCTGGCTAGTCTACTAGAGTGATGAGACAGTCCCAGTCTTTCTTTCTCCAGAGCCTTACTTGTCATGTTTTCCCCACTATCCAACCAATGCCAAGTCTCCTCCTCTGTCCCTAGCTCCCACTCCTATCCTCATTGCCCAGCCAGTCCTAGTTCATTCTCACCTGAATCTCTAATCTCAAATACTCTGTTTCAATCTATTCCATTCCCTCTATCTAGTCTACTTTTCAATGCCTCTGTATTCAGATCTGACTGCTTCTACTTCCTGGATAATAGCAGTAACATCACCTTGACACCAGCAGAGAGACAGTGCCACCAATACCATGGCCATAGCAGCAGTGGGGGTTTTTTTTTTGGGGGGGGGGGGGGGTTGCCATCCCCTCCCTCAAACTGGCACACATGGAGGCTGCCTCAATTGTCCCACCTTAGTGTACAGGGGTACTAGAACCTTTGAAAGAGCTGTTCAACTTCAAAGTGGCTGGGTGCTATATTCCACATAGACCACACCAGTGTCTGCACACTGCACAATGCAAAGACAACACAAGCAGGGGCCATAGTCCCCCAGGCTGCATGTTTGCTGCATGCGTCTGTGTGGGAAAGCTTCCTCTCCACTCCTGCTGCACTATGCAATGCGGAGGGACAGTCAACCAAGCCACTGCTTTGCGTGTGGCCGATGTGTGGCACAGCAGCCTGCCTCACTCTTATCTCCCCATGGACTTCCCTGTGGCATGGGTGCTCCAGGCTGCTGGCTTCCTGGCACCATGGGCTGCAGTGCCATATCCCATGCTGCCATGCCCCCTGCCTCACCCCTGGGCCACCAGTTGAACAACCCTGTTCTTAAGGAAAAAGTATAATTTTATTTCCTTTAACATTAATTCTCACCCCCCAGCACTATTTAAAAAAAATGGTTGAACCAAAATAATCAGTCTGATGCAGATACACAGTGGGCATATCTATATGTGCAATTAATTCAACTGAATAAACTCTGGTTTAGTTTACTCCGGAGTTCATTGTTCCTAGGTGCTATATTTACACATGCACCTGGGACCACAGTATGTTGGGTTAGAGCAGCCTGGGCTGGCAGGAGGCCCAGGAGGTTAGTCTGCCAGCCTGAGGCTACTGCAGCCTGGCTCAACGTGCTGCATGGGGGCTGGCTAGGGCACGAGAGTAATCCAGTGTGGGGCTAGCCAGCAGGCAGCTCCTTCACTGAAACACCCCCGTGCCCCAGGCAGCCCTGTCAGCAGCTACACATGTGTCGTGGCACACTAGATAATGCTGTGACATGACAGTACTTATGTTTACAAGTACTAACCTATGGCAGGGTTTAGTAGTTTACTGAGAGCTAATAGGGCCACGTGTAGATACGGAGAGTTTACTGTGGAGCTAATTAGGCAACTCCATGGTAAATGTCTCACGTAGATGTGTCCAGTATGTAAGATTTCAACCCAGTTGGTAAGCATTGGCAGAGTTATAAGCAACTGAACAGAGTCTTGTAATGGGAAGTGTCAAGAAACCTTAACAGGTGGTGTTATCAGCCTTACTTACGAGCAATTATACTATTGGCATATCTAACAACAGAATTTTCTAGGGGCGTTCTGACGATAGCTTCTTTAAAGATTGAACTGCTCAGATATAATTAATGGAATGCCATACACATATTAAAATAAATTATACATTTCTTTTAATTGCATTCCAAAAATGCCAACACCAAATCTCTACTTGTCAAAAAGCAGCGCAGGACTTCCACAGAGGAAAAACTTCTTAATCCAGTGTCAGATCTTATTCACCGTATTCAAACCTGCAGCTATTGCATCAGCTTGCAGCCACTGGATAGGAATGAAGACTACTGTTTAAAATTAATAACAATAACTGACCAGCAGATCTGCAGCCCAGCATCACAACTGGGGCATGCAGACCTATAAAAAAGGGATCACAGGATCACAAGTAGCAGTTTGTAGAGATACCTGACTGTCTAAGAAAATATCTGCTGAGATGATATGTTGCTGTTAATGCTTCTATTGGCTCATCACACAGAACAACACGTAGATCTGTATAGCAGAGTTATATTCCTTTTCTTTTCCTTCATGCTGTCAAAGGAACTTGATATACTAGTAGGAGGAATAGACTATCAAAGCTATAATGGATCTGCCACATGGTTCTTAAAAGAAACTTGTCTTAAATAAGTAAAGAAGAAAAAATATTTTTCTATACTATTTCCATATTACTAAGCATAGCTTCTTTATCTTACATAGGACTTAGTTACTATTATTTTCATGCATTTGTGTTATAGTGCTTAGAGGCTTGCACTGGGGGTCAGTTTCTTGATGTCCATTCCTTACCTGTTAGGCCTTAAACTCACCTAGATTTAGGGAACCTTATGAAAGCTGAGATGCTCACTGCAAGGGTTTTCTGCACAGTTCTAGATCTTGAGTGATAAATTAATTTCAGCTGGGTTTCTGTTCTCCCTTCCCTATCCCACTCCCTTATGCAGTATTATGTACAGGAGCTATTGGCCTCTGCTTTAACCAGACTGCTCCACCAATGTACACTAGTACACTAGCCCCCAGCAAGCCAAGCACTTAAATATATGTTACAATTTAATCACACACAAATCAATCACACTGAAATCAAAAGGGAAAATTAATCATATCAATGTATACAAATATATTGATTGCACAAGGTTTTCTAAGTTTCCCTTTTAATTATTTTGCAGACTATTGTGTCTCAAATTCCTTTACATACTACTACTTTTTTTTTTTTAAACTGGCCCCTTGAACAAATCACCCAGACTGCTTTGGTCTTTGGACATAACCACTCTAGACAAGGAGCACTAAGTTGTATTAATATTGGACTTGCAAGTTTTAACAAGTACATGCTATTAAGTAGTATACTTTTTTAACTGAAGGCTAGCTTCACTCTTGGGAAACACCCAATAGCGTACCGTAGGCCACAGGCATTTAATTATACTTTATACTTGTTTTGCCCTCTCCAAATCTGCATGACTGCATGCTCTGAAACAAGTGTCAACTTTGTTTCCTAGGAAGTAACAATATTCCTTATCCCACTAGGGGGCACTGTGACTCTTCAAATTGTTTATGAATCTGTTTGTGGAGAAACACATTTTTGTGTTATTTTTAGCAAAGTTAAGAGAAATGTTAAAAATGGTTTCTTTAATCTAAAAGAACATTTTCCCTGAGCAGCTATCGTACTTGAACAATGCACATTCCAGCCTGGAAGAATCAAAATATTTCTATTTTACAGAAGCAACAAAAAATGTAATTTATTAGTTTGAAATATTGCCACTCTTACCATTTATTATGCTATTAAAAGTTAAATTAAATTAAGCACCCATTCCTTTTGTGGCATGAGGATACTAATCTGTTTTATTTCTGGTTCATTTTTTTTATTGATTTTTCCATCAGTATAGAAAGATGGCTGCTTGAAGAGCCCATTAGTAAAGAAGCATTAAAATCAATTAATAACTCCTTCAAATGTGCACGTACACTGCTTGAACCATTTCTTGCTGTACCAAAGTCTGAAGCACTAATTTGTGGCAAAGCACAGTGCTCACCTATGGAGCTATAAAAATAAATAATTTCTAGTTAGGTGAGATGCAGAGGAGTTTCATCAGAGTAGGTGAAGATGCTGAGAAAAACATTTCTTGCTGAGGGAAGCAACAGAAATGTAGACTGGATTCTTTAATATTAAATCATTTGACAAATCTGGAGAAGCACCACGTCCAGGAACTTATTTGTAATAAAGAAAAACATATTGCTAGTCCACCATCAGACTGTGTGTGTTTTAAAACAAATCTGATGCATAAACACTGCCACCCAACACACAGAAAGAAACACATTAATTACCCATTTTTTCCAACACACCTTCCATAAAAGTACCCAGATTTCTGTTGTTAGGCAGACCAGAAAGGGAATATTTGGTGGGACTTAGTCAACCCCCCTGATTTCACACAGGAAATATTTTCTGCTTTTATGTTATAATTTACTTGCTGTTTCATTATGGTTCCACGGTGTTGACATGCAGTGTATTTTCAACATGGTCATCTCCCAGAGCTGAGCTAGCACTTTGCCTCCAAACATTTAACCTGTTTGTCCTTAAATAGAGGGTTATATATTACAGCCATTGTTGCTTGAAGTTTATCATATTTGGGATAGCAACCCTTCATGAAGGTTTATTAGTATACTTCTCATTTCAAATAGGCTTTATTTCATGGCCAAAATACCTTTTTCCCTCACTTTCTGGGCAAATTGTAGAGCTTATTATAAACTGAGTGCATCTACATGTGTGCTTTACTGCAACTTGGCTAATTAGCTCTGCAGAAAAGCATCACTGTGTACATGTGCACCAGTATTAGGGCACAGTAAATTAATTAACTCTGCCATAGGATAGTACTGTTGGGGACAGTACTATCTTACAGCAGAGTAATTAAGTGCAATGAAACTTATGTGTAGACAGCGACAGGGTGCTAGAATGTGGGGGATGCCTGCTGCCCAGCTTTGCACCTTAGCAGTCTTGTGCGCCAGCCAGCCCCTCCACTCACCAGGAGCCCAGGGCTGACCCTCCTCCCCCTTCTGAGCCTGCAGCCAGCCCGGGACTGCTCTGTCCTAGCTCAAATTATTTCTGTCCTGGGCACATGTATAGAAGCTGTGCCTGGGAGCAGATGACACCAGCTTGAATTGTGCCAGAGTTTATCGTGTTGCATTCTTTTCACATGTAGATACACCTACTTAGTCAAGACTATAAAGAGGTTGAACCAGTTTGTACCCACCCTACACAACAGTCTGCCCTGTGAGAGAACCATCAGAACCCCTCTCCCCCTCCTTTTTCTAACTAGGCTAGTCTGTTGCCCTACCCAAGAAAGAAGAGTGTTTGCTTCCTGGCCATTGTGCTGCACAGATCTCAAGAGATCTACAAAAAGTATACTGCTGCAGAGGTCCTCTGCCTTCAGTTCCTTAGCAGCCTATTTCTACAAGATGTACTCAAAGGTTGAAGGCTGGTTGGAACTTTTTAATCAAAAGGTTTCAGGAAAAAAACAAAAAGAGAGAGCAAGACTGCCCCAGAGCCAAAGGTACTTCCCTGGAACTTGGGAGACCCAGGTTCAATTCCCTGCCTTGCCAATGACACCCTTTGTGGCCTTGAGCAAATCACTTGGTTTCACTCTACAGAAAAAGCATGCTCACCATTAGCTTCAATTTTATCTGCAATTCCTATAGCACTGTTGATATATTATGTTGGTATGATGGACATTAAATGTATATACCTTAAAGCACCATTTCAAAGCAAAAGCTTTCCTTGCAATCATGGCAGTTTTTGATGAGGAAAGCTTTTTCAGATCCGGAAAAAGAACCCCGAATATCCAATAACCAAGTGGTTAGGGGACTCATTTGGAAATGGGAGATGGGCTCAGGGTGCTGCTTCAAGTCAGGCAGACTGGGGGCATTAATCTGGTCTCCCATATCCCAGGTGAGAATCCTGATCCTATCTATGACTTGGATATTCTTGGATTTTTCTTGCCTGTTTTCACAGAAGTCATCCTGATGCAGAACAGGAAAATATATGAAATCTTGAAATTTGGCCAGGAAAACTATATCATGTATAGCTCTAAACATTTCCCACCTTTCCAGGCCAGGCAATAGAGACTCAGAGATTAAGTGAAGGGTGAGGGACATCTGGACTATGAATATGCAAACAAGCTACCACAGTATAAAAGGTAGGGCAGGGCTTTATCTCGTCACAGATCTTCTGCATTAATTAGGTGTATGTAGACTTGTACCTCATTCAAGTTAAGTTAAATTGCAGTAGCTTACCTGTCAGTGGGCACGTCTACGTGTGCATTAATGCATTTTAGTTAATGCTCATTAAATCTAGTACCTCCACTGTGAGGTATTAGGAAAATGCTCATTAGCCTGTCTTAATGTGCATTAACTAAAGAGCACAGTTGTTAATAATGCTCAATGCACATTAGCTAATTTTAATGCGCATTAACTAAAAGCATGGGGCACCAATACATGTGTGCTGGAGTCTCCTGGAGCATGGTAATTATAGTGTCATGTGTATCAGTGTCCCTGCATTGAAAAATGGTGGTGGAGGCACTTTAACTAAAACTCTTTCAACGAGCTTTAGTTAAAGTACCCCTACCACCACTTTTGATTGTGGGGACGCTGATATACAAGATGTTCCTGGTGCTTTAATTAGAGAAGGAAGCTTTTGGAGCTTCTCTAATTTAAAAAGTCCCCCACCCAGGAACATGTATAAACACCCATAGTTTTTTTGTGACACTTTAATGTGCATAAATAGGCTAATGCACATTCAAGTGCAGGTGGAGACATGCTCAATGACAGAAGTAAGTTACCACTGAACTTGGTGCATCATAAAGCCCTGCTTTCTTCAGGAATTTTGTGATACAGCTTGGAAACAAAAATATTACTCACCAATATAAAAGACCAGTGTCACATCTACTAATCCAACCCCCCACCAAAAAAACCCCCCAAACCCCCAAGAGAATGAGCAGACAGACATACCAATCACCTACAGTTAGCAGAATTCATGTGGAGATCCCCACTTTCAACTAGTACAGATTAGCTTAACTCCAGTCAATGTAGTTATGCTGATTTGTGCCACTTAATCTTGTTCTTAAAACTTTCTCAGCTGTAGCCTTAAATGCAAGCTGAAAAAATACAAAAATATCTGAAGTCTTTAAAGATAATTTTAACTGGCATTGTTCTGCAAGTGCCTTCTTCACATACCTCCTCTTTGGAATCTGTAGGGAGGGCTATAATATTTTATAGGGCAGTTATTCAATTATTGACTCCAAAGAAGAGAGAGACTAATCAAAGCAAGCAAGACCAAAGGAACAATAAATATTAGAGACAGCACAATGATTAGAGGGACACCATTATGTGGATCAGTGTGTGTGGCTACAATCAAAATACTTGCTTGGTAATTCACAGCAGAAGCACACATTTAATATGGGAGAATCAGGGGCCTGCAATCATGCAAATAGGGCAGCTACATCAGAAAACCACCCCATTTCCTAGTAACTGACTTTGCTTTCCATCTGTTAAATGCTACCTACAAGGTCACTGGAGTACAGACCTGACATTTTCCTTATGTTAATAACAACTACATTTTCCTGTTACAAGAAGTATTTCATTTTAGGCTACTCTTGATCTTGGTCTAAAATAAAGGACACTGCTTAAAAACAAAGGGCAAGGATCAGTTTCAATGACAAAAGCTGCCATTTGGCAATGCCTATTCTGAAATTAAATCATTGTTTTTGATTCCATGCTGTTACAGAAAATCATTGATTATAAAGAGGTTAAATTGGAGAGGGAAAAAACGGTTCTTTGCTCAAAGCGCAAACACTATAAGCATTATTGTAAACAAGAAGGATTCAGTGGACACAGCATCAGTGGAAAAAGGTGGCATTTCAAAAGTAAGCAAGTAGAGGAAGAGTAACTAAAAATAAGGAGCAAGCAACAGTCCAGGCAGTATTCAGTCATTGTGAGCTTGATCTTGAAGGGTTTCAGCACTGAAAACCTTCAGCTTTCAGTTCATGAGAGCATTTATACGTCAACAGATAAAAGGTCCAAGTGACTTACAGCCAAAGTCTGCCCTGATATAATATCAATAGCATTGCACAGAGTGAATGCCAGCAAAATATCATCTGCTGTGTATTGTAGGCTGACAGAGGCAATGTTAATACTTGGATCAGGTTTGGTTTGGTTTTTTTAAGTCCAATCCCACCTTTCCCACTTTACCACACTCATTTTAGTCTAACATATGGGAAGGGTTTATATGAGTATGTAGAGCATGGAAATCAAACGCAAGCAGGAGTTCTAGCAGCTGGAATTCATGATGTTCCATATTCAGACAGATATTAGTGATTCTTTTGCACACTTTGTAAAGAATTAAATTAATGATTTGGGGGGAGGTAAGGATAAGAAAAAATGTTAACATATGGGGAGCACAGTCCAGTCTCATTAACTTGCTGTACTTTAATAAGATACATCCACTTATGTCTTCTGGTCTATATTAATATTAAAGAAAATTACCAGGAAACAAGATACAAATGCAGTTAATTATGCACAGTATGTTACAGAAAATAAATGATTCTGCCTTATTTATGACCTATTTGTATAAATCCAAATATGTGGTGCACCTCTGTAGGCTATAATGTCAGTGGAATTTATACCCGTCTGTCCTTTGATTTTCTTTTCTATCCTTGTATGCTATTAATGGATGCAACAGTAGATAGAGCCATCACATTCAGCACTTAATCAGCATTTAACCTGTAGCTACCCTTGTATATAGACTATATGACATGAGAACAGGATAATTCCCAGTCATATTTAAAGGATATGAATTAACCTGGGCAAACAGCACTTTATCTTGTTCTTTTTGACCAAAAACTAAGCTCAGTTCTTTATTTTGTATGATGGCTTCCGATAAACAAAACATTACTTTTATATGCAGGTCAGCTAGTTGGGCCTCAGATACATGCCAAAGTAATCATTTTTCATGAGCAAAGTGTAGTGCATGTTAAGTTTAGGAGCAGGCACTAAAAATAGCCCTTTTCTCTGTAGCTGAAGGAATAAAGTCCTTATTGGATTTAGCCTTTTATGGACCTAACAGGCAAATCAATCGAGCCCACATACAAAATACTGACACCAAACCCATCCTAACCATTAATGTGACTACTAGAGGTGTTAATATATGTGCTCCGGGAGTAGAGGAGGGGCTTTAGATCAAGTGCCCCGCCACCATTTTGAAGTGTGGGGACACTGATACATGAGACACAGGAGGCTGCTGGAGCGTGGTAATTGCCATGCTCCAACAGACTCTATCAATTGAGTCTGCTCCAACGTGCTGGATTTACAGTGCATCGGAGCAACCTCCCTGCTCACGTGTAGGCACCCTGGTGGGCAAGTGGAGCTGAAGTCTTAGTGGATGCCTAAAAGGATGTACTTGAATGGAGACAAGGGGGGCACCTCCACCTTCCCCTCTGCATTCTGCATCTTCCCTGCATCAGTTCTGGGAGCCAGAGGAGCTGGGAGATTGGCATGAGTGAGAGTCCAACTTCTGGGGGAAGGTGCTGCTGTCGGGGGGAAATGCCCATATTGCCAGGACATTTAGCTTGCCCTAAGCACAAACTTTATCATTTATACATCTAACCCAAACTACTAGGTCCCTTCCTGTTCATCTTTGACGAAACCTGGGTGCCAAGAGTTCTGCTTCTCTTCATGTTCAGAATTATCCCAGTGTGAGCAGGTCACCAAGTGCTCCCAGACCTGTAACGTGAAATGCCTAAAAAAACTTGTTGGATTAACATGAAAAAATAAAAATCAGGGATCAGTCCCTCTTCCTATGTAAGTTCCCTAACTGCCAGGTTACAGAATATGCTCGCTTTTGTTCTGCTTCTCTCTAGACCCATGAACCTTGCATTCTTTCCAACACAGGGGCACAGCCTCAACAGGAAGAAGACGGGATGCCCATAACTGGACTAAGCCAGAGCTTAACATTTAGAGCATTGTTTTGAGGAGCGGGAGATGCAGATTTGAACTCCCTCAACCTGATGAATAGTTAAAACCAGGTCTCCCACTTCCTGGGTAAGTGTACTGACCCCTTGATTTTCCCGTTTGAGACAGGTTTTCCTTCTTTTCTTTCTTTCTTTTTTTCAATGGAAACAACTTAGGTTTTGATGCTCCAAGATATGGGTCCTCCATTTTTAATTTTCCAAGGGAAAAAAAAAGGGAAGTGTCAGTTTGTCAACCAGAGATGGGCAAACTCTACCCCATGGGCTGGATCCGGTTGGCTGTGCAGTCCATTTCCTAGCAGCCCCTGCCCTCATGGCTTGGGCTGGTCTCCATGGGGACCCCAGCTGCATCTGAGTGATAAAGCACAAGCTGGGGTTGCCATGGAAACCAGCCTGGGCCGCACTGGCAGCCCATGCAAGCAGAGCAGCACAGGGGCCTATCTGGAGCCGCTGGGAATGTGCAATGGGGGCAGCTTGCTTCAGAGCCTGCACACCCCTGCCCAGAGCGTGCGGGCTACAGATCACAGCTCTGCTCTGGCGCCAGAGCAAGCTGCCCCCATCCCAAGTTCCCAGTGGCTCCAGAGCAGCCCCCTGCCCTGCTGTGCCATGTGCGTTGCCAGCATGGCTCAGGCTGGTCTCCATGGCAACCCCAGCCTGAGCTTTCCTGCACAGGTGTGGCTGGGGTCTCCATGGAGACTGGCCGAGCCATGAGGGCAGGGGCTGCTGGGAAATGGAGTCCGGCTCCTGGCCAGATCGGCCATTTTGCCCACCCCTGCCTTGCACAAACATTGTTCCAAAGTTTTTGTAGGGACAAATTTCTCAATTCCTAGATGGAGTTTCTGATCACAGAGCAACCTACCCTGAATAGCTAAAAACCTAATGTTTAGGAGGGTCACCCATTCTAGATAAGGTAGAGCAGAAACTCAGAATCCCTTTCCAGCACCTCAAATCAGTGTCTTAAACAACCCATGGATTATTTTATGGTGAGAGGGTTTCTTGCTGCATGCACACCCACACCCAAAGTCTTTACTCTACCCCAATGGAAAAAGAACAAATAATTTTATTTCTATTTTAATAGAAACTTAAAAGGGAGAAAAAGGAAAAAACAATGTTCCATCCATCTCTAGTAATGAGTCTTTAGTGCTTATACCTTAAAATCAGCGGTGGTCAACTTGTGACAGAGGCATCACAAGTGACACAGGCAGCCTCAGTGTGTGGCATGTAGCAGAGGGGACAGAACAGGTAGCACAGAGGCTGATAGGGCAGGAAGCAGAAAGCAAAGCAGCAAATTGGGCAGGAAGAACAGAGAAGGAAACAGGAAGTAGAGCAGCAGTTCAGGCAAAGGAGGGGATTGGAGTGGCATTCAGGGTGAGTGCCGGGCTAATTTGTGACAGACCCACCAAAAAGATTGGCCCCCACTTCCTTAAACTGTCTCTAACTGGTTACTTTAAAAAATATAAATAAATAAATAAGACTGTACCTTAGCAGCATTCCTTGTGTTGGTGCAATAGTTATTTCAATTATGTTTGTAGCAGCTGCCACATCTTTTGTTGCAGAGAAGACTGTTTAGCGAAAGTAAAGGGATGTTGAGTCTGACTTTCATTAATGGCATTATCACAACACAGGTAGTTGTAATGGATTCTTACTATTCTGACACTGTTGCATGTTGATGCTCCCATTTTCTTGCAGTGCGTCTGCCTCTATCTGATTAGCATCAGTTTGGAAGATGTAGACCACTCCCTAGAAAGTTTCTTTCCTTCCAATATTACAGTATGAATAAAATAAAATATTTCTTTCCCAGAACCTAGATGAACTTCTTCCTTGATACAAAAGGAAGAGATGAATGAGATTTCCTGACACAAGCACTGACCTGGGTTCCCCTTTGCTAAGGTAACTCAT
>NW_017729022.1:17070977-17103232 GCF_001723915.1 Gavialis gangeticus
GTGACTGAATTGCTGCAATCTCATGATAAAACTTTAATGGATGAGGAGTTGCTTCTTATGGATGAGCAAAGAAAGTGGTTTCTTGTGATGGAATCTTCTCCTGGTGAAGATGCTGTGAACATTGTTGAAATGACAACAAAGGATTTAGAATATTACATAAACTTAGTTGATGAAGCAGCGGCAGGGTTTGAGAGGATAGATTGCAATTTTGAAAGAAGTTCTACTGTGGGTAAAATGCTATCAAACAGCATTGCATGCTACAGAGAAATTTCTTGTGAAAGGAAGAGCCAATCGATGTGGCAAACTTCATTGTTGTCTTATTTTAAGAAATTGCCACAGCCACCCCAACCTTTAGCAACCACCACTGTGATCAGTCAGCAGCCATCAACATCGAGGCAAGACCCTCCACCAGCAAAAAGATTACGACTCGCTAAAGGCTCAGATGATGGTTAGCATTTTTAGCAATAAAGTATTTTTTAATTAAGGTATGTACATTGTTTTTTAGACATAATGCTATTGCACACTTAATAGACTACAGTACAGTGTAAACATAACTTTTATATACACTGGGAAACCAAAAAATTCATGACTCGCTTTATTGCGATGGTCTGGAACCGAACCCGCAATATCTCCGAGGTATGCCTGTATAGGGTGACCATATTGTCTTTACAGAAATCCAGGACATTGCCCCCCACCCAGTCAGCAGTGCTGTTGCAGGCAGAGCCTAGTAGGAAGGGACAGTGTGTGGCATAGAGGCAAACCAGCATGGTCCCCAAAGTCACTTAGATCTCTCTAGTAGCTGAGACCTGTTTAGGCCTTGGCCACTCCACTGGTTGCCTCCCTCACTCTTGCCTGCCAAGGGTGTGGCTTTAAGTGTCCTCCTCTTTTCTGCACCCTTCATTAGGCTCCCTCTCTCTTTGGCTTAGTCCATGGGCTCCTTTTGGCCTCTGTTCAATCTTTTGGGACTTTCATGCCTTCTATACTATCTCTTGGGTTCTCATTCCCCTCATTCATTAGCTCACAAGGGCTCTTGGGCTCTCTGGTTCTGGTGCCTTCTGCATGCTCTTGGAGTTTCTGCACCATCTCTGGGTTTTTACTAGTCCACTCCCAGTTCTCTGGTCTCCTGGAAGCCCATCAACTCAACCATGTAATCTAAGTCTGTCTGTGGAGCATCTTCAGTGACCTCCTTTCCTACTCAGTCACTCCCATGCCTTCAAACAAGTCCACAAGATAACAAAATATGAAGCTTCCCCCACTTATCCTTAGGTTGTCCCTCACCATAGCTGCTTCCTCTCAGGTTCTTCTGACTGCCTTGTCTCTTATGGCTGGGAACTCAGATTCTCCAGTTTCATGCTCCCCAGGGCATGCTATGTCCTGCTTCAGTCAAAGCCAGATCCAAAACACAGCCTGAGCCTATCTCTGCTCCTTGCTTTCCTGGCCACCTGGCCTAAGGCACTCTTAATCAGGATCAGCAGCTTCTTATTAGCTTAATTAGCAGGCCTGTGGCTACTCTTCACTGCAGTCCTATCTCCCTCAATTAACTGCTCAGGGTTTGGCTCCTACAGCTTGCCAAATTAACCTGATAGTGACTACAACTCCCTCTATTCTGCTGCTTGATGCCATCCTCAAGCAAGACTTGGGTAGTATCTTGCACTGAGTTCTGGAGGCTGACCACCACTTTTCACAGCTCTGGGCCTGCCTCAATAGTCTAGTCCATCAGTAGTCTAAAGCTTGGATTATATCCCCTTTCATGGTAGCAGAGGTACCAGGTCCTTCTGGTAGCCCCTGGGTTTCCTCCTCTTAGTGCCAGGATAGGGGCCCCGTTACAGCTATGCCTCTCCTAAAGAGGCATAGCACTCTTTAGTGGCAAGAACACAACTTGGCAGCTTCATGGGGCCTCACATACATGAAATGAATATATGAAAATAAATCTAAACAATACTGCAATAGCATTCATGTAACCTTTCCTTCCCTAATCCAGAGACATTTTTATTTGTATTACCATGGCATGCTTTGACAAGAACTAAAATAGTACTTTATGAATAATCTTTTGATTAATTTCTGTTCACGAATTCTCCTTGAACAGACTATAATTTCTGGAAATTATTCAAAGTTATTCATCAGATATTTTCAATGCTTCAGTAATTCAGCATTTGTAATTCGGGACATTTAGACAGGTAGGTCACATGGTATGCTTCTCTTTTTCCAATTTATTCTGTCATTTTGTAGCAACAACTGAATAAACAAAAATGTTAAGTCAGTCAGTATAACTCATCAGGATTAAATGAAAATTTTCTTTATCCCAAGATTCTCTCATTTTCACTGGCAAATATGTGACTTTAGAGAACATTCCTAACTGGCTATTTATGTTAGCATACTACACAGGATGTTCTCAATACATACGTACATACATAATAGGTTTAAGAGCAATGAAATGTTTGGTGGGAAAAAAATCTATTTTTACTGATTTTTTTGATTTTATAAAAATCAAGAACAAAGAAAATGATTTTTGGTTGAAATTTAATCATAAAATTCTTAAAAAAGAAATGAGAAAGTTATTACTTTCTTCTTTCCTGCCTCCCCTTTAATTTTCTATCTTTTATTTTTTCATGCAATATTTTTACTAACAATTTTCAAAATTGATTATTTGAGGGGTTTGCAGGCAGGAATTAATTTTAAGCCCCCCTTCCTCCTTCCCTTATTCCTTTTCCTTTTCTCCTACTTTTGTCCCATACAAAGGAAAAAAAGAAAACCCTCCCCCACCAATTTTTCCCTCCATTCATTAGTTTATAGACATTTTCAGAGGAACTCAAAGGTGTTGTAAGGAACAATTTAGCCCTAAGTTTCAAAACCTAAGAAAAAATGTAGAATTTAAAAGTAAAAATGAAATTAATATCTTCAATGTAGTGTAAAGTTCACATTTCATATTGCTTAGTGTGTTTCTTTCAATGTATGTTTGGTATTGTTATAGTAACTTCATTTTTTATTGAATACCAGAGTGAATAACTATGTAAAACCTGCATGATTTGTTGGCATTAAAGTTAAGGCTGCCTCCAGGCACTGTTAACTTATGCATCATCCTTTTCTTAATTTCTCTGTTTTGTTTTAATTTGTAAACTGTCTCTGTTTGCGATGGAATACACATTTTTCATGTAAGTTGGCTCCATTGGTATTAAGCAACCTATCTTGCTCTCTCCTGAGTATATGGCATATATTATAATAGGTGCAGGGAAACAGAGTTTATTAAATCTCAGCAATACACTCTTGCATTTTTCATAAGTGCACAAAAAATCCATTTAAATGAGGTTTTTAATGTTCTGTATCTTATAACCAAACTGAAGTATCTGCCAATTTGTGTATATAAAATTGTCATTCCTCCCATCACAAACTTTTTCTGGTTGTTTTTATTTCAGTTCAAGATTCTGCTGCCTGAAAAGACTGCCTAATTCAGACTGCTCTGAATCCTTGCAAAAATTAAACTCCCTACATATTTTTGGTAGTGTTGAGGTGATGATGCTGCCACAATAACACAGGATAGCCTACGCTAGGGTGTCAAACATACTGGATCCAGCCTGTGAAGCCATATTATCTGGTTTGTAGGTCTGGACGAACCCCACATGCCACATGAGGCATGCACCAGCCTCAGCTCCACATGCTGCAGTTGGCACAGGGGGCTGGACCCAGCACAATGTATGCTGCATACAATACATACAGGGGGGTCACTTCAGGTCATGCACTGCCTGCCCCAGACTGGTTCTTCCTGATGGCTTCATGGTCCGGATTGGGCTATGCCAGAGCCAGCCAGAGCCAGCACGTAAAGCTGGTCTGGCAGGGTGCTGCATGCAGTGCACACCCCATGCCAAACCTGAGCTGCACACATAACCAGTTCAGCCCCTCCCCTGCTGCTGTATGAAGCACACACTGGCCGTGGGGCTCACTCTGCTTGTGGTGCATGGGCTAGATTGGGAGCTGCATGCAGCACAGAGAGTTGGTCTGGGCCGTGGACTGCATGCAGCACCCTGCTGGACTGGCCTTGCACGGTGGCTTCAGCATGCTCCAGTCTAGATCAGCTCCAGGACCAGTCCAGCAGGGTGCCTCATGCAGCTCACATCCCAAACCAATCCCTTGTGCTGCATGCAGTTCTGGACTCAACTCGTGCACCACATGCATCAAAAACACTGGAGCAAGGCCGGCGCATGCTGCATGTTGCATGTGGCACGTGGGCTGGACCTAACACCACAGGTACTGCATGCAGCCCCTGGGGTCAGTCCCGGTTTGGCCTACAAATCAGCCCATCATTACTCATCTGGCCTATGGAGCCAGATGACTTTGACATTGTGGTGATCAAATAATACATTAAAAAAATATATCAGCCAAATAATATAGTAAAAAATATATCAGCCATAAAAATTCTTGCCTCTCACATATCTCCTGGCTACTGAAACATGGAAGGTATTGAAATTTGTTACTTACAGTGGAACCATAAAAACACTGAAGACAATTAAATTTACCACTTACAATCGAAGGATGCCTGAGGAAGGGTATTGTGATATCTGAAGCTTGCCTGTGCCTATAACAATCATACAATTGGTCCAATAAAAGGTAATCACCCACAAGAATTCCTATATATTTTTAAATATTTTGATTCCTGCAAAGTCCATCAACAATGGAAGTGAATTTTTGTGTTTCCTCAAATCTGAACATGTTGGGCCATATTCTCTTGCACCCAGTCCTGAGTTTCAGGAAAATGATATTTACAAGGACCAATTCACAAATTACACTTTGATTCTGAGTGCCAATTTGAGCCATCCCTAGCCTCTGCCCCAGTCCAAGCCATGTTTAGTGCTGCTAAACTTACACCATCAAATCCTTACAGCAATGAGGGGATAGACCTCACTGAAAAATAAAGCCAGTGAGATGATCAACAGTATCAGATTCAGGTTCATGGTCAGAAGTCATGTGCTACAAATTATAGAAAGACTACTCATCTCTGAATGGTTTTGCTTGTGCTAAAACCAGGAAGGACAAAACTGCCTTCTGGACATCACAGAAATAGTTTCTATTTAAATGAAGTTTTTGAATGCTGGAATTACTAAATTTATTAGTCTCTTAAATATCACACATTTTCCAAGTTATCATATGTGGAATCACAACCTTTGTATGCAGGTGAGATGGAATGGACTCTCAACTGTACACCAACAGGGAAAGAGAAAGATTTTTGTTATTAGAAACTGAGTTGTTTCTGCCAGAAACTCTACTAGTGTGGGGAAAGTAATCTACAAAATAGATTCATTCTAGTCTACACATTAAGATTCTTGCTCAGACCACCCCAGTAGTAGAGGCTTGTGTAACTTTTGTTCTTCAGTAGGTGAATTTACATGTGCAAATAATGCACCTGAATGTTCCGTGCAGAAAATACAGGCACATTAAACTGGGCCCCCACACACATATGAACACCAGGAGGAGCTCCAGGCTCCCTGGATGCCAGCCCTGATCTCTGCAGGGCAGGGGAGAGCTGCATCAGCTGCTGGGTAGCTGCCCCCCTGCTCTGTGGAGATCAAGACCCATCCCAATCTCCATGTGACTAGGAGAGCTGTCCCAGCTGCTGAGCAGCTGCTTCCCTGCCCCGTGGAGGTCCTGATCTCCTCAAGGTCCTGATAGGTTCTTATCTCCACAGGGCAGGGTGGCAGCTGCCTGGCAGCCAGGACAGCTGTCTCAGCCACATGGAGATCAGGATGGGTCCTGATCTCCACGTAGCTGAGAGGCAGTGTCCTGCTGAGTGGGCACAGGTCTCCCCATCTGCTGTGGCTCCCTGCTGCCGAGGCTGACCGGGATCAGTCAGGGTGGACACATGCACTCCAGAATATTAGTTTAATCCTCCGATTTCTATTATCTGTATCTGCAGGTACTAGAAAATGATGCAATAGACTAGACTAATTTACTGTGCAGTAATTGCTGCACATATGTCAGACAGAAGACCAGGCTGCAGCACTACCAGAAGGATAGTTATGTACCTGCTCCAGCTCAGCCTGGACCCCCCCATGAGATTCCCAACAGGGAATCCAGTGACTTGGGAGGATCAATGGGAGCCACAAGGCCCTGATGGGAGGGCTAAGGAACCTCCCACATCCTGCAGGGCCATGTCCCTGCAATAATACTCCTAGTACCCTGCTGTGGACCTCCTTGCCAAGCTCTGGTCCTCCTGGCCCTGTGTTGTACCTCCTGCCTTGAATCCCTGCCTTAGACCCTGCAGTTTTTTAACCCTGTCCCACCCCTTTTCTCCCCCCATGTCTGGGTAATACCTGTGACACTATGTATCATAGATAGGAATCTCCAGAATTCACAGCAGAGGTGCATGGTACAGCAACTTCTTTAATCTTGGACTTTCCACCATGCTCCCCCACCCACTGCTGATTGGAGGAAGAGCCCTGTTGCTTGCTGCCACTCATGCCTGAAACTGCAGCTGTGGTTTTTGGCTCCCAGCCATCAGGTGCAAGCAGCCAGTGATGGGGCCCCTTTGCCAATCAGCAGCAGGGAATCGTGTGAAGGAAACTCCAAGATTAAAGAAGCCACACTTCTGGCGCAAAATTCTGGAGATCCCTAATCATAAGAAAATAAGGATGGAGGAGACCTCATGATTTCATCTTGAGCCCCCTGCTCGAGGCAGGGTCATCCCTGACTAAATCATCCCAGTCAAGTGTCTAAGCTGCTTTTCCAAATTCCAAGTGATGGAGATTTCCAACTTTTGTAGGTAGCCTGTTCCAATGCTCTACCACCCTCAACAGTCAGAAAGCTCTTCCTAATCTACAACCTAAATTTCCTCTGCTGTAGTTTGAATCCATTGCTCCTTGTCCTGTCCCTTACAGCTGGAGAATAGTCTATTTGTATTTTCTTTGTAATTGCCCTCAGGTATTTGAAGACTGTTATCAAGAGCCCCAAGACTTCTCTTCCATAGACTACATAATCCTATTTATTTTCTCTAAGCCTCTAATACATTTTTTGCATTCCACTGGACTCTTTCTAAACTGTCCACCTCTTCCTTTAAGTGTAGGGCCCAAAGTTGGGCAGTTATACTTACTTGAGCAAAGCTAAGAAAAGGTAGCAGGTGAAATTCTCACAAACCCCACTTTTCAAGAAGCACATGGGAGCTACACTAAGAAGGGGTTGCAACAGAAATGTGTGCTTACTTACATCACATTATGAAGACAAGCACACAGTTTCTGCTGCAGCTCTTCCACCTGCTTCATGCGCTTCTGTTTCTAAGAGACCCTGCTCCAGGGTTGGACAGAAAAGGTCTGCAACCAGAGCACACACTCTACCAGAAAGCTGCTTCCTGATTTGGTTCTATAGGCACTATTTCATTTGACCACAGTGGGAGTGACAGTGGGCTTCAGATAATAAAATTATAATGATGTGATTAATTAATAAAATAGTATTTAGTATTATGTTTGCATTATAGTGTTCATAACAGCTTTATATTTTTTTATGAAGCACTGCTAAATTTTGAAGTATTTTAGAGGGGTACCTTGGGTCTAAAAAAGGTTGAGAACCACTGTCCTGGAGCTGATGAATATTATCAGCAATATTGACTGAGGGGGAGAATCAAGGGAGAAAAATGGGAATGGATATCGGAAGTTTTTTTAAGAAGAGTTTGTTAGCTGGCCAAAAAAGACAAATGATTAAAATCCATCCTGACTTGATAAGCGAAAGTGGGTAATCATTGAATGGGAGTGTTACTAGTAAGTTCCATGGTTGTTGGTAGGAGGGTCAATGCTAGTAAATCTTCTAATTAAAGATCAGAAAGAAAATATAAAAAACAGTTGTTGGGAGTCTTTATGCATGACAGTAGGATATGAATTAATCTGAACACGTGCAATTAAGTTCAGCGACATATACCACCCCTACACAATTCCTCATTTCTAATTTGCTATTCACCCTGGATCACTCTACATTGGCTAGATATGCCACCCCAGTCACTTATTCACTAACAAATGTTCCTATTTGAAAGTCCAAACATGGTTTTCCACATATGCTCCATAAATACAAGACTACTTGATTTTTTATGTTTATTAGTTTATCCCTCAGTTATACAATTCTAAAGCAGTACTGTTAATACACAACATAATTTCTTGTCTTGAAGTACCTTTATCATTGCCTGAGAATGCCCAAGGATGCAACTGTACATTTTCTGTTACACATTTGCTTTTGGACACAGTGACCTTGGATTGTAATAACTTGTAAATTATATGCTTTTAACTTTTGACATTGTACCATTAAAATCTAAATTTGGTATCAACTGTATATTTTTACCTCCAATTTAATCATTAACTATTAGATTACTTTCTGCATTTAATAGTGGATATGAAATGTTTAATAATAATTTTAAAACAACATCACGATTAATAGCTTTCTTATAATAAAATAATTCTTCCAAGAACCTAACCCCTTTTTAAAACTGGCATTCTCCTTCCTGCATCATAGAAGGAAATCAGCCACCAACATCTTGTCATAATGATCTTTTGATTTTGATCATTTTATCACTGAAAAATGATAGGTATGTTCAGGGTATGTTGTTCAGGGTACGTTTTCTTGTTGATGTGTCATGCATGTAATTCCCATTAACAGGGGTTATGCAAGCATATCCACAAGAGAATTGATCTCTTCTTGTTATTCAAGTCCATAGTCAGCCATTCTTCTAGGTTTAATTCTCCAATTTTCCCCTTTGCTCCTTGGTCAACAAATTAACTATTTCCAAGTGTGTCACATGCATTACATTTTACTGAGGTAAGCATTCATATATATTTTAACTGACTGTAAATCAGTTTGAGCAGTGGAGGATTAGTTAAGTATTCACTAAAATTGCAAAGACTATTTTCAACACTTGGACTTATTACACAAAGGAATGGTTTCTACCCTGCTCTGCAATAACAGTTCAATGTTTGCTTTATCTTCCCATTTTGGAAAGTTCCCCTTTTCCTTTAGATAATAGTCATTTTCAGCCTGTCAAACCAGGAAAGCTTTGCTGGAAACTCAATCTAAACATGAGCCTAATCTCTTTGAAATTCACAAGGTTCTGCCACTATCCAGACATTTACAACACTTGCTAGAATTACTACAAAATATCTCTTTTCAAAGTAGAGATGAGAAGAGAAATATCAGTGTGTATGCAAGTGTGTGCGCGCACATACGTGCTGACTTTATCAATTAAAATTCCAAATTTAATCCCTTTTACAACACACCCATATGAAGTAAAATAGAATAGTATTCATGCTAATTCTATCTCTCTCATAATTCAGAGAATGTATATCCTAGACATGAGCTTTAAATCAAAGCCACCAAAAGCAAAGGCCCCTACAGTTCGTGGAAATTCAAATGTTTATTTGAATTACATAGCTGCACCCAGTCTCTATGATAGGATAAAGCAAAACTCCAGGAAGTTCATGGAGATTAGTTCAGTAGGCCTGTTTTGTGGCTAAAGGGCCTGAGTTATGAGCTTGAAACAAAAAGACTAGCAATTTAAGTCTAGGTGTGGCCAAGTGATCCTAAAATCTTCATTTATGGTCATGGGTGAGTTAAATTTTTGGGGGAGAGGCAATCTTGTGTCAAAGGATGCAGAAAAGGCTGAAGTGCTCAATGCCTATTTCACCTGAGTCTTGGCAGGTAAAGACAGCTCCCAGACCACTGCACCAGGACCCAGAGTTTGTGGAGGAGGTGAGCATTCAACAGGTGAAAGAACAGGTTACAGACTATTTAGAAAAGCTGGACATATACAAGTCCAGGGGGCCAGATAGGATGCACCTGAGGGTACTGAGGGAGTTGGCTGATGAGACTGCAGAGCTACTGGCCATCATCTTTGAAAACTCATGGCAATCAGGAGAGGTCCCGGATGATTGGAAAAGCGCAAAGATAGTGCCCATATTTAAGAAAGGAAAAAAAAGGAGGATCCAGAGAACTACAGACCAGTCAGCCTCACCTCAGTTCCTGGAAAAATCATGGAGCAGATCCTCAAATAATTGATTTCTAAGCACTTGAAGAAGAAGGTGATTAGGAACAGTCAGCATGGATTCACCAAGGGATTCACCAGGTTGCCTGACCAACCTGATTGTCTTCTTTAACAAGGTGATTGGCTCTGTGGATGTGAGGAGACCAGTGAATGTGGGGTACCTTGATTCTGGCAAGGCTTTTGATATGGTCTCTGACAGCATTCTTGCAGGCAATCTAAGGAAGTATGGGCTGAATGAATGGAAATGTACAGTGGTTAGAAAAGTGGCTGGAGCATTGGGCTCAAAGAATAGTAATCAATGGTTCAATGTCTAGTAGGCAGCTGGAATCAAATGGAGTGCCCCCAGGGTCAGTCCTGGGGCCAGTTTTGTTCAATGTCTTAATGACCTGAAGGATGGCATAGAGTGTGCACCCTCAGAAAGTTTGCAGATGACACCAAGTTGGAAGAACTAGTAGATACACTGGGGTGGGGTGGGTAGGGCTAGGATTCTGAGTGACCTAGATAAATTGAAAGATTGGGCCAAAAGGAATCTTATGAGGTTCATCAAGGACAAGTGCAAAGTCCCGCACTTAGGGTGGAGCAATCCCATTACCTGTACAGGCAGGGGGCTGACTGTCTGGGCAGCAGCTCTGCAAAAATGGATTTGGGGGTTACAGTGGGCAATAAGCGGAATATGAGCCAAAAAATCTGCCCTTGTTGCAAGGAAGGCTACTAGCATACTGGGCTACACTGGTAGCAGCATTGTCTGCAGGTCAAGGGAAGTGAATACTGATTAGTCCCCTCTATTGAGCACTGGTGAGGCCACATCTGAAGTACTGTGTTCAGTTTTGGGCCCACCCACTACACAGAGGATGTGGACAAATTGGAGAGAGTCCAGTGGAGGTCAACAAAAATGGTGAGGGGGCTGGGGGACATGACTTATGAGGAAAGACTGAAGGAACTAGGCTTATTTACTTCAGAGAAGAGGCGACTGATAGGGGATTTAATAGCAGGCTTCAACTACCTGAAGAGGGGGTTTGAAAGAGGATGGAGCTGGACTGTTCTCAGTGGTGGCAGATGACAGAACAAGGAGCAACAGTCTTAAGTTGCAGCAAGGGAATTTTAGGTTAGATATTAGAAAAAAAATTGTCACTAGAAGGGTAATAAAGCACTGGAATAAGTTACCCAGAGAGGTTGTGGAATCTCTATCCTTGGAAGTTTTTAAGACCCGGCCAGACAAAGCCTTGGCTGAGATGATCTAGTTGGGGATGGCCCTGCTTTGAGTTGGGGTTTGGACTAGATGACCTCCTGAGGTCCCTTCCAAACCAAATTTTGTATGATTATAATTCAGATCTGGATCCTTTATTTAGAATTCTGTTCATCCTTAATATCTATTGGGCACTTAGTACTGAGAAATGCTCTCCAGGCCAATGGCACTATAAAAGTTGACATAAAAAGAATCTGCTAACATTTTCTCTTTTATGAAAATAAATACTTATATGATGTAAGAAAATCAGAAACTCATTATTCTTTCTGATGGGCAATCCTATAGTAAGGATTGAACCATGATATCTCTCAAGGTAACTGTTTGGATATGAGTGTAATCTTAATTTAAAACATACTAATAAGTCTGAACTGTTTGCATAAAATCAGAAAGTGTTTAATCAAATTTGACTTACTGATCTACTAAAAAATTAAACTGCATGCAAGAGTAAAACATTGGGCTTATCAAGAGCAGATTTACTATTTCTTCAGCTAACAAATGTTAAGCAAGATGAAGATGTGTATTCCTTACATATTTCTTGTTCTCCTGTTTGCTTTTTGTTTCATTAATCTAAATCTTTCTGTTATAATCATTAGGGAAATTCACTGTAACATAACCAGTGCTCTAATTAGTCAAGCAAGACTTTACAAATAAAGGAGAAATTATTACTAATAATTATAATAAAAATTACATTTCAAATGCTGACTTTGTTTTAATACGTTTTATAACAAATGCATCCACAGCAGGTCTAGGCTAGTAACTGATAACTCAAATTAACATTTCAAAAAAGAAGAAGAGACGTTCTGATTACTTGTCAGATCTTGAAAAGAAGGCAACTGCTTAACAAAAATCTCAATGTGTTTGTATAAAAGCATTGTTAAATTATTTCTGAGGTAAGAGTGCCAACTTAAATTACTGCATACAAACTGCTATCTCAACAATTTATATAAGAAAAGTACAGACCATGAAACCAAAAATTATTTGTAACTGCATTCAATGTGATAAGAGAACTCATAAAAATTCCTGTAACTACCAGGACAAGCACTTAATTTCATCATTCAGTCACATTATTTTTCATAACTCTTTTTTCCCTCCTTTGTTCACTATGTATTTAGGGCCTTATCCTATTTCTATTGAATTCAATGGAAGAATTGCTGGAATGAAAGCAGCATCAGACTTTCAAAATGTAAATTGTTTGGGGCAAAAATAAACATGGGATGGAATATAGAATCACAGAATCTAAAAAAATTGGCACTGAAAGGGACCTCAGGAGGTAATCTAGTCCAACCTTCTGGTCAAAGGAGGACCATCCCCAACTATTTCATCTCAGTCAAGACTTTGTCTATGCAGGTCGTAACAGGGTGCCATCCCCAGTAGCCTTTGGAAACACTTTGGGGCACTCCTGAGTCCCTTTATGTTTGACTTTACTCTCTGGCCCTCTATAGCCGTGCCCTGTAGATGCTAATCAGGACTCCACCTCCCCTACAGCCTCATCCTCAAACCACCAGATTAAACTCAAACCTAAACAGTAAACCCACAGGCTATAACAAAGGAAAGTTAACAAAGGCACTTATCCTACCTACTTTTTTTCATGGGCTCCACATCTCGAGTCCCACTGCCTGTCCTCTCTCCCTCTCATCAGGTGGCTGCAGCTCTGCTTGGAGTTCTCAGGAGTCCACCCTGTCTGCAACTGGGGCTCTCTGGTTAGCTCAGGCCAGGGCTTATGTAGTTCTGGCCTGAGCCCTCTCCCGGTCACCTGACAGTACCCAGTCAGCTGACTGGCCTGCAAGACTTGGCTTTTAACCCATGCTCTGCCTAGAAGGTTCTAGTCTTAAAGGGGCTTCCCTGCTTTCTAGTAACAGGCCTAGGGTTCCCTGTTACAGGGTCCTAAAAACTTCCAAGGATGAAAATTCCACAACCTCTCTGGGTAACCTGTTCTCACTACCCTCCTAGTGAACAAGTTTTTCCTAATCTCTAACCTAAACTTCCCTTGCTCCTTGTTCTCATTTGCCACCATTGAGAACAGTCTGGCTCCATCCTCTTTGGAACCCCTCTTCAGGTAGCTGAAGGATGCTATTAAAACCTCCCTCAGTCTTCTCTTCTGCAGACTAAATAAGCCCAGTTCCATCAGCCTCTCCTCATAAGCAGGTGTCCTAGTTTTCTGTGAAAAAAAGCAAAATCTCCAGAAACTCCCCATAAAAATCCATGTTTTTCAGTAAGTAAAATGAAACATGTAGGTATTTAACAAAACCCATCTACAGCAGACGTACGACATGTGCAGAGCAGCAGCACCTGTATTCTCCCTCTTTTTGCTGCACCCCCGTGCCACTGACCAGCGGTGGAGCCTTGGCAGCCCTGTGCCTCGCCACTGATTGGCCAGAGGCAAAAACTATGGCAGAAATGTGGGTTTTGCCTCTTGCTAATCTGAGGTGAGGCACAGGGCTGCCAGGGCCCTTCAGCCAATCAGTGGTAGGTTGCACAAAAAAGGCAAATTCTGTATTTTTCCAAAGTTTTCCATGAAAGATAGATTTCAAGGATCCCTACTCATAAGTCATGTGCCCCAGCTCATCACTAACTATTTTCATTGCTCTTTGCTGGACTCTCTCCAATTTGTTCATATCCTTCCCGTAGTAGGGATCCAAAACTGGACACAGTACTCCAAATGTGTCCTCACCAGTGCCAAGTTGAGGACAGGAATCACTTACGTTAAACTGCTGACAACACTTCTCTCCCATTCAACATGGTGCCCACCCTTTCCTTGATTTTCCTCTTGTTGCTGACATACTTGTAGAAACCCTTCTTGTTACCCTTCATGTCCCTTGCTAGCTGCAACTCTGGTTGTGCTCTGGCTTCCTTGTTTTCATCCTTGCATGCCGAAGCAATACTCTTATATTCTTCTGTGACCCTTCTTTCAATCTTGATTATAAATGAGGCAGACAGGTCCTTAATACAAGAGCAACATAAGAAGACAGCTGGGTATTCATCCTATCCACAGGTAGGAATTTAATTTTTTTCAGGAGATAGAAAATTAATAATGTAGGCATTTTCAAGTATAAGGCTTCAGTACAGTGTTTATATTTTGCCCTTTCAGTTGTTTTGGTTAGCTAATTTTAATTGGATTTACAAAGAATGTAAAAAGAAAATTGCAATATTCTAATATTTTAAAACATAAAAAAGAAAACACGAATATGTGTTGAAATGATGTGGTAGCCATGAAGAAGAAGGCATTGCATGTGAAAGTTTTGATGCAGACAGTAGTGACAATTTTCCCCCAATCTGGCCACAGAAAGCAGTTTATAGCCATTACCAAATACAAGTGCATGGCTGCAGACAGTTTCAAATATGGCCAATCAGGTGAAAATCTGAACCCTCATTGCATGAGGGTCAGATGAAGATGTTTCAAAACAGCATCTTCTGTAACTTCTGTCTGTGCTGCCTGCCAGTCTGTCACTGTTTTCAGAATGGGAGGGGGGAAAGGGAGCAGCTGGAGTTTGGTCAAGTTTTTCAGCCTCTGCTGGAAGGTGGGATGGGTGTATTGGAGCCCCCAAAGGTGGCTGGGGGACCCACCCTCCAGCACTGGCTGGGAAAACCCCAAAATGAGCTCTTTATACTGCCTTTCCCCTCTCCCATTCTGAAAATTTTGCAGCCTCGCAGGGAGAAAATTTCCCTTAGTAATGGGCCTAGCTGAAGGTTCACTAGAACCAACAGTGAACTTCTGTATGGTCCCTGGGGTTCATTGTAACTCAGACCACTTCCTGCAAAGCATTCGGGAAGCTGCACTTCCATCTTCACCCTTTGTCTAAGTCTATCTCAACCCTTCAGTTGGTCCAATAAAAGATAACACTCACAAAATCTTTTCCTCAAGAAATTAATCTCCTCCCCCTTTTTTTTACAATATCAATTCATCCACTCAGTATATTTTAATATTTCTAAGATTTTTCTCGGCATAACTTACATTATTAAGTGGTGTGTCATTGCAGAAATCTTCCACAGTAATAGCATTTTAGTCCCTGTTGTTTTAGATTTGTGGCATAAAGCGAGAGAGGTTTCTGGGAATATTTTTAATGTTTCTTTTTATTGTTGATGTTGAATGATACCACTTATTGAAAACCATAGCTTTTCAATGAAATCCACACATTTCAATTCTGGTTACAAAAGGTGCTACATCAAGGATTTTGAGGGACAGAGAGAGATTCTGAAATAGCCAATAGATCACTCACTTGAGAGGTGGGAGACTTGGTCTTATTCTCTGCTCAGCCATTCTCCTACCAAATAAGTACTTTGACAAGTGAGATAAACAGGCAATATCTCTGGCTTGATTAATATTTAATTAATTATATAAATGGAACTAACCCCCACAGAAGAAATTAAGAGAAACCCAATCCAGCATTACCATCAGTGATTTAGCTACTCACCTATGATATGGAAGATCCCCAGTCCCATTTCAGTCCTGTGACCCTCTTTCCTGCACCCAGGGCCCACGTGCTGTTAATTCTGCTATTAACTGCTTGCCCTTTTCTAGCCCCTGGGTCAGTTCACCCAGGCAGCTACTTCATCCTGCCACTTTTCTCTCAGGCTTCTTGCACTTCCCCCCAACCCTCCGTTACACCCAACTACGTATGTAAGGTCTTGACTTGATCTGATGTGGAACAAGCAGCATGTTCCACAAACACTCTCCAACATACCCTTCTTTCTACTATGCTGAAGTATACCAAGTCAGACTAACAGCACAGAATGAAAGATTAAGCTTTGGCTGGACACAACTGAGCCATACATTTTTCTGATATATTTCACACATCTTCCTCTCTCAGTTTTCCTCTTCTCACACACATATACTGCTTTTTGTCCTTTTACATACCTCTACCTCAGTGGTAGATCTCCATTCTATTCTTCTCTGCTATTGCTTAAACATCTCTCTCAACCCATTTAAATCCACACTTTTGACTTACCTTAGTTCATTAGATTCTCTCGTCTTCATCCCAAACCCCACTCACTGCCATATTTTTCCTTTCCTTTTGCATATCATAATTTTACTTTGATGTCACTTGCCTGTCCAACTACTGTTCCTTTTGCTGCCAAAGTTCTTCAACATTTTTTCTACTTGCACTGATTTTCTCTGCATTATATTCTCTCTTCAAAGCCTTTCAATCTAGTTTATGCCTCATCCACTCCACTGAAACTGCCTTATCAAGATCACCAATGACCTATTTTAGCTAAACGTCTAGGCAAAGTTTCTGAACTCATCATCCTCAATCCATTACTCTCTCCTCCCCTGTCTTATATGGCAGGGTGTTTTGTAGTTTACATACTTCCTTTCTATCTGCCACTTCAGTATATCTCCCTTTCTTGCATTTAACCTCAGGGTTCCCCTTTCATACATTTCACTCATTTCCTCTTTCTACAGGTCATCCCTGATCCTTGGAGGTACCAGTCAGCCAAACATCTTCAAGTACTTTTATGCTAATATTTCAAAAATCAACCAATTTAACTTTCTTCCATTCCATCTCACATCCTTAACTACTTCCCCAAGGTACAGGTGGACTGCCATGGTGAAAAATGAATTCTGGTATCCCCAGCCCAATCTTCCACTTTCTCAATCCAGCCCAGCATTCTTAGTACCCATGTTCATGAATTCAATATAATTGTTCACTCCTTTCTCATCACTAATCTTATTCCCTCTGCTTAGAACTTTCCCAGATGCAGTCATTTCCTATTATAATTATTATAACCTTTTTCATATTGGTCCTTCCAACTTCCCAAAATATTGCCACAAAAAATGAGCTAGTTGAACATAAGCTCCTTGATTTCCTTGCTCAACTGCCTATTGTTTTTGACATCAGCTCTAAGTTTCTTGCTTTTACATTCTCTCTTTTTTATAACCTAACTGCTACCTAGCTTAATGTTGCCATTACACATTCATCCACACCGTCTTCAAATCCCAAATAACTTCTATATTTCTCTGCCCTCCCTCTATGAATCTGGAATTCTCTTTCTGACTCAGTTGTATATGCCTGCACACTTATTTTCTTCAAATCAGTCCTTAAAATGTATAAGTCCTTTTATAAACCCCAGTTCTCTCAACAAAGACATTGGATTAAATGACCCTTGAGGTCCCTTCAAACCCTCTGATTCTATTACTAGGGTTCTATATCATCATATAAACCTAATCTTAACAAAGGACCTGCTCTGTAAAAGAATACTCCTGTGATCCAATTAATTTTTACTCAGTTTCTGTAAACATGCAGGCTCCTTGAGGGCAGCACACTTTTCTGCTCTTCCACACTAACAACACTGAACGTACCATCAGTACTCAGCAAGCAAATATAAAAGAGTAAATTGCAAGATAGAATACATTCACAGCCCGTCAAATATTCAGTTACAAAGGACAGGTCTATTGTTTTTTTCATTCATGAACATACTGTGAAGCCTGATTATTTCTTCTGTTAACAGAAAAAAAAATGGCAGAATGTATTTTACTTTATATTTGGCAAAAGAGCAGCATTCGCTGACACCAGTTCTCAGGAGGAGCATTCTGAAACAGTGAGATGCACCAGGAGTACTGTAGGGAAAAACAGAGAGCAAAAGAAAATTCCTTAACACTAGTGATAGTGAATATAAACTGAATATGCAAAATTGGTAAAATTCCCCTTTCTAAACAAATGCAGATATATGAGAATCTTTCCTATTATTTTTCATATTCCTTCAGTTTATTATCAAACACAGCACGCCGGTAGCCATGGGAACATGATTAAAGTTGTATCTAGTTTGCAAGCTAGGAAAGGACTTTTCAGTCCCACAGGCTGCTGCTCAAAGTATTTTATAGATTTTTGTGTCCACAGTCCAACATTATTGGTATATGCCGTATAGTGTGATTTATACACATTTCTTTTTACAAATGATAATATAATTTTTTCACTGAACTTTTTGCATGATCCTCTCTATATAAGTTTTAAAGGAAAGCTATATTTTAACCAACATCTAATATATTCTACTAGTTTTATTCCCCCCATAATATGTTCCATTTCATTTTTTCTATTTACACTGTATTTCCTAAATAAGCTCTTGCAATCATATATTCCAATTACATGGGGATGAAGCCTGTGAGGAAACTGATATAAAGACTGAGGAGAGATTATGGGCCAAAACAAAGCCCATACAATAAGTGTAAATGAATGCATAACCTGGCAGATCCCAAAATGTTCAGTTAACCCCTGCACTTTTAAATGTTTCATGCTAGAACAAGAAGACACTGAAGTGGGAGATGTGTGGAGGATGTGGGAATTATACCACCTAAGATCATGCTCCTTGTTCATGAAGTCTAGTTTTATGGGTTTTAAGTAGGCCAAGATGAAGGCCAAACAGTTGCATACATTAGGTCTTGTTACATCCTATGCTGTAAACCAAACAAATGTTAATCGCCTTAGTGTTGTTTAGCTTAGTGCATTAGTTACACCTTAAGGTGAAAAACCATCTCTGATGGTCCTTTATCTGCACAGCTCTGACTTGCCACTAGAGACTTGGTTACCAGGGGCAGGACCGGTTCACTGCTCCTGCGAGGCAGAGTGAGCACTGCAGCTCCAGAGCGCACAGCAACCGTAGTGCCTCCTGCTACCACTTAAAATATTTCACTGCTTGAGCTCCAAGGGGCCCGATTCTTTTTTTCTCCAGAGTTCCCCCCACATACCACCCGTGCCTGGGTTGCCAACCAGCTGTACATCACCTGAGTTATGAAAAGGATCAGGCCCCATGGGCTTGGGAGACATCTGTGAGTAGCACAGTCTCCCCACCTGCTCCATGCAGCCCCAGACCAGATGGGCAGTGTCAAGCTCCACACTTCATGCCTAGAGCTGCTCAGCTGCTACAGGGTGTTCAGGGGCTTCAGGTGCTTGCCAACTGCAGCTGTCCCCCACCAGGTGGGGGGAGCCAGCAGCTGGGCTCTGCACAGCCCAGCAAATCATGGTGTCAGTGGGAATTAGCCCTGCCCTGCCACACTGCAGCTACTGACCTTCACCCCGATCCTGCTGGGACATGTATCTGGGTCCTGGGGGTACAAGCACCAGGCAGACACACATTGCTGTGGAGGTGGGCACAGGTTCAACTGTGGGTCAGCCTGCTTCCCCCCCACAGGCACCACAGCCGAAGTCTGGCCTGAGCATTCAGAGCAGTGACACAGTCTAGGAGGCAATGCATCTGCTGGGTGTTCCAGGGCTGTGGCACTCGATCTGCCTGGTAGGATCAATGGGGCAGGGGTGCTGTGCCCAGCCCCAGTGTTCCCCCATGTCCCCACTCGCCCTTATTCAGCAGGGTTTACTACATGCTGGGATGCTGGAGGACTTCAACTTGGTCAGAATGGCTGTGGAGAGTGGCCGCACCTTAATGGAACAGAAGCAAAATTAAGTGGACTAGAGGTAATCCTACCCTGGAGTGGTATAACTTTAAGCCAAATAATGAGTGCTGTAAGCCACTTAAAGGTGTTAACATGCAGCCAATCCAGGGGTTAAGAGTTCTAGAAATCACCTAAAATAAGTATGTAACAAGGCCCATTGATTTCCTTCTTGTCTTTGGCTTCAGCCATACTGCATGTGTAGTCTAAATGAGGAGTTTTGCTCCACCTTTGGGTCTCCCTAACCAAATGTGAAGAAGACAATTCAAAACATGAAAATCCATGATAAAACTATGGCTTAAAATAAATCAGATAATCTATCACCTCCATCATTATCAAAGGTATTAAAATGAGAAGAACTAACCAGTGTCTATCTTCTCTTGGTAGCAACATTGTGGTGTTGGGCCACAAGCATTACCAGCCTAGCTAGTGATCTGTCATAAGTTAAGAAGTTTTCTTAAGTTAAGTTAAGTTATATAGACTTGCAAATGCTCGCTGATGGTTGAGTCAGGCAGGTTCTAGAAACAGTGAACTGCTAAACCATGACCCACTTTTCTAGCCTTGAGCACTCAGTGGAGCTGAGTCAGAAAAAACATTAGCACCAAAAGTATGGAAAGCACCCTCTAAGGTGATTAATAAGATGATTGGTTGATGGTTGAGAATTTTATAAGTATGTATATGAAATTGTGAGTGATAAGACCATCTCCTGAATTGACTGGATTGAGGAATGACTGATGTAGATCCTGAGTGACTGACTAATTCATAGAAGTGATGTGATTTGAGGTGTATAAAAGGGTTTAGACCCAAGGCTCGATGTGAGTCTAGGGCAACTGGATCATGGGGAATTGTTAGATTGGGGGTGTGATTGGTGCCTGACTGCTGGGTGCTTGAGTATGTCCATGTGTCTGGGACAGTGTGTGTTTGGTGTGGAGCTCTGAGGAGAGCATTTCCCCCTGGGTTTGGAGCAAGACTCCTCAGGTGTCACCTAAACCGGAACCCAGCCTGGAGGGCCAGGACTAAAGCCCAGTCTAAAGAAAGCTAAAGAGGGTAATGTATCACCCACCTCTAACTGAGTTTTCATTTGGAAGTCACCTTTACTATGGGACCCAATGATTTGGAAGTTTCTATGGTACATTGTATAATTACTCTGTTTTGTAATATCTCATGGTAATACAGCAAAATTATGATAGCTTTCTATGAGGAAAGATCTACATTTTGGAAGGCAAGTTTGTGCTGCTGTTTCCTATCTTGGAAGAATGTAGCCTTTATGTAAATATAGGGGTTAAACATAAGAACATATGAAGTGCCATACTGAGTAAAACCAATGGTCTATCTAGCTCACTACCTTGCGCCCAACAGTAGCAAAGAATGTATGCTATAGACAGAGAGTATCTGAATGGGGCATGTCTAGGGTGATTCACTACCTTGTCAGGATCTCCCTGGCATCTAACTATCATCGGTTTAGGAATGCCACAGGATATGCCCCACAATATTCTATTCAGTAGCTTTCATTGGGCCTGTCCTTCATATAAACATCAAACTAATCCATAGCAGTACAAAGCAGAAATGGTGCCTTATAAAAAGTTTCATGACTCTAGATCCCACTGAGTCTTTAAAATGGCAGGTACTATTTCTATTTTCCTCTGTGACAGGAGTATTGCTACTAGAGCCTTTCTATTGGTGACTCCGCCCTCCTGTTATGGACCAATCGCCTGCTTACTCTCCTGGCATGCCTTGATCTTGATTGATTGATTGATGTAATTAGCGGGAGGCTGCCCACTTTATGTGCCCCGGTGCCAGGGGGCTCTATCTGTGGCTCCTTTTCCTCCCCTACACCACAGCCCAAGCCTCACAGATGTGGTATTTGACCTACCCCAGGTCAAATATCACTGACGTGGTATTTGACCTGGGCCCTGCTGTGATTTGGCCCTGTCCTTGCCTTCTCTCAGTGGCTTCCCACTGCCTTCCCCCTTTGCTCTGGGGCTTCGCACTGCCCCCCTTTGCTCTGGGGCTTCGCACTCCTCGTGGCTCTCTCTACAGGCTCCTCACTGCCTCCCTTGCTCTAGGGCTTCTCACTGCCCCCTTGCTCTGGGGCTGGGGTCAATGCACCCCAAATGCTGCGTCCTCTCTGGTGCCAGGATCCCTATGCTACTATGGAGCCCCTATGAGGCCTCCTCCAACCCCTAATAGCCTCACTCAGTCCTCCGGTCAAAACAGCGAATACAAAAACACAAAGTCCCCGGGCTATAACATAAAAAGCTAAAACGTCTGGCTAAACAACATTCAATTCCTTCCGGGAAATACTCCAACCCATAGCAGCAATCAGGGGATGCTCATGCAGTCGGGCTTCTCCCCTCTGTCTGCACTGGCCGAGCTCCCCCTCCCTTGGCCACCAGAGGGGAACTGCCCTCCTGGCCTCATGCCTGGGGCTTAAGAAAGGCCAGGCCCTGTCCCTTCCTGTCAGCTGGCTCCCCACCGGTTGCCCTAGCAACCAGCACCTGTGACTCTGGCTGCCGTAGTAACTGGCAGCTGAGCCTCCCCCTTCTTCCCACTAGGGGCCTCTCCTGAGCCGTTTCTGCTCTCAGGCACAGGGCACCTGGGTGCTCTGCAACACCCTCCCTTCTGCCATGATAATGACTAGTTTCTGACAGGGCCTCTGATTCAAGAAGGAAATAGCCAGACTCAGTTTTGAGCCTCCATTCTCCCAGTTCTCAGATCTCAGAATATATTTCTGCCAGTATTGCACTGTTGTCACCAAATGTCCCCTAGCTTGAGTAGTCTGTTGGTTTGTAGTGAATGGGAGAACAGGATACAAAAATCCAAGGTAATATCAGTAAAAATACATAACAAAAATAAGAACAAAACATGAAAAGGAACATACATTCATATGCATTCACACGCAGACATAATATAACTAATTTTGATGATGATAAAAACCGGAGATCAGATAAGATGGACAGCAAAGAGTGACCAGATATGTCAAGGTAGGTATTACATTAGAGTGCAGTTTTTTGGAGGATGAATACCTACAGCAGTGTGCTTCACCAAAAAGCCAAAAAGAAACCTCTGATCAACCTCTGAGTTTGAAACATACTTTTGACATGAAGGGAACAACTTTTATTGGAAAAATGGAGAAAAGTAATTCATACAGAAGAAATAAATGAAAGTATGCTAAGGGGATTCAGAAATTTAGACGCCTTCTTATGAATAGATGGCACAGCTTTTTGGAACACCTAAGGCTGTAAGACCAAATAATTAATTTATCAATCTAGCCAGGTGTGCAAAATGCCCTATATCTAAGAGTTCATTTTTATCACCATGAACCTGTTCTCACCCATTCTTTACCCAAAGGAAGATATTCCCTGTTTTGTTTATTTACACATAGTACTACTCCTTATATATGGTGAAATTAATTAAGTCAAATGTTTGTAAAACATTTCATAAAAACTATTGCTTCTTCACTTCTGCACCTTTCCAAACTACTCACTAGTGTGACTGGACATGAAAAATCACATTTAAAAGCAGAAGGTAGGACTAGAGTGCTTTTAACATGAAGGAAGTGGCTCATTTCTCCATACAATATATTAAAAAATATCTCTGAAAAAACCAATACTCAGCTATGGCTTTGTAAAATTGTCTTACAAACCCAACTGTCTAATTCCTTATGCAGCAAACACACAAACTCCAGAATATTTGTTCTGCATTGTCAGGGAAACAACTAATTCAAAAAATAAATAGATTGATTGACTTCTCATGTTATTATTTATTATTTATTATTTGCATTGCATTACATCTAGAAGTCTGCATCCCATTTTACTGTTAATGTACTTATTGATGAGAGAGACAGTAAGATCCTCAGAGTGTAGACTGACTAGAGAGAACAAGGCAAGGGGGAAACCATGAGATAATGATAATCAATGTGATGACTGGTTGCTACTATAAATATATGTATGGTATACACCATATAGTGTATCTCACTCTATAGATAGATACATACATACAATAAAATTGATACACATTCACACACACATCATATACCATATCAAATCATTATGAGTTAGATTGATAGCCAGTAGGGCTGTGTGAAGCTTCAGGTGATGATTTGATTCAGAGATTTGGCCCAATTCCTGGCTCCATCCCCTGCCTACTCCCCCAGCTCCCCTGAGCACCCCCTGACACCCACCTGCTCTCCCAGACCCCCCCATGGCTGCCTCACCCAGCCCCAGCTCCTGGCTGCTGCAGCAGTTGTCAAGGCTTCTGGGGGCTTGTGGCAGAGGCCGCCAGGCAGCACAGGGCAGTGAGATGCAGTAGGATTGCCTCCCTCCCCCGCCACCCCCCGGCCTGGCAGCAACCGGTGAGTGTGGGGCTTTTTTTTTTTAAGAGCTGAGACACTGGGGCTGGGTGGGGGAGCCATGGGAGGGGCTGGAAGAGCGGATGGGGGATGGAGGCTCATGGCAGAGCTCCCCATGCAGCATGGGGCAGTGGGGATCACCTCTCTGCCTGGCAGCAGCTGGTGAGTGGGGGCTTTTTTGTTGTTGTTGTTTTTTTTTTTTTAAAGAGCTGGGATTCTGGGGCTGGGAGACCAGGTGGGGAATGGGGGCTCATGATAGAGCCACCCATGCAGCATGGGGCAGTGTGGATCACCCCCACCTGACCTAGCAGTATCCTGTGAGTGCCGGGCTTTATTTTTTTAAAGAACCAGGAGGCTGGGGCCGGGTGGGGCAGCCACTGACGGTTGGGAGAGTGGGCGGGGGATGGGGCCTGCTGGATTCGGAGATTTGGCCAATTCAGTGGTGGCTGAATCTCTGAACTGGAATTGGCCAAATCAATTTGGGACAGTGATTTGAATCATCAAACTGAATCACTGTCCCCTGAATCAGCCAAATCCAAATCTGAAGTGAATACCAGCTACTGTGCACAGGCCTAATATTCAGGCATAACCCTCCAAGCCATGTATGGGGTCAGCACCTTAGATACTCTTGCACTCAAGAATGGTGCCCCCTATGTGTGTAGACCTCTAAGGCAATACTCTGTGAGTGTGTCTACATGAGACATTTACTGACTAGTTAGCTCCGCAGAAAATGTCTTAGTATCTATGTGTGCTGGGAAATTAGGCTGAAGCAAACTAATTAACACCACAGCAAGATGGTACTTGTTGTGGGTACAAGTACCATCCTGCTACAGAATTTTTTACTTCGCAGCATTGTATATGTAGACACTGCTCCAGCTGGCTGGCTGCCGGCTAGCCCCACACCAGAGCACCCTCATGACCCAGTCAGCTGTTCTGCAGCACATTGAGCCGAAAGAGGAGCAGACCCAGGCTGGCAGGCTGACCCTCAGAGCCCTCTGCCAGCTGGGTTGCTCCAACCTGGCTCAACATGCCTGGAGTGATGAATGACTTGGGCATAGCAGCAGACCCTTGTACCTGGTCTCTGATTGGCTGTTCATTGTGTTGGGTTTTATTTTAATGGATAGGTTGTAGACCTTAGGTCCAACATTATGTTCTTGTTGCATTATATAGCTGACATTGAGCACTAAGCTCATATCACAAGCACATGAATTCTGTGGGGAGTTGGAACCTGACAAGAAGAGAGCTCAGAACACAACCAGTACTTCTGCACTGACCCCCCCCCCACAGAAGATGGGGCCCCCCTCACTTACTCTGCCACAAGCTGCAGCCCAATGGCTTCCTAGTAACAAGGCCATTGTTGTATCATTCAAATAAAGTTTTGGTTAAGCCTGGTCCTCAAGAAATTTTCTTCATCTCCCTGTTCCTCTCATTTCTTCTGGGTGAAGACAAAAAGGGGCAGGCGGGAGGGGACATAACAGGCAGCATGTAGCTTTATTGCTTTAGAGCTCAGGGAAAGAATCACAATTAGTTCCCCTTCCTCAGGGACAAGGGTGGAAAACATGGGAAGCAATTCACTGGATTTCTGACTGATTTCCTCTCTTGAAAAAGCTTGGCTCCACTAGTCTGGCCAAAGAGTGAGGAAGGAAGAGCATAGCCTTGACTCTGCCCCCTCCACATTCTTCAGTTTCCCCTTCCTAGCTACCTGCTAGTGCAAAGGCAGGACATGGGGTCTGCTGTCTTACTCCATCACTCAAAGGCAGGTGGGTATGCTTTGGAATGGTCTGAATGCTTCCCCTTATCCTGAATCCTGTGACAGGGTTCCCCACTTTCTTTTCTGTTGAGAACCAGGGTAAAACTCCATGCTGCCATGACTAGATTGCTATTGATACCTGAACTAGCTATTTTAATATTAGCTTGGGTATCACTACACTCCACTGCAGTCATAGTGGACTGAGGAAAAGAGGAAGTAAATCTGAACCACAGCAATGACTGTGTTGTAAATATACCTTCAGCCTGGGGAAAGCTAATCACAACTTGGTCCAGTTTGTATTACACTTGTCATATGTTGAAAGCTCCATGAAAGCTGTGCTTTTAGCTATATACATAGCTACAGGCATCTCTCTTGTACAGAAGTCAAACATCCTCACTTGGTAATATGTCAATGCATTAAATATAGGTATCTTAGTATATCAAATATTTATTTTCATTGCATGAAGAAATTGGTATTGAAAAGATATTAACCATAGGGATTTTCTCATTCAGTCAATAATTTCTTAGGTAATAAGCCATGGCAATGTAGAATAAGTAATAAAAAAAATATAAAATTAGACAGCAACTTCATTATATACCTCCTGAGATGCCTTCATAATATCATACCCCAGTTATGTGGGTCTAATTGTAATTTAAAAGCTAAAGAATCCCCCCTCCCCACACACACTTTTGCAATAAAAGTGATAGATCAGGAGTAATCAAGAATTAGACCTTTGTTTTAAAATGCATGTGATCCCTAGTTGTTTTTGTAATGTTAGTAAATATTCCTCTGATATTGTGGTATATTTCTGGTAGGAAGATTCTCATTACACAAAATTATTTTATCTTGCATCTGATAATTAATAGGATTCGATTAGGCAAATTATTGACACCAATAATCAAGTACTGTTTGTAATTAGATGATATACAGTTTAAATCTACTAGCAATGGCACTGAGCTTACTGTTAAATCTATATAATATTGATCAGAAAATGCATTTTCTGAGCATCTGAGAACTAGGAAAACTCAACGCAGCTGAGAACTTTATGGATAGCTTCCATATTCGGAAAATGAAATCTCTTACCCTTATTTGGCCGCAGTTCAGTTCCCCATTAGTATTTGCACTTGTGAAATTCACCATGTGCCTATGTTCTGTATATTACATTATGCCATGCACTGGCATAAATTTTATACTTACTATACTCTATGGAACTCATTCATTTCTTACACAGAGAATGACTCTACTGATTTCAATGGGCATTTTGCCTGTGAGACCATGGCAGTGGGCTCTTCAGGTTGTAATCTTGTATGTGCTAGCATAATTCTTTCTACTTTGTACAACAGCTGCATCTTGTCTATTGATCTGTGTTATCCATCCACCCACAGTAGATTCCATCTCTGGTGGGAGTTTGATTTGCAGTAGACTTCTTTTCTGTCACAAAGATGTGTACTGTGTATTACTGATTTAAGTAAGATATAATCCTTAACTTATTTATCCCTTACAGCATAGTGGACATTAGATTTTAATGCAACTTGAGCCTTCCAATTTTGCAATAATAATATAAAAGTACCTGCTAATTTTAAGAGCATATTTCCCATTCTCCACCCCCACTTAAAGGCTATAAGAGATGCAGTCTCATCACATGTTTATACATGTGCTCCAGGAGGGGTGGGGGAGTAGGGACTTTGATTAGAGCAGATCTCAGAATGGCCAGAGCATCACGTGTATTGGTATTGGCAACCCCATGATGAAAAATGGTGGTGGGTGCACTTTAAAGCTCGTAGAACAAGCTTTAGTTAAAGCACCCCCACCACCATTTTTCAGTGCAGGGATGCTGATACATAATGCTAGATTCTGCTGGGTTATGGTAGTTACCATGCTTCAGCAGACATGCTTAATTGAGCCTACTCTGATGTGCTTTAGTTACAGCACATCAGAGCAACCTTGCTGCATGTGTATAGGCACCCACCATGTCTATCAGCCAAAAAGAGTTTATCTCATTCATTCATTTTACTGTTAGCTTTTTTAAAAGTCTGATGTAGGACAAAAATCCTGTTTTCTCATTTGATCTGTTTTCTGATTGAGTCAGCTAGTTGGCTATGCCAGATACTAGATATTACATCTATTTTAGATATGGTTATTTAATTTTATAAGGAGCTTTTGTCACTTACAGCTTGTCTTGATTTAATCCCTGTTGGATATCACGTGGTTAAATATTTGAAAAGAAAAAAAGAAACATTACAAAAACAGTTAGGGCAAAATTACATTTAAATCTCAGAGGCTGCAGTTTATACAGGTTATAGTGAACATTTATAGACAATTTTCTTTCCTAGATTTATAGATTGTAAGGAGCTGGAAGGGAGCTTGCAAGATCATCAGGTCCAGCCCCCCTGCACTAGGCAGGAAAGACAACTCAGGTTAGATGACCCCAGTGAGGTGACCTTCCAGTCTCTTCTTGAAGATTTCCAGGGTAGGTGACTGCACCACCTCTGGAGGGAATTTATTCCATAGTCTGGACACCCTTACTGTAAAGAAGTTTTTCCTAGTCTAGGTGAACATTTTGCTTTGGCACCAATGGAGTTAAAATGTTAACATCAAGACAATAAGCTGACTCCGGGCATTGTTTTTGGGGTACATTTGGAACCATCATTTATCATTCTTGACTGTTTTCCTTTTAGTTTAATTGCTGTGGAATAACAGATTTTATTAAATACATGCATATAAAATATTTTTAGAATTTCATAGAAAATTGACATTGTAACAAGAATTCTATTAATTTTCAATAAGATATACAGTTCCTAAAAGTGTCTACAACACCTTACTTCTCTCCCTAGATTCCAGTTTACACTGTAATACTAAAATAGACTAAAAATGAAGGTGTGGGGTGGGGAAGACTAGAAAATAAGACAAGATAGTAAATTTGCTCTGAGTTTTCATCTATTTTGCCCACCATTCCAGGTAAAGTGTGACCTTATTAAAATATGTGGTGTAACAAAAGAGCCAAATTAACTCACTTTTTATAGGGGATAGATAAACACTATTGTTATAAATATTATGGTCACAGTGAATGTACCAATATGCAATTTTTTATCATTTGATATCCTTATTATATACTACCATGGCACTCTATTTGAATTTCTTCCTCTCAGGTACTTCTCAACTACATTGCCCCCAAATGTTAGAACACAGAGTCTGAATAAAGTTGCAGAACACATTCTCATGACATAATCATGGTCTTTTTTATAACACACACAAGTGTTATAACATGTATTAATTCTTCTTAAATTTCACAAAGCATTGTCTGTTAGTTCCAGCTTATTATATTGTATGCATATACAATACAAGTAACTTTGAGGGTGGCTTAACTTAATTTCTCCAATGTCATATAACTTAAAACTCATGAAGACTGCAAAACATAAATGTCCTAGTGCACACATGAAAAGTTTCATAATAAGCACTTGCAAGTCACATTCCATGATGTACATGCAAAATAGGGTTTCAAATGTATGTTCGTATGTAATATATCTGTTTAATGTATGGGGTCATGTCTCCCAATAATAGCAGTCCCAAAAATTAGATAGGCCATTACCTCTGTAACCCTTCTGTCAGGCAGTGGTCAGCAGCATAAAGGGCTGCGTTCTTATTTAAGGGTATCTCACTACACCAGTGGCTCAAGTCCCCACTCAGAAATCTGGGAACATTAAATATGCTGGGATGTCCCATATAAACAAAAACCCCTCCAGGCAAGCAGTGTAAACACAAATACCTGAATTAATTACAGAGAATAAAAGAAAACATTAAATATCATTTTAAAACACTATTAGCTACAAAGCAAAGTCTACAGGTGGCGCACTCTTTGGGGAGGCTTCACCCATACCAAGGCAGTCTGGGTGTTGGGGTTCCCCAATAGGTAGTTCTGGGGGCCTGAACCCCTATGCATGGATGGGTCATGTATGGATACAAACTGTTCAAGAAGGACAGGCAAGGAAGAAGAGGAGGAGTTGCACTTTATATAAAAGCCATATGATAGCTCAGAGCTCTAGTATAAAACTGGAGATAGGCCTGTTGAAAGTCTCTGGGTTAAGGTTAGAGGGGAGAGCAAGAAGGGTGATGTTATAGACCACCAAACCAGGAGGACATGGGGGTGAGGCTTTCTTCAAACACCTAGTAGAAGTTTCCCAATCACATGAGAGACTTCAATCACCCTGACATCTGCTGGGAGGAAGCAGTACACAGGCAATCCAGGAAGTTTTTGGAGAGTGTTGGGGACAACCTCCTGGTGCAAGTACTGGAGTGGCCAATAGGGCTGTGTGAAATGTCTGAGTTTTGATTTGGTTTTGGATTCAGCTGTTTCAATGTTTTGGATCACTGTCCTGTTTCGTTTATGGCTGAATCTGTTTCACAGATTCAGCTCTGCCGAGTCTCCTCTGAATCTGTTTTGAATGGGCTGCAAGGCAAGCTTTGCACAGCCCTACCCAGCCGGGCAGGGCTTGGGCCTGGGGGCTGCAGGGCCTCAGAGGGGAGCAGGATGGGCCTGTGCATGGCTTGTCTGGGGAAGGAGGAGGGCCACTGCTCTCTGTGTAGGCAAGGAGACTCCCGCGCAGATCTCTGATCCCCATCATTCTGGGTCGCGAGGCAGGGAAGCAGTGTAAAGTGGTGAGCAAGCCTACTGCTCCCTGCCACATGACTCAGCTCTGCAGCGAGCAGATATCCATGTTGGGGGTCTCCTTACCACTGCTCCCTACCACTCCTTACCACAGCCCATGCTGCCCCAGTGATGTAAGGCTGTGCAGGGCAGGCAGCGGTCATGAGGAGACCCCGGCACAGATCTCTGCTCCCTGCGGAGCCAGGTTGTGCAGCAGCGTACATCTGGTTTCCTGCAAGACTGGCTCCAAAACTCTGAAATTTTCTGAAACATTACAAAACATTTTGGATGCCTTGTTTTATTTCAGAGATGTTTCTGAGCTTTCTGTTTCAATTTGGATTTGGTGATCTGGGCACCAAAATGGCCTGAAACACCTCTGAAATGAAATGGCTGCTGAAATTTCACACAGCCCTAGTGGCCAACTAGGGTCTATGCTTTTCTTGACCTGCTGCTCATAAACAGGGAAGAATTGGTGGGGAATGTAGTAATGGATGGAATGTGACCAGCAGTGACCACCAGATGACTGAGTTCAAGATTCTGAGGAAAGGAAGGATAGAGAGCAGCAGAGAAAGGACCCTGGACTTCAGAAAATCAGCCTTCAACTCGCTTAGGGAATTCATAGGAAGGATCCCCTGGGAAACCAGTCTGAGGGAGAGAAGAGTCCAGGACAGCTGGCTATATTTTAAAGAAGCCTTACTGGGAATGCAGGAACAAACCACTCTGATGCACCAGAAGACTAGATAGTATGGCAAAACACCAGCTTGGCTTAACAGGGAACTCTTCAGTAAACTAAGTCACAAAAAAGAAGCTTATAAAAATTGGAAGTTTGGACAAATAAATAGGGAGGGGTCTAAGAGCATTGCTCAGACATGCAGGGCTGAAGTCAAGCAGGCCAAAGTTCAGTTGGAGCTGCAGGTAGCAAGAGATGTGAAAGGTAACAAGAAGGGTTTCTACAAGTATGTCAGCAGCAAGAGGAGGATCAAGGAAAATGCGGGTCCCTTCCTGAATGGGGGAGGCAACCTTGTGACAGAGGATGCAGAAAAGGCTGAACTACTCAATGCCTTTTTCACTTCAGTCTTCATAGGCAAAGTCAGCTCCCCGACTACTGCATCAGGCAGTACAGTTTGGGGAGGAGGTGAGCAGCCAACAGTGGTGAAAGAACAGGTTATGGACTATTTTGAAAAGCTGGACATATACAAGTCTAGGAGACTAGATGGGATGCACCCAAAGTTTCTGAGGGTATCAGCTGATGAGATTGCAGAGCCACTGACCATCATCTTTGAAAACTCATGGCAATCAGGAGCAGTCCTGGATGACTGGAAAAGGGCAAACATGGTGCCTGTATTTAAGAAAAGGGAAAAGGAGGAACCAGGGAACTACAGACCAGTCAGCCTCACCTCAGTCACTGGAAAAATCATGAAGCAGTTCCTTGAATAATCAATTTCTAAGCACTTGGAGGAGAAGAAGAAGGTGATTAGGAACAGTCAGCATGGATTCACCAAGGAAAAGTTATGCCTGACCAACCTGTTTGCCTTCTACGATAAGGTGACGGGCTCTGTGGCTGTCGGGCGACCAGTATATGTGATATACCTTGATTTTAGCAAGGCTTTTGATATGCTCTTCCACAACATTCTTGCAGGCAAGCTAAGGAATTATGGGCTGAATAAATGGACTGTAAGGTGGACAGAAAAATACCTGGAGATAGGGCTTAAATGGTAGTAATCAATGGCTTGATGCCTAGTTGGCAGCCAGTATCAAGTGGATTGATCCAGGGGTCAGTCATAGATTTCATAGATTTCATAGACATTAGGGCTGGAAGGGACCTCAGAAGATCATCGAGTCCAGCCCCCTGCCCAAAGGGCAGGAAGTCAGCTGGGGTC
>NW_017729022.1:17108232-17108521 GCF_001723915.1 Gavialis gangeticus
ATAAGCATCCAATTTACTCTTGAAGGTGTTCAATGTAGGTGCTTGAACCACCTCCAATAGCAGGTTATTCCAGACCTTGGGGGCTCAGAAATTCTTTCTTATGTCCAGCCTGAAATGGTCTTGCAGTAGTTTATAACTGTTCGACCTCATCATCCCTTGGGGGGCTCTGGTGAACAAGCGTTCCTCCAGAAATTGGTGGTCACCCCTGGTGATAAACTTATAGGTGGCCATCAGGTCACCCCTGAGGCTACGCTTTTCCAGGCTGAAGAGCCCCATGGCTCTCAGCCTG
>NW_017729022.1:17108532-17118831 GCF_001723915.1 Gavialis gangeticus
GTCACCTGGTCATAGAAGGAAATGAGATTGATCAAGCAGGACCTACCCACAACAAACCCATGCTGGGATATCTTTATCAATGACCCAGAAGATGGCATGGAATGCACCCTCAACAAGTTTCCAGATGACACCAAGCTGAAGGGAGTAGTAGATATACTGGAAGGTAGGGCTAGGATTCAGAGTGACTTAAATAAATTGGAGGATTAGGACAAAAGGAATCTCAAGAGGTTCAACAAGGAGAAGTGCAAAGCCCTGCACTTAGGACAGAACAATCCCATACATCAGTACAGCCTGGGAGCTGAGTGGCTGGGCAGCAGCTCTGCAGAAAAGGACCTGGGGGTTACAGTGAACAATAAGCTTAATATGAGCTAACAGTGTGCCCTCCTATTGATACTGAGCTGCTTTGATAAGAGTGTTGCCAGCAGGTCAAGGGAAGTTATTATTCCCCTCTATTCAGCACTGGTGAGGCCAGATCTGGAATACTGTGTTTAGTTTTGGGCCCCCCACTACAGAAAGGATGTGGACAAATTAAAGAGCGTCCAGTGGAGAGCAACAAAAATCATGAGGGGGTTGGGGGACATGACATAAGGAAAGACTGAGGGACCTGGGCTTATTTAGTTTAGAGAAGAGGAAACTGAGAGGGGATTTAATAGCAGCCTTCAAGAAGTGGGGGCAGGTTCAAAAGAGGATAGAGCTAGGCTGTTCTCAGTGGCAGTAGATGACAGAACAAGGAGCAACAGTTTTGGGACCCAGAGGTGTTCAGGCATGGGATCAACCTTTGCATTTAATTCAAACTGCATGCTTAGCTTGAATAGTGGTCAAAACCAGTGAAAGGAGCAGATGGAAAAATACTGTCCCTGACTTGAAACAAATCAGGAAGTTGGCTAACTAAATCGAATAAATATAACCTAGGCAAAAGAGAAACAGTCAGAGCTAAATCTATCCCAACCTAAGAATGAAAAGATTACCTCAGAATAGAGAATTCCAACTAAAGGTAACCATATCTGGCAAACAGAAGCAAGATTATTAATATGCATTAGGAGAAAGGGTTAAGTTAATTTTATGTATTAAAAAATGCAAGCTATATGGTATATAAAAAAGAGATGAGAGAGTGTACCCTTTGGAACACTCCTAAAGAAAGCCTGAAGAGATCCTGTCACCAATCCAAGATCCTGTCTTGACATCAGACATGGGAGCCAGGAGCCCTGGACCAAACTTCATGGCCTGATCAACCAGTGAAGTTGCGTTCGCAACATTTTGTGGTGGTGAACATGTGCTTTGACTAGTTACAAACTTAAAATTTTTAAACTGTTACTGCTACTTCAATTTTAATTAGAATTGTATCTGTTAGGGTTTAATAAACTTGCTTTTAGTTTAGAACAACTGTGTCTTAGTCTCCTTTCCTGGTATATGACCCATTATACTGTCATAGGGATGCAACGACAGTCTCAAGTTGCAGCAAGGGAAGTTTAGGTTAGATATTAAGAAGAATTTTATTACAAGGAGGGTAGTAAAACACTGAAACAGGTAACCCAGAGAGGTGATGGAGTCTCCATCCTTGGAGGTTTTTAAGACCCAGCTAGATAGTGCTTTGGCTGGGATGATTTAGTTGGAAATGATCCTGCCTTGAGCAGGTGGTTGGACTAGATGACCTCCTGAGGTCCCTTCCAACCCTAACTTTCTGTGATTCTATACTTGTCCTTCAGCAATGGGCTGGAGAAGGGGAGCCTGCACCCTTGAATGACACGTGCCCCCTGCGGCTGGGAGGGCATGGTGGCAGCAGGAACGTGGCGGTGGTAAGCGGGAACTCCCGCAGATGCCGCCAGCACTGTCAGCTGGGGGGAGGGAAAGAGAACCGACCAAGGGCCAACAACCACCCACAGCCGCCGCTGGTGGTGTCGGTAGTGGGGTGGCGAGCAGCGACCACCCACAGGCACCGCCGACAGTGTCAGCAGTGCCTTTATGTAGGGGGTGCACCACTATGCTCACAGGGTGCACATATAGCTGCATGCACCCCCTACGCTTCGCCCTTGCCCACACTGGAGAGTCTTGAGCTGCTCCTTGAGTTCACTGCGCTGCAGGTAGCTGCTCAAGAGTGTGGGTCCTTCAGCACTGCAAGGGGCTCCATTGCTCCTGGAGACATGATAGAGCACCAGCCTCCACTTCTGCAAGGTAGCTTTGAGGGGTTAACTGCAGCTTTCAGCAGCATACCGCACCCCAAAATTCTTAGTTCCAATCCCAGCTCTACTGGACAAAAAACTACAAGAAAAGAATTCAAAGAAAAGGTCAGACCTATCTCAGCTTAAGCCTAAATCACAACTAGCACCCAACCACACCACTTGGTTGGGACAAACTACAAAAGGGACAAAAGGAGACCCAGGTCTATCTTGCTAGACCTGAACTAGGGCAGAAAGAAGCTGGCCAGGCTTATACTGTATGGAGGCCTGGATGAACAACAAATAACACCAGGTCATACCCTGGCTCAAACCATGCCAGACTTCACCTTGGCCCAAGTCTGCCAACCAGACTTATGGCTGGAGCTCAGCCACAGCTAAGCTGAAAAGCAATAGCTTTGGAACAGCAAAAAGGGCCCAGGCATATGACTGTACCCCGGACATCCAGTCTCATGTGCATCACTATGCTGAAATACTACAATTACAAAACAGAGGCCAGGCCCATGTGGCTAGTAATTGCTAGGATCCATTCTGGAGGAGCAGGAGTCAGTCTGCTCCAGGGGTTAACACCCTCACCTACAATATTATCTCATTGAAGGCCTGTGTGGTCAGTAACTGCCAGGACCCCATTCCTGATCAGTCTGCTCCAGAGATTAATACCCCCATAATATTATCCCACTAAAGGCCTGTGTGGCCAAAACTGCCAGCAAAACTGCAAGGACCCATTCCTGGTCAGCGTGCTCCAGTGATCAACACCCCCACTCAAGAAAAAAAAAAGGGAGGGGGGAGGGAGAAAGAGGGAGAAAATATGGTTCTCAGACACTAAGACAGACTTTCTCTTCCTGTACTGTTACATAGCTTTCATTCACTTCTCCAAAGAAGAGGGGTGAGACCTCCCCCGATGGGGAGCAGGTTTTCTGGCTCCTAATTCAGCTCTTAGCAGCCCCAGAAGAAAGTGAGAGAAAGCTTAGCTGAGTTATTCTTATATACCTCGTGTGACATCACCCAAGTCATGGTAGAGGGCTCAGATGTTGACCTTGGTGTTAAAGGGTCTGAGTTCCTTCCCAACTATCTGAATGTCCCAAATGTCTACCCAAGTGATCCTCAGCTAGGGTGTCATGGTATGCTGAGGTGCCATGAGAACCTTTTAAAGATGCATTCGGGTGTCACAGTGTGCAAACACACATGGCTCAAGATAAACCCAGGCTTTTCAAACAGGAATCCAAAGTGTCAAAAACTTTTTGACTAAACTGCTGCTTAACAGCTGCTTACAAAAGCTTGTGTATTACTGATTTAACTTGCATATGAGGTGCAACTCTACTTGCCTTCTGCCTGACTTTGGACTAACATGGCTAACTCCCTTTCTTCAAAAACCTCCGTCTATGGGGCAAAACCTTTGCTCCCTCAAAAATACTCTGTAATGCCTAGGCCTTTTTTATTATTGCAACTAAGACTGACTGTAAATTCTATGAAAATTTACCCACATATTATTCCTCAATTGCCTTAAACATTTGAATGCCTCAAAAATATCCATTTTTCAGTTTAATATTTTAACAAATAGACACCCAAGTACGAAATAAATGCTCAGTAACCACTGCGCAGTAGTGTCTCGTGTGGACGTGGCCTGTAAGCAGGGAAAGCTAGGCAGGTGCTCCCAGAGCTTGAGGGTGAATGGGAATGCCTGGTGTATGCAGGATTGGGCCCATCAAGCCCTAGAGTACCTGACCTGCTCAAGCTGTCTGCTCACTCCTGCCACAGAGCTAATTGATGGGCGCAGCAACAAAATGACACTATTTAACACTACCTTTGGACAAATGTGACATCAGGCAGTATCTGTTTCTACACTAAAATGTAAATGGACTCTTACAAATTTTGACACCTGTTCTACAACAAATCCTATGCAGTCTGATCTATATTGCCATACAAAGCCTGAATGGAACTCATTGCATAATTGAACATTTTAATTCACACAAACTAATACATAAGTTTAAAACTAGATTTAAAATTATCCTGATATGAAATAAAGGGGGTTGGGGTTGCATCTAATTAAATAGGGTTTGGAAGGTTTGCTAACATAATCATCTGTAATATGAAGTTGTCTCATGATAGCAAACAACATCAACTCTGACTTTTACCCTAAATCTAACTTTTGCTTTCTCACACTTGCTCTCCTAATTAATTCAATTGACCTCTTCCTCTTTGATTTACCATATAATTTGGATAATGAGAAAAAAAAATAGAGGACAGCAACTGGGATATTTAACTAGGTAAGAGAGCTGCAAATTGTGTTTTACAGTTTTTGAAATGTCTTCGTTCAATTACCTGTTAATTACTTTGGCAAAAGTAAGTCCTTCTTATTTTCCTGTTTGCGAGATAACATCTTACATGGCCCATTTCTGCTAGCAATTAATGGCTTACATAATCTAGCAGATCAAAATAGCTAGAGTAGGGGTTTAAACAATTTTCATGCCTAAACAGAAAGAGCTGTAGATATTCTAGCTCAGCATTATCAATAATTTGCATTCACAGAAGTCTGGAGATTGGCATATAACAGTGATGATAAATCTGCCAATGTGAGCTTTGTAAGACAGCTCTGAAAGCCGTCTCAAGTACAATAGTCAAACTTGTCACCATGGAGACTGATCTGGAAAAAAAATCTGCCATTTGACACAAAGGAATAAATCTGTGACCTAACCTAGGGCCCCCGGTCTTCAGTCAAGATCCTCAGAAACATTATCATCAGGTTGCTGAGCTACTGTGCTGCACCTCAGAGTGTACTTTTCTATGTTGAAAACATGCCTTGGCATTCACGTGAGTGTGACTCAACAGTGCTAGCAGTCACAGTAAGCCCTAAGTGGCCTTTGTAAATCAACCTGAAGATTTGTATCCTTACTGAACACAGAGCATATTTCTTTGTTTTCCTTTCAGGAGCCCTAGAGTGATTCATTTCCTGTAAACAAAGAAAGGATTTACCAGCCTGTTTGTGAGACTAATGATCAGCTTCTTCTGAATACAGCTCCCTCAGTTCCTTTGTAAATGCAAGACATTCAAACACACTTTTTTTTTCTTCTTTACCTTTTCTTCGTTCTTCATTTGGTACAAAATTATAACGTAGTCTCACTCAGATGTAGCTGAGCTGGCTTTCAAAGGCCATTCATGTCCTATGGAGGTTGCCCTTTTTAAAGAACAAGTAACTTAGAACATAAAGGATTAGAATGAAGATACTGCTGGCAGTCAGAGGTGTTCTCTGTGGTTGAAGAGATGGGGAAAAAACCTTACTTTACAACTGCAGCGTGTCACGTTTGACATTGATTTGTCTTGTATTCTTGTATTCTGTATTCTCTGTTGCTGTACTGCAATAAACTATGTGACTGGGGACAGAGAGGTGTTTACAGTCAGTGCTGGACTGCCTGCCAGGGTTGAGAGTGGGATGAGAGCATGTGTTGTGTATTACATTCCTTACATCTTTAGATTAGATTGTATCTTAGCAATTGCATTCAATATGGATCTGAATCATATCGACTCAATTACAAAGTCACCTTAAAAACATTAGTGTCATACTGATCACCTCAGCAGGTCTGAAATATTTCAGACTGTTGACAAAAGATCCAATTTCATTACCTCGAATACTTGCTTGAGAAAGTAGCAGTGCAATCAGTGTCCTAGAGTTTTATCATTTGTACAGTCCCTGAAAAATCATTATGTTCTCAGAGTATTAGTCCAGTTAGCTGGCCAGGGTAAGCAGTTTTTAAATTATTAGGATCTGCACAGACAGCTGATATTCCCTTATCCAATTATTTATTCTGAATAGCTCATAAGGATCCAATTCTGCCACAAATCGTCTCATTTTCAAAAGTATCTTAAAGATACTACACATAATGCAGCTAAGAAGTTTGGTTCATGCCTTGATAATGAACTTCAAGACAAACTAACATAATAAAGAACTTTTGTTTTTTTCCACAGATCATGAATCCAAAATGTGCACGTGGATGTGGTGCAGTGAATAAATGTGATGCCAATGCACTTGTTAAAGTAATGCCAATGCACTTGTTTTCTGTTGAACCATATGCCTGACCTTCTCTGTTAGTGTGCTTCCCCATTGTGAGTTAGCAACTCTTTATGCTGCAAAGAAAACCTGATCTTCTTGGATTAGTATTAAATCTGCCAAAAATGGAGTTCTGGATTAACCAAATTATCTACAAATTGGTGCCCACTTCAGCAAACAGTTTGACCAGAGGAGGCAGGGAAAAAAGTTCATAAATATGAAGACACTGACTTTTTGTTTCAAATTCATGTTTCAGTTTGCTAAGACAGAAAATAGAAAATAAAAAGATGGTTTAAAAACCTGAATATTAAAATGAAAACATTACTGTTGCCCCAAATTTATTTTTGCATATGTTTTTTATACACTAAACCACGCCCACTTCCCACCTCAAAACGTCTCAGTTTGGACAAATCTAAAACAATCCCATCAATTTGGCCACCAAAGTGAGAAATTCATTTTTCATATGGCTCCAGCCAACACAAGTCACTTTAGGGTTGAAAGAATGCCTTGGTCTGCCAGGACTGAACCCCAATTATACAGAATTGGTCCCTGGTACTTTTTATAGAAGGGTCTCCAGTTTTGGCAGATGAATTATTACATGTGCTTGCTTCAGAGACACAGAAAGTGTGTGGAGTAAAACCTTTTGTTCTGTCTTGAATGCAATAAAGGCTCTAAAAGTGGGGTCAACTCCTATTATTTACACAAAATAAAAATAGATGTTCATGAAAATAAAAAATGAATCCCCCAGGGTATATAGAACAAAAGATCTCAAGTAGTTTGAACTTGACAAAAGTTAGAAACCAAAAGAGGGCAGGAGAAGTCAGACTCATGCTCTTTTACTAGCTTTTTATTCTATAACAAGGGTTGTCAATCAGGGGTATGTGTACCCCTAGGGGTACTTAAAAAGGTCATAGGGGGTATGCAGAATGAATGAGGGGCCAGAAGTGCAGCCTAGAAGCGTAGAACAGCTGGATCAGCAGGTAAATCTGCTGTGGGTGGAAGGGCAGGGGGTGCACTGAGGGAGGGAGTGGGCCTGGGGCAGAGGCAAGCACTGTACATAGGTGGCAGGGTGCTGGGTGGAGCCACAGCTTGTCTGGAGGTATGGGGGTGGGGGTGTTTCCCATCACTGCACGCACCCTGGGAGGGCATGGGGGCATTTGCCTCAGATCTATGCATGGGGCACAGCAGGCTGCAGCTGCAGGCTGGGGCTGTGGCTGGGGCTATGCTGGGCTCTTCGCAGCAGGTAGTTGGGCCAGGGCTGCTTTAGGGTGGGCAGTGGCAGCTCTAGGAGTGGGGGCTACAGGGGAGGCTGCAACCATCTCAAAATTCGCTGTACTCCCCCTGTGGCAGTGCCACTGCCACCCACCCTGAGTGAGTCCCTGAGCCAGCCCCCACACCAGGAACAGCCCTTAGCCCACAGTGACAGCCCGCCCTGCCCCACATGCAGATCTGGGGACACATGACCCCCCATGCCCTCCTGGGGTTTGTGCAGTGGCAGGAGCCACCCCTCCTTCCCTGAACCCCCTCAGACTGAGCCACTCACAGCTCCATCCCGTGCCCACCCCAGCTGTGCAGCACCTGCCCCTGCCCCAGTACCAGCCCCACTCCCTCCCTATAGGCACAGGAAGAAAACATAATGGGGGGGTGAGTACATGTGCAGTTGCACATACACACCCCCCCAGCAGGTAAGCCTGTCATGGGAAAGGTGCAGGGGTGCAAACTGAGGCCCCCACAGTAAGGGAGGGAGTGGGACAGAGGCCAGCAGGGGCTGGGGTGAATGAGGCCCCAGGGCCAGGCATGGAATGCTTGGAACCTGGGTGGCTCATCCACAGACGTGGGGGGCTCCCACTGCTCCGCACTTACCTAGGTCAGGCACAGGGGGCACATGCTCCCTCTGATCTGTGCATGAGGGTGGAGGCAGCTGCCACTGCGGGCTGCCCTCTACACCCCTCTGCCAGAACCCCGGGAGTGGTGATGTGCCTCCCGCTGCTGGTACCCTGGGAGTGGCAGTGTGCCTCCTGCTTCCACTGCACCTCCTCCTTGCTGGCTGCACCACCTGCCCAGCTGTTAGAGGCATATGGTGTCATGTGGCTGGGTCAAACTAGGCCCAAACTGTTGTGGCATAACTATGATATATATATTTAACACATATAATAATGCATTTAATGTTAATAAATTTAATGTTAATTTGTATTATGTCATTATGTATTATACCACATAATTGGTAACATTAAAAACAAGAAAAAAAATATAAAGAGGTACATGAGCTGAAACTTTGAGACAGAAGGGGTACCGTTGTTAAAAAAGGTTGAAAACCGTTGTTCTATAGTAAAGCTTCCACCCCTCCTGTTAACAAAAAAACGCTTCCTTTTTCCATACAGGTGGATCCTTCTTAGAGAAACAGGTATATGGGGTTTTTCTTATGAGCAAATCCTTGTTTCATCTGTGAAAAGTAGGAGTACAAGGGCCAGACTAAGATAGCCAATAAGCTAGCTGTTAAATTAAAAGATTTAGAGCAGAGACTTAAAATTAATTTCTTCCAAGAGAGGTTGGGGAGGATGCTCTAAGTGTTACCAATTATGAGGTGGTATGTGAGAACCCATATCTGCTCACATGTACTCTGGGCAGGTAAGGGATTGGGCCCCACCAACAACATAGCTAGGGACAGGTAATTGGACAATCCCTCTGCAGGGGCTTTGACTTTAGTTAGGGCTCCAAACAACTTCTTAGGTGTAGGGGAACATTAATACTTAGGTAATTTTGGCCATGGATGGAAACAGGGGTATTAAGTGAACATAAAATACACACAGGATTCAGCAATAACTGACTTGTGTTTTTAGTGGATAAATGGTGCCTAAAAACACCATTTTGACAGAAGTCAATCTAAGCAGATTTGTGAATTTGGGCCTTAAGGCTTCAGAAATATTTACCCTTTGTGATAAAAAATTTCCCTTCAAAAGAGGCTTTTGAAAATTGGATTAGAGCTCATCTCTACAATAAACTGTCAGATCTAAACAAATATGTTTTCTAATAAATAAGTTCAGAAACTTCTTGAAACACGCTAGTTTCTTTTCATTCTTTTCATACTTGTGAAACAGATTCTCTATTTCCTTTTGGATCTAGCTCCAGACTCATCCACCAATTTCCACTTAGTTATCATTATACCCACATCTTTGGTCTATTAAGTGTTATTAATAATTGATTAGAACCTCTATCAAATCATCCCTAATAGATGAGATTCCCCTTCCTTTTTAGCATCCACAAACTGTTTAGAGTGAAGATAGGCTGTTTTCCCTTACAGAATGAAGGAGTTTCTGGTGTCTTCCAGGTTCCAGTTGGGCTCAAATTTTCCTTTTGTACCATAGATGGGGTACTCACCACCTGAGACACCTGAGAAGTAGCAGATAGCTTTGAACCTTAACTTTAAATAAGTGAAGACTACCATAGTAAAACCAGCAACAAACTTTCACTTTTGAGTATGTAAATCCATCTCCAAGAGAAAGAGTCTGATTTTAAAAGTCAATTGTACACCTAAAGGTGCAAATAAGCACCTAAGAGCTTTTGAACTGTTTTAAAATCTCTCCCTAAAAGCTTGTATCAGTCAGCTCAATGCCTTTTTGGTATGGTGGACCCCCAAATTTAGCTTTGTCAGAATTGTACATCCAATCCTATTGTGACCTATTTCTGCTTGGTTCAAAGTGTGTATTGATCTTTGATTTTTAACAGCAGTTCATTACCTCACAGGTTTATTGCTCTAGTTTGCAGCTTTCTTTCAGGTACTGAGTAGACACGTCTACATGTGCAATTAATGTGAAGCTTTAAACTCTAAGGCTTATTCCTCCTGAGTTTATTGCTCCTGGGCATGCTCTTGTAACATGTGCCCAGGACCACAGTACAGTGAGCCAGGCTGAAGTAGCCTCAGGTGGCAGGGGGCCCTGGGAGTCAGCCTGCCAGCCTAGGACTGCTGCCCCCCAGCTCAATGTGCTGCAGAGAGACTGGCTGGGGCAAGAGGGGGCTTCAGCATAAGGGGAGCCAGCAGGAAGCTCCTGCACTGAAGCACCCTCATGCCCCAACCAGTCA
>NW_017729022.1:17123831-17132119 GCF_001723915.1 Gavialis gangeticus
GGGGGCCCTGGGAGTCAGCCTGCCAGCCTAGGACTGCTGCCCCCCAGCTCAATGTGCTGCAGAGAGACTGGCTGGGGCAAGAGGGTGCTTCAGCATAAGGGTAGCCAGCAGGAAGCTCCTGCACTGAAGCACCCTCATGCCCCAACCAGTCAGGGCAGTGTCTACATGTATGCTGCTATGGAGTAAAACCCTCCACAGCAGGGTAGTACTTGTATTTACAAGCTGTCGAGTTTATTAGTTTCCTCTTACCTAATAGGGGCGCATGTGTAGATGAGCAATGTTTACTGTGGCACTAAATAGTCAACATCTTGTATATTATACAACACCTTGTAATTATACAACACCTTGCATAATTAGTTATAATTAGCTAATTAGTGAACATCTTGTATAGATGCATCTAGTGTACGCTAATCAGCAAACCTTTCAGCATTTAGATGAAAAGAGAAGTTAAATGCCCATCAACTATGAACTAAATGCCCACGAACTTAAATTGCCTATGAGAAGAGATTGATGTCATATATTTAAATTAAAAAAAAAGCCTTTGACTTGGTCTCCCATGATGTCCCCATGGTAAAATTGAGAACTGTGGCCTCAATAACTTTACGGTCCACTGTCTGGGGAACTGGCTCCGTGGTTGGACCCAGAGAGTGATAGTCCATGGAACGGAGTCAACGTGGTACATGGTGACCAGTGGTGTCCCCCAGGGCTCAGTACGCAGACCAGTACTCTTTAATATATTCATAAATGAGCCAGATTTGGGTGTCAGAAGCAGACTAAGTTCACAGATGACACAAATTATGGGGAATTGCAGTTATGTTAGAGGATAGGCTGACAATTCAGGCGGACCTGGACAGGCTTGTAAGGTGGGCAGATCAAAACCTGATGACATTCAACATGGAGAAATTCAAAGTGCTCCACCTCAAGAGAAAAAACCCACATGATACTTACAGGCTCAGCAGTGCTACACTCAGCAGCACCATGACCAAAAGAGACTTAGGAGTCATGATTGACCACAAAATGAATATGAACCACCAATGCGATGCTGCAACTGGCAAAACAAATAAAACTCTGACTTGCATTTCCTGATGTATCTCAAGCAAGACCCAAGAAGTCATCCTCCCACTTTACCTGGTGAAGCGGCAGCTGGAGTACTGCAACTAATTCTAGGCTCTGCACTTTAGAAAGGATGTGGAGAAGCTTGAGAGACTCCAGAGAAGAGCCACGAGTATGATTAGAGGTAAATAGAACAGGCCTTATGAGGAGAGGCTGAGAGGCATGGGACTCTTCAGCCTGGAGAAGCAAAGGCTCAAGAGGGACCTTGGTGGCAGCCTATAAGTATATAAGGGGTATGCATTAGGAACTTTGAGAACATCTGTTCACCAGGGCACCCCAAGGGAAGACGAGGTCTATCGGTCACTAATTGCTGGAAGATTGTTTTAGACTGGACATATGGAAAAACTTCTCTACCACCCAAGTCTCCAGAATCTGGAATAGACTCCCTGCCAGAAGTGTGCAAACACCTACTCTGATACCTTTAAGAAATGCCTGGATGCTTATCTTGCTGGAGTGATCTGACCCCAGCTGACTTTCTGCCCCTTGGGCAGGGGGCTGGATCCGATGTTCTTGTGAGGTCCCTTCCAGCCCTATGAAATCTATGAAAATTGTCTTCAAAATTTCTAGTTTGAAAACTAAAAAATTGCCAGAAAACTATCCAACTCTGGCAAATTAAACACAGAGAAAGAGGAAACTTTAAATGATATCTTGATACATGATATGGGACCAAAATAAATGGTGATGAGTTACTGAAACAGATTCGAAACAATAAAATCCATGTATCCCAAACTATGTACATGAGAAGCAGTCTGTTTATTCTTACGGAATGGTTCAATTATGTCTGAAAAATAGGAATTGATTCTCATTCACCTTTTCAGATCATTTGTGGTGTATTCCTTAAAATGCAGGGACAAATTCTGTTCTTTAAATCTGAAAGGACACCAAGATAGGTCCTGTTAGTTTAAGTCACGGACGTATCAAAACGTGCATTAATGTGCTTTAGTTAATACACATGAACTCTAGTATCACCATTGTGAAGTAACAGGAAAATATACATTAGCCTCTCTTAATGCACATTAACGAAAGAGCACAAGGCACTTTTACATGTGCTCTAGGGGTGGGGGGAGGGGGAGCATTTTAATTAGGGTGACTCCAAGAGCTGCTTTAATAAAAGTACTGCTGTATCTCGTGTCTGGAATTCTAGCATGTCAAATCAGCCTTCGTGCTTATGTATAGGTGCCCATTGTTTTCATGATGCTTTAATATGCATTAGCCTATTTTAATGTGCATTAACTAAAGAGCATGTTTTTTTGTGATGCTTTAATGCATATTAAAATAGGCTAATGAGCATTAAAGCACATTTGTAGACACGCCCATTAATAATATGAACCAGTGTGGTAAGTGATGAGCTTTTAAACCTAATCCAAAAGGAACAACACTCATACATAAATTGGAATTTTATCATATGCATGACAAAAATATGCAATAAGATACACTATCACCATAAGATACACCATATCCTACAAAAGCAAATTTATCCTCTACCTTGATTTCTGAGGAAAGGAAGCCAAGTTATTGATTCATATGTAACACATAATAACACATTATACAAATTGGATGTATTAAATGTTGACTTGCTTAATTGATCCTAGATCTAGTTATCTTTAAAAGCCATTTTCTTAATGATAAAAATATTTCTGAATAGATTAGAACTAGAGACAGAAGTTACACATAAACTGGTATAAGTGATCAGAAACCAGTTTAAACCTGTAACAGAACAGAAATGTAATGCACATAAATAATTTTCAAAATGGCCAGAACTGGTTTAAGATAAACCTAGCTGAATGTAGTATCAGACTTAACTGATTTAGGTCAAACTCGTTTACGGAACTTCTGTTCCAGACCCCTTCATGGTTTAAATTAACTCTCAGTCCCCCAGCATCCCAGAATGCCCTGGGCTGGGCTATGCTGTCTGCTCCAGTGGAGCAGAGTTGGCCCCGCCCCTCTCCTCCCTAGCCAAAGCACTATCACTGCTTGGGCTGGCTGAGAAGGGGTGGGCATGGGAAACCCTTCTCCAGAGTGATCCCCCTGCTTCTCCAGTAGCAGGAACAGGGGGAGTGGCCAGATGTTCATAGCCTGAGGGGAAGGAGGGTTTAATCCCCACTTCGTCCCATCTCCCACTAGTGTGGGACCCCAGCTATGGTCTGCCTGGATTTTCCCCCAGCTTGCCGCTTGAGCAGCAAGAGTGGGAACATGGCCAGACCCTGGCCCCGGGCCTCAGGTGAAGGGGTGAGGGATGGAGAAACCACAGAGAGGCAGGGTTGGAAGGAACCTCCAGAGATCCTCTTGTATCTAGTCCAGCCCCTGCCTGAGCCCTGGTCAGATCCTCCTGTAGAAGCATAATCTAAAGAGCAGAGGGTTTGCTTGCAGCACCCACAACTGAGAACACCCGCCAGAGGGACTCTGTATTGCTTGGGAAAAAGCCACCAAGGGCATTCAACACCAGATTTCTCCCCCTGCCCTACAGTGGGCCCAGTGTTGTGCTCCTCCAGCCCTGAGCCCTGGGGCAGTGTTGTACAGAGCCCCCCAGCCCCCTGGCAGGGCGGGGGAGGTGAAAGGGGAGAGCTCTGCCTGCTGCAGTGGCTTCTTGACAGCTTGGCTTGGCCTGAGTGTGGGGAGCCAGGAGCAATCCAGGTGCACATCTCCCATGGCCCTAGCTCAAACTGTAGTCAGAAGGGAAGGGACCTGCCTGGCATGGCCTGGCCTGGCCCTGCCTTGCCATCTGCCTACCTCTCCCAGGTCTGGGGCTGGGGCTGTTGGCCAGGACAGTCCAGAATAATTTCACAGCTCCCACTGCCCCAGCCTGAGCTACAGCTGGCAGGGAAGGGCACTGCCCCCACATCCCAGGCCCACCCCACCATCTGCGCTTCTTGTCCAGGGCTGGGACTGGGACTTGGGCTGCAGGGCTGAGATGAGCCAGCCCACAGGCACTGCTGACAGCAGACACAGAGGGGCAGGGGTGGGTCAGGCCACGGGGACAGCGCCCTTCCCAAACAAGTGCAGCTTGGGATAGGACTGTGGAAACTGTGAAACTGTCCTGGGCTGGCCTGGCCCACAGCCCTAGTCCCAGCTCCAGCCCCGGGTGAGGTGGGTAGATGGTAGGACCAGGCTGGGCTGGGCTGTACAGTGATCCCAACCCCATCATGGGGGTTGGGAGCTCTGTGCAGTGCTACCTCAGGGCTTAGGGCTGGAGGGGCTCAGTGCTGGGCCCCACTGTGGGACGGGGGGGAGGGGGGGAAAGTGGCCACAAGAAGTTCATGGTGACTTTTTTCCCCAGCAGTACAGAGCCCCCTGGTGGGCATTCTCGGTTGTGCGAGCAAATCCTCCTGTCTTTAGACTGTGTTTCTACAGGAGGGTCTGGCCGGGCTCAGGCAGGGGTTAGACTAAACATCTGTGATTCCCTCCCTCCTCCCCCCGCTTTGCCTCAGGCCTGGGGCCAGAGTCTGGCCATGTTCCTGCTCTTGCTGCTTGACCCTTTTGTGCCAGATGGGGGGCAGGGTCTGGCTATGCTTCCTCCCACCCCACATTAAAAAAGTCTGGCGAGGGCTGCTTCTGCCCTCCCCTTCCAGGCACATCCCACTGGGGTCCCTGCAGGACAGGGTGGGGGGTTAAATTCCTCGCCAATCATACTCAGGCATGCCAGGGCCTGGCCATGCCCCCTCCTTCAGCTCAGCTTCCCTTGGCCAATTGGAAGGGAAGAGAGGGCTTGCTTTGGAGCCCCCAGCTTCTGGCCTGAACCACTGCAGGCATGTGGATGCATTTCCAGAATCAAAAATGAACGTCTAGTCACTTGCTTCTCAGTTGACTCTATGCAGGTTAGACTAACCTGTAAAGATTTAATCAATTCAGGCTTGGGCTTTTTGAATATTTGTACTTAGCTAAGGTGTCAACATTTTCAGGTGATCTTCATGCATTGGAGGTTAATGGATGCATCCTATAAATACATTCATGGGAAGAACAAGCCTTTATGTTAGGAATGCAAAGCTTTCTGTTATGGTTATTTTCTAGTGTAGGCATATGCACAGTGCAGTAGGGATTAAATGCTTCATTTGTAAATGTAACATTGAAGCTTACTTTCATCTTTATAACATTTCAAGAAAATTAGAAAGCGAAAAGCATTTTTGGCTCACAGCAAGATGCTGCTCTCTCAGGAGTAGTTATCTGCCTTTCTGGAGCCTGATCCAAAGCTCTTTGATGCCAGGGGAAAGAATTCCATAGTTTATCACTAGGCAGTAGTACAGCATTAAAACTTATTTTTTATTGGTAGCTGGTAAGCAATGACCTTCTTCCGATTTTTCCCAAGCATGCAATTGTGCACTCAAGCCTTTCATTTATATCAGTGAAAGTTCTGTTCATGGGAGATGGCAGGACTGAGCCCTATTAAAAACATAACTTTTTGTTGTTATAAGCACAGCTTTCTAAACATGAATCGAGTTTAATTTAATCCCCCTGTAACCCACCATAGACTAAAAACAATATCGAAAATCATAATGCATACACAGGAGCAGAACTTGATAATTGTTGAGTGCTTTAGAATTATCCTGAGTGCTATTATACACTTGATGTACTGTACAGGGCAGTGTTGCTCTATGGGTATGTATGCATGTCAAATGTACTGTGTCATTTTCAGTACTGCTGCAGGAGTGCCTTCAAAGACATCCTGCCATGTACTACTTCCTGAACCAAAAACAGTATAGTTACATTCATGCATTGATGCTGGTGGGTTAATTAACCCTGGCATTCAGCAACTAATTAGGCCTCCTGCAGGGCCATGCAGTTAGCACACATATGCAGCAGTGCTTTGGGTATGAGGGCACTGCCGCTTGGCACAGTAAATTTATGTGGCAGTTCACTACAAGTTAACCTATATTTTTACTGCCAATATCTATTTGTTCCATAGTAGTGCTTAGATGCCCCAACCAAGATTGGAGCCCCATTACAACATTAGTCCTTATACAAATATTTAAACAGATTCACTGCCCCTCAAATCCTTCAGCCTAAATACATCAAACACACAAAGAAAGACTTATCCCCATTTTACAGATGTGGAATTGAGGCACAGAGCAATTGGATGCTGAACTGAAAGCAGTCCCAAACCAATGCCTTAAACTATCCTCTGACAGATCATCATGGTGAAAAAAAACATTGCTTATTTATACAGAGTTAAAATGTGGGGGGGAGAGAGAATTCCAAAGGGATGCATATTTCAGTGTGAGCTAATAAAAGAAATGGAGGAGTGTTCTGTCTCATAGGGATTGATTAGAAGATGGGGATTTTTGTAAACAAGTGACAGCTTATACCTAAGGCAGCAAATCAGTCAGCAGGTCTGAAAATAAGTAAGATTCACATTTTACATTTGTACTAATGCTCTTCAGCAGTTTCTTCCTTACCCTACCTTTCAACCTCCACTCCCAAGAGGACTATATTTTCATCAGATTTATTGATTGGAGACCACTTCAAAGAAGCAAACTTGTTTTCATACTGCTGAAAGCAGTACACATTACCATTTCTAGAGTTTAAGGCTACTGAATAATTGAAAGTGTAGACTTCCAATTAGGTAAATCTGGAACTGGAATGATAGTGCGTGGCACACACTCCATTGAAAATGGTTAGTTTCCAGTTGTGCTGTATTTGAATTAAGAATTACAGACTCAAGGGAAAGAAACACTTTTTACTTCCTTAAAATAGTCACTTTATTTCTATTACTCATCAGATTTCATCTACTCTAGTTAATCTGCATAACTGATAGAACATTATACTATAATCTAATTGTTCGTTATTTTGCCTCCTTCAAAACAAAGGATCAAACGAGCATTTCGAATTGATGTTAAATAACTTTACAAAACACTTCTGTTCAGAGTAGAATTATCTGAAAAAAATTCTATCAACTCTGCTACCGCTTTTGTTTGCATTTACTGCTAATGAAAAATTTCCAGTGGAAATGGGTTTTTCTTTCTTTGTTTCTTTTCTGCCAAAGGTTACTGCTCCTCAACCAAACAAAGGAACATTGAGCAATGGAGTATTTTATGCAGGTGGTAGATCAACCTCTTTCTCTCCTTCCTTGTTGCTCCACCCACCACCCCCTGTTGTGCCTTGCAAGAAATAGTGGGGGAAGAAAAGAGGAAGTGAAAAAACAAAAATTATTCAGCTTTTGACATGCACCCCAATTCTTATGTTTCTTTTATTTCCAACTTTTCATAAAAAATAATGAACGTTTTGCAGAAATTTAATGTTTGGTAAACCTGCTGTGAAATATACTTATTTTCCAGACATCTCCAGTTTAAATTAAAGAGCTAAGAGCTAAAATAAAACACTACCTTAGGTGGCATGAAGGCAAAAGTTTCACAAAATGCCACAAGCATTTTGAGTTTCTCATTTTCAAGAGATTCAATATCCCCTCCATATTATTAGTCCCTCCATTATTCCCACCATGAAACATTTCCTGTTGCAAGAGACTGATATTGAAAATGTCAAATAAAAAAAGACTCTGAAGCAAGCCCCTTTCCACTCTCCTCCCATTCATATACACTGTATCGTTAAATCATGTCCATTTCTACTTGGGAATATCAGTAAATGCTAGGCCTGTGCGAGTAGGCAAGTACTCAATCTGGCTTCAGATCCAGCCACTTTGGATGGCAGGGATCTGATCCAGAGCTCCAGATTGGTTTGCTGCTTCGATCTGGCTGAAGAGGCTCTGAAGCTTCAGAGCTGCCTTGGAGATCCGACTATAGGCTAATGAAATATCTATAACTTCATTGTTTTATCTCCAATTTGGGTGAATCTTGCAGGGGTGGTAGCCTCTGCTGAGAGCATGAAGACTGCCAAGTTTCAAGAAGATTGGTGCAGGGGTTTTGGGGGACCTGCACCTCAAGCTGCTGACAGGCAAAACTCGTGACACAAATGACCCTGTGTGTGTTAAGGCTCAGCGTCTGTCTTGGGGCACAGGGGGATGAAATCTAGTGCAGGCCTGGGTGCTGGGCCCTGCCAGGCCACAAAGCCTGCCACCTGTGTGTATCTTGCTAGGGGAGTCTGTCTTCTGGGGCCCTGCGCCTCAAGCTGCTGACAGCCAAAACTCGTGATGTGGGTGAGTGACTGTGACAGGAGTATTGCTATTGGAGCCTTTTCGGGAGTCACTCTGCCCTCCTGCTTACCGCCAACCGCCTGCTTACTCTCCT
>NW_017729022.1:17137119-17142434 GCF_001723915.1 Gavialis gangeticus
GGACCTGCACCTCAAGCTGCTGACAGGCAAAACTCGTGACACAAATGACCCTGTGTGTGTTAAGGCTCAGCGTCTGTCTTGGGGCACAGGGGGATGAAATCTAGTGCAGGCCTGGGTGCTGGGCCCTGCCAGGCCACAAAGCCTGCCACCTGTGTGTATCTTGCTAGGGGAGTCTGTCTTCTGGGGCCCTGCGCCTCAAGCTGCTGACAGCCAAAACTCGTGATGTGGGTGAGTGACTGTGACAGGAGTATTGCTATTGGAGCCTTTTCGGGAGTCACTCTGCCCTCCTGCTTACCGCCAACCGCCTGCTTACTCTCCTGCCACGCCTTAATCTTATTTGATTAATAGATTGTTGTAATCAGCGGGAGGCTGCCCATTTTATGCCCTCCGGTGACAGGGGGCGCTACCTGCGGCTCCTTTCCTCCCCTGCACCACAGCCCAAGCCTTGCAGATGGTGCTGATGTGGTTTGACTTGGGCCCTGCTATGTCTTGGCCCTCCCTTTTACTCCTGGGGCTCCTCAATTCCCCCTTCCTGCTCCAGGGCTCCTCACTGCCCCCTTGTGCTCTGGGGTGCCTCACTGCCCCCTCCTGCTCTGGGGCTCCTTGCTGCCCCCTCCTGCTCAGGGCTCCTCACTGCCCCCTCCAGCTCTGGGGCTCCTCGCTGCCCCCTCCTGCTCAGGGCTTCTCACTGCCCCCTGATTCCGGGGCTTCTCGCTGCCCTCTAGCTCTGGGCTTCTCACTGCCCCCTAGCTCCAGGGCTGGGGCCAATGCACCCTGCAAATGTTGCGCCCTCCCTGGCACCAGGAACCCCCATGCTACAGTGGAGTCCCTGTGAGGCCTCCTCCAACCCCTAATAGCCTCACTCAGTCCTCTGTTCAAAACAGTGAACATAAGAACACAAAGCCCCTGGGCTACAACATAAAAGCTAGACTGTCCAGTCAAACTAGATTCACTCCCTACTAGAGAGAGAGAGAGAGAGAGAGAGAGGGAGGGAGAGCTCCCCAACCCCAGCAGCAACCAGGGGCTGTTCACACTGCCAGAGTTCTCCCCTTCGTCTGTCTTAGGCGAGTTCCTACTTCCACGGCCACCGGAGAGGGACTCCTCTCCTGGCCTCCTGCCTGTGCTTAAGAAAGGCTAAGCCCTGCCCCTTCCTGTCAGTTGGTTTTACTGGTTGCCCTGGCAACCAGCACCTGTGCAGCCCTGGTGACTGGCAGCTGAGCCTCCCCCTTCCCGCTACTAAGGGTCTCTCCTGAGCCGTCTCCGCTTTCAGGCGTAGGGCACTTGAGTGCGCTGCGACAATGACATTGTGTGTGTGTTAAAGTGCACCCTTCCTGGCACTGGGGCCTCTGCATGACATGGCAATGTGCCCCAGTGACGCCTCCTCCTCTCCTACAGCCTCACACCCAGTCCTCCGCTTTACATGACAACAGGTAAAATAACTTACCTGGCTCAACCCCAGTAGCATCAGCAGCAACATCAAAGGTACCCACTCCCCCTGCCCCCCCAACCCCCCTCCCTCTTCTAACTTTCAGTTAAGCTGTCTGAAAAATCCGAAGCATTTCTGAAGCGCTTTGGGCGCTCCAAACCACTTCAGACAGCTTAACTGAGCCCACGCTTTGATCTGGGCATGCTGCTTCTGATGTCCAAGTGTCCGAAGTGGCCCCAGATCCAAAGTGCGATCCGAAGATTCGCACAACCCTGGTAAACACATAACAGAGGATTAGTCCACAATGAATGCAACATACTTTTGGCCTCCAAATGCATTCCCATTCTACTGTGTGACAAGTCCAAGAGCACTGCACCTACACACTCACTTCAGTTTACTATGTAAAACAGCCTGGAAATTAGGCAGCGTAGCTGATTTAGCTCAGTCCTGAGTGCCTGCTAAGAAGCATGCCTGACTGAGTTGCTCTGGGTACCTACTCAAGGCCATGCCAAATCACCTACACTGCTTAATTTCCAAGCTTTCACACATACTCAGCAAGTGGGCAGAGCATACTTGGTGGCACACCTGGACCCACCATAGAGGTACAGTATAGATCAGTGGTTTTCAACCTTTTTGGATTTGAGGCACGCCTCCATAACTTTTTAAAACTGAGTGGCACCCTCCAGGAGGAGGTAAACACAGAAATTAATATATATATATATAGGCTTGCCAAACAGAAAAAAATGTAGCCCCCAGTATAAAAAAAAAGCACGTTGAAAAAAGCAGTGCAGGCATGTTCCACACGCCTGGATCTTTAGCACTGCATCCCCAGGAGGCCCCCAGTACGCCAGGTAAGGCTGCTGGGGCCAGTCCACATGCTGGTCCGGGCCTCGCCTGCTTCACCTGGTGCACCAGAGAGCACATGCAGGAACATTTCCTGGGGACATGGTGTGCCGCTGCTATCTGTCCTGGGAAAAATGCACATGAGCACTTGTCTGGACATGCCTCTAGTACAGCAAACCCATGCACCCTTCAATACCCCTATGCAACCCAGGATTATTAGCGCATGTCATAGTTTTCTATGCACAGACTTGTGTATTCCTCTCTCTTGTCCTTTGCCGTACTATGCAGGATGCTAAGTGGAGCCAGGTCATCAGAATACTGTTTCCCTCAAGGGGATTCCTGGCATGGATCTGAGGCTTTATTTGTCCCAATTAGGTTGTGTTAGCTTATCATGGAATAGTGGTCCTCCAAACAGCAGCTCCAAAAATCAAAGGAGCAAGAAAAGTGAGTTTTATTCTTTCTTTGCACTACCCTTCTTCCTTGTGCTGTATGCAGTTTGGCTGGACTCCAGAATCAGATGCATTATGGTCATGCCATCCCATCAAAAATGATGTCACTGTAAATCTAAAAGTCAAGTAGTAGAACAAGGCTGACAAGGTTCTTGGCAACAAATTGATTTCATAACCCTGAGGGAGAAAAAGATTGAGACATGCCAGCAGGATGCAAGGGGACCTCAAGGGAAAAGCCATTGGAATCTATAGGAGGCATCTGCCATTCTAGTTTATCTCATAGCACATCATCATGAGTGACTGCCATGGATAATAATAATGAAAGTGAACTCATTTATGAAATGACTCTCTTGATCACAGCATGGACAGAATGTAAAACTTCATCTGAGTGACAATATTTTGAACGTACATGGAAAAGTCACTTGTAATTACTACTGTGAGGGCTTGGAATATGCCACCAGGCAAGCAGAGGAGAAAAATAAAATGAGTGGGTGGGAAGCACTTTCATTTAAAGCTGTTAGTCTATGAGTAACTCCTTTGGCTATGATATTACTTCAGGGGAAAAACGATTTCTACTTTAGTCTGATATAGATTTAAAGACACTTTGCTTTGCACCTAGAAGCTGAATTCCAGTCCGATTCCCAGACAAACATGGCCAAACTGAGCCAAGGTGAAGACATATGCAAATCAGTTGAAGACTATCATGAAACAACATGGCTTAATTTACTTTTAGGACATTTGTAGTTAAAAAGGTGGCTGCCATATGTATCCCACTATCTGTTTCCAGTTGCATCACATTCCTTTCATTCTGGGCCAAACCATATTTTTCATAAACACTGTCAGGCTCTCTTAAAATTGTTAGCTGTAGGCTATTATCTTTATATGCATTTAATACTGATTGCAGTCATTTTTTTCCTTCCCCCCCCAACCCCCATACAAATGAAAATGCAAAAAGCTTTCTTTATACCTACTGCTGTTCTTTCCCTCATTGTTGTAATAGATTACTGGAAAAGCCCTGTGTTCTGTACTGCAATACGTTCAACAACTGGTATAAACTAGACATTCGTTTTCAGATACCTAAACTAACTTTAAATGAAGCGGGTTGGGTCTATAGATGGCTAATTTATTTTGCCCAAAAATATGTATCTGGAAAATTAAGTAGTGCTGAGACCAATGTTTCTGTAGCTAAAACATTTCTGTAGCTCAGTTAAATTATGCTATGCTGCAGTTGTCAGTGAAGTTATGCTGCACATATTATGATCAAGGTGATTCTGGTGGATAGACAAGGCCACTCTTTTAATGTACTGTAAATCTGGAGCAGCAAACTGTGTCTGCCAAAACCTACTGCAGCTCTCTCTATATAATAGTTAATTAAATCATTGTATCCTCCCAGTGTTAATACAAGGACTTGAACTAAATCCCCCCAGAAGTTTCTGTTAGCCTTGTCTTATGTTTTTTCTTCCTCTCAAATAAAGAAATCGCATTTCCTTTCACTTATGTTTAATATAAAAAATAAACACTATAGAACATGAATTTGGGTTCAGAGAGCAACAAGGCAAAGAGCATTACCTTAGAAACAAAGGAATTGAAAGGAAAGGTTCAGCATAAACTAGGGCTGGGTTTTTCAAAAACTCTAAAGGGCTATATTCAAGAAGGGGCTTAGGCACCTAAGGTCTACCATGGTTTTGAGCTGGCATCTGCCAGATAAACTAATCAAGAAGATAACTGGACCTTGTAAGAAAGAAAAAGTATTGTGTACAAACACTTCAACAGCTAAGAAATACTACTTGAAAGTAGGCTTTCAGTAAATGCAAACACCAACAGATATCAGGGAAAGATCTGATACCATCACCAAATTCATCAAAGCAGTCATCCTGCAGATGGTGAAGTGTTTTAAGTATAACTTTAGTTTAAGGAATCAGAACTTGTGGTAGAGGTGATATATTTTATTAGACCAACTAGATTTTGCCAAAAAAGGGCTTCTGTCTTTGTTTAAGATAATTCACATCACCACAGAGCCCAGGGTTACCTCACCACATATGACATTCCTGCCCAAAAGAGCATGTGAAATATGAAACATCATAACAAGAAGGAAATATTATTACATCCTGCTTGCCACCAAACAACTTTGAGGTAAACAGACTATTCCAACTTTTCTCTGAGCCTAACCTGCATAAAATGAACTGTGCCAAACAGGAGACTACCACACCTTCAGCTTTCCTATGAAATATGAATTTTCATTTCTATCTGGGAGAAATTTTACAATCTTTTCTCCTAAGCCTGAAGAAGGGTACTTGTGCCCAAAAGCGTGCGCTTAAAGACATTTTTTGCAAAAATCTAATTGGTCTAATAAAAGATATCACTTCCACCTACAGACATTTCTGTGTGTCAGTTAGAAATCTCATCTCTAAATGAAATAAATATAATGACTAAGAACAAATATAGAATTTTTTTTCAGTCTTGAATATAGAATACACTTAAAAATAGGGGGAAGCCATAGTTTCAGTATGTCACAGAAATACAAATTTCAGATGATCAAATTTCAGAAAGACCAACTGGCGACTACGGGAATGGTGTTTCGAAGCGGGCTTCGGCTT
>NW_017729022.1:17142445-17178614 GCF_001723915.1 Gavialis gangeticus
CCTTCCGACCCTAGAAACTATGAAACTATGAAACTATCTATACATAATATAAGCAGACAAAAACATATGCAAAGCTTTCCATTATTTGAATAATAACAGTTTAGCAGAAGTCTCCCTAAATGCTTTTTAAACCTCAAATGATGTTGAAATTATACCTAGGAAACAAGACTAATAGTTAATAACTTTACAGAGTATTTTAAGTGACCATGTGAAAAATATATGTAATCAAAATGACAAGCAAGGATATGAGCACACTATAAAGAATGCACCTGTCCAAATGAGAATGGTGCTAGTGCTTTTGAATTACAACTCATTTTGGTGCTGTCACTTGGATGAGATCATTGTCTTTACATCTCAGTCAAGATGGGCACCTCCAGTACAGAGTGTAACAATTACTCAGCAGAGAAAGCACAGTAATTTCCTGCTAGTCTGTGTCTATATGAGACAATGAGCAGTAGACTAATTTTACTGTGCATTAATAAATCACAGGAAAAACCAAGCTAATGTGCCAATGCACAGTAGAATTAGCCTACTGCACATTAAGCATTGCAAGAAAACTGTGCGCCATTGCTTCTTCATATTAGTACTGGCTACCGTGCATTTATATAGTACCTCATATTAGAGGTATTAAACTTAATCCGCAGTAGCAATGGTGCATTAATGCACATGTAGATACGCCCCCTGAGTTCATAAGGAGTCACTGAATTCACAGAATAATAGGATCACAGGAAAGTAAGGCTGAAAGGGACCTAATTTAGTCTAGCCCCCTGTTCAGGACAGCAATCTCTGACTAAAGCCATCCCAGTTAAGTGTATTTTTGAAAATTTTCAGGGACAGAGAGTCCAAAACTTTCCTAGGTAGTGTGTTCCAATGCTTGATTACCCTCATAGTCAGAAAGTTCGTCCTAATCTCCAACCTAAATTTAGTCTCCAAACTAAATAACCCTACATCTTTCAGCCTTTTCTCATCAAACTTGTTTTCCAGGCCTCTAATAATTTTTGTCACTCTCTGCTGAACTTTATCCAATCTTTCCACATCTTTCTTAAAGTGTGAGGCCCAAAACTAGTCACAATACTCCAGGTGAGGCCTCACCAGTGCCAAATATAGCAGAAGAAATCACTTCCCTTCATTTGTAAGAATATGCTATTGGCTTTTCTTGCAACAGGAGCGTGGTATCAGCTCATATTCGGCTATGGCCCACTGTTGCCCTTCGGTCCTTCTCTGCAGTACTGCTGCCTAGCCAGTAATTTTCCCAGTCTGTACTTCTGCTTGCAATTATTCTGTCCCAAGTGCAGGACACTGCACTTTTCTTTCTGAATTTCATCCAACTGATTTTGGACCATTTCTCCAATTTATCCAGGTCACTCTAGATTGTAGTCCTACCTTCCAGGGTGCCTGTAACTCCATCTAACTGGGTGTCATCTGCCAATTTGCTAAGTGTGCACTTAATCCTACCATCCAAACCATTGATGAAGATGTTAAACAATACCAGACCCAGGAGCTGAGAAGAGCTACTTTCCCACCCCTTCACCTATGCTATGCAGACATCAAGAGCTAAGAAATGAACTCAATAGGCCTATGTTTATCAGGTGGTAAGGTAAGATTTTTGATGTCCTTAACCTTTCATTTTCCTGCTTTTAAATGATCAAATTCTGTAAATGACATGATAAGTATGAACACACTTGTCATATACCAACCATAACCATTTTCTTAAATGCTTTTAAGGCATATTTGGAATTAGTTTTATTTGGGGAAGATAATATTTGGAATAAATATCAGGACTTAGAAAGGAAATGGACTGAAAATAATTTGAGAAAAGAAAAGGATTAGAAGAATTAAAGTAAAAATGACCAAGGGTTTTAAAGAAGAATGTCTAAAGCCCTAACACAACAAGATGAAAAATGTAACCAGGGTATTAAAAAGGACATACAGACCTGAAGTGGAATTAACAGAATAAAACCTTAGATATTACTTCAAAAGTCAAGACAGGAGTCTTCTGTGGAACAACACTTCCAACTTTCATGTGTGGGATGGTATATGAGCAAGTTTTTGGCTGTCTTCAGGAGAAAAATTCTGAGGCTAAACTAGGAAACTGGAATGTCAGAAAAGCTGTTGAGTTATTTATTATACCATTAAACACACATGGTGTCTTTAAATGTACACAAGAAAATAGACGGTACTGTGGTATAAAGGAAGAAGTTTCTCACTATGAAGGTAGCTAAGCATTAGAACAGATTACCTAGAAAAGGTAGATTACCTAGAAAACCTAGAATCTCCATCCTTCATAGATTTTTAAGAGCAGGTAAAACTGTTTTCTGGACTGGGTTAGACAAGAATGATCCTACCTTGAGGGGGGAGCTAGACTAGATTACCTTCTAAGTTTCCTTCCAGGCCTCCTTTTCAAGGTTTTTTTCTCTGGCTTTTGAAAAAATAAACTAAGGGTAGGTGTAAGTATGCACTATACCTGGTGATCAACAATCACAAGGAGCAGGGAGCTGCACCTAATCTAAGTCAGTCAGGGTAGGGAGAGGGGTGAGTGGGATTGTGGGGGAGGAAGGAGAAGTAATGAAATCGAGGGGAATGATAATTTTGCAGGGAGGGTTGTCTGTGATGGGCTGGGGATGGAGTTGGGGCTAAAAATAGCCCAGCAGAGGTAGGGGGAAGAGAGAAGAAAAACAGCGTTGGGTCTGGGGCAAGTGGCTCGGCTTTCCCAGCCCTGATGCTGTACTCCAAATGTGTGCAGACATTCATTAGTCTGAGCTAACCATTCCTGATCTAACTTAGTTCACTTCCTCAGGTGAATTAAGTTAGATCAGGCCAGTCATTTTTTACCCAATTTCCCCTCCTTGAATGTTTGTACAGATTAGCACTTACATTGACCTAACCCCAGTTAGCACAATCTAAGTGTACCATCTGCACATACCCTAAGACAGAGTTGGATCAAAAATGCAAGGGACTCTGGTTCCTTTTCTACCACATTTACCAGAATATAATATGACTTTGAATTTAAGATGACCCCCAAATGATTAGATTCTAGATATGGAAAATAATAAATTTATTATAATTTTCTGTAACGCAAATCTAATTATTGAGGGGTCATCTTTAATTTGTCCCCCCCCCCCAACACCACTGTTGCAGCAGGGACATACCAACAGTGGAGCAGGAAAAGTGGAAGCAAGGAGGCAGGTGGGGGCGAAGCAGAGGTGGAGGAAAGCAGTACAGAAAAGTAGGAGTGAGGAGCAGGAGGTGAGGAAAGCCAAGGCAGGGGGAAGCAGGAGTAGTAGAGCAGGTACCCTGCTCCTCATCCCTTGTCCCCCTGGCGACTACTACTCCATCATTTACCTCCTCCTGCTTTTTTCCCTGTTGGGGATATCAGGCCCATGCTGCAGGAAGCAGCTGGGCTGGGAGCCTGGTTGTACACTGCACAGCTTGCTCCTTCCCTGCCCTGCTCCCTTTCCCTCTTCCCATTCTATAGGGAGACAGGGGAAGGGGAAGTGGGGGAGGGAGCAGAGCAAGGAAAGATAAATCTGTGTAGTGCACAGCCAGGCTCCCACCCAGTTGCTTTCTGCAGCATGGGGCAAGCTGGAGACGACACAGGAGCAGCAGCTGCAGACCTTTTACCCTGCCAGCAAGGGAGGGAGGGAATAGGAGAGGAGAGGGAATCCATGCAGGGAACAGGGCTAATGCTGTTCCTGCCCCAGCTGCCTGCACATCATTTTTCTCAGAGCTCCTACTTGTGATACTTTGTTTCCCCCCGATGAATGGGAGGAAAATAACCTCATCTTAGAATCAAGTAAAAATAGTACTTCATTCTTTCTTTTAGGGTTATTTCATTTTGCTAGTTCAAACAATAGCAAAAATATCCCTGGGTATGTCTATGTAGCAAAATGATGGTGTGATTGTAGCATATCAAGGTGTTGGTTTTGACCTATAAGGGCCTAAATGCTTTGGATTTTAAATACCTACGGGGCCACCTTCTACCTTACACTCTGCTGCAATCCCTAAGGTCAGCTGAAGAGCAACTCCCTACAATCAGTATCAGTATGCCAAATCTACTTGACACAAATACGGAGCAATTGCTTCTCAGTTCGAAACACCCTCTCTTTTAAGGCCCACTACAACCTTGGCCTCGCATCCTTCAGAAGCTCTCTAAGACCTTCCTATTTGAGCAGACATTCAGCAAATAAAGCTAAGCTATGTAATTGTCTAGGGGGTTCTTTGTTTTAAATTGATATTCTAGTTCCCTTTAAATTGTTTTGCCTCTTGTAGCTCTCTTGTTTTATAAGCTGTTCTGTTCTTTTATTGTAGACTTATCCTGAGACTTTTTTGGGATGGGACAGCATATAAATCAAACAGATAAATAAATAGATATGTTAACATACCTGTGCTGGCTTACTTTAATTACTATGGGTAAGAATAATATTGGCAACATAGGTTTTGGTATCTGTTAGCAACCACAGGGTAAAGCCTCCAGGGTGCATGCTAGTTTGTAGTTCATATTGAAATTGTTTTTGTTAAGGATAAACTACTATGGCTTAGCTTCTACTTAGTGCATGGCATGAGTGTACACATGGGCAACTAATGCAGAGCATCTTACTAAAAATCTCCACCCTTTTGATCTCATAGTAAATTTTTCAGATGTCCATGCCTCAGCAAACACTGTAAATAACTTAAGGTTATTCTCAATGCTCAGCCAATTTCTCTTGTGTGTTTCTTTCTTTTAATGGTAATTTTTTTCCAAACATTCAGTATCTGAACCTAAATATTTTAAGAGAATTTAACAGTTTTATTGGCCAAATAGACAACTCAGTCGTGCATAAAGAAGGAAAATTCCTGTGTTTATGGCTTAAAGAATTCATCTCCAATAATTTATTCATCCTGTTCCTCCCAGAAAAGAATATAGTTTTTTGCTTTTCTCTCTTATAATGCAAATGAGAGAAATGAGAGAATAATAAAGCTAATAATATTTGAAAGTTGGAGTGTACCTACCATAGTGACGGAGTTTCAACTGGTAATTAAAAATCACAAAGTAACATGTGTATTACAGTGAAATAGAAAATGGAATGATATCATTGGAAAAATGCAATCCATGATTTCAAAACATAAATCATCATCACCACCAACAAATAAGTATATATCGATTACCGCAGGGTTTGGTCTTCGGACCGGTATTATTTAATATCTTCATCAGCGATTTGGACGAAAGTGTGGAGAGCACCCTCTCCAAGTTCGCAAATGATACCAAGTTATGGGGCAAAGTTAATACACCGGAGGGCAGGGAGCAGATACAGACCGACCTGGACAGGTTAAATCAACAGGCGGAACGAAATAGGATGCAATTCAACCAAGATAAATAAAAGGTACTCCACCTAGGAAGGAGGAATCCCCAGCACACTTATAGGTTGGGGGATGACCTCCTCAGCAGCTCAGAGGCTGAGAGAGATCTTGGAGTCATAGTTGACTCCAAGATGAACATGAGCCGGCAGTGTAACGAGGCCATCAACAAGGCCAATCGCACCTTGTCATGTATTAGCAGATGCATGACTAATAGATCAAGGGAGGTGATGCTCCCCCTCCATCCAGCATTGGTCAGGCCACAGTTGGAGTACAGTTTTGGGCACCACACTTCAGGAGAGACACGGAGAATCTGGAGAGGGTTCAGAGGAGGGCCACTCATATGATTAGTGGCCTCCATGAAAACCCTATGAGGGGAGGTTGAGAGATCTGGATCTCTTCAGCCTTCACAAGAGACATCTGAAGGGAGACCTTGTAGCCACCTATAAGTTCATCAAGGCAGGACAACAGGGAATTGGTGATCCGCTATTTACCAGAGCAGCTCAGGGGGTAGCTAGGAATAATGGGTGCAAACTATTGGATTTAGGTTAGATATTAGGAAGAAATTTTTTACAGTAAGGGTGGCCAGAAACTGGAATGGGCTTCCAGGAGAGGTAGTACTATCACCTAACTTGGAGGTCTTCAAGAGGAGGCTTGATAGTCACCTGGCTGGGGTCATCTGACCTTGGTTCTCTTTCCTGCTAGGGGCAGGGGTCAGACACGATGATCCATTGTGGTCCCTTCCGACTAAACAATCTATGAATCTATGAATTACCATTTTAGTTAACAGCAAAATGTGTGGACTTAAGAAGTAAACCTTGACCAAGAGAATCCAAAGTCAGTATTGCCTAAATCTCGATTGGCAATAAATAATGACATTCATGGACAAAAATAGGTCAATATGTGTATTCTACTGTATAACATCTTTCTTTAAGGGGGAATGATTTTCAAGTTAAAGAAAAGATATTTTACTTTAAAAAATGCTGCAAGAAGCAATGTTTTTGGCAAACTGCACAATGATACCTTTGCTTTTACTCCCTGATGCTTCTTCCTTAAGCTCCATAATTTGTATAGGAGTAATAAATATTGCCTTGGGAAGATTTTTAAAAATTGAACGTACCAGCAAAACTTTAAAAAATCCTGATGAAAATAGGCTATTAAAAAGCCAATATGGAATATATAAAAAACTATATTCAGATTACAAGTCAAAGGCTCTCTGAAAAACAATAATGTGACTCGAGTATCATAATGCATCTACACATAGGGAATGAATTTAAGTTGGATAGGTAACCTTTATTCTGGCATTTCTTACATTTGCAGTACTTGCCTTTGCATCCCTAATGATATTCTTTTAATGTAGCTTTTGGAGATACAGTTTCATGAGTTTTTAAATAAACGAGTGTGAAAATATCTCCATTACTTCCAATTTGTGGAACTACTGGGCTCCAGATTCAGTCATTTGCTGTGTTGGGTGGGATTTTAAAAGGCACAGCAATCCACTTTCAGAGCTGCAGAAGGCTGTTATATACTGGGCAGATAAGACAATAGAGGGATAGATGTGATTCATGTCTTTCAAGAACTTTAACTTCTAGCTGCTGACAATAGAGTATGGGTACTCAGGACTCCTTAATTAAAATTCAGAGTTCAAGAGGAGACTCTGTTCTAATGCTTATAAATCTCTTCTGTACCCATTCCAAAAATTTGTTTCTGTGGCCTTTATTTCTATTCACTGGCCCCACCTCTTCCCTCTGCTCTTATTCCCACCCCACTAATTCTTGGTCTAAGTCCTCTGCTCCTATCCAAATCCCTCCCCAAACCTGTGTATTTTTATCATATCCACCAAATTTGCCCCCATCAAATCCTGTTACTGCCCCCATCTCTTCTCCATAACTTACTCTTGGTAGATCTTTTTTAAAGTTCAGATAGCTGAAAGATGCTAGAAATTTGTAAAATTTGCTTCTGTGCACAAATTAAGACTAGAGACCCAGAATGAGAAACTTCAGCCTGAACAGTTAAAATCTGGCATAGTTATCAAAACTGAAAAGAAGGTTTTATATTGAGAAATGCCAGGCAAATAAGCATTGCTCACAGCTCTAGGTATAATAAGTGTATTAATGTTTCAGCTTAAATCTCCGGGTGGCATCAAAGGTATATAATAGGCCTTTTATTATTTATTGAGATGCAATGAAATGCATGGGAATTGTAAGACTGCTCTTAGCCAATTATGCTGCAGTAAAACTTTGAGTATATTATATGACCAGTACATTAGACGTATACTAAAATATAGTATATCAGCTGTATCCATCATTCAGGATTACTGCACAGTTACCTAACTGATTCCCATTTTTTCAGTAATGCTACCTTGTAAAATTTTATCACTCATACCCTTTTTTTCTGATCCACTCAATAATTATTTCATACAGGTTTGCACCGTGCAAGACTCATCTCTTATTTTTTTATTTAAGGAATATTATTTTACTGTCTCATCTAATGAATCTTTCTGTTTATGAACAAGAAGAGAATGCTCCATTAGCCCTTACTATATTACTCAAAAGACTTGGATTTTTATCAGAACACCACAACACCCTGAATCCAAAGTCTACTTTAATTTTGCCCCTTGTAAAATATAATCTTCTTAAACAATGCATTTCCAGGTATGAGAAATCTCGTTGCAAGGGATTAGTGATGTATGTGTTTGCTAACTTGCTTATTCTATGTTTCATCTTATTGTTTTCCATTGTAGTAAAGTATTTTTACTGTTTCCATTAAAGGCTTTAAATGACAACTATTTCAACATTTCTCTGCAGTATGTTTTTGTTCTTTATATTCTGAATCATTCATATTAAATGCATGATCAACTAATGTTTTGACTATTTCAAAATGAACTGCAGGATGATAATTTGATTCTTAATTTGAATAGGCAACTGTGTAAGTATCTTTTCTATGAACTGTGAAAGACAATTCACCATAATCTTTCTTAATAATATTTTACATCAAGAAAGAGAGATGTGCCATTATTATCTCCTTCTAGTTCAATTCTATTTTACTGTATATATCATTGTTAAATATAGACGCTCTCCATAGCTCTCCATTTTATTTTCTATAACTACTAAAGCATTATCCATATATCATTAGTGATTTTTCTGTTTTGAGCATTTAAAATGTTCTTTTTACATTTGTAATTAAAAGGTTTGAATGTAGATTGTTGCTAAAAGCATCAGTTTCCTAGTCATTGTAAAATGGGACAAAAATAAAAAAAATATTTTGCTAGATCACCACATTGTACGCAGTGCCTAAAGCAGACCATCAGACACAAATGTCTCTGATTCCTGAAGAGCAGACTGGGTCAGTGAGTGGAGTTTAACATGACTCTAAATAGTCCTCAATTCTAAAATGGGCGAATGAAAATCTGCGATGCAAATACATTCCTTCCTCAGGGAATTTGGGAGAGAAAAAAAAGAGGGTTTCAAACAATGTCATTTGAATCTCTCTCATTTTCAATGGAAATGAGGCCAGTTGAGTATTTATAGATTAGAATTGCTATGATGTCTGATTTTTTCAAAGTACAGTATTGCTACATGATGAAGAGTTGAGAAATTCACTGATAAAACTTCACCAAACCTTCTGAAGGAGCTATTAGCTGGGTGGGAAGTGACTGAATCTCAGATATTTTTGAGATTCAAAATGTTGTCTGTTTCATATTGGAATGAGCCAAGACCTTTCAACGTTTTCCATGAAAAAGCAAAGGACCTCAACTTCCCCAAAATAGACATTGCTTAGGGCACGCACCTAGCAGTGATAAAGAGCCAGGCGCCTGCTCTGCCCAGTTCAAACTACCCTTACCCATTGGGTTGTAGGTGAGCATCACTTGCTCAAGTCCTAGAGGAAAGAACTGGAAATATCCAGTGCAAGACAGACAATAGACTGGGATGTGATAGAGTAAGCTCCAAATCCTTTGTCTGACTCAAGCAGATACTAATGAGAGTGTAACTACATGGCCATTTGCTCATCCAGAAAGAGAGACTGAGTGAGCTTCCAACTTGATCAACACTGGTATTGCATTCCTTTTCTTAAGTTTTAGTTTGATAGACTTTACCCCTTTCCACCTGTACTCCATCAGCACTTCCTCCCCACCTCCCCCCACAAAAGGAAGAACACAGCTGGAGTCTCATGCACCCCTCAGTTTCCCACACTCACCTATGGTATCTCATACTCTTGGTGTCTCACACCCTCATATATGCACTCACTCTGAGTCACCATACTCACCATCCCACTCAAACCCCGAGTCTTGGATAGGATCCCTTTTATACATCCAAATCGCATAATTCCTGTCAATTACAGACAGACCAATCACATGCCCGTGAACATGTTACCACACTACTGCACACAACACTTTCCCTTGCACATGGCACTCAACCCATTAATCACTCAAGCATATTCATTTTATTTCACTTTCTTTCCCACCAAAACGTGGGCACCACTGAGCATGCTAAGCACTGAAAAGTAGGTTGTTACCTCATCTGAGGTTCAGGAGTTCAGCCCTTCCAGAAACCTCTGGATCTGGACTCCACTGACCATACCCAAATTTACACAAACGTACACAAAACTACAAATCATAATGTAAGCAACTGAAAGAGGGAACAATTCTGGAAATTCTTCCCTTACAGTACGCAGCTTGATCGCTCAGAAACTTTAGAAATCTCCTACCTCCAGATATAAATGCTAATTAGCCATAAACCAAGCATCATATATAGTTAAACATTTCTCCTTTTTATTACATACATGGGTGGGTATTTAGCCAGATATGTACATGAAGCATTTTAATAAATACGCTTTGATATATAGATGTGTGATTTTAAGAAACACTTATTGATACTCACACTTTACAAGAGATCTTCATAGAGTCATAGAAGATATCTAAATGTGCCAGCAGGGATAACACAACAAAAAATATAGAGTCAAAATTTCCTTAAAGGGGGAAAAAAACCTGGCTGATAAAGATGCACTGAAAATTTCCTTCCCTGGCACTTTAATGCCTCCTGCACCCAAGACAAAATATTTTCCCCCATGGATAAAACTGTTTCTGCCTCATTACCAACTTTTTTTGTAGTTTCAATTAGAATGGAAGCATTTTCTCACCAGGCTTCTTTTGGGGCCCGACAGCAGAAGTCATAGTAGGGATATGCTCAAACAGCACATCTTTCACCCACTTTGGAAGTGCTCTTCCTTGCCAGGCAACAAACTGCACTTTAAAGGCTATGCTAGATCTCCATGGGGACCTTGACAAAAGGGACACCTTTGTCCTGTCAACATGTCCATTTTTGGGTCCAGAAATGGGCACATACTATTGCTCATTCTCTAGCCTTAGAAAGGTCCTTGAAGGCACATGGGTCTCTTATAAGAGAGCAGGCCAGCAGGTTGTCTGAAAGTTTCCTCCACATTTATACATGGTGTTTGCATCATTGTGTTGGGGAAGAACTGAATGAATCGGGCCCCAAGGTCACGGTGGGCCAGGGTGGCGGATTGGAACACGAACAGGTGGGATTAGCGGTGGTGGAGTCTGAGCGGCACGGAAGCGTATGGTTTCAAAACAGATGGGTTTATTTGACTTACGCTTTAGGCGTAGGAAGAGCTGCTTCTTCAGTTACAGTGGCACAGCAATAACAAGTTACTGGCTAAACAAATGACAACAAAGGGGTCCGCTGGCCCACGGGGTTCCAGAGTGAGCCCTTGCTTTCCAGCCGGGAGGCTAGGTGCAGCTGCCCACTCCTTAAGTCCCAGGGCTGGTCAACAGCTCATATAGGGATACGAACAACGGACAACTGTAACACGTTGAGGTGAAAACCGGAATCGTGACGCCAGTCCAACAGGACAAACGGATGATCGAAGGTGAAAGCCGAGGTTGAAAGCCAGGTAGTAGACGAGATCGTGATCAGAGCCAGTAGGGTTGTGCAGAATCATAGTCGAGATTGAAAGCCAAAGAGTCCAGGAACCAGAAAATCAATATAGCACGAATGAGAAATACTAACGCAGCGAAAACCCACACTGGAGGAGACCGATAGGCCACAGAGCCTAACTGAGAGACAGTCCCTGAAGACCAGCCTCTGTCCTCAGTTGAACGGCTCTCCCACCTAAGGGAGGGGCTCACTGATCTTTTATAAGAATTTGGTGGCCAATCAAAACACTTTCTCTAAAGAAATTTCTAGTCCGATTACCTCATGCTTTCAGCTGTCACTGAGCATGCGTCTGTGGGGAAAGTAGGTCAGTAATGACTGACAGGTCCTCAGGTCACCCGGGGGCACGGGCTGGGTGAGCCTTGGAACTTTCCACTCACAGAGTCAAATGCACATGTCAGTCCCAGTTCTTCTGTGTTGTCAGTACATACTTAAAATTTTCCATGACACGTTGGAGTATCCCCACAGTTGCATGTTAACTTTGGTCTTACTGAATCCTGTTAGGAGGCAGTTCAAGTTTCTTTATGTTGGCCAATCAAGCTCTACATTTGCAGGGAGGTATTTTACAGTTTTGATATTCATCCTAATGCCCTCTTAGGTCATTTCTAATCACGATTACCACATTTTTACTCACGTCGCTGTCTTTGTTCATCCAATGGCTGCACAGTACAGGGGAAACTTTTCTGTGATTTTAGTCTACTGGGAGCTGCAATGTGGCAATGTAGTGAGTGATTTTGTCTTTGATCTGCCAGATGTGTTGTATTTTGTTACTGCTCTCTTGATGGCTGATGGTCTGATTCCAGCAAGCAGATGGAGATTATTGATATTCATTGGTTTAAGGCAGCAACGCATTTGCAACTTTCAGTTAGTATAGCATCTAGCTTCTTTACACATGCTGGCCAGAGCAAGAGCGTTCATGTTGCAGCTGTCAGATCCCTCAAATCTGTAAATTTTGCTACACAGCTATGACCTCAGTCAAAGCCACTATTGGCATGTTTACATGATTCATGCTGTACTGTGCAGAGATACCCATGTTAGCTCTTTCAGAAATCATATAGCTATGTTAGATCCGCGTCAAACTAAACCCTGCTTTGATACGGGTCTAATTAGCCTATACACCACACCATTCTAATGATATTTGATTGTTGCCCATACTAAAGCTAGCTTATTCAGAATTAGCTCAGGTATCTCTAAAGACCACAATGTGGCTCCATGTAGATGTACTCAATGCACTACCCAACCTTCACCCACTAAACATTCTGTACAAGCAAATGTGAATTTGGCTCACAGTAGCATAACTCACCTTCTTCATTCTACAAATGGTCAGTAGGAAATACGTGAAACCAGTATATTACTGGTATTATTCTTTCTTTTCCTTTCTCTTCACCAGAGATACCAGCATTAGCAGAGATTATTAATGGACCTTTTTGCATTGTGTATAAAGTACTTCCTTTCCATCAGGAGGGGTGGGGAGGGTGACTTCAGCAATCAGCAATGACCTTTGATTTTAGTTCTCCTACTCATCTTGAATGTAATCAGATGAGAGGAAATACAGCTTTATTGTTTTGGACCTGCTCTTCCTATTAGGAAGTCTCTCTTTTTAATTCCATTGTTTCACCAGTGAGAGCCAGCCCCAGTTAGTAGATTTTTTTGCCAACGTTATTTCTGAGAGTAAGACAGGCTCCCAATCCTAGATTTCCAGTGAACCAGGAAGTCAGCTCAGTTACTGGGCTAGCTACCTTCACATCCTCCAGTTCTCTCAGCTCAAAAATGTACTGAGTGTATGTCTACATAAAACACTACAACTAAATCAGCTAGTGGAAGTAGTACACCACATTAACATGGCATTCTGCTAAGTCTAACTAGCTGTGCTGAAAAGGAAGCTTGCAGTGTAAGCCTACCCTCACTGAGGGCTAGACTAAATTCACAAACATCATTTTTAAATCAAATTCATGTAAGATGATTCTTGTGAAAACCTTATACTGCAGGCAGAATTGAACATGATTTGATTTTTTTAGAAGGATAAAATATTTCTTGTACATTCAGCCAAATATGTGAACATAAAACTTCCCCTGGGTTCACGAGTCCAAATAACACAACATGTAGAAATAATCTGTCGTTGCTGCCTCCTAAATATGCAGAAGGAACAAGAGGGGGTGGGATGGAAGAACTTCTATAGGAATACACCTAAAAGGCAGACAAATTATTAGCTAGACCTCAGCCACCTGCTACTAATTACTTTAGCTACAGGTTCTAAGATAAACACAGATGCAGCAAAGCTAATCACCAGAGAAAGAAATTCTCTACAGAATGTAGAAGAAACTATCCTATCCATTACTCCCTCCTTACAATACCAGGCCTAGAAGCTAATTGTTTTGAATGGGACAATTTAATGAGGTCTGTTTATACCAAAGTTTAATAAAGGTGAGAATTAAGGTAATGTTTCTATATCGAGAAAGAGCTTTAACCAAGCTAGAAGTGTGTACGTGCATCAGAGAAAAGGAGCAAAATGGCTACACTTCAAAGCACTTTCATAACACAATTTGCTAATAAGTTAATAGAACATCTTGAACCAGAATGATGCAGGGAATACTTTGTACTAAAAACCAAATTCATCTGAAAAATTGTCATTAGAATTAAAAGGACTGCTTAGTATATTTTCTAATGTAAAAAACTGACTGTGAACATCACCTAACAAAGTTTAGGTGACCTTGAACATTACATACAATTTTTTTATAGTTATTTAAGCTGCAGTACATAGCACATATATTTCCATTTTTGTCACTACATTTTTCATTAAGTGAAAAGCAGTCCTGACCTCTCATGATGAAGGTAGTAATATTATTAAAAGCACAGCCTTTCTTCAATGTGGAACTTAAAATATCACTTTCCTCTCTGCTTATGATGAAAGAAAGGGACTTTAGATAGAACCTCACTTGCTTCTCCAAAATGAATATCAATACATACGTGCAACTTGTTCCTTCATATCTGCCATCACAATAAGTACAAAGCTGAACGGAGGAAAAAAGATAGCACATGCAGGAATAGTAAGAGTGAGTGGGTCTACATGTGCAGTTATTGCAAAGCAATAACTTTGAGGGCATTTTGAGCTGGAACAAACTACTCCTGGGTGCAGTGTCCCACCTGCTGCTTTGTGGTTCTGAGCAGTGCCAGCCCTTACTGTTCTGCTTTCTGTGCCTGGCCCCAGTGATGCCCATGCTGTTCCTTGGAAGCCCTTGACTGGGGCTCAGGGACTGGGCAAGCCTTTCTCTTCCAAGCTGCCTCCCCCTGCACAGGCTGCTCTAGGTGGTCAGGGGGGCTCTAAGCTAGGCTCTAGAAGCCTCTCCTACCGGGAGCACTCCTACGAGGGCTGAGGCAGTGTGTTGGGGCAGCAGAGCAGGGACAGCCATAGAGACACTCTGGCTGGGTGGTAGATCATCTCTTTGGAGAACCCAACCTCTGGTTGCTTCAGGGCATACCATCTTTTTCTGGCATGTTTTTGTTTTTTGGGGGGTTTTTTGATACCAGGATTTCCCAGTATCAAATTTAGAGCCCATGCTGCAAATATGCAGAGTGCAGAACTTTTTTGTTCCTAGCATGCCTCTTGCAGCATCTCAAAGTGCTTTGAGGTATCACAAAAGGCACATGCTCACTCATTTGGACGTGCCCATTGTGGGTAGAACTCACTGTTGTGAACAGCACCAACGCAAATGCCTATCTACCAAATAACACGCCAAACTGACTGACTGACTGATTTGGACTTTATGAAGACAGGCAAAATAGGTAGTACATATCTTGATACAGAAGTTTTAGTATTCTACTACCTGTTTTCAGCTTCAGCTACCTGAGATGTGATGAATGTCAAATCTGTTCATTCTGGCATTTCTGAAAAATCATTTCACATATAATTCTATTACCAACAGATTAAAAAGAAGCTATGGATAGATGACAGCAAAGTTCAGTATCTATGACAGATATAAGAAAGGAGTTTCCCTTTATCAACCTTCAAGGCATAGTTACAATAACTAAGGGCACAGAGACATTGTTACTGCAGTAACCACCCATACTGTGCCATACACATAGCATATGTTTATTTTTAGCAGCTACTTCACATAGAGGTGTGCTATAATGGGGGACCATGCCACTATGGTGAAGCAGCTGTTAATCATGAGTAGATACCCATGGACATTATGTCACCATAGTGCATCACTACAGTGATGTAGCATCACGTGTAGACGTGCCTTAAGAGAAAATAATAGCATAGTAATAATAGTTTGCTCTTCTATGGAACTTTTTATCCAGTGACCTACAAACACTTCTCAAAGTAAGGAAGCCCATACAAGATTGTTGGAAAATGAAAAGATCACTAACATACGAAGGAAACACTTCACTCCTCACTAGAATGCAGCCATGTTAAAGGAATACCACTGTTCCAGGTAATGCTGCACAACAGTGATAGGAAAAGAAAAGAGGGGAAAACAGCATGTCTAATAGAAACTGCAGGGGAAATTATCATAGGTAAGTACCAGGTAAAGTCTTCAGAATGTATCTTTTGAAACCAGAACTCCTATCTCTATTTTGTTAGAGACACAGAATAGTTAATGAGTACAAGTCGCCGGTATTTTAGATGTGCACTCTCTATGAATACATAAATCTGTGCAGAAGAAAACATGTTGGGTGAGTGGGGCCTGAAGGATATATATAGATATATGTATGTATATAGCTGTTTCTACCCTATTTGCTATTCAGAAGTCTGATTAAAAACTAATACAGCCTCAGGGCAGAGTGTGTTTATTGCCATTACCCTTAAAATTAGCTCATTTGAGAACCTGCTCTTATAGATCAGCCGGTCCAATCTCTCATTGATTCACAAACATTGTAAGCATATCTTTGTCAGAGAACAGAAGATAAACATCAACGTCTTATGTTCGTGGGTGACAAAATGGGTCCCAAATATTGATTATATGAATATTATTGTAAATAAAATATTCCTAGTAGGAACTAACATGTTCCATCCTGTATATGTATTTTGTAGGACAAAAAAACCACCCACCCCTTATATCACATATGAGTATAAACAAGGTATTGTCTTTTTTGTGAGGAAAGGCAACAGCTACTGGCACAGGAAAGGAAGAAAAGCTGGTGTTATAAAAAGTCTTTATAGATAATCAAAGAATTAATGCTATCAGGAAAGGTACTAAAATTAAGAACGGTCTAACATTTTTGGTATCAGGTTCATTCATTTCAACTCACAGCAAGCAGCAAAAAATTCCATTGGCCAAATGAGAACAGAAACCAACAAACAAACAGATCAACTGAAAAGCCACCAAACCCCAAATATTTTTTATAGTATATTCAAAACTGGAAGGAAATTAGAGTTGTTCTTTGTAAGTTTACTTTCAACAGAAACAAAAACTACACTGGACAGAAAGTTGTACAATATCTGTCTCAGGTAAAGTTCATCTTATTTATTTATGAAACACAAAAGAATAAAACTATTGAAATATTGATATTAGCAATGTACATGCAAAATTTTGAAGTTCTCTGAATATAGGGTGTTGCAGTTGTAGTTATCTCATACTACAGTGTTTTTTTGGTAACCTGTTAAACATAGGCTCTTGCTAAACTTTAAAATGTATTTCTGCCTTCAGGAAATTATGATCTTGAGGCAAATTTGGAGTAATCATGCAAACCTACTGCAGGTGTAAATAGATTCTAACTGGGATGAAGCAGGCAACTTCTTGTTCTAATTTGCACAATTCCCAGAATTGTAATTAATATTACTATTACAGTTGCAACCCAGAAGCCCTGATGAGCATCAGGGCTGACTGCACTAACTCCTATATAAACAGGAAATACAGTCTATATAGACCAGACAGGGAAAGGACAGGAGAATGGAAGTATTATTATCCTCCAGTTGGGGATGGGAAGTTAAGCAAAGAGATTAAGTGATTTCTCCAAGTCATTTAGGAATGTGCATAGCTGGATTTGTACCTAAATCTGCCAAGCCTCAGTCTTTCAGCCACAAGAAAATCCCTTTTATTTAAACTAAAAGACTTTGAAAAATTATTAAGAGTGTTTTGCAGTTTGTAGTTTCCCCTTTCCATGGGTCCCATTTTAACTTAGATGCAAGAAAAAACTTGCACATTTGGATTTATGCCAAGGAAATATATGGTACAGGAAGCTAGGAATTCTTTTGTGCACTTCATTGGTTTTGGGGTTTGGTTTGCCCCGCCAAGCACACAAAATAATAATTATTTTGCTGGATCATAGTTTCAGATAAATGCATTTCAATTGGGGAAAAATGCAGTTTAAATTAAAGCTTTTGAGACACAGAGTATGCAAGCTAAGTATAAGGAACATCAAATGCTAAAAAAATTAAGCAATTGCAACAGGTACAGATCTAAGGCACAGAACTACATCAAGCTGCAGAATCTTAGATCAAATACTCCTGAGTTTCCTTTCACCCTTTGGGGTCATATCTCTGATAAATAATTCACAGACTGCAGTGCAAAGTAGTTTGCATACTGACAAGATTAAAAAGAATGCTTTGTCTGGGTTAAATTTACAATCTGAAACTTTCCTTTAAAATGTCAAGAAGGTAATTAATTTAAGATGGTTTGCCAAGCAGAATCCTGACCCTGTCAGAATAATTTCATTTCTTGAGGGTGAAGGGGATGTTACGTTTATCTTCATGGAATCTCTGGTTTATTTCCTTCTCTTCCCCAGTTTCTGTTTATTACCTGCTTCACACCAGCTCGATGAAGCAAAAATTAGCACAGCAATTTTCCTCCAGAATTTTGTGAAGATAAAGCAAACACAGGCTGCAAATTACCCCTGAATAGGGAATGGAGTACAAGTCAGACCTTTGACTTGAACAGAAGACAAGCTTTTTCCATGGAGAGAGCTCTCCCCTGCCTGAACATTCAGACAAGCATTTTGAGTAGCAGCAGGAAATGCATAAATTCAACAGCATGAAGATTCGCTTTTGGCATAGCAAAACATCCTGTCCCACATATGCACAGTAGTGTGCTTTCTTATGAATGAATGCCTAAATGCATGACAATCAGCAGGATTTTTACATCTGCTCTTCAAGCCAGGCTTACTGGTGTAAAATTTTATTAGAAATTGTGTCACCTCAGCTAATCCCTGCAGGCAGTGTGAAAAAGACTAAACAATGCAACAGCACCATTTGGAGATTTAAGTCAAAAGTTTCTGTAGTTGGGGGGGTGGGAAGGAAAAAGAAAAGATGCCAAAAAGAAAATTATAATGAACTTTCCTCAATACATTTGAACTTCCTCCCAAAAGTAGGTTCTGACTTTGTGTACCACTGGGTAAATCAAATGTCATTCCAACGGATGCTAATTAAGAGGAAATAATTTGATCTCTAATTTTCTTCAAGAGGGAGAGGTCAGCCAAAGCTTGGCTTCATTTAAAATCAGAGGAAAAAGTAAATCAAACATTTATTAAGTTCTAAATATAAATCCCAAGATGTATGTCTCAATTTTTATGCAAATCTAAATTAGAGATGTGCTAAACTATTTGAAATGGTTTGGATTACTTAGCAGTCCTCTATGCTGGCTGAGTTTTTGAATCTGACAAAGATTTAATCATTCTTGTTGCTTCCAGGCAAATAGTTATTTTGCTGTTAGATTTGTCCATGCACTGTAATACACAGAAGTCGCAGAGCATGCCATCTCTGTATAAATACATGGGATTCATACATTAGTTCAGGAAAAACAGGAACTATTTTTGATCCTATACCTGTATCTCAAGTGTAACCAAATATATGAAATACTCCATATGTGATTTCCAGTGGAGGCAACAGTGCTTGAGTTTATTTGCAAGGCTGATATGCTATGAGGGCTCAATTGCTCTCTTTAAAAAGTTGCAACCTAAATTTCCTTGTAAGCTTACTGCTGGCTACATGAGCTCAGAATCACCAAATGATAAATGAATCAAATAAGGGTCAAATCCTCTTCACTTCATCACACATTAGCATCCATATTCACATGCCTAAGTAAAAGAAGAGACCACTTGCACAAAGAAAGAATGTTATGCTCCAAACCCACGACCTCCCATGCACTCTTGCTATTTCATGTGCAGTTTCATTCTCATTAGGTCAGTCTTTAACTAATAACCAGTTTATTTTGGTAGCTGCATGGGAAATAAAGTTTTTTCCTTCCTGGCCAGACACTGTCCATATAGGAAATGAAATGGGCCAGTTCCTCAGGGTACGTGTAGATGTTACACTTAAACTGACCTAACTACGGTTAGATTGATCTAAGTGCTGATATGTACAGACATTTGGGGAAGTTAGATCAGGCAAAAAATGGATGGCCTGATTTAACTTAGTTCATCTGAGGAAATCAATTAAGTTAGATTGGGAACAAATTAGCCCAATCTAATGAATATCTGCACACGTTTGGACTGCTGCCCAATGCTGGGAAAGCCTAGCTACTTGTCCAAGGGTTGTGCTCTTCTTACTCCTCCCCCCATTAGGACTTAGCAATTTTTAGCTCCCCAACTGCTTCACCCTCAGGTGGACAATCCCACCCCAGCTGCAGACCTGCCACCCCCCACCAAACCCTCCCTGCACCCTAACTTATTTAGATGGGGTTCCTGGCATCAGTGAACATGTGCACAAGCCACTCCTGGTCTGTAATTGCATGGCTTAAAGCAAGCCACATGTGACTGTAGATTGGGCACGCTGAATGACTGCATGTACTTACAATTGATCGAAAGCATACAAAGCATCTTCAGCTCCACGGAAGAATGGGTAGATCCTCTCTGATAAGACAGAATATATTTGGTCTACTTTACAAAAACAGTTCATTGAAAAATAGATTGTATTTTTTCACAATACTTTTTAAGTGCATACTTCATTCTTCAGTAATGGGGAAAATTAAACATCTAATGACATTGAATGAGAGAAACCACATGCATACAAGGTACTGGGGTAGCCCAGTATCAAATATATATTCTAGTTTCCTATAAACATTTGCTAAGCACTTTGCTAAACATTGTTCTTTTAAGGCCCTCATTTAGCAGCATGTATCTGGCTTCAGGAACGTGAGTAATCCTCCTGACTCACTGAACAGAAAGCCCAGCTACTAAATTAAGCATATTCTTAAAGACTTTCTCAGTGGAATTATTACCTTCCAAAAATGTTCTTGTCATACTTTATACTATTGCTTGAACCGATAATCATCTTTCACTCTAACGGTACCATTTTTGAGATACCCAGAAAGAATGGACAGCTGTTCCCATTATGTGGTAAAAATCGTGAAACAATTCACCTACTTTAGAGACATCACAGACATCTCAGTCCTTCCTTGACTACCTGCTGTATTCCAAAGTATCTGTACTTTGGTTAGAAGAGTCTTGTAGCCATTTAAATGTTTGTTTCAATTATATAATTTTTCTGGAAACTTCAGATGTAGGCTTGCAAAACAAACAGGAACCTATGCAAAATAAAGACCTTAAACCTCGCTTTAAGACAGACACCTTGCAAAATGACAACTTGCATTTTTTTTCTAAATAGGTGATAGGTAAATTTAAAAAATCACATCCAAATAACATATCAGAAAAGGAATCATTTTAGTTGTTTGTCTGACCATGATGACAGTTTAACTTCATCAGTGAGCAACTGGTAGTAACTAGTCAAGAAGACAAATGTAGTTAATGTAACTGCAAACAGTGTGTATTGGAAAATGTTTTCTAACAAGCATGCATGTACATAGGTTACCCTATAATTGTTGTTTACAGAACATTTAACAACATTTAACAATTCCTGTGTAAAAGCAACTAAATTACTTGCTATGCCAAAACATCAAGAATAAAACCAGAGTTTTCCTCATGAGTGAAAAGGTAGATAGCCTGTGAATTTTAATATGTTGTCAGATATTCTGGATAAATTATAAACCATATTTTTATGATGTTAATAAAAGCACACCTTCTGAGGATCCAAGCCTAAGAAATTGGATTAAAGGTATGACAGACAATATATACACGAATGCTACTTTACTTATATTTTCTGAAAAATAGTTGACTATTTCTCCCTAATGTGACTTTTCAAGCTACTTCTGCTTCCATTTACAATAGTTTTGCTATGCTGAATAACTTCCTTATTGTACAACTATTTTTTTACAATGCACCTTAATGAGAAAAATGTATAGCACGCTTTCCATAATAAAAATGGTATGTATACTTGCATATCTTCAGTATAACCTCATCAGCAACATGAAAACCAACAGAAAAAAATGTTTATTTTTACCGTAGAGTTTTATTTTAAGCAAATGTTGTGCTTGAGAAAGGTAAAAGATTGAATTTAGTAAAAGTTATACCTTCTATTCTATACCCAGCTTCTCAGCTCTGTCAGGTTTATCAGCATTACAGTAGCGAAGAAAAAGAACATGGTGTCTGTCATTTATTTTTTATTTCCTAATCATGGGCTGGCCTCAACCCAAAACTTCCCCAACATAATTTAAAGCAGCCTCTGGGCATTTGCTGAAGCACCCAAGGGGATGGGCTGTGGTTTTTCCTCAAAATCTGGTCACTTAGTTGAAAATTTATTTATTTTTTAAAGAAGGTCATAGGTGGCTAAAAATAAGGTTAGATTGACAGAAACTTTTTATTTCTCACCATACAGATCTTGTTGTTTTTCTCATGTAGTTTACAAGTTTTACCTGTATTCATTTAAATTATCTTAATACCTAAATTCAATCCTATGCACTGGCCCAGAAAGCTAGGGCTCATCGCGGAATGGTGTACAAAACATGTCTCATTTTTGAACAACAAATTAGAGAGAAATTATATCAAAATAACAGAATTAGAAAACTTGTTAAAAAGTAGAATGCATAGTTTTTCAAAACTGTATAGTTGAAAAAAATAGCTGACCTTCTCAGGTGACCTTGAATGCTCCCATATCATTTTTCCTAAGAGTAAAAATAAGAAGAGAAAAACAAACTAAAGAGATCTTTTTAGAAAGATAAATTGGAAATACAAATTGGGGCTTGTAAATAGGAATATCCTTCAACTTCAATTATGGAATTAGTACCATGGCTTGGTGAGCCAAAGACCCAGGAAATGGGGGAATCCTCTCCCAAAGGTGGATTGATCCAACTCCTACCTCTTGCCTGGGGCTGGAGAATCCTCATTTTGGAAGACAGAATTCCTCTGGGAATCTGTCCGCTGCATCTTTTCTCCAAGATGTTTATTAGTGAAAAAGAATCACAGTGTCACTGGAAGGACCTAACACAGTTGTTCTCAATCTGTTTAGACTTGAGGCACCCCTTGAAAAATTCCAGCTCTTAGGGAGCCTAAACATGTGCAAGAGGCTGCTCTGACGTGCTGTATTTAAACCATGTCAGAGCCGACTTAACTGAGTCTGCTGGAGCATGGTAATTACCATGCTCCAGCAGATTCCAGCATCACGTGCATCAGCATTGTCCTCACACTGAAAAATGGCAGTGGGGGTGCTTTAACTAAAGCTCATTTAGGGATGCTGACGCACAGGATGCTCTGGGCACTTTAATTAGAGCAGCTCTCGAAGCCACTCTTAATCAAAGCGCTCCCCCCCCCTTCTCCACACCTCCCAAAGCATGTGTATATAAATGTCCTTAGTTTTCCTTCACTTTTGACTCTGGAAAAATAATAGAGCAATTATTCTGTTGCAAAGAACTCAGAAAGACCACAACAGATTACAATATTTTTGTCACTACATATGCCTATTTGAAATCTCTGGATTTATCTTGTGAATCAGGTTTGTGCGCATTGTGGTACTCTGTGGCATCCTTGTGTGATGGGCTAGCTGGTAGTGACCCCTGGCCCAGGGGTTTTGAAAGGGCAAAAGATGATTGGAGGACTTGGGATTCCCTTTCCTAACCAATCAGGCCCCAGAGACTCACCCTCCATGTCCCCTGATTGGCCCCTTGGGTCACCAGGAGGGGGATAAAAGGGGCAGCACAGCTAACTCAGGGGAGAAACCAGTGAGGGACCACAAGGAAGGAGATGCAAAGAGCTGAGCCAGCGGCATGGGAGCAGTTGCCTTAGAAGAGCCTGAAGGAGCGGGACCTGCAGGGAGCAGTTGAACGCGCGGCGTGCGGCCAGCAGGAGGGGCTCTCCACTGGGCTCCAGGATCCCCTGGGAGAGGCTGCAGCCAGCAGGAGAGGCTCCCCAGCTCCAGCAAGGATCTGAGCAGCGACCTGAGGGGTTCCCAGCTCTGCTTCCAGCTCCTCCAATCAGAGGCCCAGCAGCTCCACTGAGCAATGTAGCATAGCACTGGTGGCTGTGTGGCAGTTTCTGCCTACCACATGGGAGATCTGAGTTCAAGGCCTAGCTGGGGTGAGTGACAGGGAGAGACTCTTCTGGAAGTGGAAAGGGGCCATTGTGTTTTCCATCTTTCTCCCCCTCCAGGTACCTAGGCCCAATATTTCCTTGTCATTTGTTTGTTTGTTCTGCTGTTTGTGTTTTACATTTTGGTTAACCCTGTCTTTTGTCAACAGGATGAATACGTCTATGATTGTAAGTGTCTGACCTTTGTTGAATCCTGCCCCCTTGGGGCATTGTAGTGTCCCCTATACCCCCTGGTTTATACTGGTTATGTTCCCAGTATTGTTCTCTCATTAAAAGGTATATGGTTACGTCCCTGTTGGTGGTCTGGCTCTGCTCTATAGGGGGAAGAGAGTCCCTACACCACCCCCAGTGCTTGTGCACCTACTCTGATCCCTTCAATTGGAGAGGGGGTACCTCTTGGAGTACCGCCCAGGTTACACTTGAAAGGATCTCAAGGCACATCAGGGTGCTGTAGCACGCTATTTGAGAGTCAGCGGTCTAACACAATAATGAAGGGACCGTGACTCCATTAACATTCAGCTGTCCAAATGCTCCCTGCAGGATCAGGGTAGTCCCAGGTTAGAGCCCCCGCTTTCCCTTTGGTGCTGATTTCTGCATTCCAGTCTGTCTTCTGACTACTAAAATTTGGAGATGTAGTGTTATGTGTTATAGTAGTCTAAGCAAGACAGATATTTGCCCCTCTATGAAGCAAACTGAAATTGTAAAATTATATCAGTGAAGCCACTGAACAACTGTAAGTTGGCAGTAATGACTTTCTATCACAGCTAACACAGGCTAGTAATTTGGTGGGAAAATACATCTGATAAACCTTGGGGAAACCTTCAAGGACATTCACGAACTAAAATTTATTTTAATCCTGTTTCTTGGTCATTCTAATTTGGAAGGGAATCTATATCCCCTGAAGTGGTTTTTCTGTATCCTAATAATATAATATGAGCTAAAAGAATAGAGACACTACTAACTACTAAACAGGCCATAGGGTTGTGAAGAACAAACCTATTTCGTTTACTGTGGCACTTTGTGAAACATTCATAATTCATAGGTGAGACCATCAGAAAGCATTTTCTTGAATTGTTACAAAATTCTGTCAGTTCCTGCAGTGATGAAAAAGTACAGTATTTGGAATATGATTAGGTGCACTGGAATCTAAGGAAACCATCAGTGGCTATTCCAGCTTTCTTCACGCTCTTGCAACGCTGCAGCCAGAGAGGAGGTACAGTCTGACACTTGATTTCACAGAGTTTTACCTAAAGCAGGATATATTCTCACTACTAGGGATATATCAAATCCTCGACCTTTGCTTCTTTTCTCTCCTTTACCTTTGATTTAAAAGATTAGAAACACTGTAAAAATACAATCTTCTCAAATGCCTTGACAAATACTTTGGAAAAATCATATATAGAGGACTAAAAGCATTCTGCTTAGCACATAAATAGACAATCCACTGACAGAGAGATTATTTGGAAATCTCTAGGCCCTCACAATTTGATCTCTTTATAGGGTGAGAGGGTCTTGTATGTGCAAAGTTGCAGCTCGCAGATTAGCACCTTTCTACTAGCTGTTTTATTACTATATCTGTACTGCTTTAGTATATGCTGCTAGTATATGATTCTAGCTATAAATATCCTACTTTTATTTAGGCAACAAATGGTTATAATTGACTACCCCCAAACTAGAATATGGCAGACCAAATAAAATGAAGTTCTGGCTATGGCTGTTAATTTCAGTATTATTTATACTTTTTTGAGAATTACAAAATCATAAAGTACCTTGGTATTATTTGATAGGTATGTTATTTTCCTTTAATAGCATCAGTAGAATGAATCATCTTTACAGGAGATAACAGTGCAAGATTCACGGCTCATTTTGCATTTGATTTCCAAGGAAGAATAGATACTGCAGGAAAGGATGTAAGGTATATAACATGAATAAGATGTAGATACTGTAGGAAAGAAAGAAAGAATATAACATGGCTAACCTAACACCCTGAATCTTTCCCTTTACTTTTGTTGCTTGTAGAAATAAGAGATTTTTGTTAAAGTATTTCAGAAGTTTACAATCCTACTTAAAACCTGAACCTTGTTGGATTTCAAGCGATGCTCACATCAACTCAGTTGCCTAAATGCTTTTCTGTTGTGATTCAACTGAATGTATCTGATCAAAGACTTATTTACCACTTATAGCTGTGTAAAGGATCTGCAAAAAATAAAGACTGTGGCTTATCTTGAATTCTCCCCAACAATCACCATTCTCTTTCTGTCCCCTACCTGGTGGTTGATTGGTGATACATGGTGGAAAGTGAGTCCAGGTTCCACCTTCACTGGCACAATTGTCCCAGGTGAAAGGAACCAAAATGTAGAAAAGGAAGAGATAGATAGATAGATTGATGGCGCCTGTTCAAAGGTTGAGAACTACCTGCCTAATTCATATTCTAACTCATTTCCAATTGTGGGGCAGGGTACAGAGCAGGAATAAATGTACGGGAGAGCTAGAAGTTTCACCACATCATGGCTTCTCCTATTACTTTTCTCCTTCTGTCACCCCCAGGAAACATACAGTGAAGCTAAAACTCCTCAGCCATTGACTAACAAAATGAAGTAAACTCTGTTGCATGATTCCCTTGCCACCCTGGGAATCCATCACCCCCACCATGGAGATATATATACCCAGTGGACATCTCAATACTCCGTGACTCGGGCTGGGTTCTTCAACTTAGTCCTTCAGGAGGAAACCTCTATATGCCTTATAAGGACCTGGTGAATTATTGGGCAACATTCAAGGACAGCTGCCCTCTGCTGTCTATACAGACACAGATGACAGCCAAAATGAAACAAATAAGGAGAAAAAGTCAGAGTATAAAAAATGAGTGTTTAATAAATCTTTTCACATCAAACCCAAATTCTTGAACCCCCAGCTAGCATGTAGGAATTGCTGCCTCCTCCCCCTCACACTGTCAAGTCATTAGCACCATTTCTTCTTGTCATCTGCAAGATGCTCCTGTAAATTATGTCTCAATGAACTCTCACTTGTGAAAAGCTTCAAGGAATAAATTTTAAAGGCTTAACATTTGCAAATGTTCAAATCAAACTTGTTATTTGTTTGGTTTTTAGAAAGATGCCCACCTTTGCTTGTAGAAAAGGAACAGCTATCAGCAAGATTGGAAGAAAAAGAAGCAATCATTTTCTTCTTTGACAAGTAACACGATTCTTAAAAACAACAAACAAGATTTACTGTCTTTTAAAAAATCCATGGACAATAATCGGCACAGCAGGAGGCTAGAGCATTTCACGTGTGAACTCTCAGCAGCGGCTCTGGTCTGCAGCTCAAGTCAGTGTCAATCATTCAGTTGGCTCTGCTGAGACACCTGTTGTTTTGGAAGAGAAACCTGGGCTTGAGACAGCCATTAGAAAATGAAATCAAATTGAGCAGGCTTTCTCCATCTTGAGGGGAAAAAAAGCCCTGTGAATGGAGATATGTTGGAAATTCCTTAAGGTTCACCTCAAGTCTCCTTGTCTCAATTAGCAAGTGATTCCTTATCTCACACAAGGAAAATAAAACAGTTGAGAAATCCAACAGAAGGCCAGGTACACCAAGGAGTCTAGGCATGGAGCAGTAGACTGGAAAGCAGGCCAACTGCTCATGAGCTTTGGGGCCTTGCACAAAGCATTTCACCTTTCTGTGCTTCTTTCCCCTCTGTCAGCACTTCATGGCATAGTGAGCTTAATATGGGTCCATACAACACCTTATACAATGAGGTCAAAATCTTAGTAATGCCTAAAGGTACTCCTTTAATGTGAATAATGTATAATGATAGCAAACCTTATGATTGTAAATCCCATAAAAGTCAAACAGGTAGACTGTTCTTCCTCACAGTAAATAGGTCCATCCCTCAAAAAGAACTTGGACTCCTAAGAGTATTGTTTAGCTGTAAGTGTTCACATCACTGAATTAATTTTAAACTAGTGAGCTTGGGTACTCTTAGCAGTAGTTACAAAACCTGGAGATTAGAATGGGCTGAAAAAATCTGTTGCAATTTTGAGTAAATCCCCAAGCAGTTAGTTTACACTGAACTCCATGCTGTTACAGGTACTGATAGCATCAGTCCTGAGTTAGCTGGTTTTAAAACTATCTTGAATATATCTACATGACCTGTTGTCACACCTTGGAATAGTACTATAGACTTTCCAAGGAGCCAGGAGTTACAAATGAGGTTGGGCAGTTTCAATTCCTATGTGCATTTTTCACTGAAAATTCATTGAGTAGAAAGAGGAGTATGTTATAGAATCACAGGAAAGTAGGGTTGATAGGAACCTCACAAGGGCCCTGTTCAAGGCAGAATTGCCCTAAGTCATCCCAGTCAAGTGTCTGTCCAACCTGATTTTGAGAGTAAAATTCTCAGGGATGGAGATTCCACTACTTTGTTAGGTAGCCTGTTGCAAAGCTTGACAACCCTCATAGTCAGAAAGTTCTTCCTATTTGCCAATATAAATTGCCTTTGCTGCAGCTTGAGTCCATTGTCTTAGTCCTGTCCCTCCAGGTATTTGAAGACTGTTCTTCAGATCTTTCTTCATGGGCGACTGGTGCCTCCTGAGTCTGGGGGGGCACCAGACCACTGACCAGGGGGGGAGGTTCCCCAGCCACCAAGCACCAGTTGGGGTGGGGGCCCCCAGTGGTTGACCACCAAGCCAGCGACGAAACCAGAACTGCACTTCTGGTTTCACAGCTGGCACTTCCAGGGGGTGCACGGCCAATCTCAGGGGGTGCACATGCACCCCCTATGCATTCCCAACATCTTTCTTGAAGTATTAGGCCCAAAATTGGATATAGTAGTCCAGTTGTGACCTCACCAGTGATGAATAGAGGGGAAGAATCACTTCCCTGGATTTGAAAATGACACACTTATTAGTACTTATTAGTGTTGGCCTTTTCTGAAATGTACACTGTCAACTCCTATTAAGTTTATGGTCTACTGTAACCCCCAGGTCCTTCTCTGCAGTACTGTAACCTAGCCAGTCATTCTCGCAACTCACAGGAAATGCTCTGGGTATGGAGAAGGTGTCAGGCAGAGCAGCCACCATCCTCAAGCTCATTTCATCTTGTTTGATCATTCAACTCTTAACTATGTTGCAGGTCTGAAGGGGCAACATCAGTGCTAAGAGGAAAAGGCCAGCAGACTTATTTATTTTCTGTTCTATGCCTTCTGCTCCATCCTTCATACTCATAGCTCAGCAAAAACATTGATGGAGCACTGGGCATAATAGTAATGAGGAGGAGTAGTGAGAAGAAAAGGAGGCAGATCAATTTAATCCATTAAAAACAGCATGGGTTTTAGAGCCTGTACTACAGCTAAGAAAAATATCTATAGTCAATATAATTCAACTAAAATTTTAAATGAACATGAATTTCATATCTTTTGATTTAAACCCAAGACAAGGTACTGTACCATTGTTCTATTTATTTTCAGAGATTTTTTTGCCACCCACAGATGCAGTTATCATGGCTGATAACCTGAATTTTCTCTAGATCTCCTGTCTTTATAATTCAAAAGCACTAGTTTCAGCAGTTCAGAGTATACTAGCTTTAATGAGATAGCATGCCAGTGGCTTGAAAGAGACCTATTACTCAGAGAAAGAGACATATAACTAACTTACCAATTGTGGTTTGCAAAACCCCAAAGAGAGCTGTTGCTCTAAGGGCAGAAACAACGACATCAAAACCTGCATGTAAATTATAATTTCATTTGTTACCCAGCTTTCTTTCTTGAATAGGTCGTCATCACATTGGCTGTATTTTAAATACTTCTGCATTTCATTTTCAAGCAGCAATTTAACGTTAAATAAATACTAGAAAGATCCACATGGCACAGTCATTTCCCAGCATGTTTTTGTGTTGCTCAGCAAGTAATTTCACCTGCTGAGGGAACTCAAGAAAGCAACTAAGCAATCTCATACGATTACTAAATCAGTGTAAACACAACTGTATTTAGATTGGACCCTGGGACAGATTCTTGTTCATAAAAGCAGAGATTTGCTACTTGGATTTTAAGTTATGATTTAATAATCAAACTTACATTTCAGCACAAAACACATTTTCATCCCTTCAGTTCTGCATCATTCTGTTTTTAAAATCTACTGATAAAAAGGATATGAAAACATTTATTTCCTGACAAATTCTGTACTGCACCCATAAAATATTTTTGTTTTAATGTGAAAATGTTACTGATGTTGAGTCTTATTATCCATTATTAGTAAATCTTTAAAATGCATACCTCTGACATAAATAAAGCCCTTTTCCATTTAAAATTGTGCTGTGCAAAAAAGCAAACTTCAGGATTCTTTAGCCTTGATATTCCTGGCGTGGGCTGGACTCTCATTTTGCATTTTTGCTCTCTTAACTATTGTTTTTGATGCAAACTCAAGTATTTCTGACAAAAATCACACAAAGCAAAATGAAACAGAACACAGTCCTGCTGCAGTAGCTCCACACCTTCTTATTAAAGATCCAGCAGATGGCACTGAAGCACTTCCAAACTCCACCTATACTGTGTGTGTGCACGCGCGCGCATGCACACACATGCTCCAGTGGGCTTTAGTTGAGGAAGTTAGAGAATAAAAGCATCTGCCTCCATGTAGGCTTGCCTCCAGCCACCAATTTAACTAAGTTGGTGATTCACTATTTTATTCTATAGTTGTGCACTAAATGGTTCTTTCTTGGACCCTGGACAAAGCACAAACTGTTCCAAAACTGAGACTTTGTTCACTGTGTATGTTATTTCTCAACACAAGTATGATATTGCCTTCACATATTTCACTATATAAACATGGAACTGGATGGAAAGAACTTTAAAGGCCCAGTGTGCCTAATAAAACTAGCTGTGTGATGATATCTACTTAGAGTATAATTCTCTTCTGGACACAAGTAAAACACAGTTCCAATTAATTTTTTTTTAAGTGAGTCTCAGAACCAAACAGAAGTCTTGGGCAGATTAAGCTTTTAGTACAGTACAAGAGTACAAACAGATATACCTTTTGACAAACTGTTGCAATATTTTGATGGTGTTTGTTTAAGGTTACTCAGAGGTTTACAATGTCATAGTTGCAAGAGAAATTGATTAGTGGGCAGAATGTACAGGAAGTGGGTTGAAATGGTCTAAGTTTCACAAGGAAGACATTTTATCAAAAAAGCAATTTACAACATAAAAATGCCCACCCTATCTGTGCTTTATTTCCAGTTAGTGGAAGAAGGCAGCTAGTTGTAGGTGTAAGACAGGGAGCTAGTTGTAGGTGTTTGACCCAAGACAGACCAGCCTCATCATAAGGTGTAAAGAAAGTTTCTGCTCTAATTTATGCTGCTGGAGGTTTTTTATGCTAGTTAATGAAGAGATGCTGTACAGATAAGTTCTTCTACACACTCTCTTTTACCTAATTCACTATTTTATTCTATAGTTGTGCACTAAATGGTTCTTTCTTGGACCCTGGAAAAAGCACAAACTGTTCCAAAACTGAGACTTTGTTCACTGTGTATGTTATTTCTCAACACAAGTATGAGACCATTCACCTGTTCATGGTTTTCCTCCTCCTTTATGCTGGAGTAGATCGAGTGGTCAGCACCAACTATAATTTCATCAGCTCTGCTCCAGTTGGAATATGCCATAACCAGAGGGAAAATCTCCACTAAAAGTCTTCAGACAACTTAAAGTTAATTTTAGTAGCCTTGGATTGGAGTATGTGTGTGTAATGTGCATACACATACAATTACACAGAAACGCAAACATACAATTTTCGTCAGCATTAAGGTCTGTAAATCCTAAATGAATCTGAAACATTTAACTTGCTGTCCAGGCTCCAGCAAAACAACATAGAACAAAAATAAATAGGATATTTACCATTGTCCTTTGGCTTGTGCTATATATTGGTGTGCTAAACCATCAGAGCAGCACAACATTACCTTGATGGTATACTGCTAAAAAAAAATAAAAATGTCAATATGGATCTGCACCAGCAAAGCAGTATTTTCCAGACCTCTTAATGTAGGAATGTGAGTCAAAGTGACAACTGACAAACGTTCAATAAGAGGTCAAAAAACAACCATGCAGCCGGATTTGTTACGGGCTTATGTTATCTATTTTTGATAAGTGAAACAATTGGCCTAAGTCATGTCACCTGAGGCTCTTCACGTCTGAGTGAAGAGCAGTCATAGAGTTGAATGAGATTATAATGATTTTTTTTCTCTGTGACCTTCTAGGAAAACCTGCTGCACAGCTTCAAAGACATAGAAAATTTCAAATAAGAGTTTGCGTGAAAGAAATGCTAAAACTCCCCTTTGTTTCTTCTCTCTAAATACATTAGCATGTATGTGAATATAACATGTATTTGCATTTTCAGATATGCTAACATGTATTAGTGTATCCTATTGAGATGAATATAAAACAGCTTCCCAAGTTCAATTGACTGTTACACAGTAAATAAAAGTAATAAGCTGAGCGCAGTGGAACTCAGAGCGTCTCAGTACTTGGACCAAACAAGTTGATAAATAATACTTTATTATAAACCGCATTTTTCACTTAAAACACAGGTGCTTGTGCAACTTTTACCTACCTTTTAACTACCTAAGTGACAGGCATGGGATGTCATCTTTTGCAGTGCATCTTCTCTTGGGCTGCATTGGCAAAACATCTATCCCTAACTGCTGTTTCCCAAGAAGATATGTCTTTCCCTGATCTAAGGCGAAGAATTTTCCTTAGGTTATTACATTACGTCTGAGCCTTTGGGAGGCAAACACCAAAGTATCTCTGTAGATCTGAATTTTAGTGGTCTCTGAGGGGTATGAAGTGTCTGTCCTTAAATGCATAAAGGGCCAGAGCAGCAGGATACAGATAAATTATCATAGGTCCTGTTGGTGTTAGAATGGAAGTGAATGAGGGCCTTGTTACATAGTAATTTTGGGGAGCTCCTGGAGTTCTTAACCCCTGGATTGTCTGCACATTAACACCTTAAAGTGGTTTTAAGCACTTATTATGTGACTCAAAGTTACACTACTCCAGGGAAGGATTCTCTCAGATCAGCACTACCCAGCTCCTGTTCCATTAAGGTGTAGCCACTCCCCACAAATGTAATGCCCAAGGTGAAGTCTTCCAGTATCCCAGGATCTCTCATCCCAGCCCTCCCCGGGGTCTTCGAATAGAATAATGAAGGGTGGGAAGTTGCCTCTAGACCATGCAGGAGAATTAAGTATGACACATGTATTCTCTTGACCATTTGGTAGGTGGGATCAAAATGCCTCAGATCTGCTCTGAAAATGGGAGCTAAGAGATACCTAATATCATTGTGTTGGATGTTATTTGAGCAAGTAAATAAAAGTCGTCTAGACAGTGGAAGAAATTTCACAAACTTTGGTTGTAATTTTGCATTAATGTTTCCTGACCAGTTTTACTAGATACACCAAAGTTACAGGATCTAGCTTAATAGGCACTTGCCTTCTAAATTTTTGCTGTTATACAGTCTATAGGCTATCCATTGGAGTGAATGTAGTGGTTTGTGAGAGCTCACAGAGCACATTGTATGTATTTATCATTTGGGAGAAGGGATTTAAGAGGTTCTCAGGGTGTAAATAGATTTCTCATTTGACCGTCACTAGTAACTGGCCACTGAAAGCACACAACCTCACAGGCTTGTCCCTGGAATGAACTACAATAACTGTACAGACATACAACAGGAAAAGTATTAGTGAATTTTATCTGGAATACTTCAGAAATACTTAAAGTGGGATAATGGATGTGCATGTCTGGACGATCCCAGGACAAAAGGTTTACTTCTCGGACAAATGCAATGTCTGTTCATACTGTCAACGGCATTGGCTGAGACTGAGTGGTAGATTGGGTAAGGTATTGAGGCAGCATTTGGAACACATAATGTGCTATTTTTTCAAACATTTAATGTAAGAGAATTTTAATTTTTTTATCTCCTTTTCCATAATGATTCATGCTGTAAACCTTCAGAAGCATACAATTTTTTTAAAACTAAACTTAATTGTTTTACAGTAGTAAACTTACTTCAAAGGTAATGGAGTATTCTTCTCTGTTAATTTGGACTAGGATGTGATTCATACATTTTCCAAGCCTAGAAACAAAGGCTTGAAATTTAATAAGCAGATGCCAAATCTGCCACAATAAGAGTATGGTTATGATGTATTTTAAAAAATGGTGCTCTTAAACCTAAAGCTCCTTCTATGCTTTTGCCTTAGGTAGTAGGGACTTACTTCATACTGCAGTCATGAGCTTGGGTAGGAAATACAGAGTAGAATGATGAAGAGTTTGCAGCTATCCAAACTGAGGAGCATCTAATTGAATTCCTAGCAGATGGGAAATAATTAAATCATTTATTATCATTTCACAATTAGTTAACTCACAGGTATCCCTCAGACAATAAAAAGGTTTTATTCAACCTTCTGCTAGGGATTTAAAGTTTTTACCTCATTCAGATCTACTCCTTCAGGGCTCAGTTTAATCAACATGGTAGTCAAAACATTAACTATCATCTATATCAGGGCCATTCAACTTCCAGGCAGACTGAGGACCAGTCATTGTACGGATGTCCCTCCCCAGGCTCTCCCCAGCCATATAGGCAAACTAGAGTGCCCCTGCCTCCCCCCGCACCATGGGTGCACAAGACAGGTGGCCAGCTTCCCCTTTCTCTCCCACCCATGTGTCCACCTGAAGTGTGGGCAGCTGAGCTCTTCTCTGTCTCATGCACAGTGCGAGCAGCCCAGCCCAAACCCCTCTCCCATTGCACATGAAGCATAAGCAGCCTGACTTGCCTGCTGCACATTCAGGTCAGGCACCAACAACCCCCTCCTGCTGCACGGCCCCATCTCCAGGAACAGGGGCAGGAAATAAAAGAAGCCACACAAGGGTGGATGAGCCTGAACAACCTGGCTGCCATGAAAGGAGCAGCAGCAGGGAGGCAGGCAATGGTGGCTGTGCTGGAACTAGTGGAATCTAAACCCCTAAGATGGATTCCCAAGCAATTCATACAATTAATGGGGAGAATTTAGCAACTGAGGAAGGGTTCCATAAAAGCTAGTCCACTGAGAAGAATGCCAAGCATCAAAGTAAAGCAGTAGAGGATGAGGTGAGGGCTGTACACCCTGCTCACTGAATAGGCCTCTGACTCCAAGTTGCAGGTAGGCATGTGTCTCTGACTAGTCTTCACTACCACAAACCTTCTCCTGGAGTCTCTTTCACATATGAGGTGGTTAAATGGACTTGGGAACACAAGTGTGATTTTATTCCACCCTGCTCAAGTCCCAGAAAAACATGGAATTCAGAAGTGTGGGGTTCTGCCTCCTCCTTGCTATTTTTGTGACTCAGTAGTAAGGCTGACATGATGGTATATTACAAAAGTAGATGCACTGATGGATATTCAGGACTCATGCAGGGTGAAATAGAATCAAACTGAGGTAGTCCAATTAGCCCTGGAAGAAGTGAAACAGAATTTGGTCTCAGGTGCCTAAGCCAGCCCTTCCCCAGAAAACATGACCAGAGGATGAAACAGTGAAAGCTACCTACACAGATGTGCAGAGGTTAGAGTCCCATTTCTGCTTCGGACTGAAAGCATTTGAAGCCACATTCCCATCTCACAGATGAATGAGCTGACTACCAGACTCCACATTATTCTAAATAGGAGCTCTTGCAAATCCACCTCATAAAATTGTTCCACTTTGCATTGCATAATTACACACCTAGAAGATCAAAGTGGAATAGCTTCAACAGCAGGGATTGAAAGAGACCCACTTGAAAATACCTGTGGGCTTGGTACAGACTTTCAAAAAACCCAAAGTAGAATCAGTCTAAGTTTCACGATTTTCTGTAAGTGGTGTAGTGTAGATTGGTAGTGAACATAACACACATTCACCCTTTGGTGGTGGCGGGTGAGGGGGAGGAATCTTAACAGGTTCCATCATTTTTAAATCAATCTATGTGTGACAAACTTTTGTTCTGTTACAGGTACAGACCCATTTTGTTTGCCAAACTTCTGTTCTGTTAGAGGCATAGAACTGGTTTCCAATCACTCATACCAGTAAAAAGTGTAATGCCTGTACCTGGCCATGGGCATTAACCTGGAGATGGAAGATGTGAATTAAAATTCCTTTAGTTAACAGAGGGAACTGAGCCACAGCTTCCTTCATCTTGGGCCCCTGGGAGACATTATATTTACCATGTCACTAAAGCATTTGTTGCCCTGTAGGGTCAGGCCAACTCTCAGGATCTCAATATTGCACTGTTAGACAGAAGGGTGTGACACAATTGCACATATACAAACATACAAATCAATTAGGTGCATACACACATACACCCACACCCACACACTACCAGCTGAGGCACATACAGATCTGAACCAGCCTAGGCACACGCATACCTATCACCAATTCAAGCACATACACTATACATCCCAAAGTTAGACACAGATCACTAATTCGTATATCATGCACACAATGCCATATATACACACACACACACACACACA
>NW_017729022.1:17178747-17179012 GCF_001723915.1 Gavialis gangeticus
GGGCCTCTGGGTGGATAGGTGGTGTGGCATGCTGCTGGTCCAGATGGAGAGGGCATCCCACTGGGTCTGTCTTCACTGGCCCTTTTTATAGGGGCAGACCTTGTGTAACCCTAGTGACAGAAGGCATGCCCAGGCAAAGGACAGCCCCTGGAGTATTGAGCATGTGGGCTCCATGCAGGGATGTGCAGTTTTGGGTGACTGTAATGGTGGGGTACAATGGTAGAGTTGCTGGTTCTGCAGGGTCTTTTGTCTTTCAAATGCTGGT
>NW_017729022.1:17179224-17182217 GCF_001723915.1 Gavialis gangeticus
CCATATGAAACAATAACAATCAATACGAAAATGATAATAATACAATATACAACTGTAAGAATCAATACAAACCTAATAATAATACAATATAAAACAGTGGATATCCAAAACCAAAAACTTGCTACCAAAATAAAAATCTTAAAGCTTATCCTAAGTCTAAGCTCGCTTATGCTTGTCTATAGGGAATAGAGAGGGAGAGAAAGAAAAGCCAAAAATAATTGGGGAGGGGAAGGGAATGCATATCTATCTTGTGTGTGTGTGTGTGTGTGACGCGCGCACGTGTGTATTAAAAAAGAAAAACTGGGGGTTTTGCTACACATTAATATTTCAATAACATGTAATACACCACACTTGCAAGCAATTTATGATATCATAAAATAGCAAGACAGCTATAAAGATGTTTCATATTTGATTTGGAACATCTCTGTGGCTGGTCTGTATCATGCTTTAATTCAGAAACCTGAGATTTCCAAACCTGAGATTTCTGTTGCTTTAATTTGGAAACCTGAGATTGGGAAGTCACTCAGTGCAGGCATATGCAGCACAGCTGCATGGGTGCCCTTTGAAAATCCTGGCACAGGAGGAGACCTAGATCAGGGATTGGTTCTGCACTGGCAGGGGGGATCTCCATGCACCAAAAACTTTATAGAGATCCATATACAGCCCAGCTGCATGGGTGCAGGGAGCCACTCCCTGATCTCTCTTCCTCATAGACCAGGACTTAGTTACACCTGGGCTGCATAGCCCAATGCTAGGCTACAGGAGCTGGGAGCATTTGTGTCCCAGACCTAGGGAGTGCTCCCTGCCTAATTCTGATTAGATGATTGGCAGCACTGTGTAGGGGACAGCCCCATGTCTGGACCATAACTGCTCCCTGTCCCTTGAAATGAGCACCATGCAGCCCAGCATCAGGGAACCATTTTCCCAATGGGCTGCACTAGTATGCAGGATGTCCTGGATCCCAGTGCTCCACCAAGTTGAAAGGTGCCCATGCAGCCTGGCACCGGTTATTATGGTGATAATCAAAGGCTCCAGTTAGGATTAGCTGTGCCGTGGACTTGGAAAAACAAAGATGTAACTAGCAGGTTTTTCACCCTGAGCAAAACCCTGCAGGGGGTGCCATAGGGGTGAGGCAAGACCTGGGATTAACTCAGTTGTGGGGAGTGGCAGGGAAGAGGAGAAGCGTGGAGGTGGGGAAATAAAAAAAAATCTGGATTACCTATGTTGGGAACTCCGGGTCTTTGGCAGCCTGGTGCAGAGCAGTCTGCCTGGCCCCAACTCTTGCTGCTGAAGTTACAGCCACAACTTGGCATCCCTACATCTGGCTGCAGCACCAGGGACTCCCTGAAGAGCCACCATTCTGCTGCCCTCTCTAAGTGGGCACCTAGGGCTAAAGCCTGCTCACCCACCCTAGGTTATGCTACTATCGGGGAAAAAAACATCCAAACAAAACAGGAAAAACAAGTTTATGGCGCTGAAGGGATTACAATTTATTCCTCGATGAAGATAACATTTTGCAAAAGAAATCACTAAGGTTCGGTATCTTAAAGAGATATCAAAGAACCTTGGTTTTGGTGTCCCAGACCTGTGACGTCCAAGATTACTGGTTACCCCCATAGAAAATGTGGGTCTATGCGAGTAGCATTCAAAGAAGGCTTGCAAACAGTAAGTAAGAGAATTACCAACAGGTCTTCTTCAAATCAGCTTTCTAATTCAGCAAGTTTTTAATCAATTTAAACTGTTCTCTGGCATGGCAAGATAGATATTAGCAAAAGCAGTTTAAAGTACCTAAAGGAATGCAATGTCTCATTTTTTAATTACCCTAGAGCTGCCAGGATTATAGAGGGTTGTAGGCGTCCAAACAAGCTGAAGCAGATAACCCCAAGCAAAGAAAATTCTTTCAGCCTTCCCCCAGTGGTGGCCTAAAAGTGACTGGGAAGTCCTTATGCAATTCTTAGCTTGACCTATTTATTAGTCAGTGTCTCCTGCTAGGGAGAGTGTCATTATTCACCACTGGAACACACCTGATAAATACAAAAATACAAATCCTAACCAGAGACAGAGGAAAGTGAAGCAACTAAAAGTGATCAATATGTAAAAATGAAAGAATGTGACTGAAGTGAGATGGGAAGAAATCTGACTCTCCCAAGAGAGGTTAGCATCCTGAAAAGACCATAGGAAATACACAGTTAAGGGATTTGCCAGTTGGAACGGATGTTTTCCTTGTAGGATTTCAGAAAAGGCATAGAGTGCTTTTGTAGAAAAACACCTGTTCCCTATGCAACAAAGCTGTGCCTGGAAGACAGCATTGCCACACGTATGCATGTTCTCATTAAATCCCTGCAAATTTAAAGCAGCCATAGATTTTACTTGGATCCTGCCTATTGATTTCTTCTCAGGGTGCAATAGGAAGGCACCCATTGTGGACAGCTAAAAAAACTCAAATGAGCTTTTCCCTTTGCTTCTAATTGCAATCACCTGCTACAATTAAACTAAATTATCACCTTTTTTCCTGCAGGGGAGGAATGGGGAAGGGGGTGGGAATCAATAAACAGATGCACAAATGACAACTTTCTTGTTGAGCCTCAAGCTCTGGTCCTTTGCTTCTTTTTTTTTTTGTAGTGAGATAGAATTTTATCACCAATGCCATTTCTTCATCCATCACAGCATAAACTGATGAATGCCTTTCAAATGAATTTTTTTTTTTTACTTCATTCATTCCCTGTTCTGGCTTCCCAGCAGAGCTAACTGCATTAAAATAATAATAATAAATCCACAGAGAAAGCACGCAGTTTTATTTTCTATGTAATTGTTAGGATTTTTTTTTTTTTTACTGACTGGGTAGTATGATTTGCTGAAAGTGCCACAGGCACCCATTCCCTTATCATTTAATATAGAGCTTGTCATCTAATCATAATTGTTCTTGGACAGATGGTCCAATATCCCTCAAACATACAAAAAAACTGGAAGACATCCTCTGGTTTTGTGCCATC
>NW_017729022.1:17187217-17193923 GCF_001723915.1 Gavialis gangeticus
AAAGGGCCACAGGCACCCATTCCCTTATCATTTAATATAGAGCTTGTCATCTAATCATAATTGTTCTTGGACAGATGGTCCAATATCCCTCAAACATACAAAAAAACTGGAAGACATCCTCTGGTTTTGTGCCATCTTGAATTTAAGTGCTGACCTGGCATTATGAAAGGAAGCAGAATCGCTACTTGTATTAAATGGCAGATCTCCAGATCTCAGGAGCTGTGATTTGGGGACACAAAATTGGCTATGTACATTATAAAAGAAGGTCCCTATTCTCCCATAGAAGAACAAAAGTAAGCTCAGTGAAGCCATCAGCAAATACTTGTACTGCACTTGTGGTAGGGATGTCTACCAGTTTTCACCATCTAAACTGTGAGTATGTGCAGATGGTACACTTAGATTAACCTAACTAGGGTTAGGTTGATCTGTGGGCCAAAAGGTACACGTGTTCTGGGAGTTAGGATCAGGCAAAAAATGGCTGGTCCACTCTAACTTAGTTCACCTGAGGAAGTGAACTAAGTTATGTCAGGAATGGAATTGCCTGATCTAATTAATGTTGCCATGTTTGGAGTGCAGCCCTAGGGCTGGGAAGGCTGAGCTGCTCACCCCAGCTATGGGGCTGGGCTTTTCCTACCCTTGTCCATCCTGACTGTGCTAATTTTAGCCCTTTGACCCCTACCAGCTTTGGGCAGACAACTCCCATGGTCCCACCAGCTCTCCTCACCCAGAACTGCCAAAACCCCCTAATCCTGCCTGCCCTTCCCTCATCCTAATTAAACTTAGCTCAAGTTCCTAGCACAGCTCCTGGTGCCAGAGAACGTGTGCACAAGTGGAGACCCAGTTTACAATCACACATCTTAAAGTAATTCGCATGACCTACCCCTCTCCACCCTGACTAGGCTATTTTTAGCCCTCCAACCCCAATCAGGTGATAAATTTATGTCCGACAGTAACATCCAAGCCTACATAATATTCCTGCTTGGATAATTATATTCTTTCAAAATGATCTAGAAGGTTCAAAATGATATGGTATTTTCCCTGTAAGTTCACATACTATTGTATCATCAATAACACATGGTTACACTTATTGATGCATGACCCTATATGATGCATTACTTTTCTTTTCCTAGGCTTTGTTAAATACTAAAGGCATGTATACACGTGCTCTGGGAGTGGTGGGAAGGGGTACTTTAATTAGAGCCACTCTAAAGCACCTGGAATGTCTTGTGTATCAGCATCCCCACGCTGAAGCATGGCAGTGCAGGCACTTTAACTAAAGCTTGTTGAATGAGCTTTAGTTAAAGCACCCCTACTGCCATTTTTCTGCACGGGAACACTGATACACGTGACACTGGAGTCTGCTGAAGCACAGTAATTACCATGCTCCAGCAGACTCGATTAATTAACTCTGCTCCAATGTACTGTAATTACAGTGTGTTGGAGCAGCCTCGCTGCATGTGTATAGGCACCCAGAAAGATTAAATTTAATACCAATACTCAAAGAATCTAATTTAAATCCATCTGTACAGATCATAAAGGCTACAACAAATAGAATATTTTATTTTGCTTTAGAGTTCCATTTTAATCCTAAAGATTTTTATTTAGCTTTAAGATTGTCATATAGATCACACTGAGAGTAACAAACAGCCCGTGTGCTTTGTTCTCTCAACATAACCACCCTTTCTTGTCATGTTGCCAGTGCCATTGAGAGCGGGATTGTATCAACAAATCATCATATTCTGTGAAAAGGATGGGAGACAAAAGTCATGTAATTATTCTTGTTATATTCTTGTTGAAGGTTTTTTGTAAGGATGAAAAGCAGCTTTTGTAGATGGAAAATGTTCTGATCTCAAACAGCTATTTGTTAAGAGAAGCTTAAGAGTTTCATTTCATGTGTCTGTTCTCAGTAGGCTGGCACTTTGTTTACCCAGTGCAACAAAGAACGTGCTGGAGAACAGAGGAGGGGAGGAGCATAGAGCAACAGAAACATATACGATGAAAGATGGAACAGCAGGTGTTGGAGGAGGGTAGCATAACTTCATCAGTGTCAAAGCTTAAATCGGGCTACTAACTGCACAAGAGTCATGTCATATTCTGAGACAGCCTCTCGACAGGCTCAGCAAAGCCGCCACAATGTTAGGAAACAAACTAGGAATGGGTCTCCGCTGCTGTGATGGCACAGTGGAAGAAAATATAGATTGTGGGAAAGGCCATATTTGTTTTCCTTTTTGATTATGGATGGATAGAGGCAGATTCAGATTGATTTTTAGGAGCTTAAACTGGACTTTGGTGACATTTAAGCTCCAAAGCACAATTCAGCTTATTCCTGTGCTAATTACTACTACAGTAAGTACCTTCTTTTTGGATGGCAAAGGCTTTTAGGCTTCTGCACATATTCAGAAGCAAGTCAGATAGAGGACTCAGGTGCTCCCTGGTGCCTGTCTCCTAAGCTCTGTTGCAACTTGGGTTATTCCAGGAAGGCACCTAAACTCTGCCTACAACCCTAGAAATCTAAACAGACAAAAACTACAACTAAATCACCTTGATAGCATCAAGGTGGTATGTTTCCCAGCATTTGATCAAAAGTTTAATAGTTACAATACTTGCCCAGGACATGGGAGATCTGAATTTTCAGTTAGCCTTCACTCTAAGGAGATTTGAATGAAGGTCTCTGTCCTTACCAGAAGAGTATCAGAATCATTCAGGCTACACTGTAGGCTGGGGAAAGGCACTCTCTATCTCTTGCTGAATTTGAACAGGCAGGCAAGATACATGGGGCCATATGGAATACAAACATGAAGCATGTCTCTGAGCCTGGTGGTTATGCCTCTCCACTGGGATGGGGGAGTTCAGTCACTGATGCAAGGGTTATTTATTTATTTTAAGCAAATGACAGTATAATGTAAAATAAATAAACAGTATTGGCCAGAACCCAGGACTCCTTCCTCTCACAGGACTGCCAGAATCTGGCTGGATCATGTTCAATCACCTTTCAGAAAGGCACTCAAAAGTTTTAGGCAGAACAACACACCTACATCAAGGTATACCCTGTGACATTGTGAATCCTGGTCAAACTATAAGAAAATCAGTAACTTGTACTTCTGATCAAAAGACCCTGGCTAGATTTTGCTGGGTTAATCCGACCTTTATAATTACTGGGAGCATTTGTCCTTAAGACCATGTAAACTTCAAGAGAAAGATAACATGTAACTAGGGATCCTTTTTATATTTTTTTCCTTAACAAAGTGGGAAAAAGATATCTAGAAAAGGCCAAGAGGGAGACCATTTTTGCCTAGCAGATAACTGAGCCTGTCAGACATTTAAACTATTAATACAGTGTTTAAAAGTGAAGCTGTAGCCCTGCATGGTGTGATCTATTGGCTAAATAGGCACTGTGACATTTTGCAAAAGCCAAAAGAGGTAATTATGATGCTAAGAGCTTTTAAATTGGAGGCTGGAAGGCAATAATAAAACTGAAGAGGGAATGAATCATTAGGAGCCTCTACTGTTTACCACCCAGACAAAGTCCAAAGCTTTTTCTTTAATTGAAAAGCTTCTAGTTTCAGGTTTTCTTTAAAGCTGGATAAATTCACCTATCTCTTGTGGCCTATAGGGAAATACAGAGACTATGAATTAACGTTTCTTCACCTATTCTACATGTATTCAGTGGTTAGTTTCTATGGAGAAAAGGTAACATACTACTTAACCTTTTCATGACAAAGCAAGCAGAATATTCAAGACTCTGCACCAATATCATTCTTCTAGTATGTTGGCTTCAGAATAGACCAAAGAAGGAGAAGAAAACTTGCACATGTATGAATTAAGATCATACTTTGGCCATATTTCTTTCTGGTAAGTTGTTCATCATGGCTATAGAAAAGAAAGTTGATAAATATCTTTGCCACTTAGATAAGAAAGCAGGGCTTTTAATTCTATGAACCAGTAAATTATGGCACCCTCTGGGTTTTGAATTAATAGGGGATTTTATTTTTGCAAGAAGAATTAAAACATTATCCACCATACTACGTTGGATAATTCTTGAATTGTATACATTCTGTATTATGCAAATTCAATTCTAAATTATATGTTTCTATACAGTATAATTTACAACTTTTCCCATCCACTTTTTTACCCCTTTTACTTCAGCCAGCTTAAGGTGGAGATTTTAAAAAAATTGCAAATCTGGGGAAACACTCACAAAATACTTGAATATATTTTTGTGAACAGTTTTTCAATCAGCTCTACAAATAAGCTTGAGGGAAATGAGAGAAGTTGGAAACAAATGAATACAGAACAAATGAGCTGAATTTTTTAATTTTTTAAAAATGTATTTATTACTAATTATAATAAACATATTATTATATTTGATGAGGCCACAGCCTCTACATCTAATGTAGTACTGCATCTAATTCTGGGCTCCACAATTCAAGAAGGATGTCGAGAAGCTTCAGAGAGTCCAGAGGAGAGCCACATGCATGGTCAGAGGGCAGGAAAACAGGCCTTATGAAGAGAGGCTGAGAGCTATGGGACTCTTCAACCTGGAAAAGCGCAGGCTCAGGGGGGACCTGGTGGCTGCCTATAAGTACATCAGGGGTGTGCATCAGGATCTGGGGGAACATCTGTTCAGAGCACAGCAAGGAAAAACAAGGACCAATGGTCATAAACTCCTCCAAGACTGTTTTAGTCTGGACATAAGAAAAAAATTCTTTACTGTCCAAGCCCCCAAGACCTGGAACAGACTCCCTCCAGAAGTGGTGCAGGCACCTACTCTGGACTCATTCAAGAAGCGTTTGGATGCTTATCTTGCTGGGATCCTTTGACCCTAGCTGACTTCCTGCCCCTGAGGCAGGGAGCTGGACTTGATGATATTCGAGGTCCCTTCCAGCCCTAACATCTATGAATCTATGAAATCTAAAAATAAAGGATTATGCCTTGAATAAGTAGCAAGGGAAAATTAAAATGTCCTACAAAAGTTTATGTTCCTTGTGACAAAAAGCAAAGAAGGAAATCTGAAAAAAATAATACTAGATTGATTGTTTCTCTTCTTCTAACTTTTGCTAATTTCTTCTGATTTTTGTAAATTGCACACTGTCTGAGAACCAGAACCACTTACAGTTTTCCAAATCAGGACTGAGGTATCCAAAATTATTGGTTCTTTTGAGAATTTAGTCCTTAATTGTTTCAGTTTTGGGGAGGATTAAATATACACGTCTAAATTACTCGCTCACGGACCACTGCAACAAATAACGTAAAAATTCTGTATAAAAAGAATTGATCTCATTTTCATGAGAATGCATCTCTTATCTCTTGATTATAGGCCCAGGCTCCATGTTCAGACATGCCCTCTCTGCTTCTGATGTGCTACCTACCAAACTAGAAACAGTAAAGCCAAGCTAGTGCGCTTTCAAGTTAGAGACATAACCTTAATGTTTACTCTAACCAAGTGCTATCTTATCCCTGATATCAGCCTCAATGATTCAGAGAAAGAGATCTGATCAGCTGTACTCCCTGCATCTACAGTACCTATGCCTGGATAAAGAGGACTACAGTAAGCTACTACAAATAGAATAGTGTGAAAACATTTTCATCCATGGTAAAATCGGCAGCACTATATAGCCAACTGCCAAAACAAGGTTTGCAGATTAAAAGAGCCTTGACTCTTTTATTAAAGTATTAAATTCACATGAAGCAGTTCTTTTAACCTCTGATGTGGACCAGTCTCCCTTCATGATCACAACCTGCAAAATTCACGCCTTTTTCACATTTCTTCATTGCCTCAAGTTTTCCATGTATTTATCTATTTCTTTCTAGATTCGCACACAGTCTAGGCCCTCAAAAATGGGAAGAGGTCAGTAGTACCATCTGCCTACAAATTAGAAAAAAAACCCCAACAACTCCACTTCCAAGTTACAAGTTGTAAAATTATAAATTGTGCTCCCTCAAGGGAGGAAAAACGTGAGATTTTTCCCCATCTACAGTAAATTTAATAAAAATAAAAATCAATATATGACTTAATTTTTAAAATAAATTTGTTAGCTTATCTCTAGCTTATTGCACCATGGGGCTGGCAGACTGCCAGAAATGCAAACAATCTGTGTTGTACAGAAAGGTTTAGTCCTTAATCAATACAACAGAATACTTCCATAGCCTCTCAGCATGATAAAAATCAGGCAATCAATTATTTTGTCATAAACCTGGCCTGCTGTAAGCATGATTAAACATATTTTTGAAAAAAGTCACTGTACACTGATTAAAAATCATAGAATATTTATATAAATTTAAAGAAAAATACCAGCATTAAAAGTAGTAAAGGCTTGACATATAAACCCACAAAATAGGAATGTCTGGGGAAAGAAAGTATCCATCAAAAGAAAGTCTAGACAAAAGGTGATCTTATTCTGTTCTTAACAAGCCCCATTGTACAGCTGCATTGAAACACATAAAGCCAGTTATGATCTTTTAACTTGGTGTGGGACTATGCTTGCAATAACATTTTTAATTCATAAAAAGATTCTGGGTTTAAAATATATTCCTAGAGATTAATATACCATAAAATGCTATGTTCTGTGAAAACTTCTCCGTTAACAGAAGTCTTGTATACATCTGAGCTGTTATTCTGAATGACATTAAGGTCAACAGAACTTATGGATGCAGGCAGCACGCTCTACAGCAATGCAATTTTTTTTTTTTTTTTTTTTTTTTTTTT
>NW_017729022.1:17194041-17210975 GCF_001723915.1 Gavialis gangeticus
TTTTTTTTTTTTTTTTTTACACGGGCTAAAATTCCAAGGTGAAACAGTGAATTAAACTAATCCCATAAAAAAATCATTCCATGAGCAGGACTTTACAGTAAGCTCAGGCCTCACTCTTGAAAATGTTTAGATTCAGATACAAATTCTGCAACTCATAACATTAGCCAGCATTTAGTATTTGTGAAAAAACTGGCCACATACCAACTGTTGTTAAATGGATACTCCACATGGCCCATGCCATTATCAGGAAGTATCACAAGAGCAGCAGGAAGAATAAGAGCAAGGTCAAACTGATAATGGACTATTATCCTGGAGCAGATCAAATGGGCCAAAATGGTAGTACCATGCATGGAAGAAGGTATTACTTACCACACCTTTCCAGACAAACAAGACATACTTTTAAGAAGGTGCTATCAGTGTCAACCTGAACTTGTATGCATCAAAAGGAAAAAAAAGTTTTTTTTCCTGAACAGACTCATCACCAATGTTAATTGACATTTACATTTTTAAAAAAATGTATGCTGAAGTAAATTTTCTCCTGCAAAGGAGATTTCATGAGAGAGCTAGTTACCTAGCCTCAGCCCAGATGTGCCCTTTTACAATTGTCAGGCTCTAGATTGTGCCAATTACATAGCACAATAAATGGACCCCATGGGAAGGGAAGAGGTACTTTCCCCACTTCCTTTTCTATCTTTTCCACTTCCCTTACTGTAGCAGAGCACTAGGGTGCCTGCTACTGGCATTAGTAATATGGGCCGAGCGGCCAATCACCGGGGCAGCTGATTGTGTCAGCTGACTGCCAGGGGCAGGGCCTGGCCTATATAAACAGCCAGGCCAAAGCCTAGTTGGTAGTTACTATCTAGCAGCCCAAGGAATAAGAGCTTGGCTGCTGAGCAGAGTGGAGCAGCCTGACCACTCAAAGGGCTACAATATGGCAAGGGTAGAGAGAACCCTGATTGAGTGACTTTGCAGGAGAGCCAGGTAGGCATAGATTCTGTGTGATAGCCGGTAGGCTGATTTTGTGTTGCAGCTGGTAGGCTCAGGGCTTTATGTTTATCATTGGGTGTGATGTTACACCAGAGGACCGCGTGAGGCTGTAGGGGTGTGAGGAGGCCTCACGGGAGCTCCCCAGTAGCTCAGGGGTTCCTGGTGCCCCATAGGGGCACAGCAAGTGGTGCTAGCGAGGGCACAGTGATTGGTGCCACAGCTGGTGCGGCAGGAGAGCGCCGGAGAGGCGCGGTGTGTGGGGGTTGAGACCCCATCCCATGAGGGCGGTATTTTGCCCAGTAGGGTGAAGGACCCTGAGAAGGGTCAAGGGGCCAGGCACAGCTACAGGCCACCTGAGCGCGGGGAGCGCGGGACAGGCCCCAGAGAGGGCTCGTAGCGTGGGGAGCGCGAGGCCTAAACCTGAAGGGGGAAAGTCTCTTAGGAAGCCCGAGATGGGGCGAACCTAGGGGGAAGCCCCGTAAAGGGGAGAGGGCCAGTGTAAGAGCCCAGAGTAGGGTGAGAGCGCCGGTAGAGGCCCGAGGTAGGGCGAGTACACAATTCAGAGCCCGAAGAGGGTGATTTACACGAGCAGAAGCCCCAAGAAAGGGCGAGGCAGGGCGCGCAGGACAGAGCCTGGAGAGGGCAGGGCGCGTGGGACAGAGCCCCAGCGGGGGTGCGTGTATTGAAGGGCCTGGGAGGGGGCCACCACACTGACATAAGAATGTCCGGGACAACTGTGAGGCTTAGGGCGTACTACAGGGCAGGCAGGAGGCACGCATGGTCCATAAGGCTGGGGTGCACCATATCACTCACTGGTGAACAGGGGCCAGTACAAATATAGCACCATGCACAAGGGGGTCGGAAGGCAGCCTCCCCCTGATAATTGTAAGATCAAAGACGTGGCGGGCGAGATGGAGGGTGCGTTTAGGGCCCAGACTTGGTATAGTAGGGGCACTAGGGGGATCACGACCGCCCCTGCGCCCCACCCCATGACACTTGCCTAACAAGTTCTCTTTATATTTTGAAAGAGGAGTGCTAAAGTTGCAAGACCTGAAAGTAAGGCAGATGAAGGGAAAAATCACAAGAGGGTAATTTTTCTGTTCAGAATTTGCGGCCAGATTACGGCAGCCTAGTGCAATCTAAGTGATGCAGAGAGGCCATGATGCATTAGTGCAGTGGTTCTCAACATTTTTAGATCCAAAGCACCCCTTGAGGCACCCCTCCATGACTTTTGTGAATTGAGCAGCATCCCATTTCAAATGCTAATTTATGAAGCCTTTTAGTTTCCAGTTCCATAATTTAGGAAGCATATTGAAAAGCGTGCAGATTGTAACAGTCCTTGTAATGATTAGACCATGATGCAGTCCCAAATCATTCAGTTCTCATGGAATCATAATCCTTTCCTCTCCCTTCTGAGAATTTGCTCCTTATCCAGGAATTATAACTCAGTGTAGTCGTTATTCTCAGTTCCCAACAGTTGGTTCAAAATGCACATTATTCTTTGTGTGCAAATGCCTTTTAAATTATTTGCACAGCCTATAAGATATATGTATGGGGTACCTTTTCAGTACCTACAGAGTCATTTGTTGTTGGTGTGTTTTTTTTGTGCTAAACCATGTTGTTCAATGAGGAAAAAATAGTTGGAAAAAAATTGCTACTGACCCTCCTTGTTTTAGCAGTCTTCAAAGAAAATAAAATATCATCTTATAGCAGCAGAGACTCACCCTGTGGAAAAAAAAATCCATAAAAGATCTAATCAACTGCATGTCAAATGCAACTTCCTTACATTCAGGATCATGGCTGCATATAGTTGTCACAACCCTGGAATGTCAGCGGTAAAAAGAAAAATTGCTATCACTCAGGTGCCTGTAAAGCAAGACCCAAACCTACAAGCCAGTGGTGAACAGAACTCCTAGTTAAGGCAAGAAGAACTTGCTGTGTAATCCAGGCTTATAGTATTGGATTCTAAACTGTAGTATCAAACTGTTCTGCATCTGGGATCTAAATCTTACTTAGTAGGGTTCTGTTCCCTAAATTCAATATGGACAATCATCTAAGCCTTAGAGTATATGTCTATTTATAAATAAATTACTTGCACTAAATTATTTGAAGTCCTGGATATATTTCACTTTGATTTTCTTTTGGTTTGTCTAAATAATTCATTATGCCTTTCCTCATTACAGTTTTCTCATACAAGTCATTTTATTTCTTCTCAAGCTGTTTGATACAAACACAATATATTTCACTTCTTTTCTAATTTAATTCCCCCAGCACCGTAGTCTTTCTTAGTCATTTCTTATGTTCATTCTTTCACAGCCTGAACTACTTTGCCTGAGCATGTTTTCTATCATTGTTGGGGATTTTTTGGGGTTTGTTTTGTTTTTCTGCCTTAAAGTATTAGATCATAGACTGCACCAACTTGAAACAGCTTGGGCTCCAGTTCAGAAGAGAATGATGGGTCACATCAAAGCATAGCAGGCAAATGGTAAAGAAAATATTTTCTCACAAATGTATATAATCTTTATAACCAATCTCAGAGGCATAAACTTGCTAATAACTCAAAATCGTCCTCATAAATAAATTAATACCCTAAATATACTGTAAATTAAGGTTGTTTCAAGTATTTTGTTGCACCAACAAACTATTGATGTCAGGACCTGCAGGAAGTGGCATTACCTTAACTGAGATTTATAGCTGATGATGGATATTGTGTTACAATGGCACCCAGCTGCCTTGCTAAGTGGAAAGAGCTCTGTCAGTGTTTACTAGGGATTTATCACAGAGATGCAAGGTTTTAGGAGGGAGAAATGCACCATCTGGTGAATAAGATCTTTTATCTAAAAAGAAAAATGCCCTCTGAAGCTCATGAACCCACCCATAACATTGAATTTGAAAAAAATACCTCCATAAAATAACGTTCTTATTTTGTTCCAAGCTCACCAAGCTTTCCTTTCTCCATAACTGATCTCACTCAGCTAAAATAATGGACAGTTACCTTCCAGTTTTATTCTGTCCCATACCAGCTGAGCAAAGACCAATTAAAAAATGTAAAGCTATTCTAGGCAATAGCGAGAATCTTTCATTATTATGTATTTGTATTACGCTAGTGCCTAAAGGCCTTTTCACATAGTAAGGGGTGAAAGTACCCTGAGTGTCCATTATTGAATAAGCAAAGAATATTCATATATGCTTCCTCTCAGAAGAGGGCTCTGGATCCAAAGTGGTGGTGATAAAGCTGCTGCAACCTAACCTCCAGAGATGGCATGTAAATTTGGACACATTTCAGTGCTCGGTATGACTTGTTTAAGCAGTCTTTCAAGGCAGTATGCTAGTTATTGAATTCCCCTTCTGGGGCTGTCTATGAGAGCTGTATATATGAGAACTCTCTCTCTGAGCTGTATGGGAAATCTAGGCCTTTAAATTTAGGGCCAAATCTAAACAAGAGCTTTAGCGTATATAAGTAAGGCCCCATAACACCTACTGCCATATTTATACAAATACGAGACAAGGTTTTTTCCCTCAGATGACATGGGGGAAAAAGCCCCTTGTTTTATAATCACATATAAGGAAATCTCACTAAATTCATTGCCTTTCGCTGAACTGCTGCCAAAAGCAGCACGTGCTCACTAATGGAAACCAACTAGGAGGTTGATTAAATGTGGCCAACACTGAACATGATTATAAAACACCTGGCCCACTTGGGCAAACATGCCGATGGAAACCTATGTCAAGAAGAGGTTAGCATAGCACATTGTATAAGACATATGATAGTGCCCATTACATGCCAACTCTTTTTCAAGTCATGGTGAGCCATGAAACTACATACAGTTCATCCAGAATCCATTGGTTACCTCTACTCTCAGCCTGGCACATATGATTAGTCTAGTGTTACCATATTTTTAATATCAAAAAAGAGGACACATGTTAGGGGGAAGTGGGGGTGGGGCAGTGATATGCCTGTGCTATGCCTCTGTCCCTCACTCCTAAGCCCCTGCCTCCCCAGCCCTGCCAGCCCCCCCACCACTCCCAACCTAGAGACCCCCCTAGCCCTGCTGGTGCCTTTCACTCCTGACCCACAACCCCCTGCCCCGCCAATGACCCACACTCTGGACCCACAGCACCTTGCTCCCCCCAGCTCTGTCAGTGCTCCTCACTCCTGAACCACAGCCCTCTGCCCCATCCCTGCTGCCCAAGCAGCTCCCATGTGCATGCTAGCACACACACACGGAGTGTGTCTTTACCTGGGAAGTTGCTGGGGGTCACACACAGACCTCATGGTCCCCAGCTTTGCCCACTGCTCTCAGCCTCAAGCAGCCAGCCCAGGAAAACAGAGGCAGAGCAAAAACCTGGACATTTGCTCACATTTCAAACACCTGCCTGGACACAAGGACAGGGGGGCAAAAAAGAGGACATCTGGGAAAACCCAGCTGTATGGTAACCCTATTAGTGTGGCCCCACCCTCCATGAAGTGAAGCCAGACCAGATTGCTCTGTGTCTCGTCGCCATATAAATTCTTGGACCTTCCCAGGACTTCCAACAAAAACACCCAGTTTCAGCCATGAATGGGGGCTAATTAGCAAATGGATCCTCTGTGGGGGGTATCTGGAGTGGTCGCATATTCTGAGCAGTCCCGAGATGTGGGGTTACCATGGCTTGAAATGCTGTTGATTCTGATGGGGCCTAGTCCAATGAAGTATGTGGTAAATCATGAGCCTTTGTCTTTGGACTAATATGCATAGTTTGTATTGCGTATAAGTAGCTAAATGTACTGCTCAAAAGTGCTAAAACCTGCAGCAGTTTAAAAAAAAAAAAGTAACATGCATCAATTCTGGATAAATTAAGTGCATATGTAAGCTGCTACAGCCATGTTTAATTTCAAGGTTAATATTTTCAAATTTACTCCACTCTTTCATGTGTTCAGGGAAGGACTGCAGGGGAAAAAGTTGGGGGGAAGCAGAGAATAAAGGGCAACCTGACCCCCAAGGTTTATTTTCCCTGCAGTAGCAGTGGGAAGGAGACAAATTCAAGGTGAATCTCCAATAATTAGATTCTGTACCTAGAGAATTATAAGAAATTTACACATTTTCTACATATAAAATGTAATTACTGGGGAGTCATCTTATAATCAGGGTAGTCTTCTATTTGAGTAAATGTGGTATTTAGGTGCCTGGCCCCCAGATGCTCCTGAGAATCTAAGTCCCAGAATGACTTAGCTAATACAGTTCCCCTCAGTTGCAGAGATCGAAGTAGCTGAGCCCTCCAAGGTAGCAGGTTGTTTTAAGTCAAAGAAATGTGAAACTTCTTTTTCTTCCTCTAACCTGTGTCACCTTCAAATTATCTCTGTGATAAAGTTGTCAGGAGAGAGACACCAGAGGAACTACAAGCCTGAAAATTCAAACCACTTTGCACTGCCTTCATGGCAGGGAAAGATCTGTTCCTGGGAAATTGATGGGCTAATTTCTTTAACTGTTTTTAGTGTTTCTATTGGAATTATTTCTTTTTAACTTGCAGCAGATGTGTCTTTAAAAAGTATTTTAAGAGAATGCCTATAAAATGACAAAGTCAAAAATAAGAATTTTGTGGACATTTCTAAGGAGCTGTGTTCTTCTGGATACCAGTTGCTGTTAAGTTATGCTGTGTCACTGTGCTGAATCATCCAACATATTACTGTGCCAAAATGATGCAAAGCATCAGCCATTTGAAAGGAAAATGTTGTTTGTATGTTTGTATGCCAACTGCCTACACACTTAGCCAATATAGAAACCATACACGCTCAGTGATTACAGGAAGTGATCCGCAGGAACAGTCAATTACACACTACTGTACAGAATGAACAGTTGGCAATCTGAAGGCACAATATTAAAAAAGTTATTACCCTAATCTCGTTTTGAAAATGGACCATAATACAGAGTCAAACAGATATGCTGAAACATGTTCAGATGAATTTAATTAGAGTGTTTAGTGCCTAGAGTTTCAAATTCAAGAGGAAACCTAGAAGTTCAGTCATAATTTAGGGCTGTAAGGGCTGGTAACACTTTGAAATAGAACATTTAACTCTGTTCACAACATCTACCTTGTAGCTCATTAATTCTGCCTGTGAATGGCAGAAATCACTGTCACTTCTAAGAGCGATGAAAAACACTCACCGGTGTAACTGACAATAAGGAATGCAGTGTTTCTTCAGATAACACCTTTTATAGAAGCATTGAATAACCAAGCTCATATTCCTTTCTTTGAAGTCAGTAGGAGCTTGCCTGACTATGGACTGAATAAAAAAACCCCATGCCTTGATTCTCTTGCCCTAAATCACATTGTGCGGTGCATTACTTTGAGAGTAATTTGATTTACATCAAAAAGTCACCCTGAAATTTAATTTTAAAATGTTTGCAACTGCATCCATCATTGCAACAGCATCAGAGGGCTCAGTCTTGTGCCCTCTAAAAATCTAACATCCCATTGACTTTAAGAATGACGGATCAGGTCCATAACAAACCTAAGCTTTCTGTAAACCAAGCTAAAAAAACTCATGCCAGAGATCTTCTTTGCACATGGCTACTCTAGAAATTTGCCTCGGTCACTTTTCAGTGAGAAAAATAGCACAGAAGATATATAGCACCTGACATAAAGTGTAACCTTCTAAAAATAGATAGCTGGTAAGATTACAAAATGGCAAAAATTAAATGTTGGCATTTTGCCAACTGTTTTAGGCTTGTGTAAGTTCAGGTTTTGATAATAGACATAGTGCCATCAAGTACAAATACTCTGCGTGCTCCATTTAGTATTGGTATCTCTGGATATGCTACCAAGAGGATGAAATCATAGTAGTAGGTTGAAATGAAAGGCCTGCAAGTGCTTCATTGCAGCATAGAGTACATTAGAATCTGGATACTTCACCGATTAGGGTCTATTATGGTTAGGTTCTATATGCCTTTGCAAAGACGGGGGTTTGGGAAGCAACTGAAGCATACAGGGCCACACAAAATGGCAGGATGACCAAGGTGCTCCAGCTGTTTGCTGCAGCTTTTATCTCAGAGGGTGCTACTTTTCTAATCAGTTGCACAGGATTAGTGAGCAGCTCTCTGCTTGAGTAGAGAAAGTAGCCCCTTTGAAGCAAAAGTTGCAGCGAACAGCTGAGTTGCTCATGCTTGATTTGGCAACTCACTGTTGCCAAAGCAGATTGCAAATGATCTGGACATGAACAATCTGGAGTGTATGGTACAAGGGGCTAAGGGCTTTGGCACAGGTTACCTGTATAACATCAAAAATCTGTGGAATGTTGCAATAACATAAAATTATGGTGGTGTTAGAGCAGTCTCGGGTGAAGGCTTCATGTCATTTCAGATCTGCATGGCTGTGACTTGCTACTAGAGGGCTGGTGAGTAAGGGAGTGGACAGGAACAGGAATCTATTCCTCCCCTGTGGTAGGAGGATGGGGACGGATGGTGTGTAGCTGGAAGGCAAAGAAACCAGCATGGAGTCTTCCCTCCATCCACATGCAGCAGGAGCCCAGTCTGAGTGAAGGATGGGATGGGAGAACTCTTGAAAAATTGTTTGCAGGGTGGGGGAGGGGGGAGGCAATAAGAGGGAAAGAAATAAGCAGCAGGGTTAAGGGGTGCAGTGGAGGAGGAAATGTCTTGGTTTGGGTAGTGAGTGTTGGGGAAAGCATTTTTTCCCCAGCTCCAGGGTACTCCAGCTATTAAGCCTCTCAGTGGGGAGTGGCCACATCTATTTCAGTCTAAGCACGAAGCCCTAAGGAGGCTGCTACTCTGGGGCTTTATGTTCTGGCCAGCCCTGGCCACTCCATGCAGACACCAGAGTGGCCAGGGCTGAGCAAAGAATAGATGCCCAGAAAAGCAGCCTCAGGCTGAAATTGAGCTTTCTACAGCCAGACCATGTGGCTAGGGGAGCCCCAAGCTGATTTGTCTGCCATGGTCTCTGCAATTAAGCTGACAGAAGTTGCTCTGAGCAAAGTGGGGCAAGTGGAGAACCATTACAGTTTTGAAGGGTAGGCAGGGGTAGAATGTCTGGGAGCTGTGCATCCTGGGATACTGGAAGATGAAAAGTAAAACATTTTACCTCCCTTAACCATTCAGACAATACCCTAGAATGGCATGGGTAAAATGTTTCCAACATAAACCTCCTTTTGAGTGGCTTAGCTTTAAAATATTTAGAGGATACTTATGGAGATTTAACACCCATTAAATAAGGACAATCTCATTTTAAATGCCTTTATGCCAGTTTTAAGGTAACCTGTGCCAAGGCCCTTAGTCACTGAGGAACATAGCACAGGCTTTTCCACTCAAGCCAGAGTCAGGGTGACTCTTAGCCTAAATGGGTGTCTATAGCTATGCTCATTCATGTTATAATTAGAACACATCAGAGAAGACTCAATTAATCCAGTCTTCTCTAAGTATTAATTAGAACACTCTAGCATCACCTCACAATATTTTCAAAATGGCCGTGGGGGGTGTTTATCTAAACCTCACCAAATGAATTTTAGATAAAGTATCCCACAGCCATTTAAAATGTGCAGGGGCTTAATATATGTAACGATGAGCCATTTTAATGAGAGCAACTGTTCAGGAACCACTCCAATTAACACCCCCCCACACACACACCTCCAAGCACGTGTATAGGCAGCCAATAAGAACAGCTTTAGGACTTCTAATTCATCCTCATTTGTTAAGGCCTCTAGGTATGCTTCATCCATACACATTGTCAGAGAAGTAACTTGGAATGTTCACGTGCTGGGCTGCAGGGAATGCTGCAGTTGTGGTGGTGGCGTGGGCTAGTGCCACCTTGGAGCAAGCTCCCTAAACAGGGGTTGCAGAAGCAGCTGCCTAGGGCCTGCCATTCTGGTGCCCCCTATGAATCAACACCCAGGGCTGATGCCTCACTCGCCCCCCACCCCAAATTTACACTACTGCATATTGCAACAACTCAGTGCTTCCTAGCCATATTTCTTAAGCTCCCATGTTAGATGGGCTGCAGGTTGGGGTTTAAAGACCTGTTGAGTGCACAATGAATGAGACAGATTTTTATATTACATAGGCCTAGGGCTGATCTCAGACTTGCTAGTATTTTGATTCATCCCAGGAAAACAAACCTTTCTCAATGAACCACAAAGAGCTTAATCCCAGGGCCCCTATTAATGGTAAGGGGCCAATGAGAGCCTGAAAAATACTCTGACATTAGGTCATTGAAGAGTAATGACAAATAAACTACTAATTATGAAAGATGAAAAGTCTAAGATAGCATCAATTCCACATTGTGCAAATTGTGGGCTTTGTCTTTTTAAACCTCACAAATGCCCCTCGGACAAAAAGATCCTATGAGGGATTTGTCCTTTGGGGTTAGCATATGATAACTTTAATTTTACTTGCCATCACGTTCACATAGGCACCTTTGAAGATCTACTGTAACACAGTCAGTCCCTAATTATTTATTTAGAAGCATAGGGACCTCCTACAAAGAAATCCATTGAGTGTCACGGTCAGATAAACAACCCCACACAAGCCATTTACGATATATTACTAAAGTTCAAATTCTATTTTCAAGGGTATCTATTGATACAACATAAAAAAAGAAACTAGCTTTGATTTTTTCCCCCCTTTGAAAGAGACTAAATAAATAAATAACACCTTTTGCTTGGACGCTTTTTTGTCATTTCCTCTTTCTTCTACACATGCCACAAATATGAAATGAATTAAGAAAGGGGGGGGAGAAGGAAAAATGAAAACAAAAAAGACATGGGTTTTTTTGCCTCATATCAAGATTCCTCATGGTAAGTTTTTATTTTGCTTTACATTACATAATAAAACATTCTTTTAAAGATCTCCTTTTAAAAAGTCCCATCAAAAGCAATCATTTTCTCTGACAACAATAACACTCTAAAATCCATAGTGTAAAATAAAAGTATATATATATCTCAACCCCTGTCAGCAGAATAAACCCCATAGGCCACATGATGAACAGGTTATGAAAACATTTTACACTCACACTCATGCCTTTATATGATATTAGATATAGAATGGAATCTGAAGTGATTTGTTTGGTGTCCTTTTCTTATAACTACTGTCAGTCACTGATAAAGTGAATAAAAATCAGACGATGGTGACAACATGAACTTACCTACAGATATGTATTCTAAATTAACTTTTTAAAAGTTTTTCTTCTGTTTTGCCTTTCCCCTGCTTCCTTTTCTGAGTTTATTTGCCTGTGTGGAATAGATTATATCCTTGGTAAAGGCACACATAAGCAGGAATGAAAAGATGGTTGTGTGTGCCTACCTGCAGTCAGCTGTTATTAGATCATTTAATAAATAAATACAAAGATTATATTAAAATAATATTTAGGGAGTGCCTTAAACTGTCAAAAGCAGGGGGACATGCAGAAATAAAAAATTATGCTCATTCCTTCACTTACCTAATTATACTTAGGAAACAAATCTCAGAATAATAAATGACTGGTTAATGTTATATCAAAGGTTTAGGTGGGCCAGTTCTCAGTGGCATGTCAGAATTAACTCAGAATGTCCTTCCGTGTGTCCATACAGGTCAGATTTTTCTGGTACATTCGGACTACAAGATGATATATGTAAGGGTCCCCCATGACATGTTCATACATATGAAGACAGGGATATAGGTTGTTCCCGTGTTGGTCTAAGGACATAGGCAGACAAGGTTCTTTGTCTTTTACGCAAGAACCTTGTATACATATGAAGTGGTATTTATGGATGCAAGTACATCTTTGTACACAGAAAATGAATAAATGCCTATGCAGGTATCCATTTTTAAATGTAGTTATGTCTTTTGCCTGCACAATTATTTATTGTATTGTCACATGGATGTGGAACAAATACAACTTAGGTATTTGTTTTACTTATATTGGAAAGATGTTCTGTTTTTTTGAGGGGGGGCTGGTTTTTTTAATGAGTCTAAATATCAATCTTCCTCACATAAAAAGTGAAGTGTGTCCTTTGCACTTTGTGACACAAGCAAAAACTTTCTAAAGTAGGCACAATTTTCATCTTTCATCTTTATCTCATTCAGTGAAAGCTGTCACTGAATGAGAGAAAGATGCTGAGAAAATAAATGCTTGGGATTGTGTACTTAAAGGCTTCAGAAATGGATGCATACCAGGAGGCAAAAGTAGTATTTCAAATACTAACTTTGGTATTCCTCGTTCATCAACAGTGGTAGTAGGACTTGGGTCAGGTGAGCATGACACTAGGACACCAACTTAAAGAGAAGACACCAAAACGGTAGTCCCCCAAGTAAGCATTTCCCTCAGCAGCAGTGGACCCGCGTTGCGCAGAAGTAGCTGGGTATGGGACACGTAGCAGCGGCAGGCAGGCATGGGCAGGCAACAAGAGCAGCAACTGCAGCAGTAGTGTAATCAAGGGGAAGAGTACTGGGGGCAGCAGCCCAAGGCACTGCTTTTAGGTGGGGGTTATATGCTACTGTCGCAGTGGCATCTCAGAGCTTTCTGCTATGCCTCTGAGCAGCAGCTAGGGTCTTTTGATTGCCAACAAAATTAGACACCTTTAATATTAGATGGTTATATATATATATATAAAACATTTAAAGTATTTAGGTAAGACTGAGCACAACCCACACCCAGGGTGCAGGGAGTTTTGTCTAGGGTTTCAGGCCTGTTAACTATGCCTCTGAGCAACAGCTTGTTTTTTTGGTTTTTTGTTTTTAGGGTTTTTTTAAATATGAAATTTTCTTGCTTTGGGAAAACTATGGACCAGCAGAAACCCATTATGAGATCCCCAAAAGGCTTAAGAAATGAGCAAGGCTCCATCTTTGTTTAGGATGGTAAAGCCCATGATTCCCACATTATCTTGGGCCAGCTGTATTGTCTGGCATGGCACCAGGAGACAGAACAGGATCAGTGCCCCTTCTCTGCCCCATGTCCTCAGGGGACACCTGGAGAAGACTTTACAATTGACAGTTTTAGTACTGGGAATAGTTATTTCATGTTAAGTCAACGTACAGATGTGTAGAAATGCTTGACTAGTGACGGAAACTGACCTATCCTCTAGCCTCCTGGTAATACACTAATTTGTTACCACTTGATATTTTTTTCTTTGGGAAAACAAAGAAGAAAAGATGTGATACAGTTTGGACCCTGACACTTTCTGAAGACTTACCAAAGTTATATCTGATCAAGTGAGCTGACATCTTATGACATGTTGACACAAACATCCAACACAGCATATTTAATGCAGAATTTAGAAGCTGGTCACATCTTTGGTACATGTCTCTTTCTTAAAATGTCCATGCAAAAAGTGTACAAGTGTTTCTCCACACCTTTCCTTGAAAGTAATCCTGACAGACAGCCCTCCATCAACAGAACTCCAAATCAACATCACTGACTTGAGCTGCTATGAAATACAACTGGATTGTAATCATGCAGACTGAAGCAGTGTTTAAGAATTGCTTAGTCTCACTTGTAGGTGTTAAATAGACACTTCACAGATATTCAGGACTCCAGAACTCCAAACTTTCCTTTCAGTGCCAGTTATTCTGCACATTTTTTACATTCCACATTTTTTCTCTTTGGTTTTAAAAGCAAGTTCAGATTATTACAACATTTTTCAGGACTGCCAAAAAACTGTTCATCAGCTTACAGTTTCACTATCTAGAATGTGAAGGGTCATCCACATGAGAAATCAAAATGATATATTATTAATAGCAAGTACCTGGCTTTTCATTTGCTAATAAAGCCAGAGCTAACATTTCCAACCATCACAAAATATTTATATCCTCAGATCAAATATAAGCACCTGTCAATGAAAGTTGGTATCATTTGTCATCAATATCAGCTATCACCACAATTGTCAGACAAGCTTGGAGTAATTAAAAAGCATAATGCATTATTTTGAAGACCATTCTATCACTGTGCTGCATAACTCTCAGCACCATTTAAGACAGCTGGTAAATGAGCCTAGGATATTTCCACAAGTAGTAAAAGAAACCTGAAATATACCCAGCAAAATGAAAGATTTCAAAGCATTATCATCTGAAATGCTACCCTAGGCAATGATTTTTAGGAGCTATGGGCTCTTCAGAATTTTTTTATGGAGAGACCTAGAAGTGAAAAAAAAAATCTATAAATGTTTTTGATCCTGTTTTCTCAGTTTGTTAAAATAACTTTCTAAGAAGAATAGCAATGTGCAAACCACAAAGGGTACAGAGGTTTTGTTCAGATAGTATATGAAACCAAAAGTTTGGATGCAAAAGCTAAACTGTATCCAAATCCTTTAAAGACAGACTCTGAAAAAAGAAATGGGATGGAAAACATGGGAGAAGAGTTCTCTCTTGAGAGATCTAGCATTTCCTGCTTCTGTTGTAAGAAAAGTCACTCCCTAAGTTATTTGGCATTTCTGTCACTTGACCCAAATGGAATCAAGAAGTGTTCTACACAGAGTTGAAAATAAGTGGGAAATACAAGTGCTCTGAATATTTTAGAACCTCATAAAGGTTTTGGATTCAATTCAAGTTTTGAGTGAAGATATGGATCAGTTCACCTTCCTGCTGAATACAACCATACCATTGTCTATCCAGCTTCATTGATTTTGCCCTCACCACAATAGACTACTTATACAGATCTAAACTTTTGTTTGGCATGGGGTCTTCCTTGGAATTAGTTTTCCTGCTATCTTCAGCACATTAAATATTTGAGATTTAGAATTAATTTTCCCATAAATGATTTACCTTGCACTTTTTTTCTGAGTTCAATATTCTTTTATTATTTCCTGGCCATATTGCTCACCTATCCAAAGTGCACAGTATTAGATCAGGAATGTCAAAAAATGAAGGAGCACAGAGAAAGTGGGAAGGAATGGAGAAAGCAATGGAGTGATTTCTTAGTTGGTCTGATAAAAGGTATCATTTCTGAACCAAGTGTTCTAGAGACCAATATGGCTACTAAATATATCCATGGAGGAAATGGTTCATTAATATATATAAAGTTGTAAATCTAATTACTACTGTACTTTTAAAAAGCGTGGTCAGAGAAGGAGAATTGTTTAGATTATCCCAAAAAGGTGGGAATTACAACTGGTGGGGGCAGGGGGCGGAGAGGAGATAATAGGAAGGGGGACATTTGAAAAGAGCCCCAGAAATTATTTTTTTTACAATACAGTGCAAGACAGTAAAATTAGCAATATGACCATATAGAACTTGTCTGTCTTAAACTGATATTATTCCATCAAACATTATGTAATCTAGCCTTTGTATATTTCCACCAGGCACCTCTGTGTCACCGATATGTCAAAAACAGGCAAGGAGGAGGAAATTCTGGTTACACATAACATTAAATATTGCATTGATTTGCATTGATTGTAAACGTCTGTTCATGGCCTTTATGCAGAGTTGGTCTTCCAAAATAAATTGTCTCTTTTATTTTAGGAGCAGTCAAAATCTTTAGCAGTGAAGATTAAATAAAGGGTTTGCTACCATGTCAGAGGCAGTGCCAAGTTCTGCTGGTTAGGAGCAGACCAGAAATAAAAATATATCAAAAAGTCACAGTCTAGTTCTATGCACAGAGAGTGCATTGAATTAAAAGATGACTTCCATCTGTAATATCCTGCTTTTCTCAACTTAGCAGTGCCTATCAATATGTTAACACCCACCTTATTGTATTTCATTTCAATGTACATTTTGGCAATGTACGTAGAAAAGTTGAGTGCAATGATAATGCAAGGTGCTTTGGAATACAGATGCTGTTTAAAAATCTAAATGTAACCATATAGATGTCCCAGGGATGAAAGAGTAAAGAGAACTGGATAGGGGGAGGGGGAAGGCAGGAGGCAGGTGGAATGAGACAGGTGGAAGACTCATAACTCAAAGGGTTTCTTGTATAAGAAATACAACAGATAGTTTCCACCCACTATTTTGACCTACCTTGCAAAGGGTGCAAGCGTTTGTGGGACCTGGTTTAGGCTTAGGCAGCTTAAAGCAAACCAACCAAACCTATAACAGGAGTGCAGGTATTTGCCACTGCTGGAAGCAGCTCAGGCTGCCTGAAATAAGTAATGGGAGGGCAGGGAGAGAATACTTAAGGAACTAAAAAATAGCCCAGGCAAGATTTGGGGCAAAGGAACAGTACAGCCCTGGGGCTGAGTTGAGTGGCTGGACTTTCCCAGCCCCAGTGTTGTGCTGTGCACATGTGCTGGCATCCATTTTAAATTAGGTTAACCTAGTTTCATAATTCATAGGGTCAGAAGGGACCCGAGAAGATCATCAAGTCCAACCCCCTGCCATGGCAGGAAAGAATGCTGGGGTCAAACAACCCCGGCTAGGTGAATATCTAGCCTCCTCTTAAAGACCCCCAGGGTAGAAGTGAGCACCACTTCCCCTGGAAGTTGGTTCCAGATCCTAGCCACCCTGACCGTGAAGTAGCACCTCCTGATATCTAGCCTGAATCTACTCTCTGTCAATTTATGGCCGTTATTCCTTGCTACTCACAGTAGTTCTCGGGGGAACAGGGATTCTCCCACTGCCTGCTGGTCTCCCTTGGCCAGTTTATAGATGGCCACCAGATCCCCCCTCAGCCTTTGCTTGTAGAGGCTGAACAGGTTCAGATCTCATAGCCTCTCCTCATAGGGGCTGCCCTGCTGCCCCCTGATCATGTGAGTGGCCCTCCTCTGGATCCTCTCGATGCTGTCCACATCCTTCCTGAAGTACAGCACCCAGAACTGGATGCAGTACTCCAACTGCAGCCTGACCAATGTCATATAGAGGGGGAGAATCACCTCCTTGGACCTGCTCGTGATGCATCTATGACAAGGTGCGGTTGGGCTTCCTGACTGCATCCCCACACTGGCGGCCCATGTTCATTTTGGAATCTATATTGACTCCAAGATCCTTTTCTGCCTCTGTGCTGATGAGAAGACAGTTCCCCAGCCTGTAGGTATGCTGCTGGTTCTTTCTCCC
>NW_017729022.1:17211116-17220259 GCF_001723915.1 Gavialis gangeticus
CCAGGTTGGTCTGACAGGACCTGCCTCTAATGAACCCATGTTTGTTGCCACTAAGCATACACTCGCCTGCTTGCCCCTAGCAGACGTGCACCTGGATAATTTTCTCAAAGAGCTCCCCTAGGTTGATCTAAAGTTATTTCATCTCCTGAGGTGAACTAAGACCATCTGCACCGTTTTGGGGCGATTAAAGCCCTATGAATGTCTGCATGCCCAAGCAGTTAGATCAACCTAACCTTGGTTAGGTCAATCTAAATATAATGCTCGTACTTGCTGACAACAACAAAACAACAGAAGTCTCACAGATCATCTTGTACCTACCAAATGCTAACTAAGCAACAACACAGCCTTTAAAATTAGATGATTATAAATAAAAAAATAAAAAACTATAACATTTAAAACTTTTGAGAGAAGATAGAGTACCTTTTTATTAGGCCTGAAAATGTACAATGGGCTATATAAAATGCATGCAGAATTAAATCAAGCAGGTACATTAATCACTGACAATAGAATAAATGGACCCAAGCACCAAACATTTATTTAAATGACCTAAGGCAGCATAGGAATAATGACACAAGTTAAAAAATAGTATGAAAAGTTTTGTTAGGGTTTGTTTGTTCTTTCCCCCTTTTACCAGTAGTACTGGGGTGGAATATAACAGTACTTAATTAGCATTTTAGTTTTTGACTGTGATGGAGAAGTAGGGTAGCGGAGTGGTTATATTTTCAACAGGTTAATTGTAAATCCATTTATTTTAGATGGCTAATCTGTTCCTATTGTGTCAACGTTGGCAGGTCAGATAACTAAAGTGCTCTTGCTCCTCAGCCTTCAGATGACAAGTCGGGAACTGGAAAATAGCCTGGTTTTCCAACATAAAGGAGACAAGCATAAAAGAATTTTTTTACTTCATTATCCTATAGTAAATCATATACTTTCTAATATATACCCTGTGGCCCTTGTTTGATTGGTGCTATTAAATAAGCTTAGGAGAGACTGTGATTTGCACAACACTATAAATCTAAACCAGAAATGGATGAAATGAAGAGCAAAGCACATTTTAATGCACTTAAGCCCCACTATGAGAGCTGTGGGGAGGACAGAAATTTGGTTTCATGAAGGAATTTGACATTTCAACATTTGGCTTCATTCCAAATCGAGTAAAATATGAACATTTAAAAATTCTCTGAAATGAAAAATAAAATCATTTCAGATTGACCAAAACATTTTATACCAGGAAAATTAAAATGTTTGTTTTTAATTTCAACTTTTGTAACATGTTATATGAATTATATTACATAATATAATGGACAAAATAATTGTCTAAATTAAATGAAATATTTCATTCGAAAACTGTTGAAATAGCACATTTTAGCACCAGTGGTACCGTGTCTGCCTGCAAAATGAAATTTCAGCCAATTCAATGTGATTCTGTGAAACAACCTCATAGAATTGCATTTTCAGAAGAAGCAGGACAACAACCTCCTCCTCTAGTGACAAGCTGATTGTAATGCAGAGCCTTATACCTATGTTAGGGGCCATGGTAGAGCTTCACACCCCTAAGAAAGCCAACATGAGGGGTGAAGTCTGAAAGTCCAGTTTCTAAGGCCTTTGTTTTTGCTGCTCTCAATTCTCCCTGCTAGAGGTGTAACTGGACAATTCTGCACCCAGGGCAGCAGGAATGCATAGGGCAGTGGCTGCAGTCAGGCTGTGAGCTGTAGTGCAATGACTATGAGAGCAGCAGCCATTTCATTGCACCCTCCCTACATCGAGGACCAGAAGCGATGTCCCAGTTACCATCCCTTAATGGCACTCCAGGCTGGCAAAAGGATTTTTGCCACCCTATGTAAAAATAAATTGTTCCAGACAGAGCTGATGTCAGGCAGTCTCTTAAATAGCAGTTGTAGTCTGCTCTGCCCTGACATTTCCCCTGAGGAGGGAGGCTGCTGGAGCCTGAAGCCAGACAGCTGGACTCCCCACACCAATAGATACATGCTAATTATTGGGGGTAGGTGCCAAAGTTGGGAGTTGCATAGCCAGAGCTGCTGGCAGTTGCTGTGGACAAAAGCAGTACCCAGAGCCTCCTGGGCTCCTGTAGCCACACCTATGCCTAGGAGTGGGACATGTGGTCTCAGCTACTGAGCCTCAGGAAGCCAAGCATGGCCTCTGCACCACCATGCCCTAGCCCACCATAGCCCTGGCAGCAATAGCAGCCAGGGCATAGCACAATACCCTCTGCCTCAACTCCATGGAGCCACAGCATATAGGGTGCTGAACAGCCAAGCCACAGCACCAGCCCCCAGAGTGATACAGAAGTTCTTGTTCCTTTTCCCACTTTCCCTGTCTGACAACCTACCTGTGCTACAGCTGGTTCTGCCACTGCAACAGTATCATGCTGAACCCAGGCCTGACTGTTCATCCAGAGCTTTCTACCTGCCCAGAGTGCCATTTTTGCCTCCCCCTACAATTTGCCACCCTAAGGAATCATCTATGCTGCCTGTACAGTAATGCTGGTCGTAACTATACTACTGTTGCCTTTTCATTCTTTATTCAGAGATATAAAATGATCAAAGTGACACTGGATATATGAAGCAAAAGAGCAAGAAAGTGGGAGAGAAAAGAGCAAGTCATTCAAAGAATAAAGATAGGGATGCAAGAAAGTAGTGTAAATACAAGAAACACCATCCAAAAAGACTGAGCCATATGTAGGATATTTTATGACATTTATAATAAAGTCATAGATCTCAAAATATATTTTAAGCTCATTCTTCATTTACTTTAAGCTTATTTCTAGTTTGCTTCTTCCGAAAGACTTCCAGTTTCTAGAATGTGCACATTTGGTAAATGAATTCGAGTCTGACAGAATTATTTATTGTGAGCCACGGCTTGAAAGGTTCAAATCAACAGTCAACCTTACAGCCTGCTTTGCAATTAGTTGGTGTTAATATCAATCTTTAGAAACATGTTATAAGGACACTTTTTCTGTTTTTGTCTCATTTGGCAACATAATGATAATAACTATCATTCAGAAAGTTATAATAATAGTAAATAATGTGTGTACTGAAATAACTCATAAAGTCCAAGATTGTCAAAAAAGGAGCCTAGAAATGATATCCTAAATTTATTCTGTTTTTTATTTAAATCTTGACATTTAATCTTGATTTACGACATTTGGATATTGTAACAAGGAGGACCAAGATAGATAAATTGATCAATTGATCATTGTAAGTTCCCTTTAGGAACAACATTCATGCATGACTTACAGGTTTGGGCCTAGAATCATGGAAAAGCTTAGTAGTCAGCTTTAAAAATAAATGCCAGAGATACCTGCTGAAACCAAAAGCTTTAACCGTAAGACACACAGAGACAGTGTTACACTTAGATCAGCACAAATAGCTCTTTAGAACAAGTTTTCCAGCAGTATTGAAAGAACGAAGACCATGAGGGAAGGATTTGGTACTTCATAAGGAGAGTGTAGTAGCTGAAGCCATCTTATCTTACACTCTCCAAGCCCCAAATATCCAGTGCTGGTGGTTCCTTCCCCTCCCCCTTCTCTTTTTGTGCTACAGCTACAGGGTTTTTTTAGTGTATGACTACTAGTAATGTATTTTTACATTGCTAGTAGTCAGAGACACATATTGGAAGACATGACCCTATAGACCCTGGGAATCATATGTAGCAACAGCCTTTGGGGGAGAGAGAAGCAGGGGCAGGCAAGATCCATGGAAGTGATCAGTGGGATCATGGGTGCAGGAGGCATCTGTGGAGGGATTGGGGAGCAAGCAGGGTCCACAGGGGCCTGGTGGTGTCCAGAAGGGTTTGGTGGGATCAAGGTGGCTTGCAGAGTCCATGGGGCAATTGACGGGACCAGGGCTATTTTTAGCCTCCAACTCCCCCTGCCCCAGCAAACCTACACCCCCCATCCCTTCTGCTTCTCCCCACATCTAGACTCACTTTGTAAGCTCCCGACATCAGCAAATGCTGATAAAACTAGCACTGGGAACAGTTTGTGGGGTGGGGAGTATGGGGGAGGGGCTGGCTGGTCCATGGAAGTGGAGGCAAGAGGCCAGAGGGCTTCAAATAGCCCAGGGCTGGGGGGTGGGGGAAGAAAAACAGCTGGACTTTTCCAGCCTTGGTGCTGTGCTAGGAACTACACAGAAGTTCAATTCACTGGTCTAACCTAGATCAATCTGATTTGAGCGCACATCAATACAGGTCTATCTTAGACCAGGTTCTGACTTTTTTAGACTGGTTTGTGTGTGTTGAACTTCTGTACAGTTTACACGTAGGTGGATCTAAGTGCAAGGGCTGCACCTGGGTGAACTAAATAATATTGGGTAGCCATTTTTAACATGATCTAACTCCCTGACCATCCCAAACACTGTACCTAGCCCTAGAATTATAAAATAATTAGAGCAAATTCATCCCACATTCGTGTCAATGCCGTTACATAAGAGATAAATTTGGCCCACTGTATTGAGCATGTGTGTGTGTTTACCTCAAGTAGCCTGCACATATGAATAAAATATTCAGTATGAGACCTTTTTTTTTTCTGTAGCACCAAAGAAAAAAAAATTAGAGAACTTTTATAGCTTTTAGCATGATTTGCATAGATTAAACCTCAAGTGCAAATTTTCTTCACTGAAGCTTCTTTGTCAGGGCAGAGTTCCATGGTAGAGAATTCATTTTACTTGAAAGATTAATAAAACTTTATTTAAAACTAAGAATCTGATTCTGCCAGATTGACTGGTAGGTCTACTGCAACCGAGTAGTTTTCATTCTACCAAAATCAGTTAAGCACTTGAATTAGGTACTACTCCTCACTATGACAAAACTGGGTCATAATGGACCAAACCTAGGACATCACTCTCTAACACACACACACCCTTTTTTCCTCCCCCAAAACCCACACACAACTAACAGGATACAATTAAATTAAGAGACTGCAACAGCAGCTGTCAGGAGTGTCAAGAACCAGAAGAAATGGACAAGCCAATCTTCTTTTGTCCCTCACCTATCATAGGACCAGGACTTTGGCAACATACAATCTCAACAGTCCTTTGAAGAATGTCACCAAACTCTTCAGGAAGTTGATTTTTCTTCCTACTCTGAGTGAGCTTCTTGCAGTGGGGAACTGTCTTATTTGGACTATTATTCTATTCCTCTAAAATCTATGGATGTTTTAACACTGATTTTAATATGAGCATTATTAGGACCTGTGAGTGCACTCCTATCCCCAGTGAAGTCAAAGGCAAAACTTCCACTGAATGTCTACAGAAGGCCTAACACACTTTTGGCTACTGCAAACCAAATTAATTATTTAATGTGTGGGACTTAGGCTTTTATTTCCTTCATTCTATCACTGCTCAGTTTGATCTTTAGGCCTAGGTGTTCTTGGCAAGAATAACCAGATTGGGTCTATTTTACAGGTCTATTTACATTTGGTAAGATATATCTAGATATATCTGCCTCTTTCACCATCATGTTTTAAGATATGAATATTATCTGAATATAAGTTATAGAATTACTACAGTGTATGAAATAATTTTTTTGAATGTGCTTATTAGACATTAGCTTAAAACTGTTTCATTTTATCCAGGTATAACCACAGATTTCATATTACTTTAGGAAGAATGGCTCACTGGTTTGGGTGCAAGTTGGGAAGACCTAGTCCCTTTGTCCTACAGGTTATATCTGTGACCCTCAGAAAGCTACTTAAATCACTCTGGCTCAGTATGGGCATTCAAGAAGCCTGAGGCAGAAGCACGCTAACATTTGAGCTTTACTCTAAACACCTATAGTTAGAAACAGAACAAAAGTTAGCCCTTCAGTAGAGTGGGGCTCACAGCCTGCATAGGCTGAGCTCAGCAGGTAGAGAGGGTTCTTGCATACCTCCCAGCATGCCCTTCAGGGTCCCCAGGTTGCTGGAGACTCCTGCGCAGAGCCAAATGGCCAAGCCACCCCTGACTGGCTGGGAGAGACATCACAGCCATCCACCTGGACCTGCTGTAGCAGCGGCTTATCACAACACATGTGCCCTCATGACCACAAGCCACCAGCTGGCTGTCTTGCATATAGCCACCCAGCATACCATGCTCCCACAGCATGCATGTGTGTGTGTGAGTGCATGCATGCATGCGCGTGTTCTGGATGCCTGTATTCCCCCTCTCCCAATGCTGGTGGCCCCAGACCCATATGTCTACAGGCTGTCTGGATCTCCAAAGCCCTGACTCATTAGCTCCTCACCTGCATGGACCAGGAGTCCTCCCTAGATGGGTAGGGCTGGAGAGTTTTGAGTGCCCCCTCCCTGGCACCAGGCCACAGGTCTCCAGCCCTGGGCTCCTCTGGCCCTGCATCACTAGCAGCACTGCCCGCAACCCAGGCTGCCCAGGCACCATGCCCCTTTCCCTCTCCCACCCCAACAACTCCCCCCCCACACAAGGGCACACACTGAGGTGCAAGGAAATGTGGACCAAGGAAAAGACTTGTCTTGTTTTAATCACATGTTGAAGCTTCCAAACTTTTAGTGCATTTATTAAAGACAAACTGTGGAACATTGCCCACTCTGGAACTTGGGACTGTTTTCTCAGTTAACATTGAGAGAGTGGGGAGAGACCCTGGCTGCACCAAGCAGTTATGCCATTGAGGGGGGAGGGGGTGGGGGCTCAACTTTACAAACACAAAATGTTGTGGGGCAGGGGGAATGCCTCATGCAAAATTGATGCCCCTCAGTTTAATTAAATGGTGCATCTGCCAAATTTCTTATGTGCATAATAAAGAAATACCGTGAAATGTTAGCTACTCCAGAACTTGGATCCAAGGCCAGGGCGATGACTATCCTCACAGAAGCTGCACTGCTCCCCTGCAGTGGGACCCAGGCCTGGAGTGGTGCAAGTCCCTCCTTACCATCCCCCCATGCTGAGTGCTCCTGTGCCCTGGCCTGGAACCTCTTGGGGGGCCTGCACCTACATTGGCAATAGCCCCGGAAGGTGGATGGTATTCCTGCCAGCCCTGGCTTTGGGTCTCAGCGAGCCTGATCCATCTCCCCTCTCCCACTGCTACTCCCAAGAGCTGGCCCTGCCAAATGTCTTCCTGGCTCCTTAAGCCGCAGGTCAGTCCATGCACCACATCTCCTGTTCTGGGGCCCCTTCTCAGCATCTCCAAGTCAAGGAATAGTGTGGAGCATTCCTGTTCAGCCACCATCCAGAGCTAGCCTCTGTGGGACCCCCAGTCATGTCACCCCAGTGAAGAGTCTCTGCAGCAAGGCTTGCTATGCTATGGGGGGCTGGGCATCAGCCTTTCCCAACACTCCAGTCTGAGGGCTCTGATCTCTCCATAGGAGGCAGTGCTGATACCACTCAAGGATTTCATAGTTTCATAGTTGGTAGGGTCAGAAGGGATCTAAGCAGATCATCTAGTTCGACCCCCTGCCATAGATAGGAAAGGATGCTGAGGTCAAATGACCCCAGCTAGGTGTCTGTCTAGCCTCCTTTTGAAGACCTCCAGGGTAGGGACAAGCACCACCTCCCTTGGAAGTTGGTTCCAGCTCCTAGACACCCTGACAGTGAAGTAGTGTCATAACTAGATCCGAAGCGATTTTTTACCCTGTGCATAAACTCCTTATCCTGGTGCTCTCAGCTCCACAGTGGCCTCCCTCAGACAGCAGGCAGCCATCTGCAGAGCATGTTTCTGACCTGCAATGGTTCATTCAAGTGCCATAGAAGAGTGACAGTTTTCAGCTTGTCCATTCCCACCTTTCACTGCCTTTTTGTCTCTGTTTGGGTGCCAGTTTGTATTAAGTGGTTTCATGTCAACTCACTGGCTTGTCTTAGGAAAGCTGCTGGATAGGGCAGCCAGTTTTCAATTTACCAGATATATGATTCTATTCAGTTTAACACAGACTAATAATCCTCAACAATAGTTGGGGGTAATGTCCCTAGCACCTCAGCTTTATTCCAGAGCAGTGGCACAAGGGTTGGGGGGAGGGGGCAGTGTTTGAAAGGCACAAGGTTAATGGGGAGCATCAGTAAATTAGTACTATCACTCTTCCACTGGACAATTGTTGAGCTAAGAGCATGGTGAATATCAGAGAAGGCAACAACATCTCTCCCCATGAGCATTCCCCAACCTACCAGGGAGTCACATTGGACTGTTCCCTTACCTATAAACATCACATTCAGAAGGTTGGCACTAAAGTCTCTGCATGGGTAGCTGCTTTAAGACATTTAGCCAACATGATATGAGATGCCAACTTCAAAGTGGTCAGAACCACCACATGTGCAATACATCCCAGCAGAATACTGTGCTCCTGTATGGTCCAGAAGATGTCACAGCAAAAAAATCAACACTGTGCTTAACAGGGTGCAGAGACTCATAACAGGCTGTACAACTTAAACAGACACAAACAGATGTACTCTCTGCACTCTAAGGCATTAGTCTAAGTCACATAAGACAGCTTTCCCAGCTGCTTCCACCTGCTCCACCCACCTGGTGTGATAAGCAGGGATTCTGCTTTTTCCTGACTTAAAAATATAAAGTAAAAATCACAAATTCTCTGATAAAACCCCTAAAATCCATGATTAAAATAAAAGGCCCTTCACTCCCCCCTCCCTCCCCAACACAGCCCTGCTGGTGTCCCTTACCTCATATGCACAGCCCCATGCTACCCCCAGCCCTACCAGAGGGGCCCCCAGCTGCCAGGGCTATGGGACTAGGGACTGAGGTCTGTAGCCCCTGCCCCTGGCAGGAGGCAGTGGCTGGTACAATGGAGTAGAATCCAGATAACTGCCCCTCCCACCCCCACCCCACTGCTGCCTGCCTGCAGCAGCAGGGGCAGCTCCCCACTGCTGTGCTCACTCCTGAGGGGAACCCTGCTGCCCTCCCCTGGGGCCTCCACTACCCAGCAGGTGCAGCCCAGTGCTACAGGGCAGAGCAGGGCCCATGTGGGGATCTCCTTGCTGCTGTGACTTCCATGCTGCCCTGGCGAGGTGTTCCCTGCACGCGCAGCAGCAGTGAGGGGCACAACCCTGTGTTGCCAGCTCTGTTGCTGCCACACTTGTAAGGGATGCATTGCCAGGGCAGCACAGAGCTTACAGTGGCAAAGAAATCCCCGTGTAGCCCAGCTGTTCTATGCAGCACTGGGTCACACT
>NW_017729022.1:17225259-17231358 GCF_001723915.1 Gavialis gangeticus
TGCTGCTGCCACACTTGTAAGGGATGCATTGCCAGGGCAGCACAGAGCTTACAGTGGCAAAGAAATCCCCGTGTAGCCCAGCTGTTCTATGCAGCACTGGGTCACACTTGATGGGCTGCAGAGGCCCTGGGAGAAGGCAGCAGGGCAGGAGCCCAAGCCCACGGTGGGCAGCCCATGCTAGCCTACAGAGAACTCTTTGTAAAACTGCAAAATCCATGGGTTTCTCTGGTAAAATAAGAAATCTGCACTGTACTCTGGTGAAGGGTAAAATTTTTGGTTTTCTCCATTTTTCCATTGGAAATTGAAAACCCAGATCTTTGGTGATGAGCAGCCAGCTTCAGGCGTCTGAGAGGGTAGAAGGCAGCCAGAAGTTGGAGTCCCATGTGCCAAGGCCAAAACCACTTAGCTGCAGCTTTTGCCCCCCAAGCTGGCTGGGCGGTGGTGTCTGGCACATGTCCCCATAGCTGCCACCATTTCCCCATGCTACCTACTGCCTGGAGTGGTGCAGCAGAGGCAGGAGAAGCAGCTGTCATTGCTGGAGGAGGGGAGAGCCAATTAGTACCCAGGTGGCTGCAGCCACACTGGGAGCAGGCCAGATTCATTCAATTAGTGGACACCCATCTCTGGTCCAGATCCAATCGGTTGGTGGGCTGGGTCTGGCCTATGAGCCATGTTTTGCCCACCCCTGGGGTAGATGGAATCTGCACACTAAGCAATAATATCAGACAGTGGCTCATAGCTGGTCTTGAACAAGGGGCAGGGTGGGTGTTGGTAACAGGGTTGGCAGGGTAGTGTTGGCTATGCTGACTCTTAGCAGTGACAACCCAGGGGTAGGGGCAGCTTGGTGCTCATACAGAGCTCAGGAGCTCTGGCCAGGATTAAATGGCCAACCTACAAAGTGGGGGAGGGTGGTGAACAAGGCATCACAAATCCCCATGGATTGCTGGAGGAATGCAATGTAATATGACTCATTATAGGATCTGGTAGAGGTTCATTACAGTGCTCTAGCTTACAGCACTAAACCCATTCAGGGTTATCTTAAAGCATAGATTTTTACAGTACTTTTATGCCTCGACTGTCTGTTCAGTTACGGCTGTAGAGCACTTTGTGTGCTTACCTTGCAAAAAGTGTAACTTTTCTACCTGGCCTCCATCTGTAAAAAACTGATGCTAATAGTTCCCTATATCACTGGTGTAGTGAGGATAAAATATATTGGCATTTAAGACATATTCAGATACCATGGTAATGGGGACTATATAAGTACATTGGATTGATAGGTATCATTTGGTTTTCACCAAGAGATATATTTTGGCCCTAACTCTTCTTTAAAATTCTGTTCTCTTTGTTCAGAGTACTGGCACTGACTGCCTAAAAAGCAGTGGGCATTGAACAGATGGATTGAATTAAGAAGTGGTTTAATGCCAAGTTCAGGCATGTCTGTGAATTGTGAAAAGAAGTATTCATCTCAAACAGTTTTCACATTTTCTTCCCCACCCCCTCCTTTTTATTTTCCCTATTTTTTCTTGTTTTACAATTAAATAAAAAATAAATAAATAATAATAATAATAAAAAAAAAATCAATATTTTTACTTAGCTACGAGACATTATACCTGGTTCTTAGGAAAGGAAAAAACAAGAAGATAATAACAACTGTGTTTATTTAGAGAAAGACAGTGGTTTGGAAAGTCTGCAAGAAAAAGCATGAATATTTGCAGGTATGCTATAAACCACAAAGGAATTGTGTGTGTATTGTTTAAAGTGTAAAACAGCACTGTCTGTCATCTTACCCTTTCATAAATTGACTAATTACCAGTTGTGTGATACCATGGGAACAAACTACTTCTTCAGAGTGGATTAGGTGTCAGCTGTGGTATGCTGTGTATGCTTAGGCCAAAAACACTGCCTCATGTCTGGTCTGTGATCCAGACAAGGCTTCTGTCAATGATTAATGCTCTTTGATCCAGCTTGAATGAATTAAGAACTAGTGGAGGAAAATGGATCATTTTGTGTGTTCAAGTCAAATGCTAGGGAGGGAATTAACACGGTACAATTACTGGGAAAGTGTAGGGACTCTGGTTAAGAAAGCAGTACCCTCATGATACTGTTTTTTTCTCTGTAGAGGAAAAGGCATATAGAAGGTATAAAAGCATTACAAAATGCGAGGTATGTATTCTATCAGCAGAAGACACAAAGAAGAAGATACACAGGAAACAGGAAATTTATTGGGAGTGTAAGGAAGAGTATGCCAAGAAAAGCTGTATTAGTTAAATCTTATAACACCTGAAAATCTAAGGTGACATCCTCAAGTCTACCAGCCTGCTCATGTGCCTCAACCATGTACATCATGAATACTTTTGAAAATAGGTCCATAAAGCTTTAGGTTGGTTTACTTCAAAGCATCCTTCCCATTTGCAGTAAATATTTACGTGCGGTGAATGCCAGAGAATAAGAGCTATTCAGACTAAAGGACAACCTGGGCCTAGGAACAAATTATTATCAACTGGTCATGAGAGTTTAGGCTGGAAATACTGCTGGAGTAGTGAAGTACTGAAGCCAGCTTCTAGACAGGGTAATGGGCATACACTATAATTGGTAGTTGATACATTTATGAAAAAGCACATAGGACATAGTTGCTTGTAAGAGCAAGGGCCTGGATTCCATGTTCTAGTAGATTCTTTCCAGTCATATGTTTCTAATTTCAGTGACATGCATGCACTTCAAGTCAAATTTACCATTTCCATTTATAAGTGAATATCTATATGTTGTCAGAGACATAACTACCAGGGGACACGTGTAGACAAAATGAAATTTCCTATTTACGTTGATGCAACTGCATTTGTGTTTGCATGGCCCGGGATTTTCTGCCGCTTTAAAATCCATTTAGCACCTTAAACTAACACTACTTGGAGATGTTTTATTATTGGTGGAGCTTTGCAGTTATGCTGCTCCAACTGTGGATTTTGTTTGTGCAAACAGCCAGAGACTCCAAAGACTCCTAATTAATCCCCTTTGGCATGAGGGGGCACTGTGTTCCAGCTTCTAGCCAGTAGGTGCTGCAGTGTGTTCTTTTGTACCCTCCTTCACTCTTCCCTCCTCTCTTAGCATGCAGTTCAGGCTGGTCAGGATGGGTCTGCTCAGACCAATTATTATTATTTTAAAATGTACCCTCCAACTGTGAGCCATGCACCCCCCGTTGTGTGCTACCACTACATTGGCCACAGCTCCTGACAACAGCTGCAGCATCACCGTAATCATAAATTTTTTGCAAGTAGTTTGAAACTTTGGAGTGAGTGTTTACATGACTTCCTTCAATATTGCAAACCTTCTGAACTTCATCACATTCCATTTCAGAACCATGACCAGCATTTTCTTGCAAGAAAGACAGCAAACCCACCCACAAGGATTAGTTAGGGAGGGAGGGGCCCCCTCAGATGGGGGCCCTTACGCACAGTACCCTAGGGGGCCCCTCAGGTGCAGATGAATGGCCCGATTCAGCTGGCTGGCTGAGTCAGGCCATACTACTCTCTGTTGCATTGTAACTTTGGAATCTTTGCTGGACACAAAGCTTAGGAAGGGAACAAGGGAGGGGCCCCCAGGTAAGTGGGTGGGAGAGAGGGATGGAGGAAGGGATCCTGCACCCCCTTTCTGGTTACTGATCATTGGGTGATAGTGGTGGTAGCAGCAGCAACAGAAAGGGCCAGGCCAGCTGTGGCTGCAGTATCAGCAGTGACTGCTGTTCCTATAGCTGCTTCTCAATGGGAAACTGGGGATGGTGCCCTGGCTGTCACCGTTCATTACACAGTGTGTTGGCTAAAAGTTAAAATTTTTTACTTGCACAGGGAATCCAAATAGGAATAAGAAAAAAAATAGTTTAGTGAAGTGCATTTGGAACCAATACTTAGGTTTACATATAGTTCCTTGTAGTATTATGCTGTCAATGGTTGTGTGTCATGTTCAGTATTCCTATACTGATTAAGGATGAGATAAAGAAGGGAAGAAGATCTGTTCTAGCTTCTAAATCACGTTCACGCTGCTGCTTTTTGCCTGTAACTAACACAAACAATAAATTGTTCTTATTTCTTTTAGACATGAAATGCTATGGGACAAAGACAAAGGAAATTTTCCAGTGATAATTGATGGATTGTACCTCAGAACACTGGTCACTCTTATTAATACTGCTATTGCTATATGTTATGGTGCTGAATTTGTATCAGGCATAAACTCATTTCCAATACGGCCTTGATATATCAAAATTGCTAGCACTGGTTTTTATTTTAGAACTATGGTTACAAAGAGTATTACATGGAATAAGGTAAGAAACTGCAATAAAACTATCATGTTGGCAGGACCATGAACAGGAATACCTTATGATCATTCAGATGGTAAGCCACAGTAATGACAACTTAACTGGGAACATATACCTGGGCAGGATTCAACTGACAGTTACAGGAATTTGCATCAAAATAGCCTGGACTGTAGAATTAATACAACTCTCCCCTTCTCTGATATTTATTAAACAGATTCTGAAAGTGATTTTGGATGATTCATAGATTCATAGATGTTAGGGTTCGAAGGGACCTCAATAGATCATCGAGTCTGACCCCCTGCATAGACAGGAAAGAGTGCTGGGTTCAGATGACCCCAGCCAGATGCCCATCCAACCTCCTCTTGAAGACCCCCAGGGTAGGGGAGAGCACCACCTCCCTTGGGAGCCCATTCCAGATTTTGGCCACTCTAACTGTGAAGAAGTTCCTCCTAATGTCCAGTATAAATCTGCTCTCCACTAGCTTATGACCATTATTTCTTGTGACCCCCATGGGTGCCTTATTGAGTAGGGCCTCACCAATTCCCTTCTGAGCCCCCATGGTGAATTTATAGGAAGCCACAAGGTTGCCTCTCAACCTTCTCTTGCGAAGGCTAAAGAGGTCCAAGTGCCCTAGTCTCTCCTCGTAGGGCTTGGCCGGCAAGCCCTTAACCATATGAGTGGCAGTTCTCTGGACGCTCTCCAGGTTATCCACATCCCTATTAAAGTGTGGCGCCCAAAACTGCACACTGTATTCCAACTGCGGTCTGACCAGTGCCCGATGGAGGGGAAGTATCACCTCCTTGGTTCTGTTTGTCATGCATCTGCTGATGCATGATGAAGTGCAGTTAGCTTTGCTGATGACTCCATAACACTGATGACTTATGTTCATCTTGGAGTCCACTAGGACTCTGAGATCCCTTTCTGCTTCCGTGCTACCGAGCAGGTCATTTCCTAGACAGTAGGTGTGCTGGACATTTTTCCTCCCTAGGTGCAGCACTTTCCATTCTCCTTGTTAAATTGCATTCTATTGTTTTCTGCCCCTTTGTTCAACCTGTCCAGGTCCGCCTGTAGTTTTTCCCTGCCCTCCAGTGTGTCCACTTCTCCCCACAGTTTTGTATCATCCACAAACTTGAACAGAGTACACTTCACTCCCTCATCCAGGTCACTGAGGAAGACATTGAAGAGTATCAGTCCAAGGACCGAGCTCTGCGAGACCCCAATACCCACGCCCTTCTAGGTCAATACAGACCCATCCACTACCACTCTCTGCGTATGACCCTCTAGCCAATTTGCCACCCACCGGACTGTGTAATTGTCCAAGTCACAGCCTCTTAACTTGCTCACCAGTATGGGGTGGGATACCGTATCGAAGGCCTTCCTGAAGTCTAGGTAAACAATATCAACCCCTACTTCTGTGTCGAGGTGTTTTGTAACCTGGTCATAAAGAGCCTAGATTAGTCAGGCATGATCCACCCACTACGAACCAGTGTTGGTTTCCCCTAAGCAAAATTTTTCCTGCTGGGCTCTCACGTATATGAGCCTTAACAATCTTTTCAAAGACTCTGCCAAGGATGGAGGTGAGACTGACTGGCCTATAGTTGCCTGGATTCTCCTTCCTCCTCTTCTTGAAAATAGGGACCACATTGGCCCTGGAAGTGAGGGAGAATGGGAGAGGCAGTGGAGGCTGCGGATGCTCTCCATGCCAATGGCAGCCTGCACCAGCAAGACGAAGATAGCTCCAAGTGGGCAGGAATGCCCAGGGAGCAACAGCTGCTGAAAAGCCCTACACCGGT
>NW_017729022.1:17236358-17239577 GCF_001723915.1 Gavialis gangeticus
GATGTATTCCTGGATTATGAAAGTATCCATTTCAAGTCCTCAACAGTGTTGTTCTATATTCTTAGTTATTATTTGTGGTTTTAGAGTTAAGATCCAGTTGAGGTTGAACTTAAAGCAAATTAATCATGTTGAAAGATTCTGAATATCTTGGCAGAAAGTATAGCAATTCTTGTTTGAGATCCATATGAACTAGTTGGTTCGTTAAAATTTTAATTAAACTGTTGGTAGCATCAGAATGTATGATCCAGTGTCATATCTTCTCCCTCTCATGAGTGATATTACAGATTCATACAGACATTTCAAACTTCCCTCATTAAAAACGCTCATTGAAATATTGTGTAGTAGCTATATTTAAACATATCTTCTTAGTATTTCTGTCCACCACTTTCTTGTTATTCTTCATATTTTTTACATGCAAAGACCAGAAGACTTTTAAAAAAATCATCTTTTAAAATTTTTATCTAAAACCACAAGGACTAGAAATTTACTCTTTAAAAAATGAAATCTGAGATGGTCACATAAAGAAAATATATTACACGCTAGCCAAAGTACCCGGCTTTGCATGGGTTGCAGCAATCAAATTTTAATGTTTTATAAATAAAATATTTTCATTCTATCTTATTTACCTCTACTAATAAGTTGTGTGTATGTGTTTAGTTTTGTACCCTATTTTACTTGTGTGATACAGCTCGACACCGTGATCTTTTGGTCATACCAAAAACCTATAGAATCGAACATTTAAAAGTATTAAAGAACTGAATTGTGAGGGAGAATTATTTATTTGCTTTGTAAAACTTTAGCATACCGCTGAGGATGTTGCATCACATTTTTCTATCCCAGTTTATGATGGTGTTTGACACTTTTTTTTTTTTAGCTCCTCAGAGCTTCAGGATAGACAATGTTGCATGTTTTGCCATCTGGTGCCAAGATGAAAAGGTTTTTGCCATTGCCAACTCTGGAACAACCAACATAGAGTTAGCCATGAGAAAAGCATGGGCTTCGCAGGTTGAGGCCAACAGCTTTGAGTGATTATCCCTGTTCCTTGTTGATGCTCATGGCAAAAATGAGGTGGATTGGGAACTGGAGTCATTTAAATTGAAATGGCAGGTCAGAGGGAATGACTGGAAGGCGTGGAATGAAGACATCCTGTCCCACTGCTTGGCCAGTCATGATGGTGGCTTCAATGACATGTGGCATGAGCTTCTTGGTAGCCAATCACGTTCCACTGCAGAGTGCTGCTGGGTCCAGATTTCTGAGAAGAATGATGGGTGCACCAATCTTGAGCTCCAGATTGTGTGAAGGCACACCTGGTGGTTTGAGAGACTTGAGAAATTCTGTTGGGTAGTTGACTGCCTCATTGGTGTCTGGGACAGAGTCCACTGACTTGTATTTTTGCACAGTGCCAGGCAATTGAGAAACAAGGTCTTTGTTTATGGTATTGATCGCGTCATTGTTTGGTGCCAGGGTGGCTCTTTGGCATAGCCACTTGTGGTCATGAAAGTGATATGCAACATTTGGAAAAAATGCCTCTTTCAGTTCTTGAAGTGTTGCAACTGTTTTCCCAATGTTGTTCATTGAGATAGTTCCATCTTGATTCTCAGATACCATGGCCCCATTTCCCAGTTTGAGCAGGCTTGCAGCAAACTCTCCAACAAATGCATCACTCATTAGATGCACTCGTATGTTGGACATGAGGCTGAGTTGCTGAATGGCTTTCCAAAATGTATGAAGCTTTGAGGCAGGCCTGCAGTTCATCAGCTTTGGTTCCATGTGGAATGACTGGCAGTGTCTGTCAAAAATCCCCAGCCAACACCAGAGTCATTCCTTCCATTGTTTTGCCATGTAGCACTGAATGGCTCCAAAAATCTTTCCCTTGTTGATGAAATTCATTAATGCCTTCACTTTTTGTCCGAATACTCTTGCCAGCAAATCATGCTGATCCTGTGGTTTTTGGCCTGGCATCAGTTCATTAGCCACTTCTGCCCAAGCTGGGTTGTATGTGAAGGTAATGAAGAGATCAGGGCGGCCATAGTTTCATACATAGTCATGGCATCCTGAGTTCACTCATGCATGTAGCGAGGCCCACCTGTCAACCTGGAAGACAAAATGACCGATTGGCCTACACTGGCAGGATCTCCATCATTGATCATGGCATCCCTGAGGTGAACAAAGTTTTCAACTCTCAGTTTCTTTTGGTTCAGTCAAATGAATCTCAACCTTTCTGGTTCAGTTTTGGCATACATGTCCACAGAAAATTGGTGGAAGAGATCTTTGCATCGCAAGATGCGATTAAAACTTCTAGCTTGCAGCAGCATCCTGTAGGCATAAAAGTCCATGGCAGAAATCTTCTTTCGAGTTGGAAGACCTGTTGCTGGGTTTGTTTGTTCTAGTTCAATATGGTAGCCATCATCACCCTGCCAGAAAATTAGTGGATAATGAAGTACATCATACGATCAGTGCGTCTCAGCAATTCTTTCCTGAGTTGCAACACAATGTCTCGAGTGCCATGTTGTTCACCAGCCAGAATAACAGCTACTTCTGGTGTTGTGGGTGCATTGAAGTGCCACTCATACTCACCAGCTGGAGTTTTGTCTGCATAAATGACAACATTATACTCTGGAGTCATCTTCTCCATGCTTGAAACTGTGAATATAGTTGTTTTCCTTGTGGAGCAAATCTTGCAACTGCAACACCACCTGCAGGTAGGTTTGAATGATACTGTTCAGCCTACTTTGTATTGTGACCCATGAAGTAGATCTGCAGGAATTTGGGCTCTTCATTTGGGAGTGGCATCATACAGCCAATCCAATGATAAACCTGGCCCTGCATTTTAAATGTGGGCATGTAACCAGATTCTCTGATGTCTTTGGTGGTGCCAAAAGATGTTGTTTGGAAGCATGAGTTGTATCTTTCTGATGTTGCTTTGGAAATGATGTACATCTGGAGTGTTGCGTGTTAACAATGTATGAAGGGGCTCAGGAGGATCATTTATTTAGAGCAGTTGAACTTTGCCACTGTAGCAGCATATCCCTGGAGCTTCTCCTTTCCATCACTTTGCAAGGCAGTGGCTGCAAGAAGTCGCCATTGAGCCAATTGCAACTAATGGATCAGAACCATAATCCAAGGCTGGATTGTAACAGAATGCGGTGTTTTCTTTTTCCCTCTAGGGCCATTGCTGCTCTGTTTGCAACTTGCTGTGCAGGAGTTTCAGTTGCTCTG
>NW_017729022.1:17244577-17245197 GCF_001723915.1 Gavialis gangeticus
CCCCTCCAGGGCTGGTTCCTGGCTGCAGCCATGGCTGCTCTGTTTGCAACTTGCTGTGCAGAAGTTTCAGTTACTCTGGATGCAGTCATTGCTGCTCTGTTTGTTTCTTGTCTTGCAACTTGCTGCTCTGGAGTCTCAGCTACTCTGGCTGCAGCTTTTGCAAGTCAATTTCTGGCAAGTTTGCTTCTTGTAGATTGCCTTGCAGGGAATGCCTCTCACAACCCCCTAATCAGGCCCTGAGAAGGCCCAGTATGGTTTTCTCCCTGGACCTTCCTTAAGCCCTCATTCTACCTGTGGGTGCTCCCAGGTCCTGTTAACTAGTCCCAACCACAGCCTTTAGGGGAATACTCCTAAATGTGGAGCTTTCTCCAGCTGTACCAGTTGACCTTAGCCAGGAGCTTTGCTAAAGAATGTTTTGCATGTGCAAATGTATTCTGCTTCTTGGGACTGACCCATCACCGGGGGTTATGCAGTATAGATTTAAAAAAGAAGAAGTTGGCAAACATTTTTTTGAGCCAAATCAAAAAAATACCACCCAGGTGCATGCCCTAGGGTCCCCTTAGTATGCATGCAAAGTTTCAGGTCTCTAGGTATCATGGTCTTGGAGCCACACACACACA
>NW_017729022.1:17245414-17256386 GCF_001723915.1 Gavialis gangeticus
CACACACACACACACACACACACACACACACACACCCCCTTTTATTAATATAGATGAATCTCTGCTGAAAAGCTGAAACAAAAAGGCAACAATGTGTTCTGTCTTCTTTCAAAATATGTTGTAATGTAACCAGGATGGTCCAGGGAATATATGGAAAGCAGGATTTGTTTGGTAATAACTTGTACTGAACTAACTATGATACAAGATGCCCTTCATCAGGTAACACTAAATGAACCTGAAGAAGAATATTTTGTTCCTGAAAGCTTGTCTAACATCTCTTTCAATACTATGGTTGTTTTAAGAAATAAACAGTACTGAACAAATGTGATGAATAATAATCATTCTGTAAAATACAGTATGGAGCTGTTATCCCAAATCAGACATTTGTTAGGGATTGTCTGGGTTCTGATGTACGCATGGGGGATGGATTAGATTATCTCATAAAGTATAATTCAGATCAACATTCCTATCATTATACACCAAGGAATTTTAGTAGAAAAGTTAAAGTTAAAAAATCTTTGAACATATTTACAATTATGAATGCATAGTTAAGATATCCAGATAACTTTAATTTCACCTAGAGGTAACATTGAAAGAGAGAATTAAAAAAAACAACAAAAAACAAAGACATCTTTTAAAGTCAGATTAATCTCATTTGGGACCAACAATAATTTAAAAAAAAATCTTAATGATAAGCACATAATTACTACAGAGCAGCCACTTTTTTCAAAAAAAGGATACTTTACAAAAAAGCACTAAAATAAATCATACTATTTCTTTGTTTGTTATAAGATTTGCCTGCACATTTCTAGTGTTAATTTATTTCCAAGTAATGTATGTGAAATAGCTGTTTTTTTAAACAGCCAGCATTCAGCATTGTACAATACACTACAATGAATGGGACTCGGTAATTAAAAAACCCCCCAAACATACTGCCTTCTTATGAGGCTGGTTGAAAAGTGAGAATTTCATTAATCAAAAAGTTGGAGGTTTCAATATTATTCACTAAGAATTCATTTCATTATTCTTCATCCATCTTAAAATTTAGAACTTGTTTTTCCATGTAAAATTTTAAAACAAAAGGAAATCCCAAAGGAGAAAATGGTTCCCATGGTTAGACAATCATGTTCCCACCTAGACATAGGCTATTTCTCTGCCCAATTCAGAAAAAGGAATTTCATAGATTTCATAGACTTTAGGGCTGGAAGGGACCTCGGAAGATCATCGAGTCCAGCCCCCTGCCCCAGAGGCAGGAAGTCAGCTGGGGTCATAGGATCCCAGCAAGAAAAACATCCATGTTTCTCTTGAAGGTGTTCAAAGTATGTGCTTGAACCACCTCCAGCAGCATGCCATTTCAGACCTTGGGGGCTCGGACAGTAAAGAAGTTCTTCCTTATGTCCAGCCTGAAACAGTCTTGCAGGAGGTTATAACCATCCGACCTTGTAATCCCTTGGGGCACTCTGGTGAACAAACATTCCCCCAGGTCCTGGTGAACACCCCTTATAAAAACTTATAGGTGGCCATCAGGTCTCCCCTGAGCTTTTCCAGGCTGAAAAGACCCATGGCTCTCAGCCTATCATCATAAGATCTGTTTTCCTGATGTCTGATCATGCACGTGGCTCTCTTCTGAACTCTCTCAAGCTTCTCCACATCCTTTTTGAATTGTGGAGCCCAAAACTGGACACAGTACTCCAGCTGCGGCCTCACCAAGGCCAAGTACAATGGGTAAATGATGTCCTGGGATTTGCCTGAGAAGCATCTATGGATGCAAGCCAGTGTTTTGCTCACTTTACTGGCTGTAGAATCACATTGCAGGCTCATGTTCATCTTGTGGTCAATTCTGACCCCCAAGTCCCCTCTCACCTGCAGTGTTAGTCAGCATAGCACTGCCGAGCTTAGACATGCTGCAGGTTTTTCCTCCCAAGGGGGAGAACCTTACATTTTTTGGTGTTAAATACCATCAGGTTCTCATCCGCCCATTTACTGAGCCTGTCAAGATCAGCCTGGATCTTACTCCCCTGGCCTCAGGTGTGGATGCTTTACCCCAAAGTTTGGTATCATTGGCAAACTTGGCCAGTCCGCTTCTGACTCCGATGTCCACATCATTAATGAAGATGTTGAACAATATGGGTCCAAGGACAGAGCCTTGGGGAACCCCACTGGTCACAGAGCACCATGATGATTGACTTCCATCAACCACCACCCTCTGGGTCCGACCACGGACCACTACAGCCTCGGGTCCCCAGCCAGCGAAGCATGGTGGACCCGAGGCTGCAGTTGGCCAGTTTTGCCAAAAGGTGATCATGGGATACCAAATCAAAGGCTTTTTTAAAGTTGAGATATATGACATTAATCTCTTCTGTCCAGGTGATAGGTCACCTGGATGTAAAAGGAAATGAGATTGGTCAAGCACGATCTACCTGCAACAAACCCTTGCTGGCTGTCTCTCAGGGTGTTTCCATCAGTCAGTCCATTAAGAATAGCCTCCTTGATGATTGTTTCTAAGACCTTCCCCAGGATAGAGGTCAGACTAATGGGCCCGTAGTTTGACAGATCCACTTTTCTTCATTTCTTGAAGACAGGCACCACATAGGCCTTCTTCCAATCATTGGGTACTTCACAAGAGTGCCAGGAGCTCTCGAAGGTCCATGCCAGGGGTTGAGCTATGATGCTATCCATCTCCTTGAGTACTTTGGGGTGTAAATTGTCAGGGCCAGCTGACTTGAAGGTGTCTAGCCTCTCAAGCTGTTCCTTCACAAGGTCAGCATTGATGGAGGGCAAGGAACCACCCTCACTTAGGTGTCCCGGTCCCGTAATGGGCAGGTGCATCCTATGGGACTTGTGAAAGACTGATGCAAAGTACCCATTTAGCAAGCTGGCTTTTTCCTGGGCATTGGTCGTCAGTTCTCCCTTTTGGCTTAGCAGGGGTCCAATGTTTGCCCTTGCTTGTCCTCCAGCTCTCCACATATCTAAAAAAGGACTTTTTATTGTCCTTGATACTTGTAGCCAGTTGGAGTTCCATGGAAGCCTTGGCTTTCCTGGTTTGCTCCCTGCAGGTCCGGACCAGTGCAAAGTATTCCTCCTTGGAGGTGGATCCTGTCCTCCTTCCTTTGTAGGTCTGTCTTTTTAGATGCAGGAGGACCACTAGTTCCCTGGAGAGCAGGGGGCTGCTGTGCCCTCTTGCTGCCTTTCCTCCAAGGCGGAATAGCCTTAGCTTGTGCATCCAGGATTGCTCTCGAGGAGCAGTCACTCTTCCTGGACTCCCCTCCCTTTGGGGTCATGGTCCCTTAGGGCCTCACCAACAAGTCCCCTGAGTTGAATCTAAGTCGCCCATCACAGGTGACTGCTTTAACAACCAAAATATTCTAGGCCTCCCTCTTTCACCCCCAAATTTTATACTGGGCTGAGAAACGATGACAAAAATAGCCATGGAAACCAAAACATTTCCTGGAATCATAGAAAATTAGGGTTAGAAGGGACCTCAGAAAGTCATCTCCAACCCCCTGCTCAAAGCAGGGCCATCCCTAACTAAATCGTGCCAGACAAGGCTTTGTCGAGCCAGGTCTTAAAAACCTCCAAAGATGGAGATTCTGCAGCCTCTCTAGGGTCCCTGTTCCAGTGCTTTACTACCCTCTTCATGAGAAAGTTTTTCCCAATATCTAACCGCAACTTCCCTTGATGCAACTTGAGACCATTGCTCCTTGTTCTGTCATCTTCTAAACTATTAATGAAGACATTGAACAAAATCAGCCCCAGAAACAACCCCTGTGGCACTCCACTTCATATTGAACCATTGATTACTACTCAGTTTTCTATCCACTTTATAGTCTATTCATCCAACGCAAACTTGCTTAATTTGCTTGCAAGTGTAGCCCAGGTGGTATGCAGCAAGCACCCCCTCTTCAATTGAAGTGATGTTAGTGGGTGTGAGTGTGCTGTGGGAGCATGACTGCCTAGCATCAGGCAAGTTCACCTCCCTCCCTACGCAGCAAAGCAGATGTTAGGGACTCTCACTGTTTAACTATTTACAGATCAGTGTCAATAAACATAACCCCCCCCCCCACACACACACACACACACAGAGTTGTAGCATGCTTACCTTTCAGAGCTTGGGCTGAATCTCAGGCTTGAGATCCTGCTGTTTTGATTGGTGGAGCCCATCCAGCAATCAGGAGGCAGCAAGAGAAATAACAGCACTCCCCTTTTCTGAGGGGAGGGGGAAAAGAGCTCTCCCGGGCCCAATTGAAGACTGAAAACTGTCAGGTCCAGAAGACTTCAGGGGTAGAGCCCTGGAGCATATAAAAGAAGCTGCATGCCCAGCACCAGGGGCAGATGCATTAGGGACTGAGAAGAGAGAAGAGCAGGGTTTAGAAGAGCTGAGGAAATCTGCTCAGCAGGGCAAAGCAGTAGCCCAGCAAGAGACCCTGAAGACTTCTATCAGTGGGGAGCAGGGGATGGCTCCAGCAGTTAGGTTCTCGGTGCGCAGCACGGCGCATGGCATCCAGACCCTGGGAGCTGCATGAGGCGGCTTGTGCCTGCAACCTCTGGTGTGTGGCCAGAGACAAGCACAAACCTGTGCACCATGGAGCAGGATCTTTGCAGCCCCTGGGGCAGTTCAGGTCCCCAACCCCAGGACAAGGCTGGAAGCTCAGTGCAGAAGGTGCTGCATGGAGGGTGAGAGACCCTGGGAGCTGCTTGAGGCTCGAGTCCACAGCTGCTGACATGAGGCAGCAGCTCAGTGCAGATGACATTGCCCAGAGGGTTCGGGAGCAGACTGAGCCCTGGTGCTGCACAAGGCTGTCCAAGTCACCAACCCCTACCATAAGGCGAAGCATCCACTAAACACAGCAATGTCTGCGGCCCTTATCCTAGATGGTAGCAGCAGTCAGGTGGCAGGAAAACCCGGCAGGAACAGAGCGGGACTGCGGATTAGTAGTAATTTACCCTGGAGAGTGGGTCCCCACAGGGGAGGCCCCCCCCCCCCCAAACTGGGTGTGGTATATCTATATCTATAGACGTATATTATAGGGTTTATTGTTTTGTAAACTTGTACATAGATATAGATATATATAGATATAGATGTCCTTACCCCTTTAATGGTTTTGTTGTAATAATAAATCTTTATATAGTTAAGTAATTGACTGGACCTGACTCTATAGGGGACGGAGGTGGCCACTGGGCTGTTGTGTGCCCCCAAAGCACACTGCCCTACCAATAATTCCCTCAATTGGAGAGGGAAGTACAAACCCAAGCTACACAGTAAAAGCTCTGACATCTAGCATGAGTGGGGAATGGGGGGGCGAGGTGCTGGTAATCTCAAAATGCTGGTTACCTGAGACACAGGGGTTTCTGGCCAGATGTGGAGCGGGGTGGAGGGGTGACAGTGGCCTTATGTGGAGAAACAGCAGCACAGGGTGGTGAGTGGCGGCAGTGGCCACTGTGTGCAAGCTTCGCCCCCGCATCTGGCCAGCTAGCTGGAAATTCCAGTTAATAGAGTATTCTAACTAGTAGAAAGCTAGGAGTGCTTTAATTAAGGAGCTTCCCAGAAATGCTGGGCATTTTTATACATGCTCCCAGCAGGGTGCCAGGCACTTCAGTTAGTGAGGTGCACTAATTAAAAGCTTCTCCGCATCACATGTATCAATGTTGTCACGCATCCCTGAGCTGCAAAAATGGCAGTGGGGTGCTTTAAACTAAAGCTCAAACGTTTTTATTTCAAAGCACGCTGCCATTTTGTCACCACAGAGATGCGGAGAGGACAAGAAACAATGGGCACAAACTGATTGAACATCACTTCAGACTAGGTAAGAAGAAAATTTCATTACAAGTTGAGTGTTGAGAGTTTGGAACAGGCTTCACCCAGAGGTGGTAGTCACCTACCCTGGCAATCTTCAAAAAGCATCCTGATGCCCACCTTACTGGGGTCATCTGAACCCAGCTGTCTTTCCTGCCCAAGTGCAGGGGGGCTGGACCCGATGATCTTTAAGGTCTCTTCCAGCCCCTAACATCTACGAAACACTGATACACATTATGCACAAGGCTGCCAGAGTGTATGTCGATTCCTGTGCTCTAGCAAGCTCAATTAATTGAGTCTGCTCTGACATGGTGGATTTCTAGTGCATTAGAGCAGCCCCCCCACATGTATAGGCAGCTTTTAAAGCACCCACAGTGTCTCGTGTATTCAGTGCTTCACGCTTCATAATACCAGCAGCAGTGCTTTAAGTAAAGCTTGTTTGACGCAGAGGCTGTGGGAGCTTGCTAATTAGCATGCTCCATCAAACTTACTCTGATACATTGTAATTACAGTATGTAAGAGCAGCATACCCACGTGTCTACAGGCACCCCCTTATTTCCTCCCTGCATGCCTGAACAATACTATTACATTTCTCCCTAGCTGTCTGCCCAAGTTTCCACTTCTTGTAAGCTTCCTTTTTATGTTTTAGCTCACTGAAGAGTTCCCCGCTAAGCCAAGCTGGACTTTTGCCATACTTATTAATCTTCCTGCACATTTAGAAGATTCATTCCTGCATTCTCAATAAGGTTTCTTTAAAGTACAGCCAACTCTCCTGGACTCCTTTCCCCCTCAGAATGGATTCCCAGTTCCCTGAGGCTAGGGATAGACATACAAAAAGCCTGACCCTGAATTGATTCAACCTTTGCAGGTTAGTCTAACCTGGCTAGGCTGAACTAGTTTCCAACCATACAGACAATCCCTCTGGACTGAGGAAATTCAGACACATGCCTGCAGTGGCTCAGGCTAGAAGCCGGGGGGTGCTAGTGCAGCCCTCCCTTCCATGGCAGAGCTGAGCTGCGGAGGGTGGTGCCAGGTCCCAGCATGAGGCTCTGATTAGGGAGGGGTGTAAACCCCCAGCCTACCCACAGTCCTAGGCTTTTGCCCGGCTTGTTGTTTGAGGGGCAGGAGTGTCACCAGCCCCCACTGAGAGAAAGCGGGTGTGTGCAGTGTATGCATCTGTTGCTGATACAGAGCTTTTCAATCTCCCTCCCTGAAGCAAACTGACAGGCAATCAAGCCGGGGGTGGGGAGGGCTGATAACAGTGTCACCCCATCTCAGTGTTTATCGCCCCACTAAGAAAACAGAGGGACATTACCAGCTACCTGTTGATTCAGTATGGACCTAGCATGTGGTCTGTTAGCTAATACACAGACACCTTTTCGGCAAGACAGAGGGGGGGGGGAATTCCTACTTAGCAGAGAGTGGTGACAGGAAGCGGGGAGCAAACAGCTGTTAAACAGCTTTTCCAAGGAAGGACATTAAGCTACCTGTTGATTAGCTCCAAAAAGTCGGTCTGCCTCTGTTGTTTCCCACAGAACAGACTGTAGCCAGCATATGGTCTGCTAGCTAATACTGAGGTGTCTGTGAGGGATGGGAGAAATGCCTGCTTAGCACAGAGTGGGAAGGGGAAGGCAAGGGGAGCAGAAGCCAGGCAGATTCCTGCAGAGACTGCTGAGCTCCAGCGAGACAGCAGATGGGAGGGGCCAGCCCTGCTGTGGAGCAGAGAGTCCTGCCCAGCCAGAGAGCATGCCAGAATGCAGGGGGGAGGAGGCGGGGGGACTCTGATTTATCTTAAACCAGCAAGGGGTGGGGTCTGGGACAGACATTGCATAAACCAGTTTGAGCCAAATCAGTTAAGTCTGATAATACATTCAACCAGGTTTATCTCAAACTTGTTTCAGCCATTTTCAAACTGGTTGATGTGCACTAAACATCTGTTCTGTTACAGGGTTAAACCAGTTTCTGATCACTTAAACCAGTTTGTGTGTAATGTCTGTCCCTAGCCTGAGTGGTCGAGGTCTGCTTTTCTAAAGTGTGGGGTCCTTAGTCTGCTGCTTTCCTTTCTTCCTTTCCTTATGAAGTTTCACAGGAAATTTCTGTTTTAACAAATTAGCATTTTCCAATGGTAAAAATATTTAGTCAAAAGAGACATGACTAGCCACGCTGTATTAGTCTTTAGATTGTATAGACAAATTAAGCTATTCATCTAGGCAAAGAAAAATCTTAACCCTACGTTTGAGCCTACCGTGCTTAGATGGTCAAACCATGGCCTTAGAATAATTAATATTAAATACCTCAGAATGCAATTAACCATACTACAGAAGTGAAGCAAGGTAGTGGTTAAAGTCCAAATTTACCAAAAAAGCAAGACTATAACCTATCAAAATAAGATCCTACATTGCACACAATTTACTGCACACACATGGATATAGTATAATCCATGACAAAAGTAGTCATGTCAATTAATGCTTTGGAAGAGGAGACCAGTACACATCTATTAAATTTGTAGACAATGCCAAATTGGGTGGAGTTGCTTGCACTCTGGAGAATAAGGTTAGGATCCAGAATGATTTCAATAAACTGGAGAAATGGTCAAAAACTGAAAAGAAAAAGAAATCAATCAAATGAAATTCAAAAAGGACAGAAGTCCAAAGTCCTAAATTTTGGAGGGAACAAATGCATACACAAATATAGACAGGCTAGGCTACAGTGCTGCATAAATGGACCTGGGGATTACGGTGGGCAACAAACAAACAATTGCATACTTGGCTGTATGACTAGGAGTACCACTAGCAAGTCAGGGGAAGTGATTCTCTATTTAGTACTGCTGAGGCCACACTTGAAGCATTGTGTCCAGTTCTGCGCTCCTCACTTCAAGGAAGATATGGAAAAATTAGAAAGAGGCCAGCAGAGGGGAACAAGACTGATTAGAGTCCTGAGAGACATGACTTGTGAGGAAAGACTGTAAGAACAAGGGTTATTTAATTTGGAGAAAAGAAGAGTAAGCAGGGAATTTGATAAAAGTCTTCAAATACCCGAAGGGAGATTATAAAGTGATTAGAGATAGACTTTCCTCTGTGGGTGATGGGGACAGGACTAGAAGCAATGGATTCAAAGATGCACCAGAGGACATTTAGGTTGGAGATAAGAAAGAATTGTTTCATAAAGATGGCTGAGCATTGAAACAACTACCCAGAGAGGGTCTCATGTCTCTATCCCTGGAAACTAGAAGTTTAAGATAGAGCAGGAAAGACAGATAGTTGTCTCAGATGGTTCACTCAGAGATGATCCTTCCTTGAGCAGAGGGTTAGACTAGACAACTTTCTGAAGTCCCTTCCAAGCCTGCTATTTTTATATACTACTGAAAGGCACTCAAGGCCAGATCCAAAAATGTTTAATGATTCTCACTCTGGTGATGAAGACTGAGCAAGATCCTACATGGAATAGAATAGCATAAGAATCATCCAGGTTTAAATAGAAGGTTTATTCTGGCGCTCCTGTATCTTCAGCTGAGAAATTTAACTTAGCATCACAACTTTAATTCAATAACCTGTAATGCCACTGAATTGCAGTGATGTACAAAATTATCTTTTGGCAAATATGAAAAGAGCACAGAGTATTTTTATGTTATTGACCTTTTGCTTGAAATAAAATCTCCTCTGGAAAAAACAAACAAACAATAAACATTACCCAAAGATCACCATTATTCATAGATTCATCACCAGAATTTAAGAGGTATAGAATATATATTTTACCAATGTGATTCCCCCCACCCCACACTGAGAGAAACAGCTAGACTGCAGGTGCAGCCCAGGGCAAATTGTTTGTTTAAAAAGTAGCTTAGTAGAGGTGTGTGTCACTGTATGTATATAGTTACGTGCAAAGTCCATTCTGATGAAGAGGGAAACAATTTATCTCATGCTACCCTTAGCAAGTGAAGAACATTCATTTTACAGCACAATTACTAGAGTTAATAAAAGCATAGTGAGAAAGTACAATGTGATAAATATTTTAAATTCACCATATTTCCTGCAGAGTATTGAATGTTACATTATTTACAGGATATATGTTCTAGACAACCAAATAATTAAAATAGGGCTGGGTAAAACCCAAAGACATTTAGTGTGCCAAACCATTTGATGTTTACCTTATTGCTACAAAATGATCTAGTGTTCCTTTCTCTAAACTCTTGTAAGGAGCACCTGCCTCCACAAAATACACTTTAACTTTGCAGATCCCATGTATTCTGAATAGGTGTCAAACAACATTTGGACACATTTTATATATTCCCCCCCACACACACACACACAGTCTTGCTTCACGTTTTGACAGAGTGAAGATAGGTAATTCCAGCTTAGTCAGGAGTCCTTTTTGGGAAAAAAAATATCCCAAAAATTCTTACTGGTTTCAAAACTGGCTGGAGCCAAAATATAGAGTCAAGGTTAAGCATTATGAACTGTTGCTACCAAACTAGTTACAAAACTAGACAGAATAGAATCTAAGCCTCAGAGCCTTGGTTTTTGTTTTGCTTTGCTTTTTTTGTAAAAAGGAATAAAGTCTTCATAAAACCCAATGCTATTTCCATTTTTATCAATAATTTTGAATCTCTTTAGGGATCCAAGCATGCATAATCTGGAAAAGGTGTAGGATGACTCAACACCTTACATAACATAGTCAACATACTGGTCTCTCTCTCCCTCCCACTGTGTCTGTAATCCATGCTATTTCTTTCACTGAGGGTTAACCTATGACCTTGCAATTAATTTTCTAAACAAAAACACCACACTAAATGCAAATGCTAATTCAATTTAACCTAAGAATTAGAATAATGGAAATGTATTGCTCCCACAGAAACATATCACAGTGCACATTCATTATTAATAAAGTTAACAATACCTTCCTGAGCTAAATAATTAACTAATAAACACTAACACAACATTTGGCACTACTCAGCACAACCACCAATCTCTGCTCAAGATTTGGGAATGGAATAGCAAGACACATGCAATACATCCACTGAAACAACTTGTACTTTATTATTATTAATAATAATATATTAAAGCATCCCAGAGCATGATATCTGCTTTACTGTACATGTGAGACATGATCCCTATCTCAAGAAGCTTTCCAAATCTCAAGCCAGCATCAAGGGGGGGGGGGGGGGGGAAAACCCCCCCC
>NW_017729022.1:17256458-17288447 GCF_001723915.1 Gavialis gangeticus
GATATCACTCTCCACATTTTAATTAATTCCACTGAAAGCTATTATGCCAGTGGAATTGCAGCCATTTCAAAATGCTGTGTGCTGTTTAAGGTATAAATGCCAAGAAACTAGATGGTATTCAGGAGCATAAGGTATATTTCAAGTTGGAACAAATGTATAAAAATCCCAAGCATTAAAAAAAAACTCTTACAAGTACAGTAACCTTAAAGACCCCTGCAGAGATCAAAGCTACATTGTAGACACAGAGCCTACACATCAGAAGAGGCAGGCCCCATCCATAAAGAGTTTATAATCCATATAACCAAAACAGGCAGAGGAAAAGAAAGGAAGTAGCATATCCACATTCTGAAGATGGAGAAATGGAGAAACATGAATGGGCTCAGGCAAGATAATGCAGAGCAAGAAACTGCTTAAGGTAGTGAAATAGGGCCAGGAATATTGCACATGGGACTGTAGAAATCTCCGGGAGAAACTGATTTTCACAAACAGCTCTTAAATTACGCGCTTATGTATGGATGAGATTCATAACACAAAACCCTCTCCTGGGCATTGGCAACTCAATCATCCCAGTCATATTTACATATTACTTGCTTTTAAAACCAAGGCTGGTGGTGGTGATTCTACCCCATATTTAAAGTGATAGTGCCTTGTTTAAAGACCTCAGCCGGAAAGTGAGAAACACAGATTCACTATGCCTAGTCATCCTGATGAGGAAGGTTCAAATTCACAGGTCCCACAAAAATACTGAAGTCACCAGGGGTGGCATTCTCTATGCTCGTGTTGAAGCTGTGCCATGATACAGAAGGGAATACAGATGTCATTGGGTCAGAGAGAGAGGTGGGGGGGGAAGAATATAATTCTGTATTGCAGTGAGAAATGCAATCAGACAGAAAGAGGATGCCCCAGACAGAAAGAGGATGTTCCTGTATTTTCTTTCACCACTGTTCGATGCTAAATGTACAAACAGCCCAGAGATAGGAACCCAACTTTCCTACCCCAAGTCAATGCCTACCTCACTGAACTAAAGTCATACTTCCTTTAGCATTTTCTTTCTAGATCCCCAGATTTTGCACTCCTTTCTATATATAGTGGCACAACATCAGCAGGATGCTTGGGAAGCAAGTACTCTGCCCTGCCTAGACTAGTCACAGAAGTGGGAAATGTGATTCAAACCAAAATGAAATTAAAACAAGAACACAAAAGAACAAAAAACAGGAGAATTAAAAAGTAAAAGAAAACTGTTTTAGGTCAAATGAACTGTTCAGTTCAGTCCAACACACAATGTTTCATTTTAGATTCAAACTTTAAATAGTATTTAGATTTAAATTCAGAGTCATTAGCTTGGAAAGGCAGTCAAGGGTCATCTAGTCTAACCCCCACACAAATGCAGGATGTGTTATTTCCATACAGTCTCAGCAAGAGTAGATTTTGAAAGGTGAGGTGGGTACAGATAATGTGGGTGCATCAACACATATACTATCATGTATTTTTCTCCATTTAAAAAGAAACTAGAGACTACTAATATACTAGCAGCCTGGGGCTATATTTTTCAATTTAACATCAAAGAAAAAACAAGTAACTGTATTGGAATGGGCATTAATTTGCTATACCATATATTATGTATAAAAACAAAACAAGCTAGGAAAAAATAATCAAAAGATGTTTCATTAGTCCTAGAGTCATTAGTATTAAATGCACATCTGTCTCGGGGTCATAAAACAAATTCTAGCTTTTTTGAGTATCTTGACAGTGCATCAACTGATAGTGTATTCAGTGCTTCACTGACAGTTATTTCCACACCTGAGTTAATGTTTCTAGCCAGAGTTAAAAAGCAGTCTGAAGAGCTGTGTCTGGAGCTACATGACCAGAAGCAGTTAAAAGAGAGCTGAACAGCAGAGCGAAGGATAGCTGGATTAGTGAAACCATTACAAACTGTTAAAAAGGAGAGAGGGGCATTAACATCTACAGGATGCAGAATTTAGGAGGAATCGGGTAGATTATAATAATGAGCCATGAAGTCAGTTGTCTTCCTCACTGCTGCCTAAATAGAAATGCTGCCATCAAATCCAGGCAATTTGTTTTAAGTTCTGGATAGACCAGGAGTCAGAGGTGCAGCTGCACTCCCTCCACCCCACTGTCCCCCCATATCTGCCCCTGCAACACAAGCAAATCCCTGTCTGGCCTCTTCTTGAAAACTTCCAATAAAAGCAATTCCACATCTTTCACAGGCAGTCTGTTGCTGTCCTTCCATCCTGATGGTAACAGGGTGTTTTGTTTTGTTTTTTTCAGATATTTAATTTAAATCTGCTTTGCTACAGATTAAATCCATTCTTTGATGTCCTGCCCTCTGTAGCAAGGAAGAACAGTTGTTCTCCCTTTTCTTTATGACAGCCTTTCAAATCCTTGAAAACTGTTATCATGCCCCTCTTAATATCCTTTTTGCCAAGCTAAATATACTTAGTTCTAGCATACCTAGTTCTCTCAGCCTTTCCTCATACAGCGTACATTCCCTTTATCATTTTGGCTGCTTGTCTCTGTATCCTCTCCAGTTTCTCCACATCCTTCTTAAATTACAGAGCCCAGAATTGTGAACAACCCTCCAGCTAAAGCCTAAGCAACAATGAATAAGAGTACTAGCACCTTCTGCATTTTATACGTTTACTGCCATTAATACAGACCCAAATTACAGTCACATTTTTGGCAACTACAGCTCAGAGCTACACTCATTTTGAGTCTGCAGTTCATCAAGACCCCCACACAGTGGCATAACTTAGCATGGGTGGGCAAGTGGGTCACCAGCCCTGGGTGCTGAATTAGAGGAGGCATGGGAATGGCAGCACCTCAGAAAGTCTTAGCTCCAACAGTAGCAGGCCAACATTGCAGAAGCAGCAGCCAGGGGCAGGCAGTCAACAACACAGCAGCAGCCAGCATCTGAGCCTCTGGGCCAGATAAGGCTGACCACCCTCCCCATGCCATTCCTCCAGTCTCCACCGCTCAGCAGCCCCTCCACCTCCAGGGCCCAGGTGGTTCTGCCCAGTGTTGTGATATTTTTATATATTAAAGTTGCTTGCTAACTAAGGAGACTGAGTAATGTGGTAAGTGGAAGAGGGTCCCTTAGTTTAGTTAGCTAGAGAGAGACCAAGGGTCTGCAGAGGTTGTCTGCTGCTCCACAATAAAGTCAATTGTTTATTTCTTCTCATTAATGTATGCCTACATTTCTTAAACCCAGGGATTACTCCAACCAGGGCACAAAACTTGTTAGCTGCATCTCTGCCCCACATAGTTCTCAGCAATACTACTGCCTAGCCAATAATTTCCCATTTTGTAATTACGCATTGTTTCTTCTTTACTAGGCATACCACCTTGTATCTGTCTTTATTCACTTTCAGTCTGTTACCAAGTGCCAAATTCTCCAATTCACTGAGATCCTTTTGAATTCTAATCCTATTCATCCAAGTGTTTGTAAGCCCTCCCAGCTGTGTCATTTGGAAATCTGATCAGGAATTTCTATTCCAATATATAAATCTTATTAAAAGTGTTGGACAAAACCAGTCTCAGAACAGACCCCTGCAGAAATTGCACTTGAAACCTCCTGCCATCTGTCCACTTATCGTTACTCCTTCTTTACAGTTATATTTGCCAATTATGTACCTAACGAACTATAAGATGACCTAACCCATATGTATCTAGTTCACTTATAAAGAATATCATGTTGGCCTGTATCAAAAAAACTTAATACATTCAAGGCATATTATGTCCACTGCATTCACTTTATAACCCCGATGAGTTCCTCCTTCCCCCCCACCCGCCTCAGCAATATCTTTTGAATAAAAATATTGAAAATGTTAAAGAAAAATAGGAAAAATAAGATTCAGAATTTTTCAGTTTTGATTTGTTTTGGATATAACCAATTTGGCATGTCCAAGATAAACTCAGAATGTTTTCATATTGCTGAATTTGTACCCTTTTTTGTTTACTTTTCCCCTCCCCCCAGGACATTTTTTGGGGAAAACAATTCAGCCATTTCTACCTTTACTGAGCAAAGCCCTGGTGCAGAAGAATATGTGGCCCACCACCTTATTCTGTGGTGTATACTGTTCTGAGCGCATTAATACATATAAATACATGGTGAGTTAGATCTCATTCAAAGTGGGGGTTATAATCATTGTTTTTCATTTAAGATAATTTTAAGAAGCCACTGAGCTCTCTCATGAAACAAAGTAACTGAAACAATATAGGCCTGTTGCTAAGAAGTCACAAATCACTGCTCAATATGAAGGTAAATGTGTGACTATTTGGGAATTTGAACTCTATATAGGGATTCTTTGTGGATTGTCTGAGGAGAGGCAACCTAGTTCAGTACACTGGGTTACGTTAAAAACACAAAGAAGAAAGGAAACAGAAGATACCAGGGAAGCAGTAAACTGCATCATTTGGGACTGGTCCTGCTTTGAGCAGGGGGTTGGACTACGTGACTTCCTGAAGTCCCTTCTGTCTATGGGGGGGGGAAGGGGGGAAGCAAGAGAAAGAGATTTAAGGTTAAATATTGGATAAAAGAGGCTTGCAATTGTGAACAAACAACTATCTCGTGTAGCTTGACTCCTCCTGTGTTCCAGGAAACAGGACTTTGTACATTCTGTGTAAACAAACACAAACTATCGAAGAAACAACAATCCATAGGACCCTGCATTTTGGCTGTAGAGGGCTTGGGTCAAACTTCTGAAGACCAGAGCTAAACAAAAATAAGTAAGCCTTTTGGGTATTAGTTCTTTACTTGCCCAAAAAGTCACCACACAGGTCAATAGGAGTGACTGCTTAAGCTGAAAAGAATGACCAGGGCTCCAAACTGGATTGAGGAGGAAAAAAAGAACAGCAACTAACACAGGTATTTCATACATACCCAAACTGTGTCCAAGACCCCTAACACAATGGGATGTGTCATGGCAAACATGCATGGTGGGAAGCCGAATTTTGGAATCAGAACCCAATCATGCTATTACTTCTTGCTGGTACAATGGGAGCCCATGATCATACCCTGGCATGAAGCAGTATAGTCCTGGAGCTAAGACTGACCATCAGCTGATGGTTGGTCTCAGCCTTGGGGCAGTACCAGAGCCTGTTCAAGACTCTACTGTGATCCCAGGACTGGGACCACAACCAAATGATTGCAAGTCCCAGCCCCAGAACCACACAGAGACCAGATGGAGACTCCACTGCTGTCCTGGGGCTAGGAACAACAATCAGTGGATCATGCATCCCAGCCCTGGGACTGCACAGGGGCCAGACCTAGAGCCCCGCACACTGGGGTGTCAGGAAACCTTGTGTACAGCTCAGCTGCGCACAGTTTTTTAAAGGTCCTGGTGTGTCAGGGCCCCAGGATCCTAGAGAAGCTCCTTGATCCTGGGGTCCCCATGCATGAGGAATGTCAGAAAGTTGTGTTCAGCCAGGCTGTACATGTGGGTTTTTAAGATCCCTGTGCATGGGGCTCCTGGAATCAGGGAACCTCACCCTCATCCCAGGATCCTGATGGCCAGGAAGTGCCAAGTTGCCAGGAGCTGCAGGGCAAGGCAGTTAACCTGCTGGGCCACAGGGAGCACCCCCTGGCTCCCTGCAACCCAGCCCCTTGACTCAACACCCTGAAAACAAATGGCTAGTAGTTGTATCACACAGCCTGCCAACACAAAGGGAAGCTGTCAGCCAAGCCCTGCCACATAGCTGGCATCGGGTTACATGGCAGGGCTGTCCACACATTCAGTTCCAGGAATGATAGAAATGAGACACAAAGTTATTCCACATATTTTTTGGAATGTGTGTGTGTGTCTGGTTTCTTGTTTTGTTACGCTATTAATTGCCTGAATGTGTGACTGGGTTGTTATTCATGTTGCAATTAACAGGTTAATTGCTTCTTAAGTGTAGTGTCTGCCAGGGCCCCAGTATATTTTCACTTCTTAAAACTAAGGGCAAAATCCTCTTGGTACTGAAATTAAAGGAGTTTTGTTAATGACAGTGTGGGGCCCTAAAGGTATGAAGAGATATGCAACTAGAAAATGTTTTTTAGTCAACAACAAAACAGCTGGCTCACTAAAAGAATGAGCTGGTAAATACTATGGATCCAAAATGTGGTCCAATATTTAAAAAAATAGCCATTTACTTAAATATAAAGCAGCATTTGAAACCATGACAATATTACTTTTTTGATAGCTCTAGAAATATATTTTTAAAAAAATTTTCATTGGGGTGCTTTTTATTCAGGAAAATGTGCATCTGGGCTATCAAATTGAAGAGCATGCTTCAATGATACTATCATAAAAATTAATCTTCCAAAGATCAACTGAACTGGAGTTAGTTTTCCCCTCCTGTATTTGTATATCAATTCCGTTCAGTATGAGCATGAAACAAGTGGATACAAGTTAATTCATGACCCACCATAGTTTCTGTGCCTACCCTTAAGATAACTAAATAGCTCTATGCATGAAAGCCTGATAACATATATCGTAACCATATAGAATATTTGCCAAGATAATGTAAAAGATCTTCATTTAACCACAATTATATTTTGTTATAATCATTCTACTAGTCCTGTATATCAATACTTTCAAAACCTTTCTGTGAGGTTTTATAGCCAATAGAGCAAAGTTGTTCTTCCTATTACAATGATGTCTGTAGATAGCTGTCCTTGGTAAGCTCTCTAATGGCACAAAAAAAAAAAGAAAGGGCCATCTGCCTTCAATAGCCCTTCTGACAACAGGATGCTGTTACCATTAGCAGCCAGCTGGCCACTTGCATCATTATATGTTACAAATGCTTTACAGCAAGACAATAAAATATAAAATGACATTTAAAAAATAGTACACACAGAACCTCAAAATCATGAGCACGGAACAGTATTGGCCAAGTTCTCAAGGCAGCTTGTCTAGGTTCATATTGATTTTTGCAGTCTTAATAATCCAAACTTTGGAAATCTCACCTTCTTTTACAAAATATAATGACTTATGTCATGCACAGACAATTGTGATATAAAATCCTACTCGATTTTATATTTTGACTTTACAAATAAAAGGACTCACCAATCATGGCTCCTTGTTTGAGTTTTTCTTCTTGTTTGTATACAAAATCATAACTCTCTCTCTCTCTGTTTTTTTGTCACCACTTTAATTTTTTTGAAAAACAGAATAAATAGATTTTATGAACCTATGTGTAGCAGGGGAAAAATGATCCTTAAAAAGTTATGAGTTAAGAAACACTGCGCATGTCATATTCCTTAATGTGCCATAGTTACTGTGGTTTAGGTCCTATGGTTAACCAAATACTAAATCAATGCACAGTAACTGGTGCTATTGCACAGTAGTGCCAGCACATGGGTTTTTAGTGATGCTTACTACACAGTAGCCTAACTACAATGCAGTAGCATATTATTGATGCTTCCAGCAATTCCCAGTGGCTGCAACAGGGAGCTGCAGCCAACTCCAAGCTGGTAAATACTAGGGGTTAGAGAGAGGGGGCGGGGGGAGAGGACCATGGGGAGACCTGTCAGGCCCCCTGCCTCCCACTCCCCCACAGCTGCCCCTGCCCATACCACCTCAGTACTTTAAAGAAAAGCCCCAGTGCTCACCAGGTGCTGCCAGGTGCGGGGGATGATCCCCCCCATGCAGTGTGGGGCAGTGGGGGGGGCAGCGGAGATTGCCCCCCCACCCAACAACACCCACTAAGTTGGGGCTTTCCCCCCTCCCCCAAAGAGCCGGGAGCTGGGGCAGGTGGGGCAGCCATTGCTGGGCTGGGAGAGCGGGCAGGGGATGGGCCTGGCCTGGCTGATTCAGAGATTGGGCAGCAGCCAAGTCTCCAAATCAGATCCAGCCAAATCAATTTGGGACAGTGATTCGAATCACTGAATCAAATCACTTTCCCCCGAATCAGCTGAATCCAAACTGAATACTAGCTGCTTCACACAGGCCTATTTACAAGGCACTTCCCAGTGTGTTCATTTTTTACATTTGAAAAGAACAATTACTCAAGCAGTTTTATCTGTGGGATTAATGACAATAGCAGAGATGCCAGCTAGCCTTTGAAAAAAAGGTAAAATGCAGAAGTTTACTTGTATACTTACATTTTGCTTTATTGTTTACATCATGCTGTTATTGATAGTAAACAAAGAGTAGAAAATTAAAAAAGAGATTAGGAGTGGGGGAAAATCTTCAGACAATAAGGAAAATAAGAAGGCATCAAGTGACTATTTGATGGCACAAAATCCTCTGGAAAAGCTACAGAAATATATTTGAAGGAGCATGGGAAAATGTTCCAGTGGGAGTCACAAAGATTTTAAAATCAAAGTATTTGAGAAATTCTGTGATATTATGACAGGATGTTTTCCATTTTTTTGCTAGTATCATAATCGATAAAGGAACATAAAGCATTTGCCAGGATGCCCTGAAGCATCAGATTTCCAGGAGTAATATTTAGTGTGAGCTACTAAAAAACATTAAATCTAAACCGTAGAGTCACTGAAGTTCCCATATAAAACTTTAAGGACTTTTCAACTGAAAATTCATGAAGCGTCTTCACTGGGAGGAGAGCTAGTCCTTAGGAAAGTATTCAGTCTTAGCAAACGTGTTTTGGGTTTGCAATGCAGATAGACACGTTGCAAACCATGAAAAAGCAGAACTGTCATGGTTCTGTGGAAGGACTGGAAGGAACTCACTGTGCTTGCCTCTGCTCATTCAGGTTGAGCAGATGCTGATGAAAGAACATGCACCCTTTGTCTAGGGACAGGGAAAGTTTGACCTATAATAATTGTATCATAGTTCTTATAGTGGTTTCTCCTTACTATTCTTTCAGTGGTAAAGAACTGTTATTTGCATTGTATTTTTGTACTAATGACAAATGGCCGTTTGCTTGGGTGTTGTAGATATGGAATAAAATCTTTGAGGCTGGGAGTGTTTTTTAACGTGGTCTATGAAGGATTTACATGCTCTTTATGTAACTGAACAGGAAATGTATGGCTGAGAGTGGTTAGATATTGCTTATGAGAGAGATTTTTTTTTTCAAAATCTTGTGATCATGGCATAGCTAAAGATTTTCCTGATTCCCATCCAGCATTCTAGTTATACTTAATAGACTGATATTTATAACAATCCCTTTTTGGACTTGAAATGTATCTCATTTGATCCCCTGATTAACAAGAACTGTGGAACTCAGCCCACAAATTTCTACATAAAGTCCAGACCTTGAGCTGTAGCATATCTTTTAGAAAATATGAACCTTCAAGCACTGGACAACTCACCACATTCCCTAGGTAAGTTATCGTAATTGTTAATTCATCTCAGTATTAATTATCCATAACTTATTGCTGGTATGAATTTATCTAGCTTCAGCTGTCAATTAGTATATTTCAGTATGTGTTTTGCTTTGACATGTTTTTACCATGTATATACATTGATGCCATGATCAAGACCTTTTAGCTTCCTTTCAGATTATCTAAACTGACTGTTCTTGTTTAGTTTTACAAAGGAGGTGTGCAGACTTCTTAATTATTCCAGTTACTCTTTAAGCACTTTGCAATCTGTAAATATCCTTTCAGAAGTAGGTATTAGTATCCCAGTACTCAATGCCATATAAAATGGCAATTATAACTCCCTTTCTCCAGTCAGTATTTCCCCATTTATTTACCCAAGGCTGCATTTGCCATTTTAGTTATAGCATATTCACTTATTTACCTATTAGGATAGGTAAGTTTCTCTCGCAGTCACTGCTGTCCAAAATAGAGTTCACATCCTGAAGTTTGGACTTCATCCTGTTCCTTGATATATGCCTAGCCGTACATAAAACTGTCATATGGTCCATCAAGTCTGATCTCTGATAGTAACCAACCCCTTAAAAGAAAGGCCAAAATGCTAAGTTAGTTCTCTGTCCTCATCAGTACTTTTCTGGTACTTGGGACAACAATGTAACATAACCCACAAAAAGCTGGAAAAGATGTAGTTTACGTAGCATAAAGATTTATTAGTGATGCTGACCGACACATCCACAGTGATTCATATGAATAAAGACACAAACTGCTCATGTTCCAAGTCCTATATTTACTAATTAAACTCAAAATCCATGAAAACAGCAAATCTGAAAAAATACAAGCCCATGTGACCAAACAGACTAACGGTGTGACATGATGTATTTCAGCCTTTTATAGCAGATGACATTTTTAATTTAAACCAAACATGAGGCTGAGAAAGATGCAGTGGGAGGAAAAGGGATTCACATCATTATGCACTTAGAGTTCCAGGCTGGATGTACACTTGCTAAAACTTTTTGATGTGAAGCAACCATTGCTGTATTCCCCCTCTCCCTGCTCTTCCCCCCAGCACTATTCACATACTTCTCATTGCCTGCCTGGGAACACTTTTAATTAGCACAGCTATAAAGAAAAGAAATAGATCACTTCAATATTAGATGCAGGTAGGCCGTCCCACCCTGACGTCATAAGGTACTTCCATCAAAATGGATGATAAAAATGGATCCCCAGTGTTCTTTGTGGGATGTCCAGTTGGGAACTGGTTAAGATTTCATTCTGATTGTGTTAAGCTTTCATAGGTAGTCTTTCCTCGAGATGCATATATTTTACGCAAAGAACTGTATGATAAACATTGCAGAATCACCACTGATGGACTTCTGGAAACCATTACAGAAAGAATGGTTCTCTTCTACCCAAAGAGAGAGACAAATATGTATCCATCTTCCTCTATCTTCCCGATGATCTTCCGAGGTCCCTTCCCACCTTACAATCCATGAATCTACATTCTTTTCACATGCAACTGATAAACAGGATACAAGCCTGTTTACCTTGAGCAAATGGCTACTTTGGGGTTGCTATAGACACATAACACAGTGTTGTTTTACAATAGTTTCAAGTAAATTACACCAGTCCTGCTTCTTGTTTACACCAGCAGGAAGGGCGATTCACCAGCATAGGCCTGTCCAAGCCCTCAGGCACGTTCAAAAAAAAAAAAAAGTCAGCAGGAATGTAGCCAGCTGTCAGCTTCCTACAAAAACTGCCTTTCTGCCCTAGGAACCACACTCTTAGTCTTTGACATGAATCTTTTCATTTACAGCATACCACATCACTAGCTCCCAACTATTTCAGTCAGGGGGTAGTGGAAAACAAAGGAAGTTGCACAGTTTTGGATCTCTCGCAGAGAAAGACTCAGCTAGCAGTCCTCTGTCTTCTTTTAATGAAAGAAATTCATCTTAGGCACCTATGCTGATAGCAATGTTGGCAGTATGTCATGGGGAGAGATGGTCCCTCAGGTAGATAGATAAGTGCAGTATATAAATTAATAGGTTTAAATGTATTGTTTTGATTTAGAAGCTCACTTTTCTTCTAAGGGTGCAATTAACCCTTCTAAGGGTGCATTGTCTTCCAAGGGTGCATTGTGAAGCAGGGCAAAAGCAAGCAATGGAATTATGACAGCTTACTCGAACCCATACAAATCAAGGAGGATTCTTCCTGGCTGTCTTACTTATAGATGAAACTGTGGGAAATCAAGATGTTGTTCTAGTCTAGTAATTTGAGTGAATCCTCACTGTGTAGTTATTGTGATATTTAATGGTGTGTGCATGTGCATATACAGCTAGCTAGTTAGGAGCTGTTAGTCAGAGAGAGAAAGACAAAAGGTTCTGCAGATGGTGTGTCGTTCACATGCCACAAATTAAAGAGTGTAGTTCTTTTTATTCATCTAAGCCTGTGTCAACTGAACCTGGTGATCACTACAATTTCCTTCCCACTTGCAAGGAACCATTAGGGGTAAGAAGAGAATGTCCATAGTAATCTGCGCTCCGCTTACTCAGTTTGGCGTAATAGCCCCAGGGTGATGTTTGAAGCCAGCGCTATGCTGAACACTGTCAGAGACAAAATAGGAGATGAAAGTCTACTCCAGTATAGCAATTCTTTTCCTATATGTTAGAGAAGCCCTAAGTCTGCTGTCTTGGATAAAGAGCAGAGTTACCCAATATTCACTTCATGATTAGGATCACAAAAGGGTAGATAGAACCATTTTGAGATCCATCTTTCTTGAATGAAGTTAAGGAGCTGGAGCTATACATTCAGTCATTCCGGATTTATATCAGGACTAAACTTGCTAGAAAAAAATATCTTCACATAAATCAGATTACCCTTTAGTTCAGTAGGTTCATCTTAAAATTAAAGGCCTAATTTAGCGGTCCTTGAGCACAGCCAACAAGAAGTTAGTAGACAAGGATAGCAAATGGGTCCCAGTGAACAGTTTCCTCAGTGAAAGAAACAAACTTTTAAGGAGTCCTGAAAGGATCAGCACAAGTCTGGGACCTTTCCTAACTGTGCTTCTTTTCAGTGGAAGCTTCCTACTACATGTCCACTATCACCAGAAAGAGCATTTTAGCTGAATATTTGCAGTTTAATCTCATTTGCTCTGTTGATGAATATAAATTTATAATAGTAATAGGAACAGATATTTCCCAAACTAGTTTCTTCGGAGGGGCAACACTCTACCACCCCTCTCTATCCTTACATAGCTGTTTAGCCTGATCCAGTATTGTTTTAATACAACTCTCATATTCTAACATAAAAGAACAAACAGATATAGTAGGAAAAGTCCACATTTACAAAGGCACACAGACACATTTTCAGACAGGCTTCCCCAACAGCTTACATTTGAGAAACTCTGTCTGACACATCTTATACAAACAAAACCCAAGCCCTTTTGCTGTGGTCTGATAAATGTAGAAACTTCCATCAGAAAAGATGTGAATGCACTCACTTATACTATTTTCTCTAGTGAACACTTTGAATCATACCCTTCCCAGTTGACTTCTTTATTATTGCTGTCCTCTTTCTTCAGTTTCCTACCTTTCCCTTAATCTTCTCTTCTGACCCAACTTACAGCAGGAAAAAAAAACAACACTTAACGTTACCTTTTCTTTATTGACTCCTTCCTGCCCGTCAGCCTGCAGATTCACTAACTAGCTCCAGTCAGAGGGAAGGAAAAAACATCAGCCTGAATTGCCTGCAGGTGACTCCATAGTATCCTTACCACCTGGGAGAAAATGCTACTGCATTTGGAGAGCCATACTGAATCTAAGAGTCTTGTAGGGCTGTAGGAATACCTGGATAAAGAATAAGTGTTAGGAGGTAGATTAAAGCCTTTAACCCAGTTTTTGTTTTTATCAGCCAGTGTTGAGGGAAACAAGGCAAATTTCCAATGAAAAAGTCCTTGCTTCCCTTATCTATCTTCATGAAGGATCTAGAACTCCTAGGATTTCCCAGTACAGTATGTTTCCTAGAAAACGTATCAGATGAACTACTGAGGAACAAAGAAACATTAGTTAGGAAGCACTTGGATCTTGACTTCAAGGGTCCCAACTTCCTAGCACCTCTGTCACTGAACTGCTGTGGAGCTTCTGCTCTTAGGATTTCCAGGCTCTTAGGCAACCCACCAGGAGAGCTGCCAAAAAGCGAGGAGCCTAGAAGTCCTGGGAACCCCAGCTCTTGGCTCCTGAACCAGGGTCTCCAGGGTCCTAGCTGTAAGGCAACCTAACAGGCAGGGAGATGGAAGAAATATTTCTTAAAACTTCAACTTTTTCAATGTAGAATATATTTCCTCCCAGGGAAAAGAAGGAAAGAGAAGAGATGGGGAGAAAATACCGTGTGACTTCACATGTAACAAAACAAATAGAAAACAAGCAGTTTTGGTTTTGAATCAAATGAAAAAAAGAATGGGAATTGTAAAATTACTCAGGAGATGGAAATCCCAGTTCCTGTCCCACTCAAGCTATAACCTTAAAGCTTGATGATGACATTTTAGTATTTGCTTGAATTTAATTGCTATTCATTTTGTCAGAGAGAATGGTCTGAGGCTATGTAGGTGAGGAATTCTTCAACAAAGGAAATGCAGAAGAAAGTACCATACTGAGGAGACAGAGGAGAAACACAGAAAAGAGAATGTAGAGGAAGAAAAACAAAGGGCAATAAAAGAATCCCAGTCTTCAAGTGGGGGAACATATTTTCGAGGCCTAATTAAAATTTTTCAATTTTCTTATAAAATTGTCCTTTAAGAATCAGTTCAAGAGAATTTGCTATTGTTTGTTTGCCTCCCAAGATACTACTGGTTAACATTTTGCAATTTAAAATAAATAACAAATTTCAAAATTCTGGAAAGTATATATAAACTTGCCCATGATTTTTTCCCATTTAACCATCTCAAATTATTTTCCTGGATGGATGCATAACTAAATAAATAAATAAAAGTATAAAAAACATTTTTTTTCTGTTACTAAAATCTAGTTACAACAAGGCCAAATTTTTGATCCTCGTGCAAGCCACCTGTTGATAGACTGCAGAGCTGGTCTTACGGATGGGCAATGTGAGTGACTGTTCAGGGTGCCATGGTCAGGCGGGTACCACCCTGCCCGCCCCAGCCAATCCCCACCCCCCCACCTCCAGCTGCTGCTCAGAAGGAGCTTGGCATGGGCTGGTGGCCAGGAAGGGACCAACTGTGAAGCCAGAAGCCCCTGTTCCAGCAAGGTCCCTGTAGTGATGCCATGGGTGGGGACATCAGTGCAACTTATTTGGCCCCTGCCCACAGGAAGCCCTAACCCGGAGGGTGGGAACAGGCCATGCTGACCAGTGCAGCACCTGCCCAGGCCCAGGACCTCTTCCTGCCCAGCTCTGGCCCCTACTCACTGCGGGGAAATAGGCACATGGCTACAGGGCTGCTGCTGCTGCTGGTGCTTGTGCCAACGCTGTTGGACATGGCAGGAAAGGAACAGAGTGGGGGCTGGTGCTGGGAGCCCCTGCCTCGCTCATCTTGGGCTGCCCATGCCAATGCCACCAGCAGCCGTAGCAGTGGGGGGGCACTGGCACTGTCCAGACTAGGCCCTGTGGCCCCACCCCCCATGCTAGTTCCCCTTCAGCCATGTCTCCCTACAGATCAGGCTCCAGGCAGCCCATCCCCATCTCTGGGTCATGGGGGCAGAAAGCAGCAGGGGGAGAGCAGTACTGCCTCTGCTCAGTGGGGCCATGAGAAGTGGCAGAGGAAGGAAACAGGACTTGATAGCTCAGGTCAGAGTGACCCCTAGAGCAGGTTGGGGCAGGAGGTGTGGGGACACCAAAATACAAGTTCTTCCAGGGTGCCATTTTCCCTAAGGCTGACTCTGGTGGACTGGATGTATTATTGTTACATTTATATCTAACCCAAGGGTTGATCATTAAAATGACAATCTTGTCATTTCCCTGGAACAAACTGTCTACTTTCACACAGATAAAAGCAGGTGAAAAGAGATTTTTCCTAATACAACAAAACAAAGAAGCAATGCTAAATAACAGCATTTGAGCCTTGTAAGCTGCACATGTTAAGAGGAATCCATGTTTTCAGAATCTTTCCCTGTCTAGTCTCTGAGCCAAATTCTTAGCTGATTTATACCCTGTGCTAACCCACTGGCATGAAACAATTCAGTGTTTGATCAACATATCCTTCCCCTCTGAATTGCTCCAGGTTTAGTCTTTTATGATGTTACTGTAATCCTAGTTTTCCAGCTGTCTACAGAATTCCAGACAGAAAAGAAGCAGATTTAAAACAAACAGACAAACAAAAATATCTTTCGGGCCTTCTTTAGATATCACAAAGCTGAAACAAAAGGCATGACTCCATTATTAATTTTGCCAGTCATAAATGTCTTTACAATCTTCTTTTTACTTTATATTCTTAACTCTTTAAATTGTAGTGTTGTGTATACAGCCAAGAAGGCAGCAGCAGGCAGCACTACATAGTACATTTCAGGGTACAAACACCTCATTTATGAATTAGAAGTCTAAAAACAGGCCAGATCCTAAATGGATGTAGCTCCATTGACTTTGGTGTATCTGCAGGCACAAACATCAGCTGAGAATCTGGCCCAGTGCTAATTTTTTTATTAAAGCATTTTGCAGGGAAACGTTCCGTTTTTCCTCGAAGAATATGACTCTGTTCTCTTTTTTTGGCTGCATGTTGCACACATGTTTTCTCACTTAAACTTTGCCTCAATTGGCTTTGTTTTTTTTATGTAGCCTTTGCACCCATTTCTGATGGAAAAATGCAGCTGTTAGCAAGATTTCCTATAATGTCCAGGAACTACTTTTCCAGGCATTTCTCTCAAAGACTCTGATGTATCTAAAGATGACATTATGCTATGCCAAAGGATTTTCAGTGCAAATGAGTGAAGAGAGAAAGAGAAATTAGCCAGTTGTATGGCTAGCATGAGAGGAAAATTGACTTCTAGTAGTTCATATGTATGTGTTTGCTTTAAATTTGTGTCTGAGATTCTGTCACCAGTAAGATTACTTTGCATTAGAGCAGTGATTTTAGTGTCTGTGAACTGAAGTGAATTAATCATAGATAAAAGTGCACATTAATGAAAACCAACAGAAAACTGTAAATATCACCACTGTGGAACATTGTTTTCATATGCAGTCTCTGAGTATCATGTTTTGTATAGACACAACATAGTTGAGACTATGCTGCCCACAGTATACGACTTTGCTCATGCAGAACAACCCATCCTGGCATGTCAGACAGAGCCAGATTCTTAGCTAGAATATATTGACACAGCTCCATGAAAGCTGGAGAAGTTGTGCAGAATTATATCAGCTGAGGATCTGGCCCACAGAATGGTGCAGCCTCAAACAAGGCTAAACACGATTCTTTTGGTTTGCTTTCCTTGTCCTGCTCTGGGTTCTTCATACTGAGTGATGAAACTGTGTGGGGGCTTTTCATGCTTCAGAATCGCTCTCTCAGTAATCCAGAGCGATAATGTCACAATGCGGAATCTATGGAGAATAAAAACCAATATTAAAAAAACCACCTTGAGAAAGGCAGTGTGATCCAGTTAAGGTATGGGACTGGGTTCTGTTCTCAATTCTGAGCTGAATGCCTGTGTCACCCTGAGGAACTTTACAGCTCTGATTCAGTCCTGTCTCTATTTTGTATAATAAATTATAGCTGTCACAAATGAATGTAAATAGATGCTAAGAAGCTACTCAACCACAATGGGGTCACCCTGGACTAATGTAAATGTGCAAAATGCAGAGTGGAGGAGAATCTGATTTTCTCCATCAGTAACATCTACCTAAGGTACACTGCCCCTGTCATCAGATCACCTGGGCTCCTAAATGCATTTATCTTCCCAACAACACTCTGAGGAGGGAGTATAGTATCCTTGTTTGACAACAAGGAAATGAGGCACAGAGAAACTAAGCCACTTGCCTGAAGTCAGACAAGGCCCCTCTAGCAAAGCAAGACAAACCAGGGTCCAACATTTCCCATATTAGTTCTCTACCCAGTGGACTGTCTCCTTTCTTTACTATGCCTGTATTAGGAATGGTGTGATATTCTGTGATAATTCACTAGTGAGGTAGATAGGAGCCAGGCAATGCATGCTATAATACGATGACTATATGCTCATCCATCACTATATATATTCTTTACAAGCGACAAAAATTGCATAGTTCTTGAAGTACAGCACACAGCAAGTAAAACTTTTAAGTCATTATAAAACTTATCAAAATTATATATTTAAATTGCCAGTGCCTATTTATACTTTGGGGAAACAGTCTGCTAATTTTCTTCATGATTAAAAAGATGGCAGCTTTACAGATGTATAAGGATAAATTAGAAGGTTAGTGGGTTGTGTTAAAAATATACAAATGCATCAAAAAATCAATATGCTCCACATATTAAATGATTCAGACTTGAAACATCCAGTTTATGAATGTGTATCTCAAACATATGTTTAATATATTTTAGCATGTTTTAAGTAAAGAAAAAGCACAGTACAGTACTCTATTACCATATTAAATATAAAGTAGAAATGTTTCTGAAGATATCCCTGTGATCAAAGAGAAGTTTTTACAATGACCCCTGACAGACATTCAACTGACAGGATCTGATGCATGTAGTGTGTGCATGGCAGGAGGCACAACTGTGGGACTGGGGATTATATCCTCATCACACCATATTGCCGGTACAGGGGGAGCCTGGAATCATGATTTCAAGCTACCCCTGCACTGGCAATTATGGGTATCTATACATATGCTCCTGGCTAGAGGTGGGGAGCTTTAATTAGAGTGATTCTGAGAGCATTTGACGAGCTTTAGTTAAAGTGCCCCTGCTGCCATTTTGAAATGCGGGGATGCTGAATACATGTGATGCGGAGGCTGCTGGAACGTACTAATTAGCATGCTCCAGCAGACTCCTAGCAGACTCTATTAATAAAGTCTGCTCCAACACGTGATAATTAGCATGTGTCAGAGCAGAGCTCCATCAAGTGTATAGATGCCCTCTGAAGCCAGTTAGCTGACCCCTGCTCCCAGCCTCAGGAACATATCAGTGTCAAGGGCTCTCGTGCACCCCCAAGGCTGGGAGCACAGATCAGGTGACTGTAGTTCCCAGCCTCAGGGGTGCAGTAGAGCCTTTACCTCTGATACACCCCAAGCCTGGGAGCCCCAATCAGCTGCTTCTCCTAAAAACAGGTGTGCATAAAAGCCTTTAGCTGTACTATGCCTCAACAGCTAAGGGCAGCAGTTGATTGGGGCTCCCAGGCCCTGGGATGCAGTTGGAGTTAAGGGTTCTGATGCTCCCCCCCGAGTGTTATTCAATCTGCTGTGCCTTGGAGGCTGGTTGTCTTGATCAACTGCTGTTCCCAGCCATCAGGTGCAGTGGAGTCAAGGTCTCTGATGTCCCCCTGTAGCTGCCAGCAGCAGCTGATCCAGGCTCCTACCCTCCCGGGCACATTGAAGCCCTAGATTTTCATGCACTCCAGAGACTGGGAGCCTCAATCCGCCTGACCACATGTGTAATTTAAGGCATGATGGGAACCAGCCATAAAGTTATCACACTTTTTCTGTGTAATAACTTTGTGGCTTATTCCTTTTTTTAACACACCAGTAATTGCATTTGTTTGTAGCCATGTTAGTACTGGTTAATCATGGTATAAACGTAATGTCTGCCAGGAGCCAATGAAAAATAAACCAACTAAGCAGATGAAATCCCAGTGAAGACAAGGCACAAGTGGCTTTTACCTCAGTATAACCAGTTAACACACACTATATTGCCCCACCATAAGGTTTACCTTTATCAGTTACATTGATAAATATGAAAAACAACTATGTGTGTCTTATGTTGATTAAGATTTTACACTGTGATAATAACTAACTTGAGTTAGGGTCTTGTTACATGTTGCACTTTGAGCTACTCAAAAGTTGATTGGTGTTAGTGCTGGCTCAAGTTTGAAGGAGTCACACCTTAAGGCTAAAAACCTTCTCTGACTGCCCGCCTTCTGCACAGCTGTCACCTGCCACCAGAGGACTGGTGAGCAGAGGCCTGACTAACAGCTACAGCCGCGAGTTGCCACAACACAGCTGGTGAACCTGGACAGGCTACTATCTCTGCTTTAGGTGGGGCTATATGAGACAGGGGCAGGAGGGAGATGGGAACATGAAACTGGGAGACAGAGAGTTAGTGGAATGGGCTTGGGTAATGAAATGGGAAGGGAAAGGAAAGGAAATTGGGGTGGGGGAAGGGTAGCAAAATGAGGGAAGTCAGCCACTGAAAGGAGAAATAAAAAGAAGTAAAGAAAAAAATTAAAAGAAATAAAGAAGTAATTTAAAGGTCTTGTGTTTTAATAAACTGGAATTTGGAACTGGGTTGTGAGGGTGCTGGTAGTGCTTCCTGGGATGGCTGGGTGGTGGGAATGATGAGGGAAGACTATTTTGGGGGAGCTACTGCCCCTGCCCAGGTAAAGAAGCCCCAGCTCCTGGGGACCCTATCTAGCACCCTACTTTGTTCCCTCCAACCCCTCTTAGGCCCCACTCCTGGACCTGTCTGTGCCCTACAACCTGACTAGCTGTCATGTGCTCTGCAAGCTGTTTGCATGGGGCTGCACTCCTGGGGGTGGGAAGATCACACCCCAGGGGGAATTGGCTCAGTGCCAGAACTGCACGCTGGGTAGTAGAGTTCAGGAGGGGGAATCTTTGTCCAGACAGAATGGGAGGGTGGGAGAGGGGACGCTGCATTATTTATTTTGCTGAAAGACTGCAACTCGGGTGGCTCACTCTGTGGAGTGCCATGTATTAATGGAGCACAAGCTGGGTAACGCAGATTAGAGATAAACCGGCCCTGGAGTGCCATAATGTTAAGATGCTTAACGTGCTTAAAACTAGTTTCAGGTGTTAATGTTTGGAGACTCCAGGGGTTAAGAGCTCCAGGAGCTACCTAAAATGTATGTGCAACAAGGCCCTTACTTGTCATGATGAAAACACACATTTAGTTTTACATTGAGGACATAGGATATATGACTGTTGTTTGTGAGCTTTCATAAGGTCATCACTAGAGATGTGGTGTTTTTTCCCTCTAGTTAATTAACTATCAGCTAAATCAAGGTAATAATTGTATTTCTGAAGGCAATTCTTAACACTTACCAAATATTTGTATCTTTGCCTGGATTTCTTTAAAAAAATGTTCTTCCTTGTAAGCCTATAGTTAGAAATGAACCTGTTAATCTCCAACCCATGTTCTAAATAGCAAGCATTAAAGCAGAGGGCATATTTACATTGTCCCATGAAAATAAAAACACCTTGATGCTAAAGGAAATTATTTGCAAAGTTCTGTTTTACTAGCATACACTCTATAATGGGTCATTAACAAAATGGTTATTTATGGCAAGGTCAAGATGAGGCAGAAAGTCAGACTGAGAAGAGCACTGTGGCAAAAAGCCATGTTTGCAAATACACATTGTTCTTGGTATTGCAAATGTAAAGATATAATTGCCAGGACTCCCAGTTTTGGTTGCTTAGAACTCTGGTGTCTGTGTGGCTTTCATTCATTTGTGAACAATAGACATACTCTAATTTTCACAAATAGATGTAGACATTATAGGGTTTACCATCATATTATTCTAGTTTTGGAAGAATTCTAGTCATATTAAACAGGAATATGGCACTATTCAATCAGTTCTATGAAAACAAAGATATTTCACTCCTCCCAAGCTCCAATGAAAGGATAACTTTTTGGATCTCTTCTGTTTTATCCACTAAGCAGTTCAAAGAGAATAGATTGAGAGCTCCCCCTTTCCATCCACCCCCCCGCCAAGGGATGTGGGTATCAAGATGATCAAACTGCATTGTGTGTGCCTTCTGAATTCCTGAATTTTGTGGCATGTGGAATTGGACCAAATTGGATACCTCTTTGAAACTTAGATGCCTAAATTCCAGTTAGGTGTCTCCAAGACCAGACTGGAACTGGCCTTTATCTGAGTCTAAAGTAAAGCTGAGTTGTAATTTAAGTCTATATATTGTTGCTAAGTGAATTAAAAGAAACTGGGTTAGTGAACTCACAGAGTAACTGGGTTTGGCTTGCAGTTCGGCCCAGTGTGTTCCCATCCTCACCTTATGCTGTGCAGCTGCTCCCCTCAGCAGTTCTCCCTTTCCTACAGCAGGTGCTTTATACTGGAGCTAACCTCTTTTCCTCTCACCCTCCCTGCACTCCCCCGCTGATATTAGCAGCCACATCCTATCTTCTCTTCCCTACTGGAGGGGAGCAGTGGTCTGTGGCGGCAGCCATGGGACAAGCACAAAGCCTGACACTACCCATTATAAGGCATATGCGAAATTCACTGCTTTCTTAGAAACAATGAGGTGCAGTCAGAAACCGGATTCTGTTTCTGGGTGGGAAGGATTATTCTTCTGAGCCAATCTGGAAATCCTTGTGTGGAAAAAAAAATCCCTTTCCTGTTTCATAAAAGAAAGTAAACTTGAGAAATAAAAGGGGGAAAAATTAAATGGAAGCGTTGAACTTTCCCAAACATTTTACTGAAATGTTGAAAGACAATTACTTTAGAACGCAAAACACAGAAAATTGGGAACCAATTGATAGTTCTGTCATTTCTAAAAATTAGACTTGCCCTTTTCAAGTTCATTTGCATTCAAGCTGCCATTTTGAATATTTGCAGAAGTACCTGTCATTCAATAATTTACTTTTAAAAAATGACTTGCTGATTTGCTGATTCTTTCTACCCTACCATACAGAGCTGTCCCAAACTTCACCTTTCTTTCAAGTAGATCATGAAGATATCCACCACGAAACTAGACCTACAAGCCTACATCAATAACAATGGGTATATTCAAGATCATAGTGCAAGTATCACCCCCAGAAGACCATTTATTTTATTAGACCGTTAAGTTGGTCTAATAAAAGATATCAGATTCACCCAAAGAACCTTGAGCACCAGAAGAAACACTTTAACCCTCCATTGAAACTACCATTTAACAACGCCATTTGTACTCCTACTATAAGTGTTTTTACACCATAAATGATATATTGACTTCCATAGGAAATAAATTCCCAGTCCAGAGAAAGTATTTATATGGGGCTGCATTGACACCCTGCTATCAAGCTTAAGAGGTAATGTTTTTATCTACGCTGCCCCAGAAAGCAGTCACAGTTTAGACCCCTTTGTTCCATGGTGAGCAAAGGGGACTGTTTTAGGTCAGTGGTGCCCACCTTTTTGTCCCTGTGGGATGGATGAGCAGTGCCAGGTTTGTCTGTGGGCCAGATATAGTCCATAGCCCTGAACCCTCCATCCGGGGCCCAATCCCTCTGTGCGCTATTGGCCAGCAAGGACCTGATCCCTCTGCATGGGGCTAGGAAATTTGGTGGTGGGGGAGCAATGGCAGTGTTAATTGTCGGTGCTCCCCTGCCGCCACATTTGCAGACCCATGGGGAGCCCTGGGTAGGGCAGGATGATATGGCCCACAACCCAGATCTGGTCTGTGAGCTGGGGGTTGAGCACCCCTGCTTTAGGTCATCTTCAGATACAGTTTACTTCCCATTCTACAGTAACTCAGCTGTGCTGAGCAGTGTCATAGGGGCCATCCACTCCGTACCACCACACACCATTTTGTGGAAGGCATAGCAGAGGGTGACTTGTCTTTCTATTCAATCTACTGTTGATATGGTAAAATACCTCCTCCTTATTGGGCAATACAGCTAAGGTCATATTTAAACTCACAGGGATTTGCAGACACAAGTGCTCTTTACAGGTCTTGGGTTTCTGGGTTTTTTTATGTGTTTGCTGCACAAAGTTTGCTACTCTTCTGTCCACTGGTCTCCTGCTCTGTAATGAATCAATGAGGAGAATCTTAGGGATCCTTTATTCTTGTCATTCTCCTTCCCTGTACTGCGTGGTGTGAATTGGAGTTTTCAGTTTATATTCTAAATTTAAACTGAGGCATGAGTTAACTACCTTTCCACACCTGAGATTTGCTTTCTTTCACAAACTAAGCATTGAAATACCACGTCCTCATTAATAAGCATTCCCGTTTGTGCACAGTATGATAGTACACTGAAAGTACCTTCCTGCTCTGTGGTGACAACTCAAATCACCTCAAAAATAACCAGAAAGAATTTAGATAGTTCATTTTTTTAGTTCAAAGACATCCCTAGAACTACGAGATCCATCCATTCATTCCCACCCACAGGCTGAAGAGGACTGCACAATCCTTCCCTTTCTCAACAGGGTTGAGTCATTTTATTTACCCCTTCCTTCCTGTAAACCCTCTACTCCACCTCTTTATCCCTATAGGATTATTTCTGACTATATATGCATTTATAAGGGTTGTATCCAGTTTAAAACCTTAAGTGTAAAAATCATTAGACTTCTACCACTTTGCAAGATGTTTTATTCTGATAGTCTAAAATTTTACTTTGTCTTTCTTTTGTCCCATCACTTGTAGTTGTAATACTGTAAATGGTGCTAGTCTAATTCTTGTCCTTAATCATTCTTTACATTTGGCAGATAGGTATGTGCTCTTATCTAACCCATTACAGCTTTACAGTTGCCATTAAATAACTCATAACCACACATCCCCCCAAAAGGCACACATCTTATTTTGAGAAGGCAGGAGTAAGGAGGAAAGATTTTTTCCAGAAACTTTACTTGCCAGAGCAAGAGCTCATCATAGCTGAATGCTGGCTGAGCAGCCAAAAGCTGCTGCCAATTTGACAGTGGCTGTGACAGGATTAAAGTGGTAGCTGTGAGCTGCAAGGCATTCATGAGTGAAGCTGAAGAGTGGACTCAGCCCCTTCTACATGTGGCTGAGAATAGTCCACGACCCCCTGGCAGCCAATATGGTATCCCCATGCCTTCGTTCTGGTGCAAAAATCAGCTTCCTCACTTAAAAAATACGCCCCAATTTTGGATAGCTACTGCTGGAGGAAAGGTGAGTGTAGTATATGAGTAAATATGGTATTTGCTTGCCATGTCCCTGTTTCATTTTGTAATCCCTTTTTGTGGGCATGAAGATCTACAAACACATCTTTGTCCAAGTGGAAATGGATCTTACCAGGTGGGATTATGGGCAGGAAGTTGTTGCAGAAGTCAGATGACATCCGTCCCAGAATGTAGTTTATGAGGTAGGAGGAGACACAACAGAGAGAGGGTATATCTATATCATAGTGTAGCCAGGGTGGGCACCAATCCCATGCACTAAGTTGGAGGGGGTGCCAGCAGCATCCCACACTGCTCCACACCCCCTCTCTCTGGCGCATCTCTGTCCAGGGTACCAAAATTGCTAGTTATGCCTCTGTGTCTACACCACTTCTGCTACCAAATTATCACCACCAGGTTCTGTTCCTCTCATGCTGTACCAGAAAATGACATGGCAAGGCCACTTTGAAGACTCAACCTGCTGACTCTGGGAAGGCATCGGCAAGGCATGCTCAGGAGGAGTATTCCTGAGGGTGCTGCAGAATTAGTTTAAATGTAGTCAAAGAGAGGCAGGAAGGAAAATAAATAGACGGAAACGAAGCAGTAGGAGAAAGAGGCAAGAAGCAGTCATCTTTTACCAGCATTGCAGGGGCAGATCACCTGCAACATGCATCCTTTGCATAGTCCAGCATACAGGGGAGGATGGTGGGGGTTCTATAATCTCAGTAATGCTTCTGTTTATGGAGCTGAACCTGAAACCTTGCATAAATCACACGGCAGTCACAACCATATGTGGCATCGTTACACAGGCTTGCTGGCATGATATTATACACTTGCAATTGCCTGATGCTGAACACACTGGCTTTAGTAAACATGCTGCTTTCAATCAGATTGCTAAAGCTAAACTAGAAAATTCACTTTCCAGTTATTGCTTCAGTTCAGGCAACTTTGGAGAGGAGCCATAAGAGGAGGTGGGGGAACAAAAAAACCCAAAGCCAGCACACAGGAGAGGAAAGAGAATTGGCAGCCTGGAAAGATGGACAGATAATACCAGCCAATGAGGGATCACTCTGCCTGGCAGCACTGTGTCTCTTGACTCCAGTGGGCACTCCATCATTGGGCTTTGCTTCAGGCACTACTGCCATCGCATCCATAGAGAAATGTGTCCATGAGCTACAGTATAGCATTTAATTAATTGCACATAGCTCAGAAGGTCAAAAAGAGAGTCGATATTAGCTTAATTTCAAATGTTCTGCTTCTGCCTAAAGGATGGGAGTAATATATTCAGCAGAGAATCATTAGCTAAAATATTCTAGCAAGCTGGAAAAAAATGAATAAATACTGCATTTTAAAACTTGAAATAACATGTGTAATTGCATATTCACTTTGTATTCACCCTGTACTTAGATATGGGAGGCAGTGGTAGAAGGGAGTTAATCAAAGGACGTTACAATCTGCTGTACTTCAATAAAATATCTTTCGTGAGGATCTATTTATACTCTTATGCAGAAACACCTATCATCAAATGACAGTTTGTATGAGAATATTAGAAAAAAATAATTCTGAGTAGTGTGATGGAAAATTGTTTCTGCGTGGCCAAAGCACCTGCAGAAGAGCTGATCATCACCCAAGCACTACTGGGAGAATTATGAGCCTTTTAAATACAGCTTTGCTCCAGGCCTTTAATTAACACATAATTCTGGCTAAAAGTAGAACTGAAAGCTAATTAAACTTTACATTTAAATTGAGTTTACATTGAAAGCGCTGAGCAATAGCAAGAGCTATTCAACGTGTTGCCCTTACAGAAACCTTATGCAGTCAGTACATGTGTAAAATGAACAATCTGGATCTTTTTCCTTTATGAAATAGCTCATGCATTCCTAGGACTGGCAGCTGGTGGTCCAGCCTCATTTAGGCTTAGGCTCCATCTTGATCCATAAGTGTAACTATACTCTTTAAGCTGGATAGTGACCAATTCATATCACCTCTCATCTCAAAGAGTTGTATCCAGGCAGCCAACTTTTTTTTCATAACACATCCATGTGGGACTGAATTGGTCATCCATCTGTATTGCGCTGCCTGACCATATTTCTAGCTCTAACATTCCATTGTGGGACAATGTGAGTCCCTGCTCTTATTAGGATTAACCCTATCCTGATTGAAAGTATAAAAATGTCCTCATCCATAAACTGGTCTCCTTCCCTATGTCAATGCTGTACCACAGAGAGAGAAGACCCAAAGCAAGATTTACCATATCTAGGAGCGGAGGCAGAGCTGTGCCAGCCTTACCAGGGAGGATTGCAGGTTGAATGATAGGATGTGTGCTTCAGATCTGGGTACCAGGAGAATTTAGATACTGGAATGGGTGCTTGAGATAGTATAAGTGTGGAGGAAAAAGAGCATATCAATGTGCATGTCTCTGCACCTGCCAACGCGTGTGACTGTGGTGACGCAAATGGGTCTGTGGAATGTTGGAGGGGTGAAAGAAGTGTGTGGGCAGGAGACCAGTTTTCCATTTCTCTCCAGCAGAAACTGGATACATTATAGTAATTAGAAAACAGACAAGACTTACTTGTACTGCGTATAAAGGGAACAGCCTCACTGCTGTTCATCAGTTACCACTAGATTCTGCAGAATACTTCTGGGCTCTGTAGTTCATAGATTAACTACATACTGTCTAAGCTGCCTAATAGAACTTCACAGAGCATCTCTAAAACCTGTTCCAAATTAAGGAGCCAGGGAAGAGACTGCTGACTAAACCACATGTAAAAGAGAATCAAATATCAGCATTTTCTCTCCCCATTTCACAGAGCACAAAACAAGAAAGGGCTGAGGGATGAATCTGTTAGAAAACAAGCCGTCTTCATGGTACTCTTTATAGATCTGTATTTCAGACCTGATTTAAGTCTGTGGTACAACAGAAGAGGCCCTTATGATATATTGCAATAGCTGTTTGGGTGAAATCAATAGATAAGTAGGGACCTCCAGGAGACATTTAATTTAACCCCCTGCCTGCAACAGGATCATCCCTATCCAAGCCATATTATAAAAATCCATAATCTGGCCTCTTACTACAAGTACCATCAACCTTGTCATAGGACAAGACATAACATCTTAACCTGCTATAGGTTAAGGGGACTGTGGCAGCCAATATTATGCTTACATAAGTAGTTGTTAATATACTCTTAAGTGATCCCAGGAAGAGGGCCATGTCATTTGCTACAGAGGAAGGCAAAAACCTCCACAGTCCATACCAATCTGACTATGGGGTAAGACCCATGGTCTGCCCCTTTCTCACCCCACCTGTGGTGTAGGGGCAAGACCTTCTAGCCAGGAACCTCCAGATTTAAGTCCCACCAGAAGTACTGGCACACTTCAGCTGAAATCCCCAGCCTTGGCTGCAGCCAACACACTCTGAGGAAGGCTTGAATAAAAACAAAACTCTCATAGTTTTGGTTACATATTTTTAAAGGATAGATAGAAAATGGAAATTGCAAAAAGTATAAAAAGATATATGGGTTATGTGGGCCAAGCTGCACAAAGATTGGCCCACATAAATTTATGAAATAAAAACCCTCTAAATACCTGAAGTATATTTATCATTGTAAAAAAAAAAAATATTCAAACCAATTTTTAAAGTTCTCATTGTAATATGAGGCAGTAATGCAGAAAGTTTTCCAAGCAGGATGACTTTACTTGTAAAATGGGGGCATCTATACAAGATGCTTTACTGTGTCTTAGACTAAACTAATGCACAGTAAAGCACTGTCTACCTGTGCACAGCAATTACTACACAGTAGATTAATCTAATGCTCCATTTTCTAGTTCTTGTAAATACAGGTACTAGAAATCAGTGCATGAAATAAATGTGCTGGAGTGCATGTGTAGATGCTGACAGGGAGCAAATTACTTCTGGTCAGCCTAGGCAGCTTAAATCCACAGGAGGTGGGGAGAGTTGTCCTGGTTTGACAGGATGCTGCCTCCCAGCCACGTGGAGATCAGGATGGTCCTGATTTCCATGTGGCTGGGAGGCAGCTGCCTGGCAGCTACGACAACTCTCCCCAACCCTGTAGAGGTCAAAACCAGTCCCTGTATCACCAGCCTGCCTAGGGCTGGCAGCTGGGAGAGCCCGGAGCTTCCCCTGGATGCTACATGGGGGTGGAGCTTGGCAGGAGCAGCCCTGGACTGAACTGCTCCCAATGGGCTTACATTCAGATGCGTGTGGGACCCCAGTTTAATGCACCTGATTTTCTGTGCAGAAAATTCAGGTGCATTGATTACACATGTAGACACGCCCACAGAGAAGCATCTCCTAGAACAAACTTTTCATTTATAGTATTATACTTCCTGAATACAAATCTGAATTCCCTGCCAAGGGAAAGCATTTTCATTATACTAATAACACAACTTTAGCAACTGTCATTATATTAATTGGGTTTGGATCTATTTATTTCTCTATTGGATTACTGACCCACTTGTACCACTATACACCATCAATAATAAATAGTCTCATTACATGATTGAAATTACCTCCCTCATCCTCTTCCACTGCCAGTTTTATACCATCTTAGCAAAACATCTAGAACAAATACACAAGGAGGCAATTTACCTTTTAAATCACTGTCACATCCCAAACATTTGATCTGGGCAGAGAAGCATGATTCCACTTCATGAAAACTTTGCAAAATTTGTTTTCATTTCACATTGGAACTCAAAAAAAAATCTTTTAAATGCTTTCCAAAAACAGACTCATGTTGAAAATGCTCATTTCTGATAAAAATACATGGCAGGTCTTCTGTTTGGGTTCTGTTTTCCCATGTGTAGACCCAGCCTAGTATGATGGGTCTATTATCCTGACTGAGGTCCCCAAAAAACAACATTCTGTCTCTTTTTTCCTCCCATCATCTTTTCCTAGGCCTTGTCAAGCACACCACCACACTACATATACTTTTCAGACACAGAGAAGGTGATGCTTCACAGAGCCTGCAGCTCTCAAATGCTGACTATCAGATTAAATCTTCTACTTAGCACAAAAAGCCAAGGACTCTTACAATAGGGTAAAGTAAAAGTTTCAGAACCACAAACACGTTGTGTTTCATCTTGTACCATGCATGCCAGTATCATGCATATGCTCATCAGGGCATCAGGTGTCCTGTCAGTAACAGTTGGGTAAGTGCTGAAATACTTCTAGAACATATTATTGCCTTGTAGGTAAAGAAACATCAGGAAAGGCTTAGAAGCCATTGAGACACTGATTAGGAGATCCAGGTGGCTTAGGCCTGGAGACTGTGAACAATTCTCTTGAAAAGAAGGAGGGACTTAAGTTTACAGTGAGAAATAGTAGGGCTGATGCTAACAGGATAAGAAGTATCAAGTAGTTTCTGGATTGGATACATTATTTCAGATGTTACCTCATTTCCTATTAGATCCACTCAGGTATTATTTTTCTTCTCCTCCGTGAACATTTAATAGTTTTACTGGGAGAGTGCTATTACCTACAAGCAGTTTAAATCTATCTAACATTTGATGTTTCTGATTTTTTCTGGGTTTTTTTTCAAAATGAAAGCACCTTGATCTGTTTACTTTCATGGACTGTGAAACAAGGTGGCAAATAGTCCAACTTGCACAAAAATCTGAGGTCCTAAATCTAGTGTACCATAGAATACATAGTGTCTCAGAAAAGTGCAGAATTTTTCTGAGATAAGACTTAATTAGCATACAAACTTGCGTAATGTTCAAATGATTTAGTTTTCCTGTACAATGCTTTTTTTTTCCCCCTTGTCAGCCACACACATACATATTCAAGGAGTTGTTAAAAATTAGTGGAAAGACTTCTATTGACTTCAATGGGATTGGAACATATCCTAAATCATTTACCAATTCCACTTATCTACCAGATGTCTGCATAGAAAACCTCCCACCAATAGGTGGAGTTTGTGTTCTGGAAACATGGACACATTTGGAAAGCATCCTTATGCACCAAACACCACCCTCTTTTAATCATTATATTTATTTATAACAGTATAACAGGGAAAGTGCCAAGACATTATCTAATACATGAATGGTGCCACAGGAGCTTTTCATCCTAGTCTGGGAACCATTAAGACATTTTTCCATGTAAATAACACAGTAGATTAAATATTCTTCTTGCATCAGCACCACATGTTAACAAGAAACCTATTTATATAATGTGTATTTGAATACCTTCAAAAAGGGATATTCCACCAGATCAGCTGTACTGTGAACACCATTAAAATGCTTTTAAAACGTTATCATATGCTTTTCCATAAATTATAACCAATATAGTTTAAGGTACAGTTTTAAAAATACTGAAGAAAATATAATCTCTCTAAAGGTTGGACATAGATAAACTTTGAATATATAAATCTCTCTACCAGCTGTGTGACTTGATCAATCTCACTAAAGTTTATGCATTGCATTTCTTTCTAAGACAAATAACAATAAATGTCAGGCTGTATTATTAGTCAGTGGTCTTTCATCGTTAAATAAAAGACTCTTGTATTGCAGAAAGCTGCAACATTGGCATTATAAGTTTTTCTGTGATGAGTAAGAGAGAGCATAAATACAGCTGATAGTGGCAGTTACTATGGCTGCAAATTAGACTAGTAAATCAAAAGCAAATATGCATGTATTTCATTTGTGGAAAAGCAGCAAATAAGCAAATTATTTTATGCAAGTTAACATTTCACAGAGAAATGTGAAATTCACTTCATTTCAACTGACAGTTCATTTTTTCCAGTTAGAAATATTTTCCTGAAGGTTATTGTTGATTTGTCAGAGAATCATTAAGAACTCATTGTGCATTCTTGAAAGTAACAGCATGTCAATTTTATTTTTATGTTTATTGCTTCCTTTAAGCTATTTCTAGTATTAACCTGCATGGTTGTTGACTTAGCTAGGGCATGACTCAGTGGGAAAGAATCGGTGACCTTCTGCTGCACAGAAAGATGCTGATTTTGTATCTGCTTCCAGCCAGGTTAGTCAGCATAAAATGCTGCTTTGCCCTGGAGGCAATTTCAGAGGTTTCCACAGTGGGCTAGAAAAAATAGAACCTTGCATCCTTTGTTAGTCTTTAAATCAGTTGATGCATCAGACTTTTTTGATTTAATGCAAGCCCAGCTGTAAGCTAAGAATATATCATAACAAAAACCCCCAGTAGTAAGAGATTATGTCCAATTTTTTCCTTCTAAGCATTGTTTGCAAGAAAGTGTCATGGATCAAGGTTCTTCTTGGTTGTCTACTTCCAGTATAGTACTTTTCTGCTGTTTGAATGATTGGCCTAATATTATTAGAGCAAGGGATCTTCTTAGATGAACACATCCAGCTTATTTGACCAGTTCAGTCCTCTACAGTGGATATCCAGGGATCAGTTTTTAAAATGAGAGCTGTGTATGGCTAAAAGAGAAGCTCATCTTGTCTTGGCAATGCACTTCAGAAGCAGTTAATGTAGTGAGTACCTGCTTACTAAACTTAACTCACTGGGCGCGTCTACACGTTCATTAATGTGCCTCAGATACTGTGCATTTAGTTTAGTACTTCCTTAATAAAGCACTAAATAAATGCGCAGAACCTAAAGTACTCTTCTAGGTTGGTGGATCTCCTCTGGTGGGCTTTAAACTAGGCTCATCGGGGGAAGGGGAAGACGAGGGAGGAGAAAGCCTTGGACCACTAAATCAAGCAGCACTCACAAGTACAGCCCAGCCTAGACCA